>NC_059996.1:1190000-1821666 GCF_912999745.1 Papilio machaon | reverse complement strand
AGGAATTTTGATCCAGGTCTACTGGTCAATAGAGTTACTAACACTAACTTGAAATACGGCCTATTCTTTTTGTCTGTAAGTATAATTAACGAGGCGAACTTACGTGCGTGTCCACCTATATCGTGTCAATTGAGTGCACGAATATGTAGTAGACATTGAATTAATTATTTTTTTGTCATGTCTTTACCTCGACAGTACTTATTTCAATCTGTATGTAATTAATGACAATCAAACTATGCACTTTCTATCGAAGTTTTGTAGTCAATGAAGCATTTATACATTTGTTTATACGAAGTATTGTTTGAACATTGATAATTGATAATGGTTTACCCCTAAATGCTATACAAACATTTACATTTTATTAATATTATAAATGTGAATGTTTAGATGGATGGATGGATATTTGTTAGAAAGTATCTCCAGAACTGTTAAAAAGATCTCCCTGATTTTTGTAGAATTTAGTTGGGAAGAACACATGCTCTACTAATTAAATTTTTTTTAACTCCTCGAGGACGGAGTCACAGGCGACTGCTAGTTGTACATATACTTAGTTATAATAATATCAGTGACAGATATACATACAAAGTACAGACTAGTTTGTTTATAAAGTCTGTCTAGAACATATATTTAGAATATAATAAAATATAGTTGAGAAAGTTTATTTCCTACCCTCTGTGTCATTGTTAATCGCTGGTGACAGTTTGCTGTGCAATATTCGTTTTTAATTGGGAAGCGAATTATTTGACTGAACATATATCTTATAAGAAACTCGTAATATATCATACAAATGAATTTGGAAACTAAAGGGAAAGTAGAGATAAATTACGTTTAATGTTAACAACATATATTACAAAGATCTGACATCGACCACATGCTGGCAAAGGAGCAGTTTATTTTTGGATATTCATAAAAGAAACTGCATTCCCCATAACTGTGCTTATTTTTAAATTGTAACTGAAACGTTTAAAGGGAGAGTTTAGAAATTTTTGATACATCTGTACATATATTTAAAAATAATAAATAATATTTAAAAATCTATTTTCAAAGTAACAAAAGCAATCTTAAACTCCGTGACAAAACGTTTAATTACATTTAATTTTATGTACATTTTTAATTATAGAATAAATAGTTTTATGTACAAAAACACATTTAAATGTACGCAATGTTAAATTCATTCTACTATTGAGAAATCTAAATTGCCCACAAAGTAGCTAAAGTAAATTACGTATAGGTTAGCTAGTGACTAAATTGTCAGCACTTGAAGTGATTTAGGATTCTATAATTTGTGTGGAATTTTAATTCTAATATGATAAATATTTTACGAATTTTTGCTCGTTTGATTTATTATTTTACGCAAACACAGTACACAATTTAAAACAATATTCAGATTAATTAAATCTTATTTTGTTATTTTATTTAACAAATGAACATCATCATCATCCGGACTTTCGCTAACCGAGGAATAAAATGAACGTTATTTATCATCAAGTTAAAAAATCAAGATTATGCACATAAAATTGTTAACAAGAAAACACAGGTGACAACAATTGGTGCATAATAGTTAATAGTTAGAAATTCTATGAACTAACATAACGACTCATTTTCACAAAGCGGATGAACAGTGTTCTTAGTCAATATGTAAAGGCAAAAGTCTGTGTAACATTCAGCCAGAGATGTTTCTATGAGGTTATTGAATTACAAGTCAGTGAACCATTTGAAAATAATTAACAAGGATATGTTAGATCCGTACTCTTGTACCGTAATTTTGTCTTTGACATATACTCGTAGTTAATTTTATAATGTTTCACGGTATATCACGGAAAAATCGCAGTCTGTATGATAAGTTATCTGTATTGATTCACCGCAGTATTTTTGTACCCTGAGAAGTAATGCCGTGGTTCATACAAAATCCAATAATGTTTAATTTAAAAGATTTAATACAATCTTACTAATATTATAAATGCGAATGTTTAGATGGATGGATGTTTGTTTGAAGGTATCTCAAGAACGGTTGCATAGACCTCGCTGAAATTTGTCATAGATGTAGAACATAGTCTGGAAGAATATATTAGTGATGCAACGGAAGTGTCTTACCGGAACCAGAAACGGAAACAGATGTCAAAAATAAATTTTAGCAGAAACGGAAACGGAAACGGATGCGGAAACAGAAGTGTAAATAATAATAAAAAACTTATTTACAAAAATATTTTTTTTGGTAAAAACAGTTTGTATTCGTTTTTTAATTTATTAAGGCATTGGATATCGGTGTCCTTTAGCCTTCAATGTATGTATTTTTACTGCGCTGCAATAAGTTAAAATACGCGTTTTTTATATTTATTTTCAGGAAACAAAATTACACTATTTACAAATTAATGTTCGCCAAACCACTTGTGTTGATAAACAACAAATATATTTCTTTATTAATACTCGTACATTCACTGCTGACCACTCGGATCCGAGTGGGCAGAGCTATTAGTAGCAGCGCCTCCCCACGGATCCGAGCGAGGAGCCCATTCACTTTGTAGTAGCCAGTAAGCCGCCGGCGTTTGAAGCAAGTCCTTGTTGCTTTGAGTGGCCACTCTGGCAATATTGTCAACTAACGAAAAAGAGTATTAGTTTCATTCTTACAGTGTTGTAGTGATTAGTATCACGTTCGTACGGAGGCAAACATAAAAATATCTTGTATCACATGAAGCTAAGGCTGAACTTTATGTTATGTATGTATATTTTTAAATATATGTATGTCCTGTATGTGTGTGTATGCGTGTGTGTGTGTGTGTATATGTGTGATGATGATCCCTAGCGCTCAAACGCAAAAAATGTGTTTTTTTTATTGAAATAATTATAATAACATTATTAATTTATCTATATGTTCAACATTCCCAGATACTAAATAAAAATTCATCATAAAAAGTTTTGGCTCTCAGCTGTTACCTTTTTTTATTTTGTTACACATTCACTGTTTATATGTTAAGTATCAAATAGGCGTCGGTGGCTCGTGACACTTGACTTGCAATCTGCAGGGCCTGGGTTCGAATCCCGCCATGTCCCGCAATGTGTTTTTCGATTTTCGATTTACATATGTACATTTATCCGACGTTCTTACGGTGAAGGAAAACGTAGTGATGCTGCCTGCACATATCTGAGAAAAAATTCAATGATATGTGTGAAGTCAACCCGCTCTGGGCCAGCGTGGTTGACTATGGCCTAGTCACCCCTAATTTGGGGTAGGCTCCGAGCCCCTCAGTGGGGATGCATAGTGAGCTGATGATAATAATGATGATGATATATTACATGGTTATCACTTATTCAAAAGTACATTTAATAACTCGTAAGTATGAAATAGTCACATTTTGCCAGTTGTCAAATGTTATATGGACAACAACTGGAAAGTTTACTCCAGCAAGAGAAACTGATTGTTTCAAACAGCAGCAGAAAATATTACGCGCTTAAATTTACAAAATAGTACGTAAACAAACAAATGCGACAAGTGCCGAAAGGCCGCGCACGGACTGCGCGTCTCGCGCCGCGCATTTGGATCTCTCAGCCGTCGTAAAGTTCCGTTTTATCTCCGTTATAAAAGTTGCGGAAACAGAAGCAGAAACGGATGTTGAAAAGCACGCGGAACTTCCGCACTTGCGGAAACGGAAACAGACATCCGTTGCATCACTAGAATATATAGGCGATTAAGTTTTTTTTTAATTCTGCGCAGACGGAGTCGCGGGAGACAGCTAGTGTTATATATAAATGGGCAATAGAGATCGATTTAATTGACGAAAGTTTTGAGAAGTCAATTGCATATTTGTTTAATCTTGATAAGTACTAAATTTTTTTAAACAACTCATTCTAAGATATCTCGTAACTTTACTCGTAGTCTCGTTTAATTGTTTAATTCCACTGCGACCGAAGATAATGAAATACTTCCTCAGTGAACAATCCCGTGGGAGTAATTGCTTAGTCAAGGGGCTGATTATGTCTTATTAGAAAAGTTTACATGACTATTAAGTCTATATTAAAATATTTATTGCTACGACAAATACAACTTTCATAAAATGATAAAGTTTACTTCGTAAAGATGAGTGACATTGATGAGGGCAATATCGTAAGTCATCATAAAAATTAAGAAGACGAAATTAACAGATACGCTTCTTACATAGCTTACTTTACATATTAATAATAAAAAATGAACGTTCGCTTTCTAGTGATACACATAAGATTTCTTTTTAAAAAAAAAATGCAGCATGTTAAAATATGCCGCGAAAATATTCACTCACTTATACATGTGAACGGAGAACATATGAATCTTGAAAATTACGTCATAATTGAACGATCACAAACACTAAAACACACTAGTATTTACTATATGTAAATAACTATTGTAGTAATTTTCAACACAACAATAATATAGCAAGAGTACGCGCGGCCCGCACGGCGTCCGTCCCGGGTGTGAATGTATGGGCTCGTGCCGGCGCTAAAATGAAGCTTTTCATAATTGCCATATCTCTAATAGATCGAAACAGAATATGGGGTGACTATACGAATATGTAATATTTATGGTGTTTACTTTAATGTAATATTCATTTTCCTATAACTCAATTACAATTAAAATCACTTATAATGTCTAGAAACTAGTCACTTTAGAAGAATTTTACTGCTTCATAAATCATCCATCAATTTAATTTAATTTGAAAATATACATTGATTTAATGCATTTAAACTCTAGGCAGTATTTAGGTACAATTTTGCTTGTTTTTTATTATTGAGTGACAAAATAATTTATGTTACATTAAAATAGTTGATTCAACCTTACGTAAAAAAATCTATGACCAGAACATTTATTTATTTTTAACTTGAATTGTAAAACGGCATTTTATCGCTACAGTCGTCTTACATTCATTCACAAATTGCTAAGGCGGCGAGGGCAACTCGTGTACGTCTCGTTAATAATTTTAATTACACACTTTAATGAAAGATAGTGCACAAGCTAGGCAATGTTCAATGTTTTATGGCTTAATAAAGCACGAGATAATATGTTGGAGAAATCAAATGTTATTTGTCCGTTCTCAACATCGTTTTGTTATGATATAGCTTCAGTTAAAAGCAAACTTGTTAACTTTTATTCCTTTAAATGTCAGTAATCAGTATGATATTGTATTGTTTAGGCATTACTTCGGGCAAATGACTAGTGCCGTATGTGTAAAAATTTCTATATTACTCTGATGGTCCAAGGCAACAATTTTAAATTTCGAACTGTTTAGTAGGCCGGCTCAACGATTCAGAACATATACGAGTATAACGTCAATGATAACCATTCGGGATTCAATTACCATAATATTGCCTAACGGAACATACTTCGTACTGTGTATGTGTTGTGCTCTGGGTTAACAATTTTTTTTTAGAGATTACAACTTTTTCGTCAATCAGAATCTGGAACCAGAAATTGGGTATAGATAGGGACATCTAGGCTACTAATAAAGTTTTTTTTTTATTTCCATGTACGACAAGAATATTAAAAACTTTTTTGATGTTGAAAATAATTTTGAAAATCTAATGTTTTTAAATAATCATAAAACGTAGTCAAATGGAAAAAACAACTGCTAGTTAGTTATAATATCTAACTAGCAGTTGCCAGCGACTTCGTCCATGCGAAAGTAAAAAATATGTCACTCGGGGATAGTGTAGCTTTCCAAAAACTAAAATTTTTCGACAGTTAAAGTTATTTGCTAACAATTTAAATACATATATTATATCGTGCTTTTTTATAGCATGATACTATAAAAATATTTACTTAACAAAGAAAAAGCATATTTCTACGTCACTATCATTTAATTATCACCCGCATCATGTGTTGATTTCACACGCTATGTTCATATAAATTTCTAAATCGCCATGTGTAATTAATTCATGTGGGTATTTGTTCTAAACGCACCCCTATGTATACTTCGTATGTATGGTACATCCATATTAAAATGTAATAATAATGCCTTGCTCAAGTCTTATTTAGAAAAATATCAAACGGAGAAAGATTTTGAATTACAACTTTTTAACTATTTTAACTATTTCATCATTGTATTAAACATACTAATATTATAAATGCGAATGTTTACATGAACGGATGTTTAAAGGTATCTCCGGCTGAACTTGATGAAATTTAGCACTGATATAGAACATAATCTGGAAGAACACATAGGCTATTTATTACGTTTTTATAATCCAGCGCGGACGGAGCCGCGGGCGACAGCTAATTGATTATATTATAGAACTTTTAAATTTTTTATACAATAATTTTATTTATTTAATTACGATGATTAATCGGAGAGTGACAAGCCGTTAGTCAACTAAGCTGGCCTATAGCTGATTGGTAGATTTCAACCACAATTTATAATTTCCTGTTCCTTACAATATTTTCCTTCAGCCTTCGCCGTAAGATAGGTCATTTCTACTTACACAATAGCGGAATGATGTCTCTGATGTAGCGGTGCGGAGAGCGTGGCGGGTGGTAGAGCGGATAAAGACGCCGGCTGTGGGGACCCACACCAACGAGCCTCGCGCACGTCCGACGAACCTGAGGGAATGGAAGTATATGGTCGTGATAATAACTTATAGACAACAATTTTAAAAAAGGTTAATATTTGCTGTATAAAAATGTATGCTCCACGGCTATACTTATTAAATATGCCAGTTTAGATTAAAAAAAATAAGACCTCTTTGAAGCCAGGACGTAAGGACGGATGGATGGATGGAGAAATGGACAGGTAATTGATTTGGAAGGGGCTCGGATTTAAGGGGAAACGTCCCTTTTCTGTACATCTTTTCTGTCAGGAAAGGAAGGCAACGTATCTGCAATCTTTCATCTTATTGCAACTAATTACTATGGGCAGCATTACAAATTCAGTGCTACCAACTTACCGCAGCTTCTGGCATAAAAAGGCGTGAAATGATAGAAAGTAATAAATTGATGTGTTTAAAGTACTCACTGCCATATAGAGTCATAAGCGAGGGCGGTCTACTGGCGAGTACTGGAGTGGATCCATAACGCTCGCCGCCCGCTGACAGCCGTCCGCCAAGCGGCTTGAATGCTATCGGACGGATCACAGACTTTCCCTGCAACCAAACAATAAATATGTATCAATAGATAGGATAACATGAACTCAGAGTGACTTGTCCAATCAGAAACTGGCCAAATAACGTGAAAACAACATTTATAATTATTTCATGGACTTGATAAAACGGTGAAAGCTTCTTTGCAAATACATTTTAACCGATCTACATATTAAATTGATGATTGCTTACGTAATTTCGGTCGATTGATATTTAAATCTCATTTGCTTCGGTGAATTTAAGCTAATAGTCATCTCGTTCTGATTATCTCGTCCGAGGCGTCACGGATTCGGCATTTGGTACGCATTGAGATGCAAAATGTCAGTAAACAAAGGTCATTACTGTTATGCATGACGCACAGATACCGAGGACTGAAGAATCCGATAATTAGCCTGACGACTGTCCAAATTTAAATTTAGATCTCCGATAAGGATATGCGTCTGTAAATGGTAATAAATGGTGTTTTTGTTGCAATTGAATACTTCAATTTCAAAATTGGTATACGAAGAGGTATAAAAATTTGACTAAAGATATAGGTAATTAAAGTTTAAAAAAATCATATTTAATAAATGCTTTATTTGTTACCTTATGGTATGAGAGAGTTGTTAAAATAGCATAAAATAATTAAGGTTTTATTTGCTTAAACGTTTTCAGATTTTTCATACATAAAGTAGAAAAACTTTAAAAATTAAATATTAAAATCTATTTAATTTTTAGATTTTGCATTAACTAAAATATTGGGAAAATTCACAACACTAGCAACACCGCATATTTAAAGCTGGATGCGCATTAAAAAACCGTCGTACGGTAACGCATACAGTAGCATCGCATTACGTTTATAAGATTTAAAACTACCAACTGAATGGTAATCGGTTTCCATTACCAATTTACGGTTAAAAAGAATATTTAAAACTACGAAAAGTGTTTAATTTAAAAGTGTTGCCTTATACGCTTACTTTATTCAACTGGAAAATTATTTTTATTGCCTGCCGTTAAATGTTTTTGCATTCCGTGAGGATCCATACAATACTTTTTTGTCTACTGATTTTTATCTTCCTTTAATTTTATAATTTTATACGTGGTCCCCAAATTGAACTTGGAATTACTATTGTTTTCTTATGATTGGTTACGGTCTTGAATTATTCTTATTGTGAGAGTCAATGACCGTATCACTTGTGATCCTGACAGTACAAGTAAATTAGCAGTTCCGCTACGAGCATATCCGCTGTGTGCAGTAAAATACAACATCCTATAATAACTCTACAATCCTATTAAATTGTTGCAATAGGAAATCGTATCTCCGTACTTTATTTGTTTACATAGATGTTTTACCCTGTCTGTCTGTTTAACTCAACTATACATTTACTTGACTTGAATCCCTAAAGGTGGTTAGTAGCTACGGTACTTCAATTAACAATAACAACGTTAACAATAATAAGTTGTTAGACTTGATTGAAGCTAGGGTATGATGTATGGCCTTTTTTCTTACTTATGATGGGATATACATGGGGTCGTTTATTGACTACTTAAATAACCACTAACCGTGGGTTTCCGAGACTAAAATACCCGTTTAAAACATACTGTTATTTCTGTTTTGTCATCTGTTTTATACGGAGATTTCGGTCTCAGAAACCTACGGTTAATAATCTGTATGCGGCAATTAATTGTTTTGTATATAATGAGCAAAGAATAACTTATTGTTAATAAGATGTAAAATATTAAACTTGTATATCACCCACAAAAAAAATAACCGTAAAATTACGTTGAAGGTAAGCAGGAATTGTTATTCTGCGTGAATTCCAACACAGCTTGTGTGAAAATCGTTATACACGCCTTGTTTGAAACCTGCCAGAAACTACATAATTGGCGTATGAATGTTGCTTTTAACTTCATTAAAATTATTATATAATTATCCATATTCGTCTAAGAAGATCCGTCACGCGCTTTGCGAATTTCGTTTTTGCCGCATCGCTTTATTTTAGAATTTTAACAAATCTTGTTTATTTTAGAATCGAATTCAAACGAATTTATGGCTGCTATTAAAATTTGAACACCCTGTGGGCGTTATTCATATTCATTGTGTATTAATGTAAGACTATTTCGCAATATTTTATTGCTAAAATTTCGATTAACATTTCTCGATTAGAGTTGAATTATTTGAAATCATTTATCTCTAAGACATGAATAAAAAATTCGTTCACGAAGTGGCGTCTTGTATTGCAATAAAATTGCAATGGGTCGAATCTTTACAAATGCCTGGGCAAATTATAAAGAGGCGGCATTCCCGATCGGTCGGTGACACGTACATCAATACGTCTCTAGATAATTTATCAAGAAGGTTGGGCAGTAAATAACTGGCAGCGGGAATCCGTATCACATATCCGCCAGAACTAAGCCACAGGCGGTCTTTTATTTTGGAATTTATTGTTTTAAATCAAAGTTACCTCACCTACTTTGATAGTAACTGAATAAATAAATAACGGAACTACAATACATAGTCTCTATTTAGAATTTCTCAGTTAAAAGCTATGTAAAATAAAGTGTAACTAATATTATTATCCCTAAAACTTAAATATCTGATCTAAATCGTTTACATTTATAATTTTTTTTACCTTAAATTTTGCGTAATATTAAAGTAAGCCAGTTTCTTGGTCGTCTATTAACGCAAAATTAATAAAAAACCAGCCTAATATCTAAGACAACACATCGTATTTAGGCAACATATCGTACATAAAGACAGGCGTGAAGTGGAAGCAATTCCCCGTTTCGTCTAATGTGTGTGTAGGTCTAATTTTAGTCCTCTTTCCCCCTTCCACCCCTTTCTTAAATAGGAAAGAAGGGGAAATATTCTCTTTCTGTGCGTCCCCTTCTCCGTTGATTAAAAGTAGGCAACGCATCTACAATTGCCGATGTCTACGGGTAGCGGTCACTTCGCTATTTCAGCGTATCAGGTGGTCGCTTGCTTGTTTGCCACCTTATGATATAAAAAAAAACAATTGTTTGTTTTTTTAGATTTGGATTAATTAAGTAACAAATAACTGTTATTAACGATTGAACGATCAAGTGGATTGACGCGATAAGTGACGTCACAGAATACCTGACGCGCTCCGATGCCTGACACTGTTAACGTTGCTTCACAAATGTCCGAACTGCAGTGACACTTATATCAATATAATATTGTTTAAAAGGCACACAAAACCTAGTTCAAAAACAACAGAAGTTTCTTATTGAATTAGCAATAATCATTTCAGGTGTATTAAGGCGTCCACTGGGCTCTCGGTGTATAACAAGGTGCAGGCGGATTTATAGGCAGGCCATGACAAGAGCTCAGTTGCCGGCAACTAGAAGCTACAAGTTATAAGCGGTAGCGAGAAATATTAACTTTAGTTATATACTCGTATTATATTTAAATCTTAAAGGACATTATTGATGTGCGTGATAATTAAACAAATAATTATATTTTATTATCTAAAAATTATCTAAATTGAAAAAAAAAATGTCCGGTTTCTTCTCTTTCAGCTAAAACTACCTGTTAAACTAATTATAATTTATATAAGTATACAAATAAAATGGATAGATGAAATAATAGTAAAAAGATAATGAAACAACAAAAGTCTTGTGACTTAGACCACGATGTAACTGTTTGTATCATTGCCACGCGGAACCAATAGATACGTGTTTGTTTATCTTCAGGGAGCCATAGAGCCATTGTACGAGATGCGTCTAATTCCCTCAGCAGGAAATTCAATAGAAGTTTGTACAGAATATGTATGCAATGTTATGGTCATAAGGGCTGTCGATTCATAGTTTACAATAAGTATTAAAAATGGAATGTGTATGTATGTATGTAATATAAAAATAAAATTTTCATATTTTGTACACAGGGTTTACGGTACATATAATTAATAAAAATATTTTTATTAACATTTTTGTCTGTCTGTCTGTCTGCAAGTGCGCGTTTATACCGGGTTAATCTCCGAAACGGCGGGACCGATTTTGAAGGGACTTATAATGGAAATTAACTTATGTATGCGGGAAGTAACAGGGGTAATTTTTTTTAAGACCACGCTGACGAAGTTGCGGGTCATTACTAGTGTATAAATATACAATAGTGAAAGCAGTGATTCTTGTATTATGCAAAATATAAAAACCTCACCCACACGGATGTGCTTTGAATAATTTGACGATTGTTTTTTAAACTTTGTTAACCTTAAGCAATTATATGTGTATTTTTGTATGTACACAGGAATGTATAATGCATGTTACATACGCAGCGGAAACGCCCCGGACATTCCAAGGATACGCCTTATTAAGTGAACGTAGAGAACAACCGTTGAACCGTTTTAAAACATTTTAACTACACTACTTGTTTAAAGACTGAATGGGTAAGATTTATCTTTCGTTTCCGAAGATAACTGTGTTTAGGTTTTTGTTTTCTTAAATTTTAATATTAAAAATAGATAATAAATAGTTTTCTCTAAAAAATGTTGATTCTTTCGCAAACGTGGTTATTATTTATGGGAGAAAAATCATATCAATTCTAGTTGAGCTTTTTAGATTCTTCAATAGTTAGGTGTCCTCCATTAATCACGTGAGGTTTTTAGCACGTTTTTGACCCCCACGACCTCTGTTGACATGTGGTGAGGTTTTAGACTACTTACCCCTACAACTAAAATCACGTGAATTAAACACAATTATATCGGAATTTCCAAATTATCATTAATTTATTCATTAACACGACATCAATCAGAAAATAAAAACACGTGACTTAATTGATCCGAACAATATGATTAGTTTAAACTAATATTTAATAATAATCTTATTAACATTGTAAATGCGAAAGTTTAGATGGATGGAAGGATGGATGTTTGTTTGTAGGTATCTCCGGAACGGCTCAACGGATCTTGATTAAATTTGGCACAGATGTAAAACATAGTCTGGAAGAACACATAAGCTACTTTTTAAGTTTTTTTTTTAAATCCGCGCGGACGGAGATGTGCGATAGTTAGTTATACAATAATAATCATTTCATTACAAATAACGTAGCTAGCGGAACACGATACAAAGCAATGAATGGATCTCTCAATAGCAAAGCTCAAACAGGTAATAGCGTGTAATAACAACCGACGTGGTTCCGTATAATAAATCATGAGGCCACCACCCAGCGAGATGTGGGTCGAGATGCTATGCAGATAGATCCACTATATATAACTATATACCCTTGTAATACTTACATACAAACATAAATAATATGTATATAACAGTAAAAAAATGTATTTAAACTTTGAATATGTTCTTTTAAAATACAGTCGAAAATACAAAGAAAAAGTACCTGAAAATACGTGATTTAATTTCGCAAATTCAGTATCTTTTGCAAGTGATTCATACATAATTCTTGCTTAACTCCTAAAATATTTATAGATATGTTCGTTGTATTAAAAGATCAAATATAAACATGACTACTTAAAAAAATATTAACAAATGGATTATTGACAGTTAAACATCAAGTCATTTCTTTAACAACGTCTTCATCATAATATTACACATTATGTTACATGGAATTGTATAAATTTAAAGAAAATAACATCAGTATAACAAGTTTCATAACAAATCATTAAAAACGATTTAGATTTGCAACAGCCGGGGGCGGTCTCCCACGACCACGCACGTTATACGACACGTTTTGAACAACTCCCTAAATAATGCAAGGGACAGCAAATGTTTTGAAACAGCCTCGAGCTCTCTCCCAGCAGTTTGCAGTATTCAATACTGAATTATGAGTAATTTCAGCTTAATTATGCACGTTAAGTTATCGAGATCGATTACAAAATTGATTTAAATTCAACACGAGTTCGATTCCTGCTCTAGATTGCATGCGAGTTTTCGTATTGAAAAAAAGTTGTTATAAATTGTTTGTCATTTATATCAAATACCAACTTTTATTTCCATTGAAACATAAATCTTACTGTCTTACTAATATTATAAAAGCTAAAATATATATGAACGGATGTTTGTTTCAATGTATCTCCGGAACAGCTCAACGGAGTCGAGCATAGTCGAGAAGAACACATAGGCTACTTATTACGTTTTTTTTTAAATTCGTTTTAGGCGAGTCGCAGGTGACAGCTAGTACTTGACATAGGCAGCTATAGACAAGTTAAAATAAAGATTACATTTATCTAACACAATAACAATAGTAGTATGTGGGAGTTTTAATTTAAGAATCAATTTATGTTAATTTGTGAAGATACATACAAGTGAATACATTCGAACAAAGCAAACAATACTGAGCTTATATGTTTGTCTACTTTAAGAAGTACGTTTTAATATTCATTATAACATCGATTCAAAGCAAACGTTAGCTGCATATATGAACGCCGCAAGTACAACGATGGTATAGACCAGGAGTTCCCAAAGTATGGTTCACATTCCACCAGTGCCACCTACTAGTTAATATTGAATCACATTCCATTCAATATTAAGAAAAAATAGGAAACTATCACTTACAACGGCATATGTTTTTTACATCTGGCCATAAAGTCTAGGGAATTTAAGCTTTTTTAGTAAATACACCGTTTTAATACGGCTAAGATGTGGTTGGGTTACGAATTCCTCAGTTTAGGTGGTTCGGAGCTGAAGTTTGGGAAGCACTGGTATAGACAGTGCATTTGATTGTGAATCAATAACACGGTCGTAAATTAGACGATTACAATCGGTATAAGCCTGCTTGTAAGAGCAGACGCATCAAGACGTATGGTCCGTTTGTAGCAACAATGTTGCCGATGTATTGGTGAGGGAATTTCCATCGTCGCCGATACATTGCGCGGATTGACAGTGATGTATGTGTAGTGACAGTATCAATGCGGAGATGGAATGCAATTCTGCCGTTCTACACGTTAGGATTAAACGATAACTTAGTATTCAGGTTTTTGAAATGCCTAAACGTACTCGTATGTAAAATGTACACGTTTATAGATACAATATACGAGCATAGTGGCAAACAAACAAGCGGCCACCGGAATTCGCCGAAATGGCGAAACAACCGCTGTCCATAGACATCCGCAATTGCAGATGCGTTGCCTAACTTTAATCGACGTACAGAGAGAGAATATTTTCACTTCCTATGCGTCCCCTTCTCCAATATATTATAAACAAATGGAGGCCGTTTAGCGAAGACAGATGAATGAAATCATGCTACAAATAAAATCGTGAATGGAATCGCTAATAGGCTGGTGATTCAGGCTTGTCGGGAAGGCTTTATTGCTCACATAAATTTAGCTAATTCTGCTACGTGATAGTTTTTGAAAATATAACGCTAAACGTATGCGATGCAAATAACTGGTTTAACGGTATACTAAAAAGATATCGGCATCCTTTTGATTATTACCCAGTATCACCTATTAGAATCATAGAATAGAAATATCGACGTATTTTTAACTAGTTGTCGGCCGCGACACCGTCCGCGCGCATTTAAAATAAAACTTAATTAGTAGCCTATGTGTTCTTCCAGACTATGTACTACATCTGTGCCAAATTTCATCGAGATTCATGCAGCCGTTATGGAGATAACTTCAAACAAAAATCCATCCATCTATCTTAACATTTGCATTTAAAGTATGATTAATTTTATGGAATAGGTACGTCGTACTTAATTTAATAAAACAGCATGTAGCTATTAATGCTGTCAATATACTGCATATATGTCAACTCAGTACATTTTCTAGAATATCTTTAAATAGTTAAAGATAAAAGAAAAAGCATCAGACAAAGTTGCGGGCTATTTAAGCTGAACATAGTTTATATAAAATCGCCCCATAATGTTAGGGTCACGAACACGTGCGAGGCAGCTGCCACATAAGTTCCATCCATCTGCCCCTGTTCAAACAAGCGCGCTTTTGAAACAACCCTGTAATTAATTATACGCACCACCCCACGTCCATGTTGGGGATGTTTTTGTATCGACTAATGCGAAAGCTAACAAAAGAAACTGTGCAGTAATGAGGTTCAAGGTCAATTCCGATGCTTATGTACATATACAAGAACAATATATGTATAGGAAAGGTAAGTGCTTACTGTAACTTATTAAAAAATACATTATGATATTTGGCTTTACTACTTACAATTGTAGTAAATCTTTTTATAGATACGAGCATTTTTGACTAAAGAAAAAATGTTGTCGTTACTCTTTTGTTTTTACAATTAGATTCTTTTGAAAGTATGAAATTCATAAACAAAACCTTAAAGAGCATGAACATGACATGTAATGATATTAAAAATATAGTTTAATACAAATTATAAGTCGTACAAAATGACGTATTTACAATATTGATTGGCGCAGCCGGTGTATCAACTTTTTTTGTCAGCCGGAGAAAGTTTTCGAAGAAACGGGTCGGCATATCGGAACATCGATGTTTAAAACTATTGATAAACAACCGATTGACATGAATACTTTGTGATAATGCACCGAACTGGACCAATCGAGTCAATCTCTTATTAGAAATACAAGATATATTCAGGTGGAATTGATTAGAAAAAAAATTGATGGCATTTTAAACAAACATTTGCATTTTTTATAACTTTTAAATTTCCACATAGGATCATTTAAACTTTTTAAATTGGAATAGTATTTTTTATGTTAAAATAGTGCGTATACTTTTTCAAAGAAAAAGCGACTTAGATATTAAGTACTATATTATATTGCTACGAATAAAGGATTTTTCCGTCTTGTTCACATCACCTGGGACATTAACACAACCTGAGATAACTTTAAGACAAGAAGAGTATTTGGTTTTATAATGCTACTTGTTGTCGCCCGCGACTCTATCCGCGCGGAATTAAAAAAAGCTGAATAAGCAGCCTATGTGTTCTTCCAGACTATGTTCTACATCTGTGCCAAATTTCATCAAGATCCGTTCAGCCGTTCCGGAGATACCTTCAAATAAACATTCATCCATCCATCTAAACATTCCCATTTATAATATTAGTGTAAGATTACATTGTTATTAATTGGTTTTAGACCTTTGTGTCTACCCCGCAACCAAAGGCAACATGAACAAAGTTCAAATGCTTATTACAACACAATTGAGTTGTCAGCTCTTTAAGAGGTATATCACGGCTTCGAACCCTGATAAGGCACCAAGCAAAGCCTTGACATATTTGTAATAAAGCACTAATCATACAGCTATTGTGCGCTAGAGTCCTATTCAAATTTATTTGCTAAATTAAGCTCAACTAAATACATTTCCTTTTTAAGATAATAAGGCAGCGATTCGACGGCGTAATTTATAGTTGCAACTTATTCGATCGAACTGGTTTAATTAATTGTTTATGTAATTAATTGCCGCGTATTAATAGCTTAATTAACGAAATTTATTAAGTTATTTATTAATTTTAAACATTTTATTTTAGATAACATTGATATTATGAATATTAACTGCCTCTTTAATGAAATGAAATTTAATATCTATGTGTTTGGTTCTTTTACCATTTTCTCTATTGGATATAATCTTAATAGCACTTTGATTATCAACTTTCAATGAAATATTAAATTTAGAAGAATAGAAGTTACTTAAAATACCTTTTAAGAAAATGATCTCAGTAGTAGTTGAGGTTGCTGCTATGTACTCCGCTTCAGCAGAGGATAATGAGACGGTACTTTGCTTCTTAGATAACCATGATATTAAGTTATTACTAAAGTAAATAGCACTGCCACTTACACTTTTACGATCAATGTAGTCACTCGCCCAGTCTGCATCAGAATATCCGATAATTTCTTTTGGTTCATCACTTCTGTAGTAAGTCAATCCTTTATTAATAGTGTATTTTAGATATCTTAAAATTCTCTTGGCTGCTGTCCAAAGTTTAGAAGTTGGTCTATCTAAAAATCTGCTCAAGAAAGATGTTGCATAAGTAATGTCCGGTCTGCTAGTAACTGAGAGATAAGTAAGACTTCCAATTAGTTCTCTGTATGGCACATTTACTATCTCTTCCCCTTCTGTAATGATAGGTTCTTTCTCCATAGGTGTTTTAATTTTTTTGCATTCTTCCATTCCAAACTTTTTTAGCATTTTCCTTATTAGTTTCTCTTGCTTTATACACATGGAATCATTCTTTCTTTCTATTTCCATTCCTAGATATTCTTTCACTTGTCCTAGATCTTTTGCCTTAAACTCCTTTTGTAGTCTTTCTTTTATATCTTTGTAGGTTCCCATAAGTAATATATCATCAACAAATATTAATGCCCAAGTTCCAGTTTTATAATATAGACAAAAATCATATTTTGATTGTTCAAAGTTGTTTTCTATAAAGAAATTGTGTAGTCGTTTGTTCCAACATCTTGGAGCTTCTTTTAGTCCATAAAGTGCTTTCTTTAATTGTAACACTTTTCCTTCTACTTTTTTAACTCCTTCAGGATATTTTATGTATACATCCTTTTCAAGATCTCCATTTAGGAATGCTGTGGGAATATCCATTTGTCTTACCGGTTTGTCTTCTTGTAAAGAGATACTGAGTAACAATCTTACAGTAGCCATTCTTGCAACTGGTGCATAAACATCATATGTATCTTTTTCTTGAAATCCTTTTGCTACAAGCCTTGCTTTCTTTGTTCCATCCAATTTACTTTTGAATATCCATTTTGTGTCTATAGCTTTTTGTCCATCCGGTAAGTCTGAAATTTTCCATGTTCCAAATTTTTCATGTGCATCTAGCTCTTTTTCTATTGCTTCTTTCCATTCCTTGTTTTTTATCGCTTCATTGTATGTAATGGGTTCAGATTCTGCAATCATGCAATAAGATATATTAGTTTCAAATTCACTCAAATAATTAGGACGTTTTATAATTCTCCCTGATCTTGTCTGTGTGGTAACTTCATTTCGTTTAGTTATAGCTTCATCATTATCTTCTTCTCTTTGTTCATCATTTTTATTTATATCTTCCTCATATTCATTTTGTATCACTTCATTATCTCCTTTTTCTTTATTTTTCTCTGTATTTTCTTCTTCATTTATTTCATTATTTATTATTATTCCTTCTTCTTTATCTTTGTTTTCATTTTTCTCCACATGTTTGATATCCGTTTCATCAAACCTCACATCTCTTGAACATAGTATTTCATTTGTCTCTGGAATCCATAATCTGTAACCATTTTGTGCATATCCAACCATTCTTGCTTCAATTGCTCTTTCATTTAATTTTGAACTTCTAGGCAATTTTACAGCCCAAGCTTTTGAGCCAAAGACTTTTAATGTTGGACTTTTAAAATTTTCAAATCATTTTTCTCTTGAAACAGCACTGCGGGTATTTTACCTGTGACTGAAGATAGTGTTCTATTTAGTTGATAAGCAGCACACATTATTGCTTCTGACCATAGTTGTTTTGGTATTTGTGACTCAGATAACATTGTTCTTGCCTTACTGTACAATGTACGGTTTAGTCTCTCCGCTGCACCATTTTGTTGAGGGGAGTAGGCAATTGTGTACTCAATTCTTATTCCTTTTTTATTACAGAAATTTTTGAAATCTGCAGATGAAAACTCGCCACCATTGTCACATCTTATTCCTTGTACTTTAACTCCTTTCTGTGTATTTATTTCTCTTATGTAGGTTTTTAGATTATTTGCAGCTTCACTTTTTTGTTTTAATTGATAAACCTTTACAAATCTTGAATAATCATCCATAATAGTTTGGAAATATCTATGTCCATCTTTAGTAGGTGGATTTATGGGTCCTGCAATATCTGTGTGTAATAGTTCTCCAATAAACTTACTTTTTCTCATACTTGGTCTGAACGGTAGCCTTGTTGATTTACATTTCATGCATTCATTACATTTTTCAGAACAAACAGGTAAATTCATCTTTAACATACACTTTCTATTTATATGACCCAATCTCTGATGCCATAACATACCTGTATTCAATCCAGTAGTACAATTTATCTCCAAGTTTAATGTGTACAGTTTATATTCTTTTTCTGCATGGATGACACTATTTTTATTCTTTATTTTCATATCATATTTATTCATTATTACTGTGTATCCATTTGATGCAATTTTATTCAACGACAGTAAATTAAATCTTAAATCTTCAACAATTAAGGCTTCAAAATTAATTTTATCTCCATTTTTAGTCATGCAGTTCAATTTTCCTTTCTTATGTGCCATCATAGTTTTATTATTTGCCACAACAATATGTATAGGTTTTTCCAATATTTGAATATTTGTCATGAATGGTTCCAAATCTTTTCTAACTAAGTGATCAGTAGCACCCGAGTCTAAAATGAACTTTTGTGGGGATAAACTGTCTACATTTGTATTTAATGCAATAAATGTATAATCACTTTGCTGGTCTTCCACTAATAATCCCACTCTGCCACGGCTTCTGCTTGGTCGGAATCTACTGTAATTTCTGCCTCGAGACATGCTGCGGCCTCTGTTATTGTTAAATGGTAAGTTCTTACATTCATAAGCCTTATGACCAATTTTCTGACATTTATAGCATTTTATAAGAAAGGCTGTTGGTGTATCACATGGCGTATAACTGTTTATTTTTACTTCTTCGTCTAACAATCTTGTTTTTACAAATTCTAAGTTAATTGTGCTTACAGTTTCTATGGCAGTTATAACAGTGTCATATATTTTCGGTAAACCAGTAAGGAGGTAACATATCTTGTCTTCTTCTTCTATTTTTCTCAAACTCACTCCTTGAAAAAATCAAATATCAATGCAAGCAATATCTGTGTGTAATAGTTCTCCAATAATCTTCAATGAAACACGACACTTTACTTTTGATAAAAGAGACTGTTTATTCTTGATACACAACTTTATAATATATAACAATACACTACGAAACGTAAAATAAACTTTATACAAAACAAACTCGTTACAACGTGAAGAAAAAACACACACACGAAGGAATGAAAAATAAACAAAAGACAACTCTATTCGATACATTTTTTCTTAAATAAGTCGCGGCGCCAATATGTGCCAGTTCTATGCATTATCATTAGTGGCGCCATCTATTGAAACTGAATTACTCTTAAACATCCCGCCCACCAAAGGACGAACAGTCCTTTACATCTCTATTTAAACTCAAAATCTCTAATACACAAAACAAAATAATCACCACCCACCATGGCAATCTATGCTTAAGTAACAAAAATATGCAAAGAATATTAATCGCAACACTAGTCTCTATATAACAAGAAATATAAATGATAAAATAACACTAGACTCTATACAATAAGATATATGAATGATAAAATAAAACTCGACTCGATATAAGAAGAAAAAAATTAAAGAAAATAAATAAACACACAATGAAATTAACAATTGACTCTACTCTGTGTCTTTTGGCAAAAAACATAGCATATTACATGGTCTCTTACAAATTCCATTTTTTGTTTTAATGGATACGACTCGCGTAACGTTATCTTTTCCGGTATGCTTCTCAATGATTCTGCCCAACCACCATTTGGCTGGGGGTATGTTGTTGTCTCTTATTAAAACAATATATCGATTTCAGGCTCCTTCTTTGGTGAAAATCTAATGTTAATAAATCCTGTGACATCGACACCAGCAATTTTGAACGGCCTCGTCTCGAAGTCTCGTTAAGTCTCACTTCCGGAAGCTTTAAGTATCCAGTACTTCAATCTCAAATAGTTTAACATTAGTTGTGGTCCTCCATGAAGTGTTTTTATATGTGCGTCTTCAATTATTAATTTGGTGATGTGACTTCCACTGGGTAAAATAACTGGATGACGTCTTGTATAAACAACTTGAGCCTCTTGAATTCTGCCTCCTACTCTCAAAAGTCCAGTTTCATCGATAACTGGATGAAAGGTAAGTAGTTGACTCTTCTGTGATACACTTTGCCCCGCTCTTAATCGATTAATGTCATCTTCGAAATACATCTTCTGTGTCTCTTTTATACGATATTTTAATATAGCCTCTGTTTCCTCTCGACTCACAATTTTGAATGAAATATTTCGTTGTTCCTTTGGTAGTCTCAAATATAAAAACTTTTTGCAATAAGACAACACCTTTAGCATTTTAGGTAATGTTGAAAATCTCGTCCAAATAAATTCTTCCTGATCTTTAGTAGTAGTAGTAGTAGTTAGTGCTTTAATTGGTTTTGCCTCTTCTGTAGTCTCAAACTTATTGCTTGTGTTCTGTTCATAAGTTTCTTGATGTAGCCAATTTGGACCATGCCACCACAATTTGTTACCTATTAATTCTGTTACTTTCAGTCCTCTAGACGCGCTATCAGCTGGATTTTGATCTGTAGCTACGTGTCTCCACTGCTCTGGTTCCAGCATGGTAAGGATCTCAGATGTTCTATTGCTCACGAAAGTCGTCCATCGACTCGGCTCTCCTGCTATCCATGCCAAAATTATCGTGCTATCAGACCACGCGTATATTTTACTCTTAGGAATGTTCATGACTTGGGACACTTCGTATACTAATTTTGCAGCTAGTAGCGCTGCACACAGTTCCAGGCGTGGGATTGATATCTTCTTCTCCACTGGCGCTACCTTCGTTTTGGCGGTGACAAGGTTGACGGCGATGCTACCATCTTTGCTGGTCGATTTTAAATACACCGCTGCTGCATAAGCTGACTGAGATGCATCAGCGAATGTATGTAGTTCTACATTATCTCCGATACTGACGTGAAACCACCTCGGAATGACGATCTTCTCTAATTTTGGTAGGTCCTCTTTGAATTGTTGCCACTCGTGTAATAATTGTGGGGTGAGTCTCTCATCCCATGATAATTTTGCTATCCACAGTTTCTGTATAAAAATCTTCGCTCTAACGACGATTGATGCTATCCAGCCCATAGGATCGTAAAGACGCGCTATCTCAGACAGTACTTTTCTTTTAGTTACGTCTTCTCCATTCTCATTACTTTTAGGTAGTTGAAAATGATATTGAAAATTATCATTTGTTTTGTTCCAGGTAAGACCTAATACTTTTATGCTATCATTAGATTTAAATTGTATTAACTGATTGTCTCTTTGATTCTCTTTACAGATGTGTTCCAGTAAGTCTTCGCTGTTGCTGCACCATTTTTGGAGTTCAAAACCACCTGCTCTCATTAAATTATTCATTTGCTCATATATCTCCATAGCTTGCTCTGTTGTTTCACATCCGGTAAGTAAATCGTCCATATAATAGTCTTGCAGTGTGATTAATGCCGCAAGTGGATATTTTGTTTGCTCATCTTTTGCTAGTTGTTGCAAAGACTTTACAGCTAAGTATGGCGCACAAGATGTTCCAAAGGTAAGTCTCAGTAGTTTGTAATGTTGAATAGGTTCGTGTGGATTTGATCTCCATAGTATTCTTTGGAAATCTGTATCTTGCTCGTTGACAACCACTTGACGATACATTTTAACTAAGTCTGCAACTATACAAATTTTATGGCATCTCCACCTTATTAGAATATGACGTAGATCACTTTGTAATTTGGGTCCGACGAGAAGATTGTCATTTAATGACACATTGTTCACTCCTTTGCTCGAAGCGTCGAACACCACTCTTACTCGGGTAGTCTGTTTATCATCTCTAATGACTGCATGGTGTGGTAGATAAATGACGTGATTATCACGTAACTCTCTCTCATCAGTTATTTTTCTCATGTGATTTTGCTGTAAATAATCCTCGATCACGTTTTTGTACTCTTCTTGTAGCTTTGTATTTTTAAGTAATTTCTTCTCTAATAATTTGAACCTTCGTAGCGCTATCTCTTTTGATTGACCATGTAAACATTCTGGATTAGGACTTTTAAAAGGTAATCTGACGACGTAACGCCCTTCACTGTTTCTATATGTTGTTTCTTCGTAAATTTCTTCACATCTTAATTCCTCTTTTGTCTTTCTCTTTTTGATACTTTCAGGTTCTCTTTCTATCTCCCAGAATTGTTTTAAAAACTCATCTTCCTTTGGTTGTATATGCATGCTGATAATATTGCGATTTTCTTGCACTAATTCATTTTTTATTTTTCCAGATAATATCCAGCCCAATTGCGTGTTTTGTGCAACTGGTCCAGATGACTCAGAATGTTTCAGAAAACCATCCAGTAGAATTTCTCCGTAGATTTCAGCACCCAGAATAATGTCTATTCGTCCAGGTGTACTGTAGGTAGGGTCAGCCAAAGGTAAGTTTGTAATCTCTTGCCAATCATGTATAGATGAGTCTCTTGACGGTATTAATGAAGTCAACCTCTTCAACACAAACGCATTGACTTGAATAGAAAACTCTGGGTTACGTAAAGATACGATCTCAAAAGAAGTCATACTCTTCGCTTGTGTTTGACCTTCTCCGACTCCTGATATAACACAGTTCACTGAATCTCGCTTTAACTTCAGGAATTGTGCTGTGGCTTCAGTAATAAATGACGCTTCAGATCCTTGGTCAATCAAAGCTCTAACTATTTGTGAATAACCTGTAGTTGATTTGATTTTGACCATAGCTGTAGCCAGTAACACTCTGCTCAGGTGACTCTCATTGGTAAAATGGGCTACAACATTCCTCTCAGGTTGTTTACTCCTCTCTCTAACTTCGGTCGAAGTGTTATCATTACTTGATGATTCCTCTGTAGTTGATCTCATTTCTCGGTTAGATGTTCTCTCATAGTGCAGTAATGTATGATGTCGTCGGGTACATCGACGACAGCTCGTAGTTGAGTAGCAATTCTTCACGCTGTGATTAGGTGATAAGCAATTGAAGCACAAATGATTTGATTGCACATACTCAGTTCTCTTCTCTGGGGTTTGTGCTGCAAATTGCTTACACTGATACAATAAGTGTCGTCCGGAACACATGACACAAATGTAATCTCTCTTCTCCTCTTCCACTGATGAATGAAATGATCTCTGCTTTGTAATTTGTCTCGTAGTGTTGTTATGTTGTGTTGTTTTAGCTGGTCTGCTGTTAT
Source organism: Papilio machaon (assembly GCF_912999745.1). Lineage (NCBI taxonomy): Eukaryota > Metazoa > Arthropoda > Insecta > Lepidoptera > Papilionidae > Papilio > Papilio machaon. The sequence continues at coordinate 1,797,634 of NC_059996.1, read as the reverse complement.
AATGATTTGATGACTCCAACATCTCTAACGTTCTGAATCTAGTCTCGATAAATCTCTTCAGCTCCTCCCAGGTAGGTAAAGTATCTGCTTCACTATCTGAATGTACTCGGCTCACTTCTAACTCCCATAACTTTCTTGTCTCTGCATCTACTCTTGTTACTACCAAGTAAATTATAATAGCGTCCCATGCACTTGTATTTATCTCCAAATTTTGTAATGATTTTAAACAGGAAGATGTCGTATCTAAAAGTTGTTTTAAAGCAGCGGGCGACTCACTCGTTAAATTCTTTTGGGAAAACAAACGTTTCATAACTTCATTGGTATTGAAGCGTTTATTATTGTATCGTCGAACTAACTGGCTCCACGCCTCATTATAATTCACATCTGTTGTAGAAAGATTTTTAAGCAGAATTTCCGCTTCGCCAGTTAAGCAACTCTTCAAATAATGCAGTTTTTGAGCAGCGGTTAGTGTAGAATTGTTATGAATTAACGACACAAACATATCATAGAAAGTTTGCCAATTTTCGTATCCGGAAGAAAATCTTGGCAAATGAATTGTCGGTAATTTCACATCGCTAGAGGTCGCAACAGTACTAGGTTGATTATTAGACGCTCTCACAAATGAAGTCGGCTGGTATATCTGCAGATCATCTTTTAATTTTATTGTATAAGTTTCGTAAATATTCTCAAACTCTGAATACATATCTTCGGCAAAATAACTAAGTTTAGATTTATCAGACTTGTCTATAGAGGCAACAATCTCGTTATGATTACTTAAGAATGACTCCCACAATTTATCTAACGCCTCTTTTTTTGTTTCAATATATGTCACTGTAAGCCGATCTTTAGATGTCTTTTTATAATTAATCTGCGCTTTACTAACCCGCTCAAATAACTCCTCTTGTCGCCGTAGACACACTTTTAATATTTCAGACATTTTTAATGTTCAACGTTCACGTAAAACAATCACAACATTTATATTTTCACTTTAGTTCGATTCGTGTTTTCCCTGGTTTCGGCACCAAAATGTTTGTTCAATGAAACACGACACTTTACTTTTGATAAAAGAGACTGTTTATTCTTGATACACAACTTTATAATATATAGCAATACACTACGAAACGTAAAATAAACTTTATACAAAACAAACTCGTTACAACGTGAAGAAAAAACACACACACGAAGGAATGAAAAATAAACAAAAGACAACTCTATTCGATACATTTTTTCTTAAATAAGTCGCGGCGCCAATATGTGCCAGTTCTATGCATTATCATTAGTGGCGCCATCTATTGAAACTGAATTACTCTTAAACAGTCTATGTAGTTACAGTTGTTTCTGATGGTTTTATAATCGATCAGTTTTGTTTAGAATGTTTATTTATTTATTCTATAATAACACTGGTCTGCAACGAAATCCTCCTTTGAATAAAAGTATGATCCGTTTAAAGAGTTTACCATCCTCAATCTATATCTGCTTTTCGTTTTATGCTATCACGTCTAATTTTTTTTTAATGTTGATTTTAGATTTTTAGAAATTATGGGATTTTTTGCTATACTAATATTACTATACTATGTTATTCTCGCGTTAAAGCAACTTTAATTGGTTGAGATTGTATTTGCACATAAATAAACGGTGTGCAGTGATAGAAAGAGAGAAAAATATATTATCTGACGCTTTTTTAAGCGAATATGAAAGAAAATTATATGGGAATATGATGTTATTACTGCAAGAAATCAAAAATTCACAATACGCATAGAACATTTGTGTTGATCTAAAAGTTGTAGCAATTTTAACTGGCCTGCAAGGAGGATGTCCTCATTGCAGTCCAGTTAAAATCACCAAATGGTAAATACCAAATTTTGTGGTTTTTTATGTGAGTGGGACAGTCGCGCAAAAGACAAACACAACATAGTAAAAAGCTGACCACAAAGAACGTTTTTTTTTTCAAAATCAAAACCTCTCTGAGTTTGTCTCCTGTATCTAAAAATGTAAAGGAATATCCTTTCGTTCCTAGTGAAAAAAAAATTCCACCACTTCATATAAAGCTGGGTCTTATGTAAAACTTTGTGAAAGCCCAGTACTTTCAGTACTAGAAAACAAAGTTTCCCCGGATGAGGCGAAATTAGAAGAAGGAATTTTTGTAGGTCCTCAAATACTCGAGCTTATGAAGGACTCAAGTTTTAAAATAAATTTAAATCAATTCGAAAAAAGGGCTCAAACTGCTTTTGTAGAAAATTTGTGCCAAAATTTTCTTGGAAAAAAATCAGAACTATCAGGAAATCAAACAAGAACTTCTCATTTCCTGCAAGGCTCAAAAAAGTAACATGTTTCTTAAAATTCATTTTTTGCACTCTCACTTAAAATTTTTCGCACCAAATCTCAGAACAGTATCTAATGAAGACTGTGAGAGGTTTCATCACGATATTTTGCACATAGAGAGGACACAACGGGAAATGGTCCGAAGCAATACTTGCAGATTTTTGTTGGTCGATTTATCAGGAGACTCCATTATAAAATATGAAAAGGAAAAAAAACGACTAAGTAAAATGGGATTAACAACTAGTAATGATATTGTCATATGCGTTTTAAAGGTTGTGTAATAGTGTACATCCATGTTGGATGTATTAAGTTATTTAAGTAATTAAATGAATGATAAAAATTTCATATTAAAAAATTGTTTTTCTTAAAAATTCCATCCCAAAGAATATAGATGTGCTAGAAAACTTTGAATGATATATTTATGTTCAGTATTGTTGTATCAGACAAGATAACTGCATAACATTTGAAGGAGAGAAAAAAAAATTTTTTTTGCAGACCAGTGTAATTAATTAATTCAAATTAACATAATACAAATTAAATATGCAATTATAAATTAAACACGTTGAAAAATTGATTACTCCCGTGTAATTTAATTAATTTTTCTCCTTATATATTGCCAACACAACTCTTTTTAGAATAGAAAACTCCGTACTCTATAAAGTCTTGGGAAAACAAAAAAATAATCGTAAAGAACCTTTTCAGAAATGGTGCAACATATTTTTAATGGCAGATGCAGGTAATATAATTAATATAACTTAATCAAATTAATTATCCAACGAACCATAACGAGTGACATTTACATTGATTGAATATGAGTTATAAAATGCATTTTTACAACACCACGTAATAAAACATTTGAAGTATTCGTGATACAAATCACTCAAATATGTAACCATTTAAATAATAAAATTTACGTAATTATAAATTACACACGCGGAATTGAATCAAATTTTAAAATATACCTTCAATAAGGAAGAAAAAACCTTACTCTTATTAATAACGTTAGTGTGTTAAAATATTAACCAATCAAAGTTAAATAGAGAACCACTAGTTAAGGGATTTTAATCAGTTTACTATATTGAGAAACTTCTAGAATGTTGATAAATTTTAATGGAAGTTCAGAAAGAAACTGAGAAAGTTAAACATTACTTATTTGATATTTTAATGAAACAAATAACAACATAACTCACGACCGTTACTCAGAGGGGTAGGCAGAGACCACTCTGACACAATCTCTCGCTTCTTCTACATTAATATATCCACGCGTTCATGCACGTCGATTTCGTGTGCTCTTAATACTGCCCTTGAGTATTTTTTTTTCAGTGAGACGATGAACTCTATATCTAAATAGCTGTCGCCCGCGACTCCGTCCGGGCGCAGTTAAAAAAAAAAATGAAAAATAGATGTTGGCCGATTCTCAGACCTACTGAATATGCTCACAAAATTTCATGAGAATCGGTCAAGCCGTTTCGGAGGAGTACGGTGACGAAAACTGTGACACGAGAATTTTATATATAAGATAAACAATCAACATACTTTCAACATCTTTTAGTACTCTTCTAAGATAAATTCAAGTGTATCTCTATCTAGTATACGTATAGTAGTGTCCAGAATTGTAAGTCAGATTAAGCAGACCTAATAGAACAAAATGTAGTCGTGTGCTATTTAAGTGATACAGTGGCGGGTCTGAATAGTCCATATTAGCGAAACGCGGACCTTGGCACGGATCCGATACGAGATGTCGTGACGTGAACACAAGCAACAACGATTGGAGTCGCTCGAGATGTAAACCGTTTCGGCAACAGTAACGCGTGGGCCATGAAACTACTAGCCAACGCAAGCGATTGAAAGGAACGAAAGCTTCCAATGTGGGCCAGGAAACATTTAAATGTTATGTTGTTGGAAACATTTTAATGTTGTTATCTATGGCTGTAAGTACAATCGTCTCCACTTTTCATCTTAAAAGCGACAATCTTTCGTATATTCTATTGGGCTTGAACCGATAAATATTGTAGCAATAGCGTATTTTACATTATGCTATATTTAGAGTAACAGTTCAGGTTTTAAATATTATTTTTAAATTAATCAAAACATCTGTACTTTGTTTAATTTGCAAGAACGGGCGCTTTTTCTTTACCTGGAACACCGCGAAAAAAGTCGAGTGCACAAGTATGCTTTATAGCGGACGCTTGTTTCGTGGCCAAAGCGTTAGACTTCAGGCATATAATAGCAAATGATCTTTTGTTACATACGCGTCGGCCTTCGTAATAACATCGACTCAAGTCAATCGTATAGACTTAATAACGTCCGCTACGAGTTCTTTGTACTTTGATTAAACTATTGAGGCGTAACCGGAGTACGGATTAACGTCAATTTGATTTGTTAATAATTACCGTACTTTATACGCTTAAAGGTTGACTATTAACTCCGCCTATGCGGCCTCTAGTTTAAGGCAAGACTTTTTATATACTAGACTATATACAGTATATATAGCTTTTGCAATTTCTATTGAGTATTGTCCACACTGGTGAAAAAAGTTACATCAGAAATATCACAACAATGAAATCAAGAAGCTAAATTTAGCTATAGTTGTTTTTTTTTTTAATTTAATATGCATGCATTCAAACAAGAGGCCTAATCAGCTAATAAGTACAATAACATGTAATATTGTATTTAGGAACATTATCTTCTATAACTACGGTAATTTATAAAATCGTTTCTAATCTTAGCCATCAATCATAGAGACGGCACAAAACAACGATCGTCTAAGGATGGTATTTAAAACAATAAAACGATTACAAAATCCTTGTCTGTTAAGAATTGACTGTCTATAAATAGTTAACAGAAATTAATTGCAGTTAGAACTCACAATCTGTATGGGCGGTAATCTTTACAGAAGTTTTTATAGACAGGGTTGCCAAAAAAATAAGAAGAAGAGGTTATACAGATTGCATATAACGTAGAGATAAGCTCTACTTACTTTAAAATAGAAAAATATGTATAGATAATTTTTACTTGTAGTAATCCGATAAATCCGATTTCGTAGACTGCTACGGAACCTAGTTGTTGATTTCGTAGTTCATGATTCGACAAATATAATTATTTTAATCGCTTTAGTGACAACCTTATAACCGTTCATTGTTTAAATGTTGGCGTGGGTGTTAATTAAACGGTTATCAAATCTTTACACCTATCTATTGAGGACAAACAATAGACAATTACCACTTTCGATTTCACGCAAATTATTGTTTACTAGAAGTACTCGTAGGTGTTTTAACTAGAGGTAACCATAGACGCTGTTCTAATACGCTCGGAACCCAAGTAGCGTAATCCAAATAGGTAGACAGAAAATTCACTTCTAATACTATTTGCAAAAAACAAAATTGTACCTGTTTTTTCATCGGTGGAAATGCACTAGTGTTAGGACTGTTGAGGGTAGTCTCACAAAAGGTTTTATAAGGAAGCATGCGCTGCTGCTCGGAGCAGTCTCTTTTCATCCGTCATTGTGGAACGTCTGACATTTTTGTTTATTTACGTTCGGTTTGAGGTTATACTATTGCGTGGATTATTTAGAAGTAGAGTTAAATTCATTATTTCGCTGTTAGTTTCTTTCTTTTAAAATACTTTTGCATCAAATATCTACTACTATAAAATAGACATGATAAAGAGTATAGCCTTATTGAATTCCGATCACGGGTCATTCGACAATGACATTGTCAGTACGCTGGTGAAAGTAAGAGTGGTTGTATAAAACATCAGTGTTAATGGACTAGCATACTTTGAATAAAACGAAATGGAATAATTTGTATTCACTTAGTGTGCCTATTTTATCTGGACGAAATCTTTCCATCAAGTTGCTATTGTTGCGTTCGATATGGATAATTTTAATAACGCCTTTACAATGGACTTGTAGAAAGTGAATTCATTTAATAATTGAGTATTGTAATATTTAATTAATTGTTGTATACCATTTTTATACTGAATTTATTATCTCTAATTAATAACGTTTTAATTTTAAGTTATTAGAAACATGTATAAATAAAAGTATAAAGCAAAGCTAATTACATATACATTGTTTTAATAAAAAAAATTAGCTGTAGAGATTTATTTCTTAGCTGTGGAACATTTATTTATTTAGTGTAGATTATTTAAATCAATTTATACAAGATAATAAAATTAATAAAATACATACAGTCTTATGATCCTCTCAAACACTGTAGACTCTGGTCTTCCAATCATCCTTAGTTATATCAATGGTAGAAACTATCTATTTGATCTGTACTTTACGCGGTACGAACGGAACAAGTGGTGAATAATGTGTGACTAAATCGTTTCAGCGTTAGTCTTCTAACTATTGCGATGAAAAAAAAAACATTATCTAAGGTGCGTCCGGATCTGGCTAATAAGGAAGCAGCGCGTTAAATAGGTCTGGACGCACGCGGTTTCTCAACTTCTTGACATTTAAATACTGGAAACTAACTTTGAATTACCACTAAAGCCATACATTCGTATTACTGTACAAAAAAACTTTCAAAACACAGATAACATTCCAGTTTGTGTAAGACCGTCGACCGTCGACAGTTAATCTAAAACATATCTAAGATGCACAAATAGACATGTCAGCGGATACTTAATCTAAAAAGCGTAGGCGATGTAATCTCGCCTGGACATGAACAGATGCGGTGGTCGACAAGTGTGAATAATCAAAGCCCTTACGCACCTATCACACTAACGTACGAACGCGAAGCGGAATCGAAGCATAAATTTCGCTCTGACATGATGTAGTCTGTATGCGTTGGCGCACTGAAACAATCTAATGACAGTTTCATGTGAAATAACTCGTTGGATACGTTTTATAACGATATAAGCAAGGTCAACACAATAGCGTTTAGAATTTCGTCAAAGCCGAACTTGTCGCGAAACAAAAGCGGATCCGTTTTCGATTTGCTTTTGTTGTGTGAACGTTATCAACCACTTTCATACTAGCCTACAGAGAGCACGAATATCTGCAGCGGCTCTAATGAGCGTAAAGTACACCAAAAAACTTATACAAAATTTAACATAAATGACGACACGAAGGCGACTGTTTCGTGTCATTGTCGCTTCGGATTCGCGTTAGTGTGCTCAGGGCGTTAAATACGAATGTATTGCGCGACGAGAAGCCGCTATACTGGATTAATTTCCTAATCGCGTAATATTAACATCATGTATCCCGTGTCTGCGAAACACTTTAATACTATTACCATTGAAACTGGATACTAAGCAACCGTACATTTTATTGGCTTAAATATTAATATGCTTACGAATCTATACGCAAAGAATTCTGCTATAGGTTTACGTAAGAAAAAAGTTACTATAGTACTATCAGTTTTTTTTACATCTATAAATGCTTAAATACATTTACGTTGTAATATATTATGTTTTGTCTTGGAAGGTTCATTGGAATATAATTTAACTTGGCCTCGCATCATTTAGGTATCAATTTATGGATTTTACCATTCACAAGCCTTAAAACAATTTGTTTGCTCCTCATAAATTTTATAAAGTTGTCTACAAAATACAGTATTGAGCCAGTAAAAGTACTGCCTAGTTAATTACCATAGAGTCTAGGACTTACGCAACAGGTCCGCAATACTGGGCTATTGACTTTTAAGAGACAGGACCTGTCAAGCGCGCGCATTCCCCTCTGTCCAATCAAAACGAAAATTAAGTTCTACACTTGCTTAATTATGTGCTGGTTCTGTGTAAGAGTTTAAAATTTTGAATGAATATACGTACTTAAAGAGGTTTTTAATTTTAAATGTCAGCGTGATATGGACATGTGTGATTGCCATTTAATTCATTCATTTAGTAAAATGGCGGCTCTTTGCTTAGTCCGCTTCTCCATAGTCAAAGCACTGGCCGATGCAAATGTACTCGCTCGGTGGTCCAATGCGGCTTTGTCTTATTGTGATATCTCTACAGATACGTGGAGATAAGTGTATTAACATGTAATCCTTGGTGTTGCCCGTTGATTAATCTTCAGTGAAGTTTTTATTGTGAACTATCACGGGCATAGAATTATCTTGATTTATGTTCCGAGACAGGCAGAGAGTTGTATTTATTTACTAGTTTAATTCGAAAATACATAACAAAAATTGTTTTCCTGCCGGGTATTTTGCATATAAATTCTAATATATATTCAAATGCAATTTCATTTCGTGACATTCTTCCGAAATGCAATGTTACATGGAATTTGCTCTATTGTAGATACATTTAGTGTAGACTATTTGTAAAAGACTTTTGGCCTGTCTTGATCTGTGGCGTTGAAGGTATTTTATCAATCGATTTATTCTATCTAAATATGGGCCATAGAGATCCAGCTTTCCTCTTTATTTTATGCTGCCAGACTCGAGTAAATCCAAAAATCCCCGCTTTGGCTCCCCTACTAATAAATCTTAGGAGATTTAAGAGTGGTAAGATTATTGTAGATATTAATAATCTCTGCTTACTCATTTTTGTGAATATTGTAAGTGGTCATTCACTTCCGTATGCTGCCAAATTAATTGACGATAAGTTATAACCCCCTAAATGAGGTGATGTCAATAATTTTTTATAAGGCCGTACTGTTGCGGAACCACGTAAGGAGGTTGATTAATAAAACATATCGAGATACCGCGCTTATCTCGCATGCGATCCGATGTGTTTGTCTTAAGGCTTTTACACACTGAACAAATAATATTGTACATTCCAAAGAACAGAATACTAGATATTTTTTTGGAAAAAATGTCTTGTTGTTTTGAAGACACATATGACTAGTTGTCGACCGCAACTCCGTCCGCGCGGAATTAAAATAAAAACTTAATGTGTAGCTGTTCTTACAGACTATGATCTACATCCATGCCAAATTTCATCGAGATCAACAAACAAACATCCATCTACCCATCCATGAAAACATTTGCATTTATAATATTAGTAAGATTAAAAAGATGGCAGTGGTAGAAAAATTACACCTTTCTTAAATATTAATCATTTTTAGATATTTTACAATAAATAATGCGGTAATAAAGTAAATAACTATTAAAAAAAAATACAAGTGACACTTCAACCAGATTTTGTAGGCGTGTGAACAAAGCCTTAAGGCGAACGACGCGTGCGCTTTCAGTGTAACGGTTTGTGGGTCACACGGTCAGCTTTCAGATCGTTTACACCTGTATAGCCAACAACTCGTCAAATAACTCGATGTTCAAAAGCTTCAACGCTCTAGGCGCAATAAATTCTCACAAACACATGAATTCCAGTCCATCTCCATGTTTCTATAGCTCGCTTCCTACAATTATGATGCGTCGAATAAATACATGTTTATTGTTCGTTTTCTCTTTTGGACGTACAGTTGAGTTCAAGTTGTCGCTTTTGTTTGGGGAGATATGGCGATGAGAGATTTATGAAGACAACTCTGTGACGGCGTGTCATTTCGTTGTGAAGATACGTATCGTTGCAGTTTATGTTGTCAGAATGAGCTATAGATAAAACATTAATTTTAACCACTAAGCCTTCATTCGCAGGCATCGGTGGCTCTCGTGCGACGAACGCTTTGTTCCGTTCTTGTCGCGTAAAAATGCCGTCATTTGAACAGATACCTACATGAACACGCTTTTGTTTTATTTGGACGCTTTTTTGGATATTTTTTTTTTTACTTTTTATTCTTCCTACTCAATAATAAAAAATATTCTACTTTAGAACATACGTTGACAGAATAACTAATATATTTTTTTCGGCTATAAAACATTTTATAGTCGACTTATATAATAAATTAAGCTTCCGTCAATAAGAAATTTATAGTTTTATCAAAATTTTAGGCGGCATAGATAATTAAAAGTCAATGTTATCGTTAAATCCTAAGAAAATTTTCGAGTTGAAATTCACAGACTAAACAAGTTTGTGCTCATTGAAGACTAGTTTTTATGGGAACTTTTTACTTCTGAAATATTATTATTGTACATAAATCCTTAGCGTGGTTTATTTGTTCCGTTGTTAATTAGGAGTTTCCTTTTTTGGTTAATGTGGCATCAGTACAGGATTTACAGGTTCCTAGTAGTCTTGGGAACATGCGTAAAACGTAGTTATCCCTAAAAATAAATTGTAACATTTTATTGATGCAAACTCGCAACGTTGCTCGATCTTGTTTAAGTAAAGTTTCCATTACCGAAACAAATGATATAATTGATAAGTTAGAAACAAATAATAGTTTCTAAAAGGTTATTTAAAAATACCGGATAGATTGTCGGGTGACTATTAGAATAGAAACAAGAACCTCTCACTAGCTAGCCATCAATGGCGCCAGGTAACTCTTATCAGCTTGTCTCTACAGCATTGTAGGTAACAATTATTAAGCACTTAAGTAAGCTTTGTCGTGACCGCCGGATCTGAAATCCGCCAGCAGTGGCCGGCCATGAGCTATTTCTATTCAACTCGTATGGAGTTAAGTAAAGGTCAATTAGAAAGTACTCGGACATGATTATCTAGACCAGTACTTTCAGGGATCCCGAAACCTTGAAGAATAAAGTTACGTTGAAGAATAGTAACTAGACCGATTCTTTTTATTTCGTCATCTTTCCAATAATGGGGTCGTTAAATAATTTTATGTGCTAAGAGGGTCGCATTATGTAAAATATAATTAATAAAATATAGTTTAATTTCAATGCTTTAATGTTTTTATTACAAATTTAATAAGACTAAATCAGTGTAACGACATTATTGTAATCATACGTGACTTTATTACAAATTGAAAAAGGCGGGAACACCTCCAAGCGGCTTAAACAAAACAATGACGTAACAAGAAGGTCAAGTTCGGATTTTAAAATTGATTAAGCACGTTACGGTTTACTGGCCAGTAACTTTGATAATTTCTTTTTTATAGGCCATAGTGTTTACAGATTATTATAGCCAGGTTATGAGTACAAATAAATTCCTAATTTATTTATTAACAAGTCATACATGTGACGAAAAAAATACGAGAATTATGTTTAATGAAACTATGCTAAGAAGCCATATTGACTTTTTTTTTGTTTTTTTTTTCGCAAAGTTTGAAATAGTTAGCATAACTTTTGTCTCGGTTGGTGAGTCTATCTCACCTGTATCGAGTGTGGGCAGCCATGCTTGAAGTCACAGTTCAAAGCGTTAGACAAGAGGCGTCATAACGGAGTATAAGGTAACAATCTGTACCAAGGTTTCATTATCTTAATATATTTAATACAAATTGTTTGTCAAATAAATCTATACTAATTAAATCGAATTTTAATGAAACTTCTCGCATTTGATAGGTTAATTACTAATGCGTATACCCCATTTGTTATTAACATATGTCAAAGAAACTTAAGAAATAATCCGATTTAAAATAAACATCGCCGGACAAAGCGATAAAATAAATAAATAACTAAGTAGAGACAATTATAAATACTTATAAGATTTAAAAAATATGAGTTTTAGTGAGTATTTGAATTTAATAGATGTAAATAATAAATAAATGATTATTATTCTATAAGACCGGTCTAATTTGTGATAATAATTCGTAATTCTAGAATTTAAAATAGAATAATCTTTAACGATATAACTAAATTTGTGATTTGTGGCCGTCAGCACCGGAAGAGCGTTGATCGTAAAATGAGCTAATTTTGCATATATTTATGTCCTTGCCAATTTAAAAATGTTATATATTATATTATAAATGATTTGTTAAAATACATTGCATTGATCGTGTTATGTTAGTTATTAGAAGTAATTATGAAGAAGGAAATTATGGCCACGAATAATACTTAATTGAAATACAACAATTAAACCACATACAAATGTAGAGAACCACATCTACTTTTATGTTAAGAATCTAAGCAATTATAAGTCAACCTAAGTTTTTTTTATTCAATACTATTTTTTTTTTGTTTTGAGAATATACGTAACGTAATTATTAAATAATTTTACCATAAAATCTAGATACGAATCAAAAAATAACAAATATTTAATATATCTCAGACCTGCTTCTAAGATATTACTTGTTTTCGCTCAGAATACTCTTTCCCACGTATGAGTCAATGCAAAAAGCATCTAATGAAGCGTAAGTACGTGTGAAGCCTCAGTCTATGCTAGGGCTGGCAACTATCAAGAAAACAAAACAAAAAATGACTATAAGTGACATGTCATGCTAAAATCCTTGATGGAACTTTTACCATCTTCTTTAATATTATTAAATTAGAAGCATAAGTATGTATGTGTGTACCATGTAAGACCGGTGAAATTGTGTTAAATCCGAAGAGGTGACAGCCCTATTCTAAGCCTAGCCTAGGCGGTGGCGAGGTCAATCGATTTTCATTGCCATAAAATTTCTCGCATGTCAGGTTCTGTGATCGATTTAGGCCCGTAGGCGATGTGGGCGCAAACACATTGATATTCGACAACACCGATATAAACCAGCTGATGATTTTATGTGATTTTTATCTCTGTTCGCTTTTGTATTATTATTTTTTTAATTTAATTTAAACAATTTTTGTGCGGTTGGTCGTTAAGAATCTTCGATCGGTAACATAAAATACTGCGAGAAATGATTAATGATTTAGAGATTCCGTTTTATTAATGAGACAGATTGATTATATGGCTAAAGGAGAAACATTTTAACTATCATTGTTACAGATCTTTTTAATACTTAAAATGATATAGTCACGATGATAGATTGTTATCTAGACAGATTAATATCTTATGTATCTTAAATATGTAAATATAAAATAAACTACATTAGTAATTTTTGTACTACTGAAGTAGTAAGTTATGGCTGAATAAGACATTCCGCTTATAGTTTGTACAATGTTCAAGATGTGTTTATTCACATGCTAAAAGGAGTAAATTCCAAAAAAAAAAGAAGCGAGGAGTGTAAGGATGTTCCAAAATAAGAATTCTTAGTATTTGTAAAGATATACCATTTAAATTAATGAAAAAATACTTATGAAGGGTATTAAGAGCACTTAAAACCGATGAGCATCTATGCGTAGATGTATAATGATAGAAGAAGCGAAAGAGGTGTGTTTGGATCGCGCCAAATGAAAGTCTGTGGTGTCTGTCTACCCCTTTTGATTACAGGCGTGAATTACATTGTTGTTGTATGGACGTAAGAACTTGAACTTGATTGTCTTTGTTGATCATCGATTGTCAGTGGGTAATGAAACTTCTGTACCTTAATAATTAGTATTAGATTTATTGATCCTTGTATCTACCAGACAATAAATGTAATCTGTAACATCAGTCAAGCGTCACGTGTAGGCTAGCTCCCACGTTCACAAACAGGATGTTCAAAAGGCGTTAACATCATAAAGCTTATACAGTATGTATATTTTTTTAATCTAGTTTCGCATCGAATATATTTTTGTATACATAATAAATAGGATGTCTAAATTTGCCTTGATAGGCAATATACGGAATTCCTATCTGCCTACTTAATGCGAACCATTGTGAGCAGGTTCATTGCTCAGCGAAGGCTGTTTTTTGTCAGGTGAGTCACAAAGCTCGGAGTGTATGCTCTAATTTTTAATCACTATATGGACTGGTTTTTTTGTTTTTTTCATAGTTATTTATCTCAGATTAAAATATTTTTTTTAAATTAAAACCTTTTTATTAATTTAAATATAGTTAAATGGTATGAAGAAAGTTTTAGAAGATAATTATCGCGCAATCATTTGTCAACTGAAATCGATTATCAACTTTATGATCAGAGTAACAAGTTATGCTTTTAAATTTTGTTAATTTTAAATACAATCCACACGGACGTTATTACGATGGACATTATTTGAAAAAAAAAAAAAACATTAAAACTGTATTAAATTTTAAAAAGTTTAAAACATTAAGAACAAAAAATGAAAATACGATAAGTAACAAAAAATATATATCGAATTTTTTAAAGAAATCTGTATCTGTAAAAACTACTGATATAATTAAAAAAACACCTACAGTTAACAGATTGGAATTCCTATAACACGATTTCACTTCGTATAATACTTTAAATAATAATTTATCATACAACATAACCGTTAGACATTCATTCGCACATCCCTATTTAAAACATAATGTTCAAACGTTTTGTTCCATTAATAAGCTAATTCCGTTTTATAATTAATTCCCACTGACCTGAAAGCATTAAATTGCATAAATAATGGCTATAAAACTGGTTGGAAGTAGACGTTGTTTTAGGTATAGAGGTCACTGTGTTGAACGTTCATAGACCGATAACACTGGTCTACAAGAAAATCCCATCAAAAAAAAAAATATTTCATAAAGTTATGGATTTTATTGCTCTGAATATTTGTTTCTCTAAATTTGTATCACTTTTACGATTTTTTTTTTAAATTCACTTTTTGATTTTTTTCAAAATTTTCCAATTAATAATCTGCAAACTTTTTAAAAATAGTTTTAGCGAGTATTAGTAAATCATATAGGCTTGCACAATCTATATCAACGAAACTATAGCGTTTTTGAATTATTTTAAGGTTAAAATAAAATTGTATAGTTAGAAATTAAGATACTATACAAAGAATATAAAGTCCTGATAAATATGTAACCAACATTTTAAATTCCAAAAGCTATGACGTCATACTGTGAGTCATTCGCAGGGCAACACTGGAGTCATTCACAAACGGGTAGCATTCCGTCATCAGATAACATTATAACCACGCAGAAGACATACGTAACAAACAAACCACATCTGAAGATACAACTTAACTGATATACCGTGGGTTTCTGAGACATTGTTATCTCTGTTTTGTCAGAGATAATGATGATATGATTGATACAAAGATTTTTAGTTTCAGAAACTATCGGATTCTATTTGTTTATGTCACCGTCAAATTGAATTGCTTATACAAATGAAAAACAAAGGGGTAAAATCAGAGTTTACTACCTTGTCTCTTGTAATCCTGGCTGTCTAAAATCTGATTATCTATATATATAAAAGAAAGTCGTGTTAGTGACACCATTTATAACTCAAGAACGGCTGAATCGATTTGACTGAAAATTGGTGGGCAGGTAGCTTAGAACCAGGAAACGGACATAGGATAATTTTTACCCCGTTTTCTATTTTTTTTTATTCCGCGCGGACGGAGTCGCGGGTAAAAGCTAGTTTGTAATATAATGAAATGTAATTTTTAGATTTGCTAATCTTAATAAAATTATCACACATTATAGGCATTTTATAACATCTTATGTGACCACTTCGTTGACTATTGATACATATATTGCTCGTATTTTAACTATATTATAGCTTTATATGTGCGTTGATGCGGAATCTTACATAACTATGCAGCAGCCACTTAATAAATGCATTGGACACGCAATTAACGTAAACGGTAGTCGACAAATGTACATTTATTTCCTTGCTTTTATTATAAACACAACAAGTATTACGACTGTAATAAAAATTTTCAAGTTAGTGTCAATGCAAATTTTTACTACTATTCTTATTTATTATTTGATTATTATCTTACTAATATTATAAATACGAATGTTTTGATGGATGGATGTTTGTTTGAAGGTATTTCGGGAACTGCTCAACGGATCTTGATGAAATTTGACACAAATGTAGAATATAGTCTGGAAGAACACATAGGCTACTTATTACGTTTTTCTTTAATTTCTGCGCTGATGGAGTCGCGGGCGAAAGCTAGTCATTTACATTGAACATATAGAGTTCCATATTTGAATCTTCTAAACTTTAAGTTTGTTTGTGACTCGAAATAATGATAAAAGTTTGATATGAAACTAATAACTTTAAGTTGAAATTACAAGCAATCAAGTCGTTAAGTCTCCAACATCCGTATACATAAATATTCAAAAGTAATAATAAAATGCACTTACAATTTACTCATATTTCTCGGATGGTACTTGTATAGTACGACAGTAACATGAATGACGCAACACTCGAAGCTTTTAAGGTTGATAAGATTAATGATTTTTATGTTCATAATGTATGGAGACATCATTTAAAGGAGTCGCGGGAAAGTAGAATAAACATTTAACCTATAATCATAAAGAAGAATCTATTAAGATACATAAAATAATGATCCAATCGTAAGTGTTATAACCGAACTGTCTCTATTGCTCTTAGCATATTATACCTATGCGCAACAGAAAGGACGTTCTACAAATCGAGTAACATACCTAATAAGGTCGATGAGTAAGACTTACAATTACAGAACAAAGAATCTTTATCATACATTTGAAAACATACCTAGTTACACACTAATATTATCTAAAGACTATTATTTAATAATTATATTACATTATAAACATATAACATGTAATAGTAAGTTCAATACTTCTATCGGAAGTCAGTCGTTAACTTTCCTTCTTGCAAACTAACGTTATCAATTTAATGAACGTTTTGTTGGTAAATAGGTGTATAATGATCAAGTAATGGTAACCATAAAACGAGAGTGAAAGTCGCCAATGAGCTTTCGTATTGCGAATAATGAGGGGTACGGCACATGTTATCACAATTTTGTCGAGAGAAAGTACAAGGTGAATCGAGCTTACCCACTGTAATGATGTTTTTGTAATCTTTAAAAACTATACCAACAACATCAGCAAGAAATCATGAACTAGCCAGATGTGGTTGACAAAAAAAGCTTGTTGTGCCTATTTTACCACAAATTTTATAATAATGCAAAAGATTTGTTATAAACTAAAACCAAAGTGAAAATCCGAGTGAAAACTGACAAATCATGATACAGAAAAGACACATTTGAACAAGCTATAATTGAACAAACTTAATACATTTCATTTAATCAAAGTAAGTAATAAAGCGGCAGATGTGTCATTCAATTCAACCATCGACAGGAATATAATACTGTTTGATCACCAATACCCAAACCCACGTATCTAAAGCCAATATTTGTACCAACGGTCTTCGATATCAAACATAACGGACTCTGCATTGATAAGGCGGTTAATATATTCGATTTGCAAACAACAAATATTTGGATCCAAACAACGTTCCTTGTTATATTTATCACGTGTTTTTAAAACCGACCGTTGGGAGTTATCAACTGTATGTAATGTAGATTATACGAAAGGTCCAAATAGAACGTTTTTATTTGATGTTTGCGTATGATGTAATTGTTTGAATTTAAAACTTCTAAATTTATGTGTATTTCTCTTGTATTAGAATTGGAATTAATTCCAGGAAACTGGAAACCGAACGAAACGTGATCTGTTCTGTATTTAGACATCTGCTATTTTGATGTTCTCCGTGCACCAATGGGTGTTAACGTTTCAAAGAAAATAAGGACAGTCCAAAATGGAAACGAACACCTAAGCGCATACTAAAAAAACAGTTCGGTGTTCTGTTCTTTTTATCGCTGCTCTATTTTTTTTAATTTCGTATACGTAAAGAGTATGAAAATAGCAGATGCATATATTTTATTTCTAGAGCATTTTGATTCAAACGGTCTTACCTGAAACGCAAGAAAACCCAAAGTTTCTATCCGTGATCTTCAGATTTTAAATTGTACAATCTCACGGTTATCGTGACTTTAAAATATGAAGCCCTTAGAAACCGGGAACGCGATGCAGGTGTACGTTGCATTAAGCAAATAGCCCGTACAAACAACTAACAAGGCAATGGAGACGTCACAGTATAAATACGTATGGACATACCTACTGTATAATAAGTCGAGTCAATATTCAAACTCAACAATTGGAAAGTACACGTGACAACAAAAGTTATTATGAAATAAGCTTCGCACCATCGCTTAATAAATAGTTTAAGTATACTTGCGTAGAAAATTAATTAACATGAATTAGGATTTTCGAGTAGTATTACTGTAATTTAAGACAGATCACTGTATTACTTAAGGTCTGACTGATAATATCAATCTAATATTATAATATAAATAATCTAATAAAAACAGTATAGAAAGGTTGATATTTCAATTCTCATCACAGTTCTCATACTCATCGCATACTGATGTTAACAAGCGTTATCGTTTATTCTGTGAGAAACTTAATCGATCTTTAACAAAGAAGCCTTTCATCTTAGTCAGCGCTAGAATATTTAACCAGATTCATAGTCACCTTTGTTCTCATTTAAAACAATCTTTTTTTTTATTTATTTCTCACAATTTGTATTAATGAGTTATTTTTTAAATTCATACTTATATCTGGAACTTGAAACAGTAGAAAACGCAATTCTTGGAGAAGGATTCAGAATGATGAGGATTGTATCACGGACATCGTACATTTTAACAAACTAACTTTTTCCCGTGACGTCGTATGAGTAAAATTTAATTAAAAAGGTGATAATTATCTCATGTTTTATTCCAGAGTATGTTCTATATTTGTGCCAAATTCCAATAAGATGTGTTGAACCGTTGCGGAGTTATTGAGAAAATATTTAAATCAATTTTATCTCACGGGAACCGTATACATTTTCGGGATCATAGGCAGCATTTTTATTGTTCCACAATGTGTTTTACCTCTTTAGGAAATATCATCGAGATCTATGCAGACTTCTGGAGATATTTTCTAACAAACATCCCCCCCAAGGGGAAGAGGTTCTCACCAAAGACAATTTTACATTAAATCCCTTGATCTAAAAGGGTGTTGTAACATAATGATATGGATAAAAGCCTTCTTTGCGAGCTTATACTTTTGATAAAAAGAACACTTGACACATTTTAAGTTAGCAAGTGTAGTTCAAGTGGTTTGTTCCAAGTGTTCGTTATTATTGGAGAGCATTACTAACAGCGTGTCATAGACAAGTGTGACATTTGTTGTATATCGATAATGTATTGTCGATTCGTGACGCTTGTAATATCTATTGCTCGATGTTACAACACTTTTAAACTTTATAACTCACGCGCTATAAATATCTTTGACAACATAAATCGATTGCAAGACTATTTTTAACGTTTGTTTGAATTATTTTATATTGAACTAGCTGTCGCCCGCGACTCCATCCGTGCGGAATTAAAAACATAATAAGTAGCCTATGTGTTTTTCCAGACTATGATCTACATCTATGCCAAATTTCATCAAGATACGTTGAGCCGTTCTGGAGATATCTTCAAACAAACATTCGCATTTATAATATTAAGTAAGATTTAAAGTTGTATCAAAACAAAAAACAAACGTTTTACCTCGTAATCGTTAATTGTAAAAACTTCTTTTTTTGTCACGTAATTGATATGTGGTATTGTAATATCAATCTGGATTCTGCACTATTCCTCATTAAATTACTAAACAATTAAAAAACAAAATACGTATTAATACCTTTTTTATTCTTTGTTTATAATTACAAAAAGTTGTCCATAATTTTGTAGTTGCAACGTCTAACTTGAAGGTCTTCATTACACACAATGACTACAATTACTTAAATTATAAAAAAAACGAAGTTATTCGCTTTGCGGCGGAAATTACACAACAAAAACAATGCCTAACCAACGTTTAAATGTCGAGCACTCACCTCGTAAAGAGACGTCATCGCGAACTTTAAGATTGTTTTGTTTTTAGACAGACTGTTCACAAACTGCACATTTCCTTTGGTCACAATATACCAGTTTATGATACTGCGGTAAAAAAATCACTTCCTAAGAGGTCATTTAGTCCGTTATTTTAAAAAATATATTAAAACTACAAAATGAATATAAGTTATCAAATTGTTTTCACTTCATTAACAGAAACGAAACGTAAATAAAAAACATCAATTAAAAAGTAATGTCAAACTTCCCGCCAAGCGTCGTACGTTTTAAAAAAATTAAAAGGCAGAGGTGTTTGTTTCGGACAGCCAGGGCTGGCGCGTGTGTCGCGCACCGTGCTCAGAACCGGCACTGAGCCGCGACGCGAGCGCCTCAATGGGCGACTCAGCTGGCATGCTCAATGAAGCATTCGAGTTCGGAGGTCGCCGAACATCCTGACCCCATCGGTTCCGATATACGTTTCTCTATTACCCTATAAACCTACAATGTCTACAAAATCCAGTTTTGAGATATTCACATGACATATTTTATTTTTATACCTGTTTATTAAGTTTAAAAATAATAGATAAACTGTAATTACAAAATTTCTAGCTATAATTAATATTATTTTATTTTAAAATAAAAAATATTTCTTTGGGCCATAGGTGTTTAATATAAAGTAGATATTTAATCTATATTATTGAAATTGTCGAAATAAATTGAACTCTGTAATTCGTTTCGCCTTCTGATCACAGAAAATTTTCATTTTAAAAGTGTAGGTATTGTAAAAAGATAGATTGAAGCACCATTATATTGATAAAAATAATATTATTATCTGAAATCAAAATAAGCAACATGATTAAATTACCGTTTCGTAGAATTTGATTAAATAAAAAGCATTCTTCTGGGTATCAACGGCCAGCATTTTATCTATGGTCTGAAATGTTTTTTTTATCACAGACGGAGTTCGTCGACAGTATCCATTCAACATATTTGTCATAGAACCGGTCAGGTATACGTACAATACGCGAAGTAATTTTGTCTTTCTTGCGGTATCGAATTGAGACAATTGATTTAATCAAATTGCAAAAAATATAAAAGGTTGAGATTTATATTTTTTGATTTGTACAGATTTTAAACAACAGTACTTTATAGCACGTGTGAATATGTATGAATATAAGATACCATAGCTCGCATACCATAAAACAAAAGACAACGACTTTGACAGTTGCATTCTGTTAAAGATCAGCAACACTGAGACGACTGTAGAGTATAATTATCTATGGTTTGGGGAGGTACCGATCGCGGCAGAGGCGTTCCGTTATTGCAAAAGAAGCAGTTATGTTATACAGTTGCATACAACGACGTTACACTGAGTTACGCGTCGGTTGGCAACGCCATTGTTTTCAGTTCCCTGGCCGCTAGCAATATAGAGCAGGCAAATGTTTTGCATACCTTTAGCACGAACTTGTATTTATATGGAATATTTGCTTTCTAAAGCTTTTAATAATAATGTTGTCCATGTATATAAGTAGGTAGTTTTATTCTCAAAGAATTTGTTTTTTCAGTGACGTATTTTACTGGAATAATAAATTCGTGCCCAATGATTAAGATTAAAAATTTGTGAGTCTACCGTACCGGAATAACAACTATACTTACATCTAGATAGGAAGATGAAGATCTTAACAAGCTCAATTTCTAAGAATTATTCCCCCTTCCGAGGCATAACAAATTTGTATTTAGAATAATAATTCCCACGACAATCGATACATCAGCATGTGCGCGATAATAGCTGTGGGATAAAGTACAAAGCGGGCCGCTGTACCAGTCGTGTTTCACAATCGTGCGAAACGCAACGATTATTCCGTACAAAGGAGATTCCAATCTTGACCGATAGACAGTTAGAAACTATTTGTAACTATCTCTAAATAAGGTATTTGTAAAATGTTTAATTTCAATATCTCGATGTTGGAAAAAATCTTCAAGATTTTACGGCTGAATACTCGATTGATATATGGCTTTCGTTTTTATCTTAAAAAAGTTATCAATAATGTACTCTACTTTTTCAGATGGTCTGCTTAATCTTCAAATAACTATAATACCTTCTATATTACGTCTAAAATAAAAACATAGATAAATCTAAACAGTAAATTATCATTTAAGAAGAAAAAAACAAAAACATCGTGTGAAACAATATAAAAAACCAATATGGCGCCATGGCGACGATTCTAAAGTCACCCGCTAAGAAAAAACACTGTTTTATCTAGAGATATTCATTAGTAAAAGTATGCGGCTAACATGATTAGGAAAAAAACAATGTTATCGATATCTGAATCTTATAAAAAAAACCGTTCGGAGCTGATATTTGTTTGATTTTTTTGGGTTAAGGATGCCGAACTTTAGCACAAAAACTAAAACACGACCATTTAACTTTGTGAACAAAGAATGTAGTATTAAAGATTAAAACAAAATTAACTACATTCATTAATTTTTTTTTTTTTAAAACTTTTTTTTAATGAGAAGGAAAAAACTAACATCCCATTGTAAAAAGCCCGCTGCAATTTTTCAATTTATTAATTACAAACTAAAAATGGGAGAGATGTCCGCTGATGGCGTTCACAACATGAAAATATAGATTTTATTAATGTATTAAAAACACCTGTGTTTTTGCCATTAATGTTAAAAAAAAAACCCAAGACTCGTTGCAAGACGATACAACAATAATGTTTTTCATTACGCCATATTTGGATAAAAAGGCCAGTACTTTCTCGAGGATCACATCTTTGGCAGAAAAAAAGTTGTCTTTCACACGTGCACAACGCGGGGCTTCGCGACGGCCGAATTCGCGCTAATCCGGTTCTTGTGACAACTTTCTACAGATTCCCGCCTTTGGGCATCCTTAGATGTGCTAATGGACTTTATTGCTGGTCAATAGCTGATAATGCTTGTCTTCCATTGATTTGAATAGCACGCGAATTCCTATTGTGATTTTATTATATGTACGTTAAACATACAATTGTTTAATTCGTTGGATAACATTTCTTTAGTACCTATTTTTATTTCTTATTCTTTTGATTAATAACTAACAATAACAATCTTTAACAGAAGCAGGCGAGTTTTTGTCTCAGTCAATTTGCTTCCAAGTGAAAATTAGACCAATTACTGTCCTCGAATGTAACATTCACATTGGTTGAAAAAGGTTCTATTTGCAAAATGAAAACATTTTTTTTATTATAATATCGTATCTTCTTTATTTATAGCACCGTTGAAAGTTAGAACATAAGGATTATAAATAATAAATCTACTTTTATAACGATATAAATACAGGGATATTTACGAGCAATTACAAGTTTGAGACTTCTATCGGGTTTTACGTTACCGTCAGTTTCTACAGCCGAAATACATGTATTAGAACTTAGTGTGATCTCAATTTTTTCAATGTAGAATGAGAGGGATGGCAATATGTTTTTATAGAAGTTCTTCGGCAGTGGATACTGACTGTAAGGATGTAAGTGCGACGTGTCACCGCTGATGTATGGACCATGTATCGGCGATGTCGAAATGTGAAAAATTCGTGACTTCTTGTCACGACGTCACATGACAGCGAGCGGGATCTAAATGGCGACATGATCGTTTCAGAAGGCAATATTGGAAGCTAATAACGTCTCAAAACATGTGTTTGTGCTGAAAATTATAAGATCTAAATTATTCTTCTATGTTTAGTAAAACAAATGAAGATATTTTTTTACTTTTTTATTTAAACTTGCCACATTGACAAAAGATGCATCAGTTTATTTTATATTTTTTTAGAAAGCACGGACATTACAGTTTTGAGAAGAAGAGAAGGGTGGTATTAAATAACGAAAAGAAGAGAAACCAAGAATACAAAAATCACCTTTTCCCTCGACTATTTGAGATTGTATACTCGTATGTCAAAATGTAATATGTAAGCATCTCAATAATAACAAATTCTTGACTTAATAAGTGGTATTGAACACTAGAAAACATAATTAGTGTTGTAAAAAAATGTATATTGAACCGTTAACATAGAATTATTACATTCGCCATTAATATCAAATCGAGCGAACGATACGTCGAACAAATGGCTTGAGATTATACAGGGGAGCACATTTATTGCTAGATAATGCTTTATAAACAAATAGAACAAGTTAAGTTTTTGCCGTGCGGTAGAAATGTGTTCTTATTTCTAAAGTTAAACTTGTATAGAAACAAATCGCCTCGTTTGCTTCGACACATTAATTATTCTTATCAGAGCTTTTACATATAATTGTGTTGTAATATAAATATAAACTTATTTTTAAAAACACTTATTTCTTAACTAACTGGCGCACGCGACTCGGTCCGTGCGGAATTAAAATAACTTAAGTAACCTGTGAGTTCGTCCAGACTATGTTCTACATCTGGGTCAAATTTCATCAACATCCGTTAAGCGTTACCATTCATCTATCTTTCTAGTAGGATTCCTAGGAGATCTTGGATTTTATAGCACGTTTCTACATATAAATCTCTTTCTTATACAAACAGTCTGATTGTAAATTATTCTTTAGAACATCGCCTTTGTTGTTGCGTTTGAAACACATGTTATTTTTTTCCAATAGTAATAGGAAGGCATAGGAATAGAGTTAGTATTCGTAAAAAGAAATCTTGTTCACAGACATGTTAAAGCAGATTTAAGTAAACCGGTGACGATTAAAATTATAAGCTTTCTGTTAAGTTTGTCACCCGGATATTTGTCAATCGCTGTTTTTTTCGTTTATATTTTTTGTGTTATACATCTGCTAAAGAATTAACATTAGTATCAAAAGTCCCACCCACGGAATACGTGTTTCACTAAACAGCTTTATTTAACCGCTCAGATGACGTAATCCTAAAATATTTAATTGTAT
Organism: Papilio machaon; assembly: GCF_912999745.1. Classification (NCBI taxonomy): domain Eukaryota; kingdom Metazoa; phylum Arthropoda; class Insecta; order Lepidoptera; family Papilionidae; genus Papilio; species Papilio machaon. Next base: position 1,772,937 of record NC_059996.1, on the reverse strand, counting down.
TGCTATCAGTTCGTATAAAGGAGGGCTTCCACAGCACGTGATTCTAAAGTGGTAGCAATCCGTGTCGTACCCTCTGCGTGTCGGTATCTTCGGGTCTTTATTGGTCGGTCGGGACATTCCCAACAAAAACAAACTCTAATAACCTTCAGTAGCCAAACGAAAGGAAACAAAAGCTACTTGTACGGGAGTGTCAAACTATTTGTTACTAAGTGGTAACAAGTCGTGAATTACAGTTTCTTTCATGTACCTGTCTATGTATAGCTGTCTGTGGTCGTAGAATCACGCATCATGGAAGCCGACCTTAAGATCGTTTTAGGTGACACTTATCACACGTGGGTGTATTTCCGGCTTCCCACTTAATGGTCTCTAGATTTTCACGCTTGACCTGACATCTTTGGTGACATTATATTTATGTCTCCATGATGGTATTTAAGTAGAAGATTAATCAAAAAGTGTAACTTACATTAGCTAATACGTGTTTCTATGTCGGAATAGATAACGTTGAATTAAATAAACATGTTTAAAACAGAAGAAACTTTAAGAGCTTTTTAATTTTGTTTAATCGAGTTAGAAATTCAGTATTTACTACACGTTTACAATAACACAAAAATTAAGTCATTTCAAATTTTTTGTCCATGAAATTGAACGTAAAAAATCGAACGTAATACAATGTTGATTGGAAATGCACAGAATAAATCTCTAAAAATCGCAGCTATTCAAAAACATTACAAAATTCGAACGGCGTAGTCATAATATTTAATCTGTCGTCAAACTTTTAAAAGGAATTCAATAAACAAAAAGAACTAAAACCGGAACGAAACAATGTAAGAACTTTCTTTACTATTAGATTATTATGTCGAGGTAAAGAAAATCGTCTGTCAAAAATATTTTGTTCCACCGCAAAATGAATAATGGTCCATTGTGGAAGCACAAAAGTGTTACCATCATTGTGGGAGCGGAATAATGGCGGGTCGCCAGTGTTGCCAACAGAAAGAAACTCTTTTGAAGCTCTATGGCATCTGAATAGTCGGCTAATGGGCAGCGATCTTTATTAGATCGACATCTATGGAGCAATTTTTCAATTGTTCACAGTAATAGTTTTGAAGATTTTTTTTTTCTCTTGACCTGACCTCGGAAGAGGTTTTGTAACATAGAGTATGATTTATAATGTATTGTGAAGGCGTACTTTAAATCTTACTCATCTTAATACTCGTAATATTATAAATGCGAATGTTTAGATGGATGGATGTTTGTTACTACGTATCACCAGTACGGCTTAACGGATCTCCATGAAATTTGGTAGAGATGTAGAACACAGTCTGGAAGAACACATAAGCTACTAAGTTTTTTTCAAATCTGCGCGGACGTAGTCGCGAGCAGCAGTTAGTATTAAATTAATTATCAACAATTTAAAGCGACTTAGTTGTTCATACTTGTGTTCTTATAAAAACATACATAAATAATTTAATTGTCCAGCAGATTTAATTCCATCCTACATTGATTTACAGAATAAAAAAGTACGGTGTAAATTAAAGAATTATGCGTGGGATGGGATTATAATGTGTGAAATCCTAAGGAGATATTGAAGATACAGCCGTCGATAAATTCTCAGTCAAGCTTCGAAAGTTTTGAGGGTAGTTAATTATAATAAATGCGTGTCGTGTGCCACGCGCCGCCGTGTAAGGACAAGCCGTTACATAAATTCTGAATTACCTTAAATGGCGTACTGCAGAGTACCCACACGTCTTTGTTTATCTCGGATATAGTTAAAGTCTTTATGAAAACTGTTATAAAAATTATAAATCGCACAAACGTTTAGTTAGTTAATAATGAATGGTAAAAGAAAAACTACATTTTTAGGAAATCCTTGGGTGTTTATTCAATCATCAATGTTTACATTTATCTTTTTTTTTTATAAGAGAAGGGGGCAAACATTTATCTACATTATTAAATACGATTTCGTCAGTTCCTTATATCGACACCTTAACCTTACTTAAACGAATATTTTGTTTTAAAATCCCACACCACATAACTTCGTAAAAAGATTGTCCAAACTGTTTAAATTATTGTCACCATAGCATCGGATATTGTTTTTAATATCCCACGCAGTAACGGACGGGCAACAGTACGAGTTGTAGGGCATGCTCCCGGTGTGTCCCGGGCTCAGTTGACCGTTACTCGGCCGACGAACTGCCCGGGACAGGGACACACCGGGTAAGTACACAGAGTCGTGACTACAAATGACAACTGAGGACTCTTTCTGTTAACAAGTCAATACTTGGCCGCTTCACTGTGGCTTTGCTTTGTGCATTCCTATTCAATAAATATATTTTGTTTTGTAGACAACAACAACAAGAAAGATAGTATAATATCTAACTACGGTTAATCAAAAAAAAGTTAATAAAACAAAACAAACTATCCCAGTAACTTAAATGAACTTTTGAATATTACTTTTAAAACAAAAACAGTGTTACATCAACACTATTAGGTATCTATAAAGTAACAAGATATCTGTTCCGCGTAACGACCTTGCTAGGTTATTACTTGAATAACACGCCAACATTTAATTCCCGTCAGATTTAGCACGGACCACTACCATACCAAAAACAAAATGGATCCGACACGGATCGGAACGAAGTAACATAGTGTCTACACGATATGTTTAGGGTGCAACGTGCAACGGGGTCAATGACCAGAAATTTTACAAGGTCATTCCATCTACAGATATTTGGTTAAATAAATAGACACGAAATCTGAGAGCTAAATTTCAACAACTTTGAAGAGAAACTTTTTTCAGAACAAAAATTGTTTGTTCAAATATTTATTCCTGGTAATGTACCTACTAAGTGAACGTTTTGGAGATGGAAGCGTCTTATTAAATGAACACAGACGACTCCATAAAAAACATAAAAAACAGAAAAACTGTAATTGCACTGCCTATTTTTTTTTTATTATTAATGACTTAACTTTATTGTTAAGACAAATGGCACTTGAATATGTTTTCTTTATGTTTGTTGCCGTCTAACAAATCTTTGATAAAACATAAGAGCAGGATCCTCGCGATACAGGCTACGCCTAATACGAGGATACTGATCAGTACTTATAAAAGCAACCTCTTTTGTATCCATAAAGTTTCTTAGCTTAACTGTTAAAACGTAATTTTTTGGATTGTAATAAATTATTTTTCATTTTCATTTCTCATCTCTAGTATTAAAATTCAAATAAAAAAACGGAGAGGAAGAAATGTAAGACAATTTACCAATGATTCTTAAATGAAAAACAGGATGGATAGAATCCGAAAAACACAAATTTTGCCACGGTTAATGAAAGGAGATTTGATTAGAATACCATAAACAAGAGACAAAAGAAATAAAAGTATTCGACTGCCAAAAACCCTGTGGGAACTTGTAAGAAATAGTTAAAAGGCGAAGTATTTTATAGCGTGAAATGCACCGTTTTGTCCATCGTTGTTCAACCGATCCCGGACCGCACCGCCGAGTTTGTTCTGGGAAACGAATACTAATTTATTTCTTCTCGTTAAACGTAAACAAATAAACGTGTACGTGAGGCGCGTATTAACATCACAGACAATAACTTTAATGCAAGTAAATTATGCCTTAGTCGTAAGCTTCTGAAAACATTGTATTTAAAACATCTAAAACCTTAAACTTTTTTATGAAATAAAAAATAAAATGAAAATAACGAATTTTGAAGTCGGCGATTAAAAATATTTTTTAAATTATATCAAAGAAAACGGCTTTATTCATAAATAGGTGATTTTTATTAAGCTCTAGCTATTTTTAAATTCACTTCCTCATTTTTAATGTAATGGAAAGAAACTTCCCTTCCAAGTTTTAAACGAAGCTTCCTTCAAATTAAATTATTAAAACAAAATTAGTTACAACTTCGTACACATAGTATGACGTAAATCAAAAATTACATACGTATAGTTATCTAATCAGAGTGAAAATATCAGGCTTGAAGGTAGAAAGTAAATTAGTCGCTACAATAAATATTTAGTTAATTATTTTCTAACATCCGCCTAGATTCGAATATCTCAGGTAGCTGAACTAATTCTTTTGTGTGTTACTAACAAATCAAATTCAACTTTCATTTGATTACTCTGAGTAGGTGTGCTGGTCAATAAAGTATTGTATAGCTCTATGCATTATATATGACGAAGTCTGTATAAATCTTTCCATGGCATACGAGAATGAAAAATATTATAGATAACTAGCTGTCGCCCGCGACTCCGTCCGGGCGCAGTTAATAAAAAAAGCTAAATGGGGGGGGTTATGAAAAATAGATGTTGGCCGATTTTCAGAACTACTGAATATGCTCACAAAATTTCATGAGAATCGGTCAAGCCGTTTCGGAAGAGTTCAAGTTCGAACCCCGTAACACGAGAATTTTATATAAAAGATGTAGACATAACAGAAATCTTATCAAAGTAATTCGTGCTGAAAATAATTGGAAATAAAATATTGGCCTGTCCACATGCTTAAAATTGTATTAAAAAAGTCAAAAGTTCGGTGCATTATTATGAATTATTTAGCTTGTGTTTTTATAATAACAAGTGTAACAACACTTTTGAAAACAACAGAAGAGCAATAACAAGCTAGTAATTATTTCAACATAGTAAAATAGTAAAAGTAAGATATTCAATTATATAGAGCCGGAGTCCATTGTTAGCTCTGCAATAATTGATGATGAGCCAACGAAAACAATAGAGACGAGTAAAGTGGATAATGCCAAGTTATGCGATCCTGGTACATAATAGTTAGCTGCCAATATTGTAGTTATAAAACAATTCTTCCCTTGACATCGTTTTCATTAAGTGACAGCATTTTGCACAAAAACAACTCACTTCTTGTCTTTAGATCTGCTCACAGCATGAGTAACAAATAAGCTTCGAATATGTGTTTAGCAATTTTACTTTATGTAGTCCAAACTCATAGATTCATTGGACTTTTTAATTTGCTAAATGTAAGTCCAAATTTCAAGTAAAAGCCACAACAATTTGGTCTAGAAATTGCAAAGTGTCGATATTTTGTTCTCTTGTTTTCATAGATGTACTTTCGCTGTACGTAGTGGGTACACTATGCAAGTGACCTTCATCTGTGCTCCACAGCCGCCGGCGCCTGCTTTCTCGTCTGATCGATCGATAATACGGCAAGGTGCTATTGTTCACTGGATAACAACAAAATGTGCATTTGTTCTATATGATGGATTTGTTCTTTATTGCTATTCAACGATGTAGTGTTTGTGTCTATGGAATAGATACAATTCACTGTCTCATGTACCACACTGGAAGGCACAGCTGTCTCTGGGTAGTTGAGTGACGAACGCGGTACGAAGCGGACGTGCGCCTGCGCTCCAGTGTGGTAGTGGTGAGCCAGTGTCTGTCCTTAATCATCTTTAGGGACCCTATGGTCCTACAAATGGCGACGAGGTGAAAAAAAAAAAAAACAAAATAGAAAATTGGTAACTATGTCCGTATTTTGCGCCCTAAGTAATAAAATACTTGTGTGTAAATTAAAACATTGCAATCAAGATATTTCATTTTATGCCTAAAAGTGGTGTACAATTATTATAGATTTCATAATAGAAGAAAGATGGAAAGATATGATATGGGGAACATTAGTTTACAGTATTATCCGATTTTATAAGTTGTATACGTGTAAAATAGTAATGATGATTTATTGCAAGCATGCGATATCACTTCCGCCGTCGTTATCTATTTATTATGAGTAGGAATATTTGTCTATTAAAGTTTAGTTCACAAAAATTTTAATTGTCAATAATATTTACAAATTATTACAGCTAACTGTAAAAAAAATTAATTGTAAAAAAAGCGATTGAAATTATTGTAAATTATTATACCTTCGAGTACTTACAATATCAATCTTCATAAGTGTAAGGAACGTCAATAAAAGGCGGGGTCAACGGGTGGCCTGATTTATTTGTAAAGATGTTTTAAATCTGTTATATTAATCTACTCACTATTAGGTCATCAAATATTCTCTGTAACGAGACACATCAAATGCTACAATAAGTATCAACTGACATATTTATTTTGTTCAGAAATAATTATATTTCTGGCAAAGGTATTTGTGAATCTTCTTCAACGAACCGTTCTAGGATCTAAGACAGTGTCATACGAAATATGGGTCTATTATCTATTAACTGCAACTAAGTATTTCACGTAAAATGACAGGTACAGGCCGTATTTTGAAAATCGGCTATCATTTTAACTAAAACTAGCTTTTACCCGCGACTTTGTCCACGCGGAATAAAAGGATAGAAAACGGGGTAGAGGTAGTCCTATGTCCGTTTCCTGGTTCTGAGCTGCCTGCCCACCAATTTTCGGTCAAATCGATTCGGCCGTTCTTGAGTTGTAGATGGTGTAACTGATACGGCTTTCTTTTATATATATAGATAATACAGATATGTAGTGCTCTGGATTTCCATTAAATTGGAGATATATCTTCGTCTATTTTGGATATCCATTAAATTGGATATATGAATGCGTAAATAGGTAAACCTAATAAGGTACCTTCGGAGTATTGAAAAGTATACATTTATAATTTGGGTTTCTATTAAATTAGAGATATTCTAAACTATTTTATTACATTGTACAAAATGAAATTCATTAGATTGAATTTAATGTGTCTCGGACTTCTTCTAAATAAGAAGTATTAGTAAAAACAAAAGAACTTTCATTAAATTGAAGGTATTTTAGATTTTAGATTTAAATCGAACATTTTCAGTAGGAAGCAGCTGATATTGCAACGACTACTAAAAGAGAGGTACATTATTACAATAGCGAAGATAATTTGTTTGTTTACAAAAAAAATATACGCTAAAACGAGAAAAAATGAAGAAAGAGATAGAATAATTGTGTTAGTGTAATTATGATTTTTGCGTATATTGAAAGATTGTTTTAAAATAAATCGAATGTCGTTGAAAATAAGTCAAAACATATTCTTACTAATTGACTATAACGATTTTATAGGTGATAAGAAAGATAGAAGACATCACCCGCAATCGGTTGTTTTCGTTATGTCGTGGTCATGTGACGTACACTCTGTACACTGAGAGCAATTTAACTTTATTTAACATATAACATTAGATCCGACGATATATCATTAGATGCTAGAAGTTATCGACGGCATCTCAGTTGTATAGTTTGATGCGTTGAGATGTATCACTGGATTGGTTATATAGTTTATTTATCAATGTTACAATAAGTTCCCTCTGATGTTAAGAAGTTTTATTGATAAACCTATGTTAATAAATAAAAAAGTAGTTAATACTAAAGTCTGTTCGTGGGTCCTTAGCAAATATATATATATTACCAAATTATACGTAAAATTAAATGTTCAATTGTGGGAGCATGAGCAAATGAATATACGGGTGCAAATAGTAACAGATACATGTAATTGTAAATACTGCACAAAAGTTTTGATTGTTTTCTTTTGAATATTACCAGGTCTCACAGTTTAATAGAAAATTTGTGTTGTCTAAATTTAGTTAGATCTCTAATTCCGTGATGCCGGAATGTCGATAAAAAAAAAATGACTGAAAAGGTAATTTGTCCATCATTGTCAGTGTAGTATACAAGTGTGTGTAACTAGTGCACGCTGTCATGTGTATTGTACAGGTACAGTTTTATTTGAATTTAAAATATAACTAAACTATAGATAGGTTTAGCGTTCGTCCGTGATTTCGTAAGCGCGGAAAAAATATAGCCTAGGTTCTATTGATAGTCTCGACAAAATCGGTCCATGCGATTCGGAGATTATTCATATGGCCATTTGCCTGATTGTCCCTTATAATATTAACAAAAATTAACTTTAACTTGCGTTAAATTTTTATTAATTAAAGGCTTTAACGAATAACGAAGTTACATTTTTATTTAACGAATTAAAGATTAATGAAGTTAACTTTTGATTAACTGTGCCCACCTGTGACCAGGACCATAACAGGTTCACAAATTATTAACATCCTGAAGGAACTCTTTAGTCGACTGGGCTATCCACATTCAATCACTGCAGATAATGGCCAGCAGTTTGTAAATGAAGAGTTTAAAACTTTTGGTGAAGATTTCAACATTAAACTTTTAGTACTGTTCCATATTGGCCGCAAATGAATGGGGAAGTCGAGCTTCAAAATAGGGATATCTTAAAGTGCCTTAGAATAAGTGCAAGCGAAAAAAGAGACACGAATATAAGAGAAACATTATATTAGTATTTTATGATGTATAACTCTACTCCTCACTCAGTAACAGGAAAGACCCCTTCAGAACTTTTCTTTAAACGAAAGAATAGGAATAAGATTCGATGCTACATGATATTATTATTAATTTATTATTATTATTCGGGTTAGTTTCAACATACAAAATTTTTCAATTATTTAATTCAATACTTAATTTTGACATTAAGCTTGAGTGTTGTTGATATACCGGCTTGATAAATACATCATGGCGTCAGCCGGAACGCTGAGTGATTAGTGAATTGATACATACTTAAACCAATGATCTTATGACTTATGATAATATTGATACTTAGTAAAGCAACAACTGCAATTTTAAAAAAAAAAAAAAAAAAGGGAAATGGATTAGCTAAGTGTGCATTTGAATAACACATAATTATCGTGATTAAATAGTAAATACTTTATTGGCGTAGCCGTTTGGTTTATATGAAATTTATGCATAATAATGCATATTATTATGCAAAATAATGAAAAAAATTTAGATTTCAACTTAATTTAAGGTTAATCTATATACTTTTCTTCGTACTATTCATGGCGATCATAGTATATCTTCGAGGGGGAGTTCATTGCAGCCACTGATAGTGACAATGACTCACACTTTTGTTGTTTTGTATTTTCTGTTCTACAAAATATATCTAAATTATACGTAAAATGTTTGTTAGCAACAAGACCTACCGTTCTCCTATATCAGTTGTTAATTATTGCAGATATCCATGAAGTTGGTTGCACAGTCACATGCACGGAAATGTAAACATTGTTCTTGTTATGACGACATGACTTCTGATGGCGTTGTTCGATGAGTACATCATTTAATCAGATGATGTAAATTTCTTTTAATTTAATTAATTTTTATGACTACCATTAGGTATAAAGATCTTTATTTCTCATTAAAAAAAAAAAAAAGGGAGTAGATATGTTCGGAACCGTACCGCCGTGCGTAAACAACTTCTGTAAATCCGTGCTCGTAATTTTATTTTAAAAAAATAGTTATGAGTAATTGCATTTATTTAAAGTAATAGTTATAGTTTTTCTGTGCGTTGTAAGGAAGGTGTAAGTTTAAAGCGTTTGCTATAAACAAATGTTTTGTGAAGTTTTTAAATGTTATTAAACTATGCTGAACAATTATTGATATACCCGAAAAATAAATATGTATATCATACAGGCTTGCGGGTTAATACGTAATATAGATACAGAATACAGGATCAATATAAAGCAAAATAAACCTTAACACAACTATAGAAGATAATCTAACTTGACAGAAATGACAAAGTTATATATGTAGAAAATATTGAGAGATTATTACAGTTCAGCGATGATATATGATTTAAGTTTATTTTTGAAAGCATTAATACTGTTACAATTCTTTATCTCGTCTGATAGTTGTTAAACATTTGAACGCCTTCGAACGAAATAGTTTTATTCCATAGTTAGTTCGCGGAGTAATAGATTTTAATTTGTGTTTGTTACGTATGTTATGTTTGTTATCTCTTTTTCGAGTTTAATGTTAGACTTAATGTTTTTATTTGTTATGTTCATTATGAGAGTACAAATCTTAAATTTAAACATTTGAGTGACATTAAGTAATTTTGTTTGTTATAAAGTTCATTAGTTGGAGTTCGGTAATCAAAAAATTAAATTGGTGGTAATGATTTTCAGTAGATGTGAATACATTAAATTGGAAACACTTAGATTACCATTAAATTGGAAACACTTAGATTACCATTTAATTGGAAACAGTTTGATTACCATTAAATTGGAAACACTTCGGTTACCATTAAATTGGAAACACTTAGGTTACCATTAAATTGGAAACATTTCGGTTACCATTAAATTGGAAACACTTCGGTTACCATTAAATTGGAAACACTTCGGTTACCATTAAATTGGAAACACTTCGGTTACCATTAAATTGGAAACACTTCGGTTACCATTAAATTGGAAACACTTAGGTTACCATTAAATTGGAAACATTTCGGTTACCATTAAATTGGAAACACTTCGGTTACCATTAAATTGGAAACACTTCGGTTACCATTAAATTGGAAACACTTAGGTTACCATTAAATTGGAAACACTTCGGTTACCATTAAATTGGAAACACTTCTATTGCTGACTACAGAGAATTCCATTCAATTGGAATTGAGGTTGCCCCAAAGGACTCGGAATTTATGTTAAAGAATTAGATAGGACAAACAAACTTGCAAGTACATTTATCTCTACGCCTCATGAAGTCGGAAAAACTACATGTCACGGTAAGGAATGAAGAAACTGGACAAATACTAAGAATGAACGTTACACATCTAAAAAGAGTGGAAGGGGAATGGAAATCTAATGGAAATTTAAATGAAGATACATCAAACATTAATGAATGAAACAATCTGGTTAGAAATTATTAATTTATAATTACAGTAAAAAATATATATAAGATGTTGATTGAGTTGAAAATAATAATAAAATAAAACTTGTTAACAAGGAAGGGATGTAGTGTTTGTGTCTATGGAATAGATACAATTCACTGTCTCATGTACCACACTGGAAGGCACAGCTGTCTCTGGGTAGTTGAGTGACGAACGCGGTACGAAGCGGACGTGCGCCTGCGCTCCAGTGTGGTAGTGGTGAGCCAGTGTCTGTCCTTAATCATCTTTAGGGACCCTATGGTCCTACAAACAACAATACCATTTTGTTGTCATTTAGTTTCAAGATTTCACATTTTGTTGAGAATAACATATGACACGACCTATACCTTACAAAGAAATAGTAAGTATACAACAAATTGCGTTAACTTGGGTATTTCTCTTTGTGCTGATTGGCCCAATGGGTCTTTTTCCGATTGAGCCGATCCAATTCATAGAATCGGCCCAATGGGAGACTACCATTACTTTATGGTGGGTAAAAGACACATAGATCACTTATCTAAAAAGTTCTATACTAATGATTAAAGAAGTTGACGATTAGAATAGACAATAGTATTACATCACAAGAAGTTACGAAGAACACCATATAATGAAAGCAATCTTTGGAATCACCTAGCCTACATAACCGTTCTTTTCGTGATACCCTATACCACTTTAAACACTTTCATTGCGGGCGCAATCCTTTCGGACAGACATCATGTTCATTATTATTTGTAATACAAACTTTCACTGCCACTCGATTGACGTCTCCCATCTCCGAATTATGTTTAAATTCTCAAAGGCATAAGGTTGAAAATCGCGCGTCAGCTGCTTCAAAACATCATTTTTTTTAAATCTAGTTTAACAGCGAAAGTATTGTTTGCGATATACAACAAGCTCGTTGTTTATTCGTTAATATCTAGTCACTTAAATGTCGACCCAGTGATGTTTTTTTGGTGCAAAGGTCAACCAGTCAATAGAATTTCATTGCGCAACACTAGCATTAGTAGCACTAGTATTATCTATTTGTAAAATTTTCGTGGTAATTACTCCTACAGATGTCAACTCCATGAATATTGGAATGTATTCGCAGTATCTCGTTTAACTGTAATTACTTTTCGAACCATTGAACGTTTTCAGTAGACGTTACTCTGTTGGGTTGTTAATAACGACATAATCACAATAATAATACTAAATAATACGTACAATGAAATCTATTATTAAAAAAGGTCATCGCTCCCTTTACTAGGGAGCCGTCTACATTAGTCTATAAAACCGCTACTCGAAAACCTTTCATTAAATATTTAATCGTTATTAATTACAGTACAAAACAAACTCGAAGTCGCAGGACTCGCGTTAATGACCGTCAATTTAAAAACTGACATCATAATTATGCTAATGAACCACCGAGACGGATAAATCATTAAAAAATAAAACTGCGGACCGCTAAAGAGGCATCAGGCGTCGTATAAAAGTGTTGTAAGTGATCGGACAAGGTTCGGAGCGAGGCGATATTTTACGTTTTGTGTGTTAAGTGTGAGCCGATGTATGCCAGCAGGTTCGTGCGTCTGTCTGGCACACTTCGGCTTCGCCGCCACGCGTCTGCAGCTTTTATAGTACAACTTCGATACTTATTATAACTCAGGACTGTCTCTTTAAAACAACAAGATTGGAATAACTAATTAAAAACATTGTCTTGCCAGTAAGATGTTTTCTTAAGGTGCATTCTCCGTAAAAATACTTAAAATCTCATTTCTGACTAATAGTTATTCAACGTAGAGGTTTAGTAACTAGTCGTAGGAGTACAATACCCATACATAAAACACAGTGTTTATTATTTTGATTGCATAGAAATTTATTCAACGATCATAAAAACCGTTTATATATAATATCATGGTCACCATAAGCTTTGAGTGTATCGTTTAACATTTTATTCATGTCCCAGTCGCACAGCAAGAAAGTCGTGCGCGATATATTCTTCCTGAATTCTATACGTGTACATTTGCATAGTAGACTACTGGTTCTCAGCTGTCGTCGTAATGGGGGTGACGTTGTTATTCCAGTTGACAGCAGTCCGCTTGTAACGGTCTCACAATCCCACAACCCCACACATCTATTGTGCAAAACGTGTTTTACATCAATACTGATAAAGATATCAAATGGTTGGTAGCAAAGATAGGTCCCTAGTATGGATTAGGTACTATTATATTTTTGCGTTGTCTATATTCTATACCCTGGAGTGCAATCTATTTGAATTTTATCAGAACGTTCTTTATCTACTCGTCCACTGACTTTTATGTCACGGATTCTTTCTTTCATCTTATTACTTTCTTTACCTGTTGTCCTTTTTACTATCAAATTACTATTTCTCTCATCATCACTTTCATCACCTCCTTGTTACACACTCCCTTCTTACACATATCCTCTCTGTCATAATCCATACTTTCTTTATGGATCCGTTACATCTCTCTCATTCTCCGTTACATTTATGTAAAAAGGAAAATCATAAAATACTTAACTTAGTCAAAGTAAATAGTAGCTATAATGTAGGATACAAATAATTTTATGTTAATTTACAATTTATTAATGTAATTATTATTAAGTGTTATTATAGAGTAGTTTCAGGTAAAGTTATTAAATATTTTAATATATATTTCATGTATGTTATTAGATTTTATTTAATTTTATAATTACATTATGAACTTACTTTGACTTAGGCCTTAGATTAAAGCCCTAACGCCTTAGCCTAAGTTTCTAATTTTCAATTAAATTTAATTTTATATCACTAAACATTCTTAACCACGCTTAGAAGGAACAGATTAAATGTATTCAAAGAAGAGTATTAAGAACAATGACGATCAGGTTTAGGAGAAAAATAAGTAAAGGATAATAATGACAATCAAAGTCGTCAGAATTAAATGCCCAGATTCGATTGAAGAGAAATAAAAAACTGTTGGATTTAATAATCTGATGTTATTCACTCGATTGGATTATAATTATAATATGACTAGCTGTCGTCCGATTCCGTCCTCGTAGAATTAAAAACAAACGTTATAAGTAGTCTATGTCTTCTTCCAGATGATGTTCTATATATGTGACAAATTTCATTAAGATCCGTTGAGACGTTTCAAAGATACCTTCAAACAAACATACAGCCATCCATCTAAACATTCGCATTTATAAGATAGCTGGATAATATTACTAATCAATCCAATATTTATATATGACAGTACATCACAGTATGAAGTAACGGTTATTGACGGTAATTGGTATTTGCTGGTGTCCGTCGTCAAATCTAGAAAGTCTCCTCGCACCATGGGAATATTGACAAAAGTATTATATACAATACCGTTAGTTAATCTAAGATATTAATACAAAATATACAGTTAGCCGATGCATGGAATTGAGCGTCGAAAATTACGCAGCCTTTCAAACTGTTTACTACTTGCCTTAACAAATTCATTTGGTTTCCTTACATTCAAAGGTAAGTTAAGGATGTTGATCTGAAGACGACGAAAAATGACATTCACAATGCTTGCTCGATCCTTACATGTCTAAAAAGTTAACATCCAGTGATTAAACTTGAAAAATTGATTTCATACCTGTAAAGGTGACAGCCCTATTCAATGTATGACCCAAATTAACCTTGGTGAAAGGTGTATTTATATAGTTTGGACCACCCTGTTTAATTACTAAATTTATGTACTTGTTTACTATGAGGTAAATGATTATTTTATATCAGATAAAGAGAACACCGCTCACAAAATTTCCGCGACATTTACAAACTTAACAAACTTAAATTATGTTTATATTTTTTGCCTTTTTAGTGACCTTTTATGTTTACTTATATTATTATCTATGTTATATATGTTTATATAACCATGAATTTCCATTGACGTACCGTTTGTACATAAATACTCTCTTTGAAAATCAATATCCAATAGACATATAACATAGACAGTATGAAACTAAAGAAACATATATTTATATGTTAATCATTAAAAGATGTTAATGCAGAATAATTTCTTTTAAATCCAACACATATATCAAATCTTGCCTATACTGGTAGGATTAATCTAAATAGCCCAATTGTATAATCAAAACTGAAGGTGTTTAGTTAGTACTTCACTAGCGTTTTACTTCTCGTCTTTACTTTTTACATTCTTTATCTCGTGTAATAATAGTGTGTTACATAATTGTGTTCATAAGAGGTAATGAATATAATAAAGTAATGTCGCTTATGCAAAAGGAAGAGTAACAAAGTTACTATAGTTAATTTTCTTACATCATTTAACAATATATCTCTTCTTTGGACAGTTTCTTTCTTTATTTTTTATTTATTTTATTTATTTATTTTATTTTTTATAATAAACATGCTTATCAAAGACTAGCTGCCACCCCGACTCCGTCTGTGCGATATTAAAAAAAATAGCCTATGTGTTCTTCCAGATTATGTTCTTCAACTGTACCTAATTTCTTCGAGATCCATTGAGCCATTCCGGAGGTAGCTTCTAAGAAACATCCATCTATCTAAATTTTCGCATTTCGCATTAGTAAGATGTCACATTAAATTTTATCAACAAAATATTATTTAAAAATTAAATGTAAATTTGTAAGTTACTTAAATCCCTTTACATCAGTGTCACTGAACTCATGTGTCAGGCCAATTAAAAATAAAACTGCCGTAATTGATACCCAATAAAAATATAAAACGATTAAAAAAGTTAAATCCAATCTTTGCGTTTAATTAAGCTTTAAAATTTTTACGTCGCGTCATAACGCCCTCAATGGATTCGATACAATTAATACAAAATTAAAAAAAAAATGTAGGTCACTCTGCCCTCTTAAGTTTTACAACTCGTTTGTAATTGATCCAACTGTTTTGTATAATAAATACAGTTTAAATATTTATTTTTACATAACTGTTCATTATAAATTAAGAGGTTAAAAGTAATTTAACGATAATAGATTTTTATATATTTTGGTTCGTAATTTGACAAGCATAAATTCAAAATTAAAATAATAAATCTAGGCACTAAAAAGAAACACTTTTGGCAGACAAAATCACATATTATGTACGTACATACCGTATTTACCATGGGCTTCATCCCTGTTATTAACTTTGACAGCGACGACAATATGTTTGCAACGGAGATTTTAGTCTGAGAAACCTACGGTTAGTAATTTAATGTTGTATTTAATGATGCGATTATAATTAAATATTTAACTTAAATATTAATTAACAGATGGTTTAACGCGTGTGTTAATTTTGTATTACACGGTAAAACATAGGTTGAGGACGGACAGTGGTTGGCATTTCCTCTTTTAATTGTCATTTAGTAAAGCCTACTAGCTATAACATATCAACATAATTAATATCGTGCCATCTCATCTGAGAACCATAAATATCTACCAGGGCTACCAACTTTACAGAAACAATTGTATTAAGTTAAAAGCAATTGAATAGATATAACAATTTCAGTTAAAGTAATTTAACTACTGACTATTAACAATTCATAAAGATGGTCAATCATTTAGCCCTTATTACTGTAGGTTAACGAAAACACCTGCCAACAGAGAATTTTTGTAATTTTTTTTTTCAATGGAAGCCAGTTAATGGTTACTTCTGCATGTACAATACAATGAAAATAATATGTTGTGGGATATTAGTAAAAGTTCCCATCTTTATGTTTGATATTTGTTACCCTGTGTTAAACGTAACCGTTCCTTGGGGCCATGACGTGTGTGGTCGAGTACACTAACAGCCGGTAACTTTACGGCATACCACCACTAGATATTTATCTGTAAATTTATCCACCTCACCTTAGCGTTCAACTACTTAGGGACCGGTATGTTTGACGTCCACCCTGACCCTTATTTTACTTTAGATTAATTCGTCGCAGTTCCCACATAACGTTAGATGTCAGATATAATCTTGCAAATATATTTATCAAGGACATTGTCAATTAACACAATGTTGGTAGACTAAAGAAATATATACTTACAAAACTGACACATTTTTACTATAAAGCAAAGTCATAGTGCACTTTCATAAGTATAATTTCAAATACGTTATACGTAGAGTAACATCTTTGTAAACATTCTAACGGCGTTCATTGAGTGGACAAGCAGATAGGCGGGATACCATAGATAACACGCTCCAGCGAGACGTATAAACTCGCCTAATGACAGCTCGGCTCCCGCGCGATATTAAATGGCGGATAGCGGGCAACATCGAGACCTGTGGGCGTTAGTGACGCGTTAATTTAATGCTTGCATAGATGATGAGTTTTGTGTTTATCAAATAGATATTTATGATCTGGATTTTACAATGCGTGAGGTGAGAAATTAAAATAAAAACTTTATGATATTGTTAATTGGCTCTATACTTACGATACCTTTGCCTTCAACAATTATATCGCTTTTTGATTGTTATATGAACGGTTCAGAAATTAAATTCCGAATTCATAAGTTTCTTAATTTTAACTTTATTCTCTTGTTTATAAATCTAACTGATTTGTTGGCAACCTTTATAAAATGAGATGTATATATTCTTAGCAATTTTTTTTTATTAGTATTCCGTTCAAATTAATTAATTAAATCAATACCGAAATTAAAACTTCCTAAGTTCTTTTATGGATAATTAATTAGACACGCCGTCAAATTACGGCATTATCCCCTTAATTTGAACATCGCGTAGGCGAAATTAGTAGGCCACAATATAAATAATGGAATTTAGGCCGATAGTTTTATAATAAGTGTATCATTGATGGGCGGAAGATCTGTCATAAAAGATGTTATAGGAGTGGCGTAGCCCACGCAACACCAGGCCCGTAGTAGACTATTCTCAAGTGGCACAACCGGCTTAAACCGACCACTAATTTGACACGACACTATAGAGCGTTTACACTTGGAACAAATATAAAAAACATCATTATTTTGATAAATTAATTAAGAACGGCTTAATTCACGTATCCGGTGACGGCACTGACTAGTTTCGGACCCGTCGGGAGTACATCTTCAGGGCGAGTATTCAGTGCGAGACGCGACACGACCGCGCAGTTTTCAAAATAAACATTCGCCCTGAAGATGGACCACCGACGGGTCCGAAACTAGTCGGTGCCGTTATCTGACGATCATACGTGTGTTAAGCCTTAATTAATTTATTATAATGTCTCACGAAAGTTTCAACAATTTTATCATTACTCTGATTAAATTAAAATATATAGAGATAACAATATACTTTCCTATAGGAGTTTCGGCAGTGAAAACCTACGTTTTCTGACATGATTTACCAAAAAAAACTATAAACATTGATAATATAATTATTATCAAACAAGTTGTATATTTTTGTAAGGCTAGTTATAAAATGCTTGTATAAGGAGTGGAATATTAATACATCCGCTATTATTACAGAAAAAGTTCAAAGCGACTAGATACAGCGTGTTTCTTGTTGCTCGTAAACATCCTGTGGCTCGGCTGACTTGTTCCTTTTATAATATTATAATATAAAAGGCAAATAAGCATAATCTTGCTTAGAGGGAGGTCAAGCGTGCGCTGCCCTGTATTGTTTTCTGTCGTAACTCGCGACTTTGCCCCATCATCTTGAGCCTTTGCCGTTTTTAAATTGCCCATAGACAATGTCTATGAACTAAAATTGTCGCTTAGTGTTGGAAAAAGCTTTATATGGCAACACTTTTTTATGACTTTCGTTGTTACATGTAGTTGATTTTTATTGCGGATGTTTATGTAAAAATTTTACCACAACCGATTTACTTTTATTTTGCATAACGTACAAAAATGTACGCAAGATTTATGAAGAAAAAGTTTCCAAAGATTTATGTACAAAATTAATGTGGTTTAATATCGTGGAACAAATTATGATAGTAGAATAAAGAAAAAACTGGACGTTTAATTATCTTTATAACAACTTATTTTAATCTATATTAAATTGCTGAGAACCGTTACGCGCCAAAAGTAATGTCAAATGTGACAACCGCGCGAAAAACCTGTCACTTGAAAAATCGGTGTAACAAAAGTTTATAACGATAAATATCAGGTAAATCAGTGGAGCGTAAAAGGTCAAAATCTGTAAGTATGTTGAAAAAAAAAAGGTAATGCAACAAGTTTTTAAGGAAAACTGGTAGTTGACGAATATCGGTCACTACTGCATGGAGACCGTTAGCTTTGATCCCGTATTAGCATCAGCCCCAGCAGAAATCGTCGATTGGCTCGTATTGACTGGGGCCTTGAATAATGTATCAAGTTTAATATTAAAGTCGGCGAGACAATAGTAAATATCCGGGTTCGTGGCGCCTGTCGCTATCTTTGAAGGGTTATTTGAATTTTACATAATGAATTCAGCATTGTTGTGATTTAATTAGATCCGTAGAACCATATTGGGGTTTAGACATAGCACACCTATTTATATGTATCCAATTCTCGGGTTAAAAAGCGGATATAAGCTTATATATTATATTAACAATAGTCATAAGGATAACTTTTCTAGTCACTCAATCTATTGCAATTCAATTTTAATTTCGTTGTCATAAGTTGAATTTATAAGTTAAGAGCTGAAGAATTATAAAAAAACGTAATAAGAAGCCTATGTGTTCTTCCCGACTATGTTCTACATCTGTGCCAAATTTCATCAAGATCCGTTGAGCCGTTTCGGAGATACCTTCTAACAAACATCCATCCATTCATTCATCCATCCATCTAAACATTCGCATTTATAATATTAGTAAGATAATGTCATCTTACATATTATGCAATAAAACATAGTTCGCACTGCCTTAAAAAGCTGATAAATAGCAAGAGATAGGTGTAGATAATAATTGAATGCGTGAATTACAAAAGGGTAACTCAACACAATACCTTATGAGGTAAAGGCGTCTAGTTGTCTTTGTTTATGCTCCGGTGAGATCCGTCTCTAATGGTGGCTTAGCAGCGTCGGAGTTAACAAATCGAGCAATTTATGAGCATAAGAAGATTGTGTGTGCGACCAGTAATCTGCTCTTATTAAATAGACCATAAACAATGGAATTGTTGGGACTAATTTATTAGTTTTCAATGTGATTGAAAATGTGTTGGTATTATGCAACAAAATAAGTCTAGTGTTTATTATTTTTGCATAAATTTAAATGGATTTTCTTTTACTTATGTGACTGCAGAAAAATTCCAGCTGTAACAAAATTATCACAGGATAACTATGTACTATAGATAGTCGTATAAATCAGTCGTAGACATTAAACATTATTAATTTATTCAAAAATAAAAGTGTTGACTTTCAGTTAATTTAAAAATCGTACAGATAAATTAACGTTAAGTTACTATTTTTTATATATTATAAAGTTGATAACATATCCAGAGACTTTTATCTTTTTGGTCGCCCTAGCCAGTTCCCGCCCGCGGCGCGGCGCTACGCTAGCCGCATAAATTGCTCTGATTTGCGATACCCTAGCTCACTAGCCACACATAGGGCTGCTAAACTATAAAAATGTAAACCCGAAGACACTCGAAGGCACTTGTCGAGCCTTGACTTCTTAGCGATAGATAGATAGGTTTTCAAACCACAATGTGAAATATGTAGCTCGAATATATACCAAGTATTTCTGGATTCCGGTTGTGATATCCGAAGATGTGGCAACCCTAGCCAACCGCGCCGCTCGCATTTTACCGTCTCCTTACACAATCAGATCCTACTAACAATAACTACTTACTCCTAAACGATGTCGTAACTAAACATCTTAACAAAACAACCAAGAAACTAACTTACTTTTTTAAACCTACTGTTTTACTCAGACATGGCAAAGGCGGTTTCCAACGAGATATAGATAGAAGATGTTTAAAATAGACTGAGCGTCCGGAAAAAGATAAAAGAAAGTAGGTACCTCATTTAAAAACTTAAATTTATTAAATATTAGTAAGTTAAAAAAAATATTTTATCTCTTAAGTAATAATTTATGCTATAATGTTATTTTTTTGTCTGAATAAATTATAAATTTTTGAAATGTCAGAGCTAATTGTGAAAACAAAGTCAAATTGTTCATTTCTTAATTTGTTACTAAAAACATCAGACAAGATATTATTGACATTAAATTATAATAATAGTTTCACTATTTTATGATAATGTATGTTTAATCTACTTTATAAATTAATGTTTTTTTTATTTCTTCCACTTCACGCCTGTATTCTGTGTGGTCTTGGTATTGCACCGGACGAGTCAGCCCTTCGTGCAACTTATGTTGTTACTGGCGTCTATCGCTGTTAAAAATTTAAAACTGTACCAAGTACCTCTTAAAGCTTAACATACTTAATTCAAATTTTGACCCATCGTCGGTTAGGTGAATAAACGTCAGGAAACGAGCTCAAGGGAAGCTTTAGTTCAGGTTGAGAGCGAATCTCTAGTTTTAAGTAGTCACTTTCATCTCGACACCGTTAGTTTCGAACTGGCCAGCGATAAGTCGAGGAAAGTCGACAGAGCAAGACAGATGGCCGACCGCCGGGCGCCCGGTCATTTTATGATAATGGCGACACAGCGCGTGTGAAATGGAACACCAGACATTATCGGATTTGGCCACTATATGGTAATTGTGATGACAGACGGAAGCTTTTACTGTTGCGGGGATAAGATATTTTATCTTTGGATATAAATTTACAAAAGAATTGTTTAAATTGAGCGTCAGTTCAAGGAGTGTCATTCGTTGAAAAGTAAGTGGAAAAATTTCAGAATAGCGTCGTTTTTAAATTATTAACGACGGTATGGTCTAGAAGAAGGAAATTGAAAAAAATGTGATGAAATATCTTTTATAACAAACAATGTTGCCCATATTGACTTATTCCTTAAAGTTTTTAGGTATATAAATACAAAACATCGTATGATATTTTAAAGTCTTTTTTGAATCTTATCTTTCTTAATAAAATCATGGACACCCTATTGAAAATAAACTCTTCAGAAAGTTTTATATAGATGAGTAGAGTACTTACATTGCCGAGAAAGCCGCTGTAGGGCTGTATGGGCGGGGGTAACGCGGGCAGCGCCGGAGGCGCGGGAAGCGCGGGTGAGCGCCGCGGGCTCGGCCGCTGCTCCTCCGTCAGCCCCATCTCACACCTGCATATCTGCGAACCACACAAAAAAGTTAAAAACTAAACTGAAAACTTTTCGACTAAAGACGGTAATCTTACTAATATTATAAATGAGAAAGATTTAGATGGATTGAAGGACGTTTTTAGAAGGTGTCTCCGTAACTGCTCAAGGTATCTTCATGAAATTTGGCACACATGTAGAACAGTAATCTGAAGGAACACATAGGTCACTTAAGTTTTTTTCTTTATTCCGCGCATACGGAGTTGCGGGCGCCAACTAGTTAACATTAAAAGAAGTAAAATAGACCATAAAAAGCTATATGGAAATGTCAAAATACAATATCAAAACAATAGGATACAGTTGTTTGTTGATTATAATCCACATTTCACCTGAACACGTACACTAAACATCGCATAGTCATTCGGAAAACATAACGTTGATATTAGTAACGACCTATAAGCGACTTTGAAGATGCAAAAATAGTAATTATAATGAATATTCACTTCATTAACAATACCAGATCAAGGTTATAACATGTTTTCTGAGTAAATCACGTCGACAGGTTTATGTATTCAATTTGGTACATAATGGACTTTAGTCTAAATCATCCGCTTCCTAATTGCACCTATGCACTTTTCGTGACCCGTTGAGCATAATTTTAACATAAAACAATAATTACAATAAAGTTTTATAGTCGCTATACTAAATTGCTTCCTCATTTATGTAGATGTATTTAAAAAATAAAACGTAATCTTTAATTTTGTTATTAAAAATTATATAATATAAAAATATCTTATCGAGAACAATGACTCGATAAAACATCGCCGATATTATTTATTCAATAATTGTAGTGTTTTATGTAGTACTTAGACATCGTAAATTGTAAGCAACCTCTAGTGAGATTTACTCAAAACAATGCTTCACTAAAGTAAGGGGATAAATTAACCAAGCATAACATTTTCTCCAAATACGCTTGCAATAACCGCTACGACTTAGGGTCCTTCAAGAAGCAAGCGTATCACCATCTCAAAGGCCGGCAACGCATCTGCGTTACCTCTGGTATTGCAGATGTCCATGGGCGTCGATGAACACCTTGGTGTTCCCGCTGCTCGTTTGCCTTCTTATCTTATATAAAAAAAAAATTAGATCATCAACAACAACGTACATAATTTCAAAACTGAGGGATACTGTATTTATTTGATTTAAAAAACATGAAGCTAACAATTGAATACTTATAATATGGCTTTTTATTAATATTAAAACAAAAAGCAACGTTATATAACGCTTAAGGAATAATAATTAAAAACAATTTACATAAAGAAAACATTAATTAAACTAAATTTTAAAATCCTAAATACCGAGGTTCGTCTAGACGTCTGATAAGGTTAAGACTGAATTAAACGACTTTCTTATGTAGGCTAACAATACTCCATTTGATGTAGAAACGAGAAAAACACGAATCAATTGGATTGCGGATGTGTTTTGTGCTGTATGGTTATTAGGAATAAACGGTTTGGTGTCCGAGGTCGTTTGTTCACCTCAAAATGTCAAACGTATTACTATTGGTACCAACTCGATACGTTCTCACTTGAAAGTCGAACCTTCATTTGAGTTTAAATTTTCACAAAATTGTTAAAATATCACTAAAAAACGTACTCCACATCCAAAATAACGTTAAACTCGCGTGGAATGAAACACGAATGCGCCTAAGTGTTTCTTGGTCAAAACTTTTTGTGCACAGTATTGTACAAAAACATTATCTCTGTTTTTATAGTAGTTTAATAGTAATAATAAGCACAAGAGCGAACCAAATTGTTATATTTTTAATGACTGCTTCAATTTTGAAATGCGAACCGAGATTTTTTAAGTGAAGATTTTGTTATAGAAATTCAATTACGTCTTCCAAATTTAAATTACTAACGTCTGTCAAAGATGAATGACAATATTTTAAGGGTAATAAAATGATAATGATAGGCACAGATAATAAATCAATCTATTTACCATAAACGTATTAGATATTTTTATTACAATTGTAATTCGATAGCTGTATAAATAAATAAAACATTGGTTATGGTTTTACATTATTAGTATTTTACGACCGATATTAGCACAAAAACAATGTCTATAATAAAAATATTTATAAGCACTTCTCAAACTGTAAAGTTCCGCAAGATTAGAAAGAGTGTACAAGGGTTTTTTTTTGTAATTGAAAAATAGGGGAACATTTTATGTCCTAATGGCCAGTAACAATCTAAAGATAATAAAACTATCAACTGCATTTTTTAAATGGTTTTACAGACCACCAGTAATAGTTGCAAAGTCATTCGACGATCAGTTTAAATGCATGTTATCTTCCAGGCTTCCAGCTACGCGTTGACAGCCGTATTCTGCAGACGTGGGCAACACAGCGTGAACTAAATGTGAATAAATCTTAACATTTTGCACTGTTAAAACATGTGCATGAAGGGCAATTATTGCTCTGTACCCAACTGTCAATGTCAAATTATATTGCGTCAACTTGTACGATTAATATTACAGATAGTTAAAACAGTTTAATACATAATTATACCGTATAAAATACATGTCATTGACAGATTTCAAGGAAAAAAAAGTCCTTTTTGGCGGGAACCTCAGTTTAAATTGATAACATCAAAATTAAGAAAATTAGTCGATCTCAAATTAATTGAGGAGTTTATGTATTCAAATTCAGTTCCGGTTTTTACATATGCAAAAGAAAAAATCTCATTAGTCTTGTACCTTTGAAAGATTACATTAGCTATATCAACATAGGCTATCTTCTTCAACATAAAATGTAAAATAAAAGTATGTGTAACACCAGAAGTCATCTCACGTAGTTTACAATGACGTAGAATCTTTGTGACAGTATCGCAGTCGTCTTGCTTGACCTATGTTTCGGCACGTTTTGACATACATAGTTCGGACAGATAACTTCAGTAGACCGTAAAAGGATAGCTGATTGTAACTCTTGATACCAGGCTTATGACGCATTTTTGGGTACTTAAAAGATTGACTGTGGGAAATCATAAAGCATATAATTTTTTCCTCCATGTTGTCATTTGTTTTTTTTTGGAGGAAAAACATACTATTGGTCGAATACAATCATGTCGCATAAAGCCAAATTTGTCTTGAAGTATTCGTTAACGACACGACTCAATCGGAAATTTTAGAAGGATTGTAGACTAAAAACGTGACCATAATTTTTTTTTAAAGAAATATCAAAGAAATTTGTTACAGAGTCAGTTGTTTTTGTTGGTCACTAAATCACAGCCCAAAGCAATAAGAAATTTGCCAATGGTTAACCAATCGTAATATCTAAATTCCACTTTAACTATTTCTAGATAAAGTCTATTCTCAATTGAACTAGGATTTTAAGATTATATGGTAAATAAATTTAAATCTTGTTTGCACAAAATCTTAAATTTAATAATAATACCTAGATCTAGGTAAAGGCTGACATGGTCTGAACTGGTGTTTCTGTATCTACTTATGTTATATTATAACGTAAGGATATAATGTTTGTCCCTCATTCGATAAGGTAATCCAGTATGCATTCGTTTAGCAAGCTCTGGCGCCATCTTGATGTCCTATCTAAGTCATTTCGTAACCATTATAATACAACTGTTTATAAGTTGAAAGGCGACGAAAAACTAGTAATTTTGTTGCAAGACTGTAATGCATAGTAAACTAGCATTGATAGTTATTACATATATTACATATATAAAACAAATTTACTAGATTTTTTACATTTACTAAATGATACTGCATTGTTAAGTTCAGGATGTCGTTGAACTCTTTTGCTTTCGGCTTAGCTATAACGATGTCTAAATGCTGATAGAATTTGAGTTCGTTTTATTTAAAGCGAAATGTTAGTTTAGCATTATCGTGGTTAATCTGATTTTTGTTGCACTTAGGAAGACAATTGAAAGAATAGTAAAATAAAAATTCTTCTCCAATTCATCAAAAATATTTGGATTTAATGCTTCTTTATTGAATATTTCTTATAAATACCATCGCACGCATCAGATGAGGGTATCAGTTCGCCTAGGCAGATTACACCTCCCATGAAACACGTATCTGTTACCTACGGAATTAAATCGACTTATATTTCACAGACATCTCAGTGACGGACTTTCTCAGTAAATGTGTTAATAAAAAGGAATCCTCTAATTATTCCAGGAGTTAATTAGTTTAATTATCTCGCTGGTTAAATAAAAAAATAAAGAATTTTATGATAATTAAAACAGTAAAATAAAATTAATTAATTATTACATTTAATATCCGGAGCTAATAAAGTGTCAATTGTTGAACACCTTTTCGATAAAGGTTTTCGAAGAGTTGCGTGCCAAAACCGGTCTACGCCAAAATTGCAACCCCCGCATACGGCGCATAGCTGGCCTACAAAGGAGATGATATCTATGACCAAAAGCTATATATGGACCAAACACAAATTTTACGATCTGTATATACTGTCTTCTTAGTACTTAAGGTTGAAAATCTTTTGTTGTAGGTTTTTCAAAGTTTGGTTTTATATCGTAAAACTTTTTTGTCACGAGGAAAGCAAAGTAAGGACAGTAGGAAAGAGCAGTACTGCTATCGTTTGACAGACGCTTCAGAACAATACTGTTTTTACAGTATGTGTTTTAAATAATGGCAGTACTGAACTGTTTACTGCTCTGCCTCAATGTTCTACCCTCGTGTGAAACTATAATAATACAGCGTCGGGTTTGACAAAGGGAGTCAATTTTAGCGTATCTACCTTCGCCGTGACTCATCCGTCCATGGTGATTATCTCGAAGCAATATGGCGGACGAACTCGTGAGCTACAAAGCGTTCTATTTAACCGTCGAACGATATCGGAATGGAAACTAAAATGGGGTAAAATTATCTCGAATTTCTATCTATAAGACACGGCTTATTCGAGTTTTAAAATCGAGGTACATTGATGCGATCGCAAGTCGAGAGAGTTCTTTGTTGCGTCACTCTGTTGTTACAATTTGATTACTGTATTACATTTAAGTACCTATAAGACCTCAATACATTTCGTTGTATTTTAAGTTTATTAATTCTGTAATTCTAAATTTGAATATACCCGCTTAACTTACCACTACTCCATGGAGTCCATAAAAAATTATACTTTGAAATTTTTCCCGTATAGAAATAAAGGTTACAGCCAACAATCACACGGTCCTTAACAATAAATTTGAAAAAATAACCACAGGTGGGCACAGTTAATCGAAAAGTTAACTTCGTTAATCGTTAATTCGTTAATTAAAAAATTAACTTCGTTAATCGTTAAAGCGTTAAATTCTCGAAGATTTAACGCAAGTTAAAGTTAATCGTTAACAGTTAACCATACCAAAATTATACATACTAATTTCACACTTATGTCGTCGCATAAGTGTGAAATAGTTGTTTAAAATAATAATTTGACTATACATTCTATAACACATTAGTATCAGAGACAAGTATACATGCATTATAGTATATTCATTACGAGTACGGAAAGCCTGCCTTTGCAAATGTTCCGACAAAAGTCAACCCGAGCCGAAGGTGAGGGTTGACAGTTGGAACAAGTTGTAATGACAGTTTTACACGTGTACTAAATAACTGTTTTTGATACAGTTGCGAAAAAATGAAACAATTTAATAGAATAATTAAAAACCCAATAAACTCATCTAACTAAAATGTTTGGAAAATGGCGCCAACCGTAAAAGAATACAAACAGAGATTTTTTTTTGTTTTCTTCACCCATTCTGGGTAGGCAAAGGAAACTATGCCCAAACAGCCAAGCCTTCAGTAGATAAGTAGTAAGTATTTTTATTGATATGAAATGAAAATGAAATTTAATGAGATGAAATAAAATGAAACCTAACCTAATTCATTGAATCAAATCACTTAATCTCATATTGTAACAAATTAGTAGCTTCTTTTTAAAAATATTTGCATGAATCATAAAAACTTCAATAATTATTTTTTTTTAAAAACTTCGTGTTTGGTTTTTCTTTTTAACAGACAATAATTTGACAGTTGGGAAAGAGAACGCACGAGTTTGGAAAAGCTAAAGAATAAACATGAGTAAAAAAGTGTTTTAATACAGTTGCTAAAAAGTGGCGTATTGCAGGAACGAAGAGCGTTCGGAATGTGGGCATACTCGACATACTCGTGCTTTTATATACTCGTAATGAAATATACTATTTCGAACCTTCTTTTGATTTTGTCCTGTTGGTCACGTCTTTCCCGAACGCTCTGACTTATTTGCTTGAACTTCACATATATCAATTATCAACTCGTTCGTTCACCATTCGAGTCGCCGACAGTCGCCCAACATACCTGAACTTACGAGGGTGGCGTGGCGCGTAATTTAAACAAAATGACAGCACGTCTCCAAGTTTCTAATTTAACGATTAACGGACTTATATTAACGGAAGTTGAGTTTAACGGAAGTTAACAAAAGCGTTAACACTTTTTGAAGTTAACTTAAAAGTTAATCCGTTAAGCAAAATGTTAACTTCGTTAATTAACGATTAACGGATTAACGAGTTAATGCCCAGCTCTGAAAATAACATATCTTCGTATACAAAGACTTTGATAAATAATTTTAAAGTGTAAAATTGTAGTCTTAATACAACACTTATAATTACATTTAATTAATCAATTAGTAACGCCAATAAAACAACAAAGCGTTTGCGAGATAAAGCGCGGACCAAAGTTGAATTTGGAAAAACGTTTCATCAGTTCCCCATGCAAATACTATAAATATAATTTTAGGAAATGAGACTTTAAAAGACGA
Source organism: Papilio machaon (assembly GCF_912999745.1). Classification (NCBI taxonomy): domain Eukaryota; kingdom Metazoa; phylum Arthropoda; class Insecta; order Lepidoptera; family Papilionidae; genus Papilio; species Papilio machaon. The sequence goes on along the minus strand of NC_059996.1, from coordinate 1,744,370 downwards.
TTCTCAGAAACTGGCGGCTTCGATCAAAGTAAAAAATTACGTGATTCAAAATATTCTCCGCCAACTGTAACTGTAGAACTCCGCATACATCGAAGTGTTTTGATTCATCAGCAATTGTAAATAGTACAGACATTAATGTTTCAATTTCTGTCGTAGTCTATTCGTACCTTAACACAGTTTGTAAAGAATACCTAAGTGCGTAGATGCTGTTGAATTTCGTATACCCCACTCTACTAAGATGGCTACTTTTTAGACCAGAAGGTATAAACTCTTCAGTTTCTTCTCCCATTTAAATGACATATATCAATGTCATTGCGGATCTCTACGCTGGCTCGGATCTCTACGTTGCGCTCTCTACGGATTGTCGGCACTGTTGAGTGCAGAATTAAGCATTCTGCCAAAAAGGTGGCATACTGGCTACTAACACTTTTGCCTTTTTAGTTAAGGAAAAATATAGCGGACAAAAATTAGAATCACGCGGGAACTCGAAGTGTTTACAACGAAATATGAATAGTGTTCGAGGATACAATTATTGTAAATATGTAATACTAGCTGTCGCCCGCGACTCCGTCCGTGCGGGAAAAAAAAGACATGGTAAGTAGCCTATGTGTTTTTCCAGACTATGGTCTACATCTATACCAAATTTTATCGAGATTCGTTGAGCCTTTCTTGGGGATACCTACAATCAAAAATTTATCCATCCATTCATCCATCCATCCACATATTCGCATCTATAATATTAGTAAGATTATAAAACTTTTTTATGCAAACTTCAAACTCAACTGAATTTTATCTACGGTATTTCCTTTATGAAAAGGCTAAATAATAAATAAAACGATCAAAAATAATACCAAGTTTCCGTCAGTGATATTTAACATCCATCAGACAATCTTCAGGATACAGATTTCTATCGTACATTTATGAATTCATTACTTTTTACGGGAAACTGTTTCGTAATGAAACCGGAGGTGAATAAATCGTAAATCTCGCGACCTCCAGAACAAAGTCACGTTGATTCTAACAACATGTTTATTTCAACAACTTATACAATTAAAAACAATCGCAGGAAACAATGAATATCTCATGTCCTTCAACGACAATAATAAGAGACGAATATATTTTTATTTTATATTTATTTAGTCTATGGTTAATATTCATGTTTTTTTTTTAATTTTACGACTACTCGTATATCCTATTAATATTTTGTTTTCTTGGATACCTGTCATTTTATCTAAGGACTCAATATTTTACATAACCATTGGACCATATTAAATGTTTATTTTAAACTAGCTTTTACCCTCGACTTCGTCCGCGCGGAATAAAAAAAATGCACACAAGATTAAAAAGTCCTTATGTCCTCCTAGTTCTAAGCTACCTACCCATCAATTTTCAGGTAAATCAGTTCGACCGATCTTGAGTTATAAATAGTGTAACTAACACGACTTTCTTTTATATATATAGATAGATGAATACAAAAATTCCGTTACGAAATCTAATTCAAATATCAAGATGACAATTAATATAAGCACAAGAATAAAGGCAAATTAAAATTTCTGCTTTACTGCAATAATTCTTACATAAAAACTGAGTTTCGCTGTCATTATGTCTGAATGATGTAATAACGAATTTCGTCATTGATAAACATCAGAGCAGTAGTGTTCGTTTTGCCGTAACATCTAGAGCGATTTCACTGCAATCGTATGTCATAAATTACGTCGGATTTCCGTAGCACACTAGCGCCGTGCTTGCGAAAACACCTGGGTGTTAAATATACTAATGCTTAAAACACGAACCGTGTTACAAAAGAAGCTTTTTGTTCTTTGTATCCGGTGTATAAGTATACATAATGTTACTTGAGTGTGTAAATAAATGAACGTAGAAATAAACAACACGTATCGTCTCTTAGCTAACAACACCACTCAAGTCTATTATTAGCGGTTTTTACATTTTAATGCCATTACATGGAGCTACTCATTACGCATCTATATATTGGTCACATTATAATTTTAAGGTAATAAATATACTTAAAAAGTTAAAATAATTAAATAATAATTTCTTAACCGCTAAATAGCGTATGTACTAGGAAATAACGGAAAAAATCTACCGTTTTTTTAAACAGTTTTTTTCGTCTCCTGTAAAGTTGATAAAAATGAGTTATGCGGTCTTGTTAACTAAGGGACGATATGGTAAATAATCTCAGTCCGACATACATAGATACCGAAGTGATATGATCTAAAGAAAGTCCGTTTGTAGACTATCCACAACTTTTTGACTGTTAAGAACGGCTACCACTTTTTATAATTACACAAACTACATCTATGTAATACAAAGACCTAGATCCCTTGAGACTTTAACTTTATAACTTTACTACTGAAATACTTACGTGTGAAGTAGACGTATTGACAATCAGGTCGTAGTCACCGCAGGAGGTGCAGTACAGTTTAATACGCGCCAGACCCAGTTGAGTTATAGCTTAACCGCTCATGTACTTATTAGTACTGTCCCGTAAAGAACGACTTAAGTGGCACGCGGTTGTTCTACCATAGCATGAACAAATTCTATTATCTATGTCAATAGATGAGTTTTACACAGCTTTAGATACTAGTCGTCACGTGACAGTTTCACCTTCTGGTACACCTTTCTATTTCTAATTTTTAATCAGATTATTTTGAAAATAGAATAAGAGAAAAGCAAGACAATGTCATTTTTAACACAACGTGTGTTATAATTCGATTTACGCATAGTTTTCTTAAAAGTTTGTATGTATTTTAGATAAATTAGTATTGTATAGCTTGCATCTATGGATGCAGACTTAATGGTCTTGGTTTATAAATTTATGTGATGAAAATCCAGGCAATGGCAAACAAAACATAAAACTTCGAAGGATGGTGGTGCGCTATCATAGGACTATTCTATCTAGGATCGAGAAATTGGCGGGATAGGCGCAGTATTGTGTTTATTGTCCGGCGTGGACAATGGCTGAGATAATTACAGCGCCGATGTTGCGTGGGCGTGGGCGCTGGGCGTCCACTATCTCCTATCTAAGCACGCTAATAAGAACCCGACGATTTGAGCTTCACGATCAATTTATTACTCGTACGTTCTCGTAGTTTCAAAATGTTGAAGTTTTGTAAACAAAGAAATGTCTCGCAATATGTTAGTTTGTGTGATGTTTAAATAATGTATAAAATACATAAATATAAAAATAATCTGTAATATTTATATGAATCGATATCAGCTAATAAGGTTTTGCGACGTGTTGCTTTTTACAAACATTTTAAATATCTTGCATTAAATCGGAAAACTTGAGGTTTGACTTTGGTTTATCAAATTTAATTTTTTTTTGCAATAAGGCATTGGTACAGTTTTCGTTGTCGAAAAGGTGTTAATGATAACATTAAGATATATCTTGTTTATGTGATATTAGAAGCTAAAGGCATATTCGCTTAACTTGCTATTGAGTTTTCAAGTAACAAATTAACAGCCGACTTGGACAATCCGTTTAGTGATGAATCACTCATCGTTAATAGATCTTGCACGAGAACTAGGTTTCGAATGCTAGAAATGGGCTATAAATAATAGACTCCCAGATCGTTGTGTTTCAACAAAACGGTGCCGAGAACTTGTTTCAAAAGACCAGGGGTATTAAACCGTCGATCGATTTTGAATCATAAAAATTAAGATACATATAAAAATACATATCAATATAATATAAAATAATCCTTCTGATTATTTTTATTTCACAGTAAATTAACTAATTAGATTTTCAATGTATAGTAGGACAAATGACCACATAAACTGAAAAGTAGTAATTTTACACCAAGGAATACTTTGCCTAGTAATGGAATCTTATAAAAATATAACAATTAACATTAAAAAAAAATTACAAGATATATTTAATATAAGAACTCAAGAGCAATATCCCAAGTGCCTGCTTATGAAATGTTTTATAGAATTTTTTTTTAAATGGGTAAAGTAAGTGAAAGGTTGTGCGCCCCTGTCGAGGCTACGAACTAGGTTCGGCCTTGACTAACACGTGTGACGTTCTGTGAGATTGGTCCCTCGTATTGGTCGATGGTGCTGCTAGAATAAATGCTAATTATATATATTTCTGCTAAAATTGCAAAATTTAATTATTACTTTACCTTACCGACTTTTGTTTAAAATTAACTTAAATGTTGCGTTTACGATTGTGAGTTATTTTTCCTCTTTAGATTTTTTTATATAATTATAGGCTAAAATAATAACGTTGACATTTGCGTAGGTGGTTGAGACGATTTGCTTAAAAGCTACAAAATGACAGGTTTTACGCGACTATTAATAAAATGGCAGTTAATAAAATAAAATTTTAACCTATCGGTGATCTTTTGTCGGTTGATTAATGTATGATTTAATTTTCATAGATAATTTTAACAATTATTATTTTTGCAATTAATGTAATGAAATTTACTTAAATAAATTTGCACGTGCAATACCATACGAGAAAGTACAAGGAACAGAGTAAAAAAAATTATACAATACAAATTTTAAATTAGTTTGTTCATAAATTTCTTCCTCTTTTTCTATCACGAAATACCTTCTTAATTTAAGTGACGAATTAAACCTTCCGATTTCTTATCGTACTAAACTTATACAGGCAAATGTTTAGAATTTAGATGGACAAATGGAAATTTGTTCGAAAGTAACTGCGGAACGGCTCAACGGATCTTGACGAAAGGCACAGATGTGGAACATAGTCTGGAAGAACTCATAGACAACTAATAAAGTTTTTTTTTTAATTCCGCGTGGACGGAGTTGCGGGCGACAGCTAGTTACAAATGTCCTGCATTGCGTCAAATTTGACAAATTTGTATAATTATGACGCAATTAACCTATCATAAAATCAATAACCCCAACTGACTATTATGAATCGTATTAGGAAATACGAAATATAACTATGAACGACACCTCTAAAACTAACTGTTTGCTTTATGTATGGATAAAAACGAGTGTAAAGTTGTCAATAGGCGTGAAATCTTTGACCTGGATATGACGACTTCATCTCTATTTGAGGAAACACATGCGAACTCTGAGCCTAACAATAACACTACAGATTTCTTAATGTACAGTTATTTTCCTGGTCATTGGACAAACCGCTATTTTCTAACGCCAATATTATTAACTACCTTCATTTATTTTTAAGCGGTCATTATTTTTTATCTATGTTCGAACGTACATGATAAGGAAGTAAAAAAAAATATTTGTTACAAAATAGTTGACAACAAAAAATTAACAAAATTTTACAGCTAAAATTCCATTGTTTATCCTTAAAAAAAACTTGTAAAAACTTTACGCGAAAAAACCTCATTCGTATACATCGGCAACATGATTATAGAATGCACAATTTTTTTCTACATACGTATCGTGCCGGAAGTTGGTGTTTACCCTTACGTCCCACGGTCGAAGAAAACAGTTATTAGATAATTGACATAAATCATAGTGCATTCTGTACATATCACACACAAATTATTTATTTTTTTATTTTATTCAGTACTTTTTGATTTATTATTCCCAGCTAATAAAACACAACACAGTCCAAAAAGGAATAAACTTAAACATTGACTTAGATTAGTCAAAATTATAAAGTACGTTATCTTAAAATATTGAAAATATCGAATGTACCTTCTCTTGAGTACTATGTTATAAGTATACAGTCTAAGAAAAGTAAATACACAAAAGCTTACCTCCACAAAAAAGTACAGAAACTTTAAAAGCTACACAAACAGTACCAAATAATTCCACAAAGTACCTCAATTGTCACAATTACACTTCGATTTGATTAAAAAAAATTAAATGAATAATATTTCGATTTATAACTTGTATCAGAAGGCGAATCACTGCCGTTCAAATCAACTAACCGGCGTGTCTCGCTCCCGACGAAGCACCGCGTGCATTTCGACGGATGAAAGTATAAACTGAGGTTTTTGTATAACGCCTTCTCGCTTCTTCTCGTTGGTAAGAAAAAGATGGCGGGCCGCGCCACAAGTTTACAGCTGGCGACCACTTCGCCCACTATTTTATTGTTATTCTAATCTAATAAAGTCTAGATGTCATCTTCAATAATATTAAAGAAAACCGTATCAATATAAAGGAGGTGTTTATAAAAAAATAAAACTCGATTCTGGTGTGTGTTTATAATTTTTTTTATTTTTCTTCCCACAAGGCAAGAACCAGAGTAGTGAGCACAACCTAACATAACGAAAATGGTAACTATTTTTAGGGATAACATTACACAAATCTATTTAATTATTACAAATTAGTAATAGTATTTTTAAAAATCTACAACATGCTAGGTTACTAGGATAACGAAAATATCAGTGCCACGTCCGGAAAAATAATAATGGATGGGAGTGCAATTTAAGTAAAAAATTTAGAATAGTACGTATTTCAATCAACAATTATAGGAAAAAAAATAATACATTTGGCACCAAAATGAAATCAAATTTGTAATCCCTTTATTCTGCTCCTACCCCGGCTTATAAGATAATTTTTATTCCTAATGAATTTAAGGATTTTCAAGAAAGGAAAAGAAATGATATTAACTTGATATGACCCGTAACAAATATGCATGTAACCAAGGCCATTCAATAGCTATCGGTTACAAGCTCACTTGTTGCTTGAGCAGAGAGCATTTATTACAAGATTACAAGATTTTTCAAATGACTACTTGCTTTTTTTTTGTATTTTTTTCATTTTTCTAAATGTGCTAGATAGCGACGTGTATCCGAATGGGAAAACTGCTCTCATCTCAATGTTAAACGTTGACATATCTACGGATAATGTGATGTTGGAAAACTTTTTAATACAAATACATTATAGATGAAAAAGCTAATCAGCCGCTCGCGTGTACACGTGGCTTATAATGTATTCAGTTTGCGGGGACAAACTACGCGCTTTGCAAATCACTTGCATAGACTTCTGCTTACGATCGTTCGACATTCCACTAATTTAGAAGTCACGCAAGTAACTAGCGTATAACGCATATAATTATTATATTAATAACATTAAATAATAGTTTAAAGTATCAAGAATGTTATTAATATAGTAACGTTTGAAACTAAGGCGGTAATGGCATCGTTACAGTCCCCTACATATGCCATTACGAGCCCTCTCGTCTCCTTAACATTAAGTCTTAGAAACAACTCGTGTCCTCAGATGTTCCGGACCTAACGATCAAGAGCATAGGCACATTACATTAGATTATTTTCTAATCGAACATAATATTATATGCAAACTTGACACACTAACTTTTTTTTTAGATTTTTTATTTTTTTTTCGAGGTATTCTTTAGCGAATATCGTTAATGGTATAAGTACAATTATGAACTTATATGAGAGCACAAAAAACGTTAAAACTGTGATAAGAATCAATAGATTACAAGATAACGAAAGTAATGAGATGACGTAATTAGTTGAATGAATTTTAAAAATACCCAACCGTACAAATGATATAATGCAACTTTTACACATATTCGACAAAAAAATGATATATATAATTATAATGTCTGAATTATTAATTAAAATTACAGTATGGTCGCAATAGTATTTCAGACATGTAAAGATGAAAATTACATAACAATATAATAAATTAAAAAAAATATAGAAATACCTACACATTAATTTTACATTATATTAAATATATATCAATTATATATTGGCGTCTCCGATGAATATTTAATGACTTTTTTTTTACTTTTTTAATTATTTTAAATGACAAACAGAAGTGACACTACAGGAAAAATATATACGTATAAAACACGACGATACGTTACAATAGCAAATATTGCAAATTGTGATAATTTAATAAGATAATGCTTTAAATGAAATACATAAATATTGTACGGAGCTTCCATACAAAATTGACAATGCTATCAAAAAATTACGTAGCATTGCAACTTTGTATGGTGACCCGTTTGGAGATAACAAACGGGGGAGCTCCTATAAGAAAAAAAAAATTAAAAATATACACTTCTTACCATTTACAAATAACAGTTACACCTATATGAACTGTAACCGTCCATATTCGGAGCTGTAAATTATATTACAATTTAAAACTGACACCGTTTGAAATCCAATAGCGTTACTCAAATACAATGTTCATACATTCTCATACAAAATGTTTTATTAGATTAAAAATTTCAAACAATGCCAGCTGATATATAATGACCGTTCGTTACCACTAGACATCGCCTCGCCATATTGTCTTTCGTACAAAAAAACTTTACACTTTATCACTACTCACTCCTCGGTCTTACTTTTACCTTTATACGACCAATCAAGAATATAGTCGCGAATAAAACTTAAGACAAACCCTTCAATGCCTTCTATTTATATGTTCTCTATTCTTCCTCTCTTCTAGACATATATCGGGCATGGGAAGCGTTATCTCTTCAACCACATTTTTTTTATATGTTATATATTTAACCATATATGGTCTAATTAACCAAGTAACGCATTTAAGCGTCATCCACTATATTATGACATTTTATGTAAGATTTCTTGTGGTATTTTTTTACAACAAATTAGCACCTCCAAGCTACTTGGTCTAAGTAATAAAAATTCATGTTAATTTCTTGTAAAAAAAACATAACAGAATAACTATAAAATAACAAAACTTAATACAATAACAGTAACAACAATTGGGACATTATAAATTGTAATTTTTAAATATAAAAGCATTTTAATTTATGAATATCACAAATATATTTATGATACATTTACATTTACATGAACATTTTGAAATATCAATAAAAGTTCATTTTTGCGAGGGAATTAAAAAAAAAATACATTCATAGATAATTCGAGTTGCAACCAAATAGCACCAACTTGATAATTTTGTTTACATAAAATGTCATAATAAATAGTGGAAAATTTCTATCAACCTACGAAACTACAGGGTCTTAATTTAAACCAACGCCTTCAGCCACAGCGTTACAACATTTCAAAAATATCAAACAAAAAAAAAACTACAATTTTCAACTAAAAAAAAAATTTTGAATCAAAATCAAAAGCAGAAGATAAAAGATTAGAAAAAAAAACAAATTTACCTGCACATCTACGAATTAAACAACTCTGGACGATTTCATTGTAAGAATTATATTAGAATCGTCCAACGTGTTTGCTTTGAAATGCTCTCGATCATATATAAAATAGATAAATTTTTCATGTTTTATATATATTAAAAAAAAAAAAACATAATATTGATTCAAAATTAACATTGAATACATATTTTGTCATAAAAAAATATAACTTTTAAATAAACAAAGAGCGTTAAACGAGGGCATTTCATCAAACATTAAATATATACTACGAAATGGAAAATTGAACTAAATTACATATTTTTTACAGCTTCCCAATATATCTACTTGACGTAAGATATGTTAGCACATTCCTAACTTCAATTCACCTGACCTTTGCAATCGGAGGAAAGAGGTTTACTAATTTATCCTAACATTATTGCTAACTTTAATGCCTCCTGAATTACGAGGGATTCAAACCACACAGACCTATAGTCGATGGTCATTTGTACCCAACTTACAATCCATAGACAACTGTTTCCTTAGATACCATAGAGGTAGAGTTTTGAGAAACAGATCCAATGCTAACTAACCCAGTTTAAGGGTATGACTACAGGTGTGATAAAAGGTCTGTCGTTTCGTTTTTTTATAGCGACCTCGGTTTTGTTTTAGCGAAAGCGTTACAAAATCCGAGGGATTTTTATTTTTAACTGCACATGTCTTGATGGATAAAGAGCTATTTACACAGGATGTATGAGATTGTTAAGGAAATGTATTAAAGCAACTATTTTGATATTATATTCGGAGATTGAAGCAAGTTAAGATTGCTCAGACTTAATAATGTCCAGTCATAATTCTGTTACTTTCCTGAATGTAATATTAAAACGGCCAACTATTGAAATAGGATAACAATTTAAACCACCAATGCTACAAAATATATGCAATTTCTGATTAGACCTTACATTATATTTGATTTAAAATGCTACTAACAAATATAATTTTGAATAAATACGTAATCGCACGCATTTCTAATCGAAATTTGTCACAAAATGTGTAATGTCACCGGCTTCTTGCTAAATGATTTAAAATTCATTAAGATCCTTTGTTAGTAGCATCTAAATCGAATGTTCTCGAGCCCATACGCGCCAAACCCTTTTTAAGATACATATATAAAAGGTTTTTATGTTGAAAATTAAATAACAAATATACGTTACGTAGCAATACGTCAAATATTTCGCAACAAACTAATACTACGGTGGGCTCATCAACTCTACACTACAGTAACGAAGAGAATACATGTTACAACTATGAATTTCATATTTCAACTTAAGCTCAAACATAGAACTCGCGCGCGACACGTTCTCGCTGCAATGTAATATACACTATTCATAATATGTGTTATGTTTATATGTGTAATTCAGTGCGGCATATTCTACTGAAGCGAGAGCGTCATGTCAGTGTAGTTGTAGCGTGTGCGGGTGGGGGTGGGGGGCGCGTACGGGGGGCGGGGGGTGGAGACAAGGCTGCGTGCGGTCAGCGTGTGAGCGGGCGGTCGAGCGCGGCGGCGCAGCAGTGCAGGAAGCGCGCGTGCGGGTGCGTGCAGGCCGCGAGACCGGGGCCGCGCAGCGCCGCACTGTGCCGTCGCTTGCGGTCCGCGCTCACCAGCGCCTCCTCCCCCGGCTCGCCGCCCCCGCCCCCGCCGCCCGCCCCGGCCTCCGCGCCGCTCGCGTACTGCGCGTGCGCCGCGCTGATGTCGGCCAGCAGCTCCTCCCACTCGCGGCTGAGGTCGTCGCGACGCGGCGCGGCGGAGGGCGCGGCCGAGGGCGCGGTGCGCACGGTGTACTCGCACTCGCAGGCGCTGCCCTCGCTCCAGATGCTGTGCATGGCGCCGCGCATCTTCTTGGCGGCGCGGCCGCACTCCTCGCACGCCCAGTCGGGCCGCTCCGTCTGCACGGCCGCGTCGTTCTGCCGCATCGGAAACCGCAACCTGAAGCCGGCGTCGTCGAAGTCGGGGCACCGCTGCGCCGCCGTCAGGTTCAGCCGGCCGTAGTCGATGCTCCTGGAGCGGTACTCGAGATAGCGGTCGTAGGAGCCGCCGATGTAGAGTCCGCCGGAGTCGCTGCGCCGCACCTCGACGGTATCGAGGTCGCCGCGGATGTCGAACGTGTCCCCGTCGGCGTAGCGCGTCACGTCGGACTCGGCCTCGCGCCTGATCGGCCGGAAGTGCGTGCGAGACGACGTCAGGAGGTCCTCGCAATCCGGGAACGGCGATCGAGGTCGCTCTTCGACTTGCGGCGGTGCAATGGGAACTCTCGCATCTCGGCTGCGCCTCCGCGGCGGTATTTCCACGAACCCGCTGTGCTCCCGGCTATGGTTGATCGCAGTGAACGAGCGCATCGTTTGAGCGACGGTCGATAGCGCGTCGTACAACTCCTCGCTCTCGTACAGAGTGAAGGAGTCCAGCTCGGGCGGCGCCGCCGGCTCGATGGGGTCGCTCAGGTTCAGCGGCTTGAAGCGATCGTGGAGCGCGTCGGCGATCTTGGTGGGCGAGTTGGCGCGGTCGAATGGGTTTTCGGTAGCATCCGTCGACCAGATACTCTCCGTCAGAGAGATCAGACTACACTTCTCGGCTGAAGGGTCGGCGAAGAGATGATCGGAGGGAGATGAGAGTAAATCCTGGAAATCGATTGGCAGATCTTGGTATTCATCGTCCGGTGTATTCTGGTCTTTTGACCACAGCGCTTCAATACTCCGATCAAATTTCGCCTCAAACTTTGCATACAACTCTGCATCCATTGGTGAACGGACTCTGGGGTTCAAATCTTCTGATAGAACCCACCCGGTTTCCAAGTCGAAGGTGTCATCCCAGTCTGGCACCATGTTTTCTTTCATTCGCAGTTTGATCGCTGAAACGTCTTTCAATTCGTCGGTGACGGTGTTTTCACAGGTACCATAGCCCTCATCCAAAGCGATAGCTCTTATAAATTCTTTAACAGGATCCTGAGTTTCCATGTCCCATACCCCTTCATGTGTCACCCATTCCGGAAGACTTTCCTTGCTCTCAAATGACTTGCTGTAGCTGTTCCAACGTTTTTTATTTTTCTTCTGACCGTGGTAGGAGTTGCGCCGTTCTTTTTTTCTTGTATTCCAATCTTTAGACATTGAGACTTCACTTTGCATTTTGACTTTCGTATCAGCAGTAGGTTTTCGACACCACGCTGGGGGAGGCAAATAGTATTGCAGTGGGGACTCCTGCCCTTTTTTCAGGGCTGGAAAAGCAGCGTAATATCGACGTACTGCTTCACTTTGTTCTGGAGAACACGTGGGCATTCCGACTAGTGCCGTATCCTCTTTATCCTTGATGTCTTGAAGTCGTGTGCACAGCTGATCAACAATGTTGTCTAGATTAGTCTCCTGGAAAAGATTAACAACAATTATAGCTTCATTGCATAAAATAAAAATAAAATTAACTAGATGAATATGTAAAACAAACAACCAAGAAGGATACAATTTTAATGAAGGTTTAAAACACATGTAAATAAAAAGTTCAGTGGAATTCATAGTACATAACTAAAAATTATTTTATTTAATGAAGCACTACATGAGAACTTTAAAATAACTTCTAAATCAGGGGTCTACAAAAACCATTCTAGTCTGTTTTGAGACTTGTCTTTTGACTTAAGAAATAAAAAATAAATTAAAATGTTTTTTTTATAATATATTTAAATATTAGCAGTTTTTTTAATTTACTAATTTCTTACAAGTATCCTAACTTAGTTTAAGGCTTGTGCAAGGATGATACAATAGTCATATTCAGGATTTGAACCCAAGACCATGTCACCGAATATCCATACCCTTAATTATTAGCGCTTTAAAATGATTGCAGACCCCTGTTCTAGACTATGTCCATTGTAACATTGAAAAAAATAACTACATACATAAAAATAAAAAAATAAAACATATGCAGGCTCAAATAAAGAGATACTGGTGTTAACCACAGACAAAAATACTGAGTGTCAAGCAAACAAAGTGTTTTATTTCACAGGCAACATTTAAATATGCAAATTAATTTAATGATGATCACAAAGGTCCGATGTTTGTTTCAAATGTACAGATAAAACCAAATTTAGATGCTATTATTTCGTCTTTTTCTTTCATAATTTTTAATTTTAATTGTAATCGTTTTATTTAATGCAATTTTTGCACGAGCACTGTAATTTTGTTGCAATGTTGCATATGAATATCACTTCACAGTGCATTTAAAAGCAATGTAAAACAGACCTTTACATAAGGGTTCTTAAGATTGTCTATATTCTTCATTTTAACTTTCCCACTGTTGTGGTCACTTTCCAGAATAACTGAGCACTGCATATCCACTTGATAGGGAAAATATTCAATTAATACTGACTATTACTTAATTTTTTCTAATTATTTTTCGTAATTAATTAATGTTCCTTAATTACAAACTGGACTTTATCATCATTTGTTTAGTAAACAAACAAGTTTGGTGATTAATTTCTTCAAGTTAAATATGATGTTTATCTATATCAATTACTTATCTAGTAAATTGGTTAAAATATAGTTGATATGCTTTTTGTATCTGTTTAGAAACAATATAGTGCAATATGATTAAATAATATGGCTAAACAAAAATCTATATTAACATTACCTAGAATTGTTTTGTCACAATGATAATCATGGTACATTTCACATTTTAAACAATCATAATAATTTCACACACTCTTGAATGTTTATTTAATGTCAACAGATTTGTTTTAGCATTATTTGTGAGGGTACCTAAACTAATTTTAATTTTAGCTTTAAGAGGGAAACAATGAATAAATTGAAATGTAACTAAACAAAATCTTGTGATAAATATGTTGAACTAGCCTTTAAAGCACACATTTAGATTGCAAGATGTATATAAAATAGAAACTTACCTATCGTTTTTGTATCAGATGATGAAATGCGGAGTTTGGTGCGGCTCTCTTGAGGTGGCAGGCCAGCAGGCGTACGCCTGGCTCCCTCTTTTATGTTTACGCATCCTGCCTGCTATAGTCTCTAACGTTATCAAACATCTTATTCGTAAATCGTGTATCCATTTTCATTTGCCGTGGGCCGTGTGTTTTATCGATCCTTCGGGATGCGTCTTTCCTAATAATACATTCTCAATTTCTTTGGCCTATTCTTTGCTAATTTCCAGTCGTGTAAAAGGCGGCGTTCTTCAAGTTTAGTTGATTGTATGCAATTGCATTGTCACTAGCTTACGACGAATGACGCACTTCGTGCACCCCTTTATTTCTGCAAAGAAAAGTTTATTTATCTATAATGTTATCACGTGTTGTTTTGTTTCGCAATACACTATGACTTGCAAGGGCACAAAGAAAATCATGAAAATCCATACCCGCCCCACCAAGCTAAATGGGTCGATGGCGCCAAATAAACGTCACTCAAGCAAGGGAGAAACAAAAATTAATACAGCCTCCGAATAACTACCATTCGCGATCTTGTTGAAAATATAAACAAAGAAAATTCCATCTAAGACATTAGTCATTTATTGCGTTATATTGATATATATTATATATATTTAAGTACACAAAACTAAACGATGCAATTTCACAAGAATGAGACACTATTACATGATTCACTTTCACTAAGGGCACTCAATGCACTTCCGTGTTGGCTTTTCCAAAAACAAACAGAAAATAGTAAAACTCACCCGCAATAGTTTATGTGTGGAAAATATCATGATAAATCTATACACACACACCCCACATGAAAAAAAACATGGCAGCCGCAATGAGTGAGAGTTAAAAATTATTATTTGCGCAACGCCGTCAAAAGACTGAAATGACGTCTGTTTATTGACCAATCACACGCCTTCGATTTTAAAATTATCAAAGATGGCCGTTAGGAAGGCCGTGATTTCACGATTAGGGTTTTTACTGTTCGCGATTCGTTCAATATGTATGTCTTTGCATTTATTGGTTACAATAGAAGAGATATGACCAATCATAATCTTCTATGAAACCGGATCTTACCTAAATTTCGCGCCAAATAATGCCGCGTAAATTCAAAATTAGTATTTTCACTACATGTTAAGCGTTCATGATTGTTTGTCTTACGAAAATTGTGTTTTATGAACAAAATAATTTTGTATCGAATTGCAATGAACTCTTTAAATACAGATATCGAGAATATGAATTTGCAGTTTAAACCCAAGCAGTGCCATAGTAAAAGAGAGTGAATGGTCGACTTTTTTAAACGACTTTAATAAGTAAGACGTAATGAAGTATAAATCATTACTGAAAAGATAATCCCAAAATTTAGCTATTTTTATGCTATGTATTTTATACAGATAACTGCAGCCATTATTTCTAATCCTGTAACACCAACCTCCGTCAATCGTCCTTTATGAAGAAGAAATGAAACTCAAAATAATTGTCTATTTTATGACATCTTTATTTGCTTAAACTTTTCAACACCTCAGCACATCTAGAAGCATTAAAATGTTTTATATCGAATTCATTTCATTTTTACAAGATAACTGTCCTATAACTTTGGGGTGGATAAAATTCATAATAAACCAAAGAAAAATATAACACATGTGATTTAATTCAAAATTATAATTAGCATTATATGCCATTATTGGTATTATTATTTAACTACATACAAACCTTTTAAGACAATGCTTCTCAAATGTATGAACATCACTCAAATATACTGGCAAATTTAAAATATAACCAGAAAAACTATCACTGATTTCTACAGATGGATAGGTCATTGCTTGGTAATGACAGCTTTTGCTTCGTTCCGACTTAAACGCGCCAGTTAAAGTTCCTGACAGTTTCTTCTATCTCTAATATTAGTTCGAATCCTCACCACCGCTACCAACCGACGTTATCAGCACCAAAATGGCAAAATTGAAATAGGCACAAAATACGACGGTATAAAACCTGTCCATGGATAGAGGTCAGTGAACTTTAAGCACGACGAAGACGTAAATAAATACAAAATTTTTCTTTTATATGTTGATTAAATTAATTTTATTTGCATACACCACAGACCCTAAACATAACATAGGCTATATGTAAAAATACTTATACATATAGTATTTTTAAATATTAAGAATCGCCTGTTAACTTTAAAATTACAATAAAAAATCAACTTATTACACATAGTATAAACCAGTTAAAAAAAACTGAAACAATCGTTTCAAATGAACTAATACTTTAATTTCGGATTAACTCATAAATCTTACGGCTGACGTGATCACAGAAATGCAAGAAAAAAAAACAAATATAAACCTCCGAATAAACAAAAAAAAAAACATTTACAATACACCAAACAATACCTCAAGACTGATTAACGTAAATATAGTAGTTTCAATGAAATTAGAAGAAAAAATCTTGTTTGTTTATATAATGTAGGTGGAAATTATAAAACGGAAAAATATGTCATTCGTACTTTTTGGACAAAAATTCATAATAAAAAAACAGTAAATCTTTTTTAATAGCAATAGCAATTGGACTTGAATTCAAAATTTAAAAAAAAAACAATTATTTACGTAAAATTATTTTATTTATACAATAAAAAATTTTTACGTCATTTAGTACATTATTTCTGAATTTATTAAGATAAATGCTTTAGTTACGTATTATATCAACTATATAATATGCATTATGGAACTATTATTAATTTATGAAATTCTACGTTAATCATTCTTAGGTAAATAACATAAAATAATACAAAATTTGTACGAGAATGGAAAATTGTTATTTACATATTTATTAAATGATTTAAGTTATATGTTTACAAAAGGCTTATTGTCATAAGGTAATTCATAAACATTGATGTTTTCAAATAAATATGTCTAATTAACAGTGCGTTTCCACTGTCTAAACAATTGTAAGTGTTTCGGCAGTGGAAATTCACTTTAATCGGTCAAGAATATAAACAAATTGCACTAATAACCATAAAAATAATTAAATACCATCTCCACACTACGGAGTAGAAAAAAAACTGTAATTTTATTTAAAATCACACATAGTTTCATGTATTTTTTATTTATTTTATTAAAATATGTTATTGTTTAAACTTTATTTGAACTTGTAAAAAGAAAGTATGAAAAAAAAAATTAAATATGCCAAAGAAAAAAAATAGTAATTAAAAATGCAGATTAAATAATTTTATGTTCAATTTTTAATAGAAGTTTTAAAGTTTTTAAAGAGTTAGAAGTAAATATTATCCAAAGAAGAAATTATATTTGCTCGTAAATGTGGAGTTGGTATTAATAAATATCGATTTCCGTGCATTAAATTTGCAATACAAATTAGCTGGAAAGCGTAAACAGAACCAAGTGATCTCACATGTATATAATATGACGCCCTCAAAACTTTTACCCAAAATTATGTCATAGTTGTGCCGAAAAAAATAAATTAACCGTTCCATTATCTATACTAATATTATTATGATTGTTGATTTGTTTGTTTATTTTTTATTTAATATACTCTGAAATTTCTGTACTGATTTGAAAAATTCTCCCACTGTTCGAAAACATATTCCTCATAGACGAAGTCGCGGGTAAATGCTAGATGTAAATAATTACATGAATAAATACTGGATTATATTTAATTTTTTTATATTTTTATCAATACCCCATATAACATTTTTCACGTTTTCATACTAACCTTTCATTAATTAACCACAGATAATAATTTTTCCATAGAGTCAATATAAAAAAACAAGTACGTAATAAAAATAATTGTTATGCATTGCAAGATTTTTTTTAATTTAGTACTTTATTTACTTAGTTATGAATAGACAAAAAAAATTACCAAACATCTTTTTAATCTAGATCAAATTTTTTTGTTATGGCAATAATATTAATAAACGTCAGTTTTCTCATTGAGCGGTAAACTCTGAGAGCGACATAATTACGTCAGTCAGTATTTCATTTCGAAACTGGATCCGACGAAAAGAGTTACATGTGTTAAAGAGATGTAACTGTTTTCTTAAGATTTATCCGTCTCAGTGTTGCTCGGGTCGTTTACTGCTTTCTTCAGCTTTAGTGACGATGTCTTCACTCTTAGGCATTGCTCTCTGTTCTCCGAATTTCTCAACAGCTTTCTTCATCTCTCTTCTCTTTTGTGCTTCACGAATAATGTCAAATAAACTCTGGAAAATATAAAATACATTTTATCTATCTTACTAATATAAATGCGAATGTATGGATGGATGGAGGTTTGTTAGAAGGTATCTCCATCTAGGATCAAGGGATCTTTTTTATTACGTTTGTTTTTTCAACTGTTATCTATCTGTATAATTAATGAAATTGGAGCTTCTATAAACAAAAAAAAAAAATTAAAAGAAAATCCAATTTTTCTAATTTCAGTCTTTCTGTTTACTTTTTTTATTTAGCTAGTCTTCTATGTAAGTCCCGTAAACGATCCTAAATAACTAGACAGAAATTTTGATCTAAATTTGATAGGGTAATCTTAAGACACCAGAAAGTGTATGAGATTTATTGAGACTATTTACTTCTTACTTTTAATAAGTAAATAATTATTTAAAAAAATGACCCAGCATAATAAAGTACTTTAATAGAAGAAGAAAATAAAGTCAGTAAAATTTAGTAAGAAATTTTTACCTTTAATATGAACTTCAAGTTCAAAATATTAACTTTCTACCGAATTTTGATATAATTTGTTTTCTAAACAAAGTAATTACTAATAGCTAAACATTTTAATTACATTACAAAAGATATTTGTTAATAAAATTTTACCTTTCCATCAGATTCAGTGGACTTGTCCTGTTCCTTGGCAGCGGAGGCCGCTTTATCCAGAGCTTTCTGTATCTTGCTCTCGATCTCTAATATTTCCTCTTTATCTAAAAGTTCGATCAGTTCGTTGATCTGTTTCTCGGACAGGTTCACATTTTCGTTGCCTATTATTTCTAACATCTGTAATAAGAAAATACACAATTACAAATTAATTAAAACATGAAATAAACCAAAGTTCAGACGGATTAAAATATTATTAAAAAAAACAAAAAAAAGATATCAAAAATACAGATTCTTAATTATCGATAAGTATCGAGATTTGCCTAAAACATAACACATTTTGTAATTAGATTGAATGTGGATGACTATAAAGTTAGAGGAAGACCAAAGAAAGTATGGATGGATTGTGTGAAAGAGGATATGCGTAAGAAGGGGGTACATTCAGATATGACGGCTGATAGAGATGTATGGAGGAGTACATACTGTGCTGACCCTCCATAGGGATAAGGGCAGGTTGATGATGATGATGCAATAAGATACTAATCACTTGCAACAATAAATACAAGTACATGTAAAGATAAAAAATCTTACTAATATTATAAATACCCATGTTTGGATGTATGGATGGATGGATGTTAGTTACAAGATATCTGCAGAACAGCTCAACAGATCTTGATGAAATTTGGCATACATATAGAACATAGTCAGGAACACATACCCTACTAATTAAGTTTTAATTCCTGCGAATGGAGTCGCGGGCGATAGCTAGTTTCAATATAAAACAATTAATCAACTTTATAAAGTACCCATAACTGAAGACTCTATCCTATTATAAAAAAAATCGATAAAAATGCCTAATAAATTATGTCAAACATATCACCTTCAGAACATCATCAATCTTCAATTGCCCATCAAAGTCATCATCAAGCCTGCCGAGGACATCTTGTATAAGCTTGAGTTTTGCTTCATCCGGCACTTTCTGTAGACTCTTTATGGAATGCATCAGTTCATCGATTTGTATAAGTTGTTCTTTGGCCTTCTGCGGCTCCGTCTTTGTTTGTTCTAATGTTGTCTTCAGCGCTTTCTCCTTGTTCTCCAATTCAACTAGTGCTGCGTCCAACTTGCTTATCATGTTGTTTACAGCGCGATATAATCTGTAAAACAATAATTATATATATATATATATAAAATTTACGTCCACAGAGTAATGTACGTTATTTTATAGACCTTTTCAAATATTGTCAAAGATTAACCCATGTAATAGGCTCTTAACTTTTTCAGAACAGTTACAAGTTTCCATCTAATAATTATTTACAGAACTAATAACTTGTAAAAATGTCTATGCTTTGAAGCACAAAAAAAGAGAAAAGAGAGGTAAATTTTAGAGTTTTCCATATTAATTGCAATAACGACTAAATACATTAAATGCGTAGATTTAAAGTTAAACAAAAAAAAAAAATATTTTACAATCTATACTAATATTATAAAGATTTGATTGTTAGTTTTCAGTGACTACGCTCCGAATCGATTTGAAAGATTCATTCACTGTTAATAAGCTACATTATCGGTTGACATTGGCTATATTTATTACTAAATTTATTTTAATTCTGCGCGGACAAAGTCGCGGGCAACTGTTAGTACACTATAAATATATAGCTTCCCATAAAAGTTGACAATAAACAAAGTCACTACCGAGTCAGAATACAAAAACAAATTATGAATCACAAAATCAAGGTCATTGTGTTGTTACCGTAAAATTCCATATCGTGAATCGTGATATTGTTGTCTCTGAGTTTTCAAAGGTAATGAGAGGGATAAAAATATTATTCTATAAAAATGCTTCGAAGTATAAGTATTTTTAATTATCTTGGTGGATAAAATAAATGTCATTGCGCATTACGCAATGGAGAGCATTCTCCGCATACAATTACGCCTTGCTACGCATTAAATTGTATGCACAGGACGCGTATAAAGTTTTGAGCCGCCAAGATGTTTGTAAAAACTATAGGCAGTCGGTTATGGAAAGGTCAGTAAGGTTAAAGAAATTAAACATGATTAACGCGGGAAAATATTAAGCCACTAAATGATTAAATAATTAATCAAGAACAAAACAGTTTTTAATTAACATAAACATTTTGTATATTTTTTGCATAAATATACTTTTTTAAGTTACTAGTTGAGCTGTTTTTTTAATATAATATAATCTCGGATCCGAGCATCGTTACTGTTAAGATCCCATGGGTTTTAAAGAAAATAAGCAATTAAAAACATGACCATAAGGACCAAAATAGCGTGACCTCGTCAATGACGCAATAGCAAAAACGATATTAATAAATACACAAATTACATGTCACTACTACTGACACATGTTATGTTGTATCACAGAAAACATTATGTTTAGGTCATTGACCGAGACTTATAAAAAAAACTAAATTGAATTTATTACTACAATAACTAAATCTGTATTTAGGGTATAGCAAAAAAATTACAATGCATTACAAATGAAAATATGTCATTAATAATCAAGATGTTTTAAAAATCGTTTGAAAAAGACAAATATCCACAAAAAAATCCTAGCGTTAATAGTTTTCGGAACTCAAGAGATTCAGATTAAAAATAATTATTAATTTCATACTGTAGTTTCATTTCGGTATTTTTTTTATAGTAGAAGGCAGCAAACAAACAAGTGACCAGCTGTTTTTGATAAAATACCATAATAAACATTGTGAAAAAGTTAAAATATTGCAAATGTTTCCTAGCTTTGATCACACACCCTCCTTTCCCGCGCCAAATTCACTTTCCCTTCCCAGTATGTCAAAAATTAGTTTGTGAGAAAACAAACTTACCTTCTGGCACCCTTCGTCAGTTTGATATCAGCTTGCTTAGACTTGACAATCTCATTCATCTCTTTGACATCCTCGTTATAGTCTAGTAGTTCTGTCTTCAACACCTGAATACTTTCCTTCTCCAGTAACAGAGACTTCTTCTGTTCAGCTAGAATTATACAAATTTACTTATTTTAAGTGTTGGTAACTCGGGAGATGTGCTCTGGACTTTAATTCTACATGTTTGGTTCTAAGGCCTACTTTTGATTAATTTCTAACCTTAAAATGCTTTTAAATTTATTAAATACTCGCAAACGTAATAATTCTGGATTATATCATTAAGTATTATTAATAAGTAGAACTCAAAAAGAAATATCTAGAAACATAGATACGAAAATATGAAATCACTTTAAAGTACGGAAAATCGTTTTGAAACGAATTTCCTTATCGCGCGTTGTGAAAGGGGCCTAGACGGAAAAAATTCTTACGAAAAGTTGTCACGACACTTTTTGCTATAGTAACCATGGCAACGACGTGACAATATATAACGAAAATTCATAGAAATAAAATGTACTTCTTGTGAAGACTTAAGTTTTTTATTCATAGAATAAACATTGGTTCCTTCACTAATTAATAGAAAGGAACTTCGTCCCATCCGGGTGTCCCAACACACCTCTCAATTTTTTTAATAAATAATTACATTTTGTTTTTGTTTAATAGTAAAAGGGTAAATACATGACATGTGAGGAATGTTATAAAACATTGTATGGCCATAATTTATTTCAAATATGGTTCACAAACAACATACATGGAGATTTCCTCTTTCATAAATAACCATGACAATGTGCCATTCACTTAGTAAAAACGTCATAAACATGAACTACCTTGACATTCGTGTCAATGTTTTCGCATTTGTAATATGGCTCTTATCCAAAATACTGTAATACACATAAAAAACTTCGAAACTCATTTAGTCCCTTAAATAATGTGAAAAACACATAGGTATCTTTAAATAAATATTGTAGACATTTAAAAATTAAAGCAAAGAGATTCTAGTTTTGTTAATATCACATACATATGTTTTATTTACTACTAGCTTTTACCCGCGACTCCGTCCGCGCGGAAAATAAGAATAGAAAACGGGGTAAAAATTATCCTATGTCCGTTTCCTGGTTCTAAGCTACCTGCCCACCAATTTTCAGTCAAATCGATTCAGCCGTTCTTGAGTTATAAATAGTGTAACTAACACGACTTTCTTTTATATATATAGATAGATTATTATTTTAGACTATAATTGTTTTAAGGTAATTTAGAGCTATTAGAGCTATACCTTAATAAACATAAAGAAATACTTACCTAATTTTTCTAAAGCATCTTCAATTACTTCTAAATCCTTGCCAGACAAACCTTCTTCAGACTTTTCTTTTTGCTTTGGTACATCAACGGCTATAACAGGGGCTGGATCGACCATAACTTGTTCAGTATCCAATTCAATGATTGGTGCTTTATCAACGAGATCTTCTTTCTGTTTCTTCTTTGCTTCAAGAAGCTGTTTCTCCCTCTCCGCTTCCAAGAACTCCTTCATGTCTTCCTTGATCTTCTGTTCTTCCAATTTAATTGCTTCTGCTTTAGCCTGAAATAATTTGAAAAATTTCGATTTCGTAAATAGATATATGCAACACACAAAAACGTCTTTTTCATGAGAAAAAAAATTACAAAAAATTAATTGAAAATGTATGCTAATTTATTAGAAATACAACAATATAAATTAATGAAAAGTAATTTGCATAATAAGTGATTGCAAAACTACCTTGAAGTCAACTTTGCCTTCCTTTTCACCAATAGCAGCTTTAGTTTGTGTAACTACTTGTTCAGGTAGTGCAGATATTGTGGCCTTCAGTTTGTACGTTGTTGGCACATGTTCTGGCACCATAAGGGCTCGAGACAACAAAAGCAGCGATGGTGGTACCTTCTCATTTAATGACAAATCAAGCCAGTTCCTCAACTCCTTCCGCAACCTCTCCTCAGATACACCGTAAGCCCTCATACCTCTCGCTCTACAAGCCTGTTGAAGTTCACTGAAGTTCAAACTGTCCACACCCTCCTTTGCAATCATCTTATCATCAGCCGCCAGCGACCGTAGCTTCATTTTCAGATTAAACCGTAACATAGCACTTGTGCCAATTGTTGAAACATTTAACACTTTACACAAAGCAACCAAATGTGGCCTTTGAAGTGAATCCAATGTGATCTCATCCTCAAATAGCTTAGAGAATTTCATTATTTCCTCACTCGTTGCAACATCACCTGAGGTCCGTATTCTATTAAAGAAATTGGAAAACTCCTTAGCCAGTTCTGAATGCCTATTACTAGCCTGTGGTGCCATTTGATCCAATGTTTCTTGAAAGAACTTTGCCATTTCTAACTTAACTTTTAAATGTTGCTTTAGCTTAGCCTCCTTTTGACTTCTACTTTCAAAAGTAGATGGCAACATGTTTGGGAAAAATTTAATAAATAATGGTAATGCAAATTCCAAAAATGGAACAATTATGAACACTATAAAAGGCACCATTCTAAATAGATCTCCAACAGTAGTGACCATCAATCTGTGTTCACGTCGCGTCAGAGATTTGCCTTTTAATATTTGGAATAGTAGAGATGTTGATATTCTTATTTCTATAAAGAGTAACCTAAAACCATGATAGTAATGTGTGATTTCATCCATTATACGTTGTTTTAAACTTTTCTTTTTAACCTCCTCCTTTTTGGGGAGTTTCTCTTTTTCTTCAATACCTTTCTTAATTGTCTCAACTGCAGCCTCAACCTTAGAGGATGGTTTAAGAGGCTCTTTCTCATAACATTGACTGGTCATGCAAATATATCTGAGATGTGGTGGATATCCAATGATTTGAGAATTTAAAGGCTTTTGGGTTATATCATGCTGCAATCTGAGTGGATGAGTTGTGTAATATGACAACGACCTTGAAAGTGTAATATATGGAATATTTTGATATTGTTTACACTCCCATATTATATCTGCGAAGAAACGAAAACACTTTTAGAATTTTTGCTATAAATTATAAATAATCAAATTTTAAAAACATAAAAAACCTTGAAGTTATGGTTTTTATTTTCGTAATAAAATTGTGTCTAAAGTATGTGTTTCATTTGTGATCGTATTATTCGTTTTGAAATTAAAGTAAAATATCGTATTTATTGTGTAATTTCTAATAATACATCACAAAACAATATGAATCTAAGACATTTTGATGACGACCTTGTCTTATGACAACCTCAATCTTATCATATAAATTCACAATTATTAAATCTTTTATAGTTGACTTCCTAGTTATACCGATATCAATGAAGTCATGGGATAATCAATCAAGTAGGTTTTTTGTCTCATCTATAAGGTTATGTGAATAAAAGATTTAACCTATGTTAAAGATCTTTAAAAACATACTCACTCGATCGTTTTAGGCAACGATAATGATTTAAAATGATTCTATTCATTTTGAACTTTTATTTTCTTTAAAAATGAACTATATTATTACTGTTTTACATTAAAAACAAAATCTCCTACATGCACCATGACAGATCAGAAGTTTATATCAGATAATAAAAGAGTATATAAGTAGAAAATGGTAAAAAGTGGTAGGAAGCTGGAACAAAAATATAGCAACCGTCATGAGGGCGCCACAATCTTCATTGATACGGAAACACTCATCCACTGCATCAATTTGTCTTGCGAACGATCTAATGTAATTTATTTAAAAACTACTTCGACTTCGTCCGCGGGAAATATTGTCGTCGGGTAGTATTTTTATTAACTTAGGCTAATTATTTCACTTGAAATAAAATTATTTTTCACGGTAAAAAGTAGCCTACAAGTCCAATCTCAGGCCCTAGATCTAGATTTTCTCTGTACCAGATTTCATTTAATCGGTTCAATTTGACGTAAAATCGAGACAGACAGATAGACAGACTGAGTTACTTTGGCTTTTATAATATTAGTAAAGATTAGTTAGGAATTAAAAATTTAATTCAATATTTTGAACTTAGCCTACGTTAATTGCCTGTGCATCTACTATATAAGAACTAGTTTTACTTAGTGTTGCTGTATATTGTATTTGAGATTGTTTGACGAGTTGACCGTTGACAAATGGTAACAATGACTGTCAATCTGTCACTGTCATGCTGTGTCGACTGTGCACTGAAGTATGAAACCTATGGAAATGAAACGTCAACAATATATGCGTGCCGCTGTGACGTCATCTGGCCGCTAAACATGGCGGTTTTAGTGCTGCCCAGAAGATTTTAAGGTTATTATGTTTTATCGATAAACGTTCTTGGCTCATTTTATTTTAAATATTATTGAGTATTAATTATTTGTAGAATTTATACTTTAATCGGAAGTAAATATATTGTTATCTTACTAATATTATAAGTGCGAATGTTTGGACGGATGGATGGATGAATGGATGTTTGTTTGAAGGTATCTCCGGAATGGCTCAACAGATCTTGATGAAATTTGGCATAGATGTAGAGCATAGTCTGGAAGAACACATAGTCTACTAATAGTCGCGAGCGACAGCTAGTATATCATAAGTGAGAGTGATTCAAAATTAAAACTTATCAAGGGACCGCGTGATAAAAAACAAAGCACCTTCAGAACATTTATTTAATTACAAACGTCATTCCTTATGCATATTTGCGACGTAATTATTTACATTTGGCTTCAATTATTTTAAATCACAAGCAAAATATTGAAAATTGGTTATTTTGATTTATATCACGACTTTTCGACAATACAAGTACGGCTCTAAAAATGACATTTGGTGCGCTAAACATGGCGGATTTTTCGGCCTCATTAGGTATTTACGTATTTTCATGTTTCACTTTATGTCCGCACTGAAATACTGTCATCTTGTTTTCCTGCGACTTATAGTGCTGAGTAAGAACGAGATAGATATATGTTTATGTGTGTTCCTTCAAAATGGATGCTATTTGTATAAGTAATTGTACGTATAGAACAATATGTCGCGTCCCTATTATAAAGGTCTATGCGACTGTGTCGATGAGATTTTAGGTTAGAATAACGTAGATGTATGTAATTTGTTATCAACTTATCAATAATATTTATTGTATTGTATTATCATTGAAATAGAAATTAGATAGAGAACTACCTCTGGCGTGTACCACAGAGTACCCACAATCTCATGTTTAAGGTTATAAAGTACAACCGGTGGGCATGGGAATTTTTCGTTTCTGTTTACAATCTTCAGTGAAAAATGTTTTAAATAACTTTACTCGAGCCTTGTCTAACAGTAAGTCTTTGTACTTTGTAATTTTATAAGAAGTAAAAGTATGATTTGACCCGACTAACGAGAGTAATGTTTTTACAAGGGATGTATGAGGTAACTTTTGATTCAGTGGGTTTATTGGTTGTTGAATGAAGTACATTCTGGATATTTAAATTTTGTACGGTTATTAGCCACTTTCTATCAGTTCAATAAAAAAAAATTAGTGAATGTGATATTAAAAAAATACAACCAGAACTTTATTTCAGACATGACACATCAAGAGATATCTAAAAGGATCGTTTGGGTGGATTTGGAAATGACTGGTTTAGATATAGAGAAGGATCACATACTTGAGATAGCATGTCTTGTAACAAATGCTAACCTTGACATAGTAGCTCCTGGACCAAACATAATCATACATCAGCCTGATGAAATCCTTAATGCTATGAACCTGTGGTGTGTTAATCAACATGGTGAGGTACATATAAGCTAAACTAACATTAACTTTTATACTATTTTATCTAATACTAGCTTTTACCCGCAACTCTGTCCGCGCGGAATAAAAAAAATGCACACAAGATAAAAAAGTTCCTATGTCCGTCTCCTAGTTCTAAGCTACCTCTCCATCAATTTTCAGTTAAATCAGTTCGACGGATCTTGAGTTATAAATAGTGTAACTAACATGACTTTCTTTTATATATATAGATTTTCAATACGATGCATAAAATACTCAAATACCTAAAGTTAATATCTTTACTAGAGGTATTGTGATGTTTTTTGTCATTTAAAAAAAGATTCCACTAGAAAAAACACTGTCGTAAATGAGAGGCATAATAATATGTTGTTTTATAAGTATATAGTTTAAAGTAGCATTGAATGTGTTAAATTTAAATTAACACAATCAATGCTGCTAATTTGCCTTTCCAGTTCACATTGAAATGCAAAAATGTAAAGCTTTGTTTGAAAATAAAAAGAAACATTCTCTTACAGAGTGGATTGACAGAGGCTAGCAGACAATCCTCTATATCAGTACAAGAAGCTGAGAGTCAGGTTTTAAAGTTTTTGAGCAAACATGTTCATGAGAACAGGAGTCCTCTAGCAGGAAATAGTGTTTATATGGATAGACTATTCTTAAGGAAGTATATGCCAAAATTGGATTCATATTTACACTATAGAATAATTGATGTTAGCACAATAAAGGAATTAGCAAAGAGATGGTATCCGCAAGAATTTTCTCGAATACCGAGCAAAAAATTTCAACACAGATGTATGAATGATATTTTAGAAAGTGTTGAAGAAATGAAGTATTACAAAGAAAATATTTTTAAGAAGGTTACACTGAGAGAATCATAAGCAGGTTCACAATTTCTCATAGACCACATTCAAAATTTTACCGGTTAAGTTAAAGCCACTGTTGGTACATTTGTTTTGCACAGTTACCAACTTCCACAGTACCGTCACCCCACAAGGCCAACATGGACCATTTTG
Source organism: Papilio machaon (assembly GCF_912999745.1). Lineage (NCBI taxonomy): Eukaryota > Metazoa > Arthropoda > Insecta > Lepidoptera > Papilionidae > Papilio > Papilio machaon. Next base: position 1,715,918 of record NC_059996.1, on the reverse strand, counting down.
GGAATCAGTATTCTATAATGGATTGTTTGTAACATTATTCAGATATTATATTTTTATATTACAAGGTGGCAAACGAGCAAGCGGCCACATGAATTCGCCGAAATGGTGAAGCGACCGCTGCCCATAGACATCCGCAATTGCAGATGCGTTACCTACCCCCGATCGAAGGAGGAGGAGGAGATAAAAAGAGAATATTTAACCTTCCTATACATCTCCTCCTCTATCAAATCCACCTCCCTTAAAGAAAGAGGACTAAAATTAAGCCTCCAGCACCACACTCATCAGACTGCAAGGAATTACTTCCACTTTACGCCTGTCTTCTGTGTGGTCAAGCAGATGTAATAGTTACCAGTTTTTATTTTTAAAGAAGTAAAGTTTTTGTAAATCAGTATTTTTTTTAGTTTTATTACCATAAGTTGTTCAACTTAGTTAATAATATATGTTAGATAAAAATTTTAATCTTACTTATATAAAATATTAAATGTGAAAGCTTAGATGGTTGGATGGATGAATGTTTGTTAGTAGTTATATATGGAACGGTTAAATGGATCTTGATGAAATTTGGCACAGATGAAGAACTTAGTCTGGAAGAACATAAGCAACTAACTCAGTTTTTTTTAATTCCGCGAGGACGGAGTCGCGGGCGACATGTAGTCATTTTATAATCATTAGTCAACTCGAGAGATTTTCTTAAAAGCGCCATCTATGTTGTGAAATTGTAAAGTACTATTATGATTGCTTTGTGTCACTGCAATCTGCAAACAAAAAAACTTTCGTCACTAGATGGCAATAGTAGTTTGATTAGGACCAAAAGTCATGTTCTTGAAAGTCAAAAACGGTTTTAACTATATTTTAAATGCGTAAAACATGTACAAAAATAAAACAATGCAATTTCTCTCATTCTAATTATTTTACCGGGCGTTTCGACACTCAGTAATGTTTAAACAGCTTTCCTTCTTATTTTTACATCCCCTAATTTTTGTGATTTACTTTGGCTCCGCATCTTTTGTACCTGCCTCATATTTAACAATAACTACAACACCAAAGGAACTACAAGCACATGGAAGCAGTATGTTCTTTTTTTATCAGAATTTTTTTTTTTTTTACATATCTTTTTAAGCATTTTAAAATAATTTTTGACGGCCAGTAGTTTTTGAGTTTTTTCATTGCAAAGATACAAATCTTTCTTCTTAATTTTTTCTTTATAAATAATGAATACAAAAGCACTTTTCAACAATATCACATGTTGTGCTGAAGTGGTGATGTTTGAAAGGTGGTACACAATTTATTACTGTACATATTGTAAGTATGGTTTTCGATCATCATGGCGATCTTTGGAGGAGGCCTATGCACATCAGTAGGCGTTACGTAACTGAAAAGAAGAAGGTTTTGTAGACTCCGCTAAACGGTAAAACTATCGCGAAATCTATTTATTTTATGTTAATATCGTATATTTTATATTCTCTCAAAATAAACATTAATGAATGATCAAAGGATTAATGAAGATCAGTGAACTTTAGAAATTATTGATTGAGTAAATGAGATGAGGGGACTAGGGGTGATCGCTTTCAAACGCTTTCGTTATAAAAATAGACATGGGAAAATGTCAAGTATTCAATAGACTGTGATATTATGGTATTCGATATAAATAAGGATAAATAAAATATAACTATTATAGCTTTTGCCCGCGCGCGTAATTAAAAAAAGAAAAACTTGTGAAGCAGCCGTTCTTGAGATACCTTTAACAAACATCTCCATCTAAAAAATTATAAGAAAAAAACATTTAACGCATTTTCAGTCAGAATGTCTAAACAGACTACATATCTCCCAGGCTAATTTAACACTTTCGATGCTATTAGGATTTTTATGTATTAAAATGAACTTGCATTTTAAATTGGTGGCACTGAATGTGTTAAATATTGATGAAAAAAAGTTTGGTCAATCTTACTTATTATTATAATTATAAATGTGATGTATAATTTCCTAGTTAAATTTCAACCATCAAACACATTTAAGGACATTACTGATGAAGGCTTTGTAAAATAAAAATGAAAGTTTCATCTTACCAATTTAAAAACATTTTTAATTTGTTATAGTATACATGAATAAGATATATTCAGATGTTTAGCAACTTTTTAACTCAGTATTGTCAGCACGTAGCTTGAACGAAGAGTTAGGACCTGTTGATTGTGTGCGGTAATAAAATAGAGAGTTTATGTTTTTAAGCCCCTTATAAACGTTGTCTGGCTTTGGAAACACCATTGTGACTTAATTACGACAGTTTAGAGTGTTTTTAATTGTATACAACATATAGTTATGTCTCTCAACCTCTTCGAGACAAACAAAGACGATCCTACTAATATTTTAGATGCGAATATTTGGATGGATGTATCACCAGAACAGATCAACGGATCTGGATGAAATTTGGTATGGATATGGAACATAGTCTGAAAGAACACATAGGCTACTTATTTTTTTTTTAATTCATTGCGATCGGAGTCGAGGGCGAAAACTAGTATTTTAATTATAAGTGAAAGAAATATAAGTAAGAATAGCTTTTAATTATATTATAATAATAATAATATAATAATAAAGCCTTTATTGCTGAAGATTTTTTACAATTTTTAACATTGTTTAATAACAAAAAATAAATTTAAACCGGCGACTGTTAACCTTAATCTACAGCTTGTCCTTGGACAAAGGCCTCCTCTAAAGATTTCCACTTCTGTCTGTCCCTGGCTTCTCTCGTCCACAAACGACCTGCAACTTTTTTGAGGTCGTCTTCCCATCTCTTTATCTGCCTTCCTTTGTTTCTCTTTCCCTGACGTGGGTACCATTCTGTAACCAATCTAGACCATTTTTCCTTCTTTTCTCTCATCATGTGTCCTGACCAACGCCATTTTAGTTTTCTTACAGTATTAGTTATGTTGTTAAATTGTGTTTTTTCTTTATTATGTTTCAATGTTGTTTTATCCTTAAGCCTTATTCCGAGTACACTTCTTTCTATAGAATTTTGACAAACCTTTAACTTATTGAGTTGTTTATTTGTTAATGCCCACGTCTGACACGCATATGATAAACAAGGCAAAATGCAGATATTAAATACTTTCCTTTTATGTTTCATTGTTATATTTTTATTTTTCATAACTTCCTTTAAGGACCAATACCTCTTCCAGGTATTGGTTACTCTTCTTTGAATTTCTTTACCAGTGCAGTCTGTTGTAGCAATAAGATGTCCTAAATATATATATTCATCTACGTATTCGATAATTTTGTCGTTGACTGTGACTTTGTATTTCGTGGAATTTGTGAGAATTTTTGTTTTGTTGGTGTTCATGGTAAGACCGACTTTGCCACTTTCAAAAGCTAATTCTTGTATCATCTTCTCGAGTAATAGAGGACATTCTGAGAAAACAACAATGTCATCTGCAAACCTCAAATGACTAAGCTTGACACCGTCAATATTTAAACCTCTGTGGCTCCACTCTAGGTTTCTAAACACCATTTCAAGGACAGCGGAGAAGAGCTTGGGTGATATTGGGTCTCCCTGTCTCACGCCTCTCTTTATTGGAAACTCTGGGCCAGTGCTTTCAATTTTAATCACAGATTTGCAATTGGAATATAGTTTTTGTAAGATTCTTATATATTTGTTATCTACGCCTTGTAATTTTAATGCGGTCCATATAGCTTCGTGTTCTAAGGAATCGAATGCTTTATTATAGTCTATGAATCCGATGTAATAGTTCATATTGTATTCATTATATTTTTGGATAATTTGCTTTACTACGTGTATGTGGTCTATTGTTGAGAAGTTACTCCTAAAGCCTGCCTGTTCTTTAGGCTGATGTGCATCTAGGGTGGTGGTTATTCTTTTTAATAGTACTTTTGAGAATATTTTATAAATGTTGGACATTAGGCTGATAGGTCTATAGTTGCCTATGTCTGTTTTACTTCCTTTTTTGTGTATTAAAGTGATGGTAGATGTGGTCCAATCTCTAGGTATGATTTCTGTTGTTAGTATATTGTTGAAAATTTTTGTTAAAATTGGTGCAATAGATTTAATCCCTATCTTTAGTATTTCATTAGATATATTGTCAGGTCCTGTTGCTATGCCATTTTTTTGTGTTTCTATTGCATTTTCGACTTCAGAAGTAATTATCGCGGGGATTGTCTCATCAGTAGAGTATTTATGTTCTGACGTCATACCGTGAGTTCTTATATCGGAACTATATAGGCTTCTGTAGAAATCTGTAGCTGTTTCCAAAATGTCTTTTCTCTTTCCTGAACTGTGCCCATCTCTTTTGTTTAATTTTGTCATCCAATCTACTTTATTTTCAAGACTTTTAAAAGCTTTATTTACTCCTCCGGTTTTTTCTATATATGTTGATATTGTCCGATCTCTATTTGCTTTGATATCTTGTCGTATTCGTATATTTATAGTTTTACTTATATTCCTAATTTCTAGTTGATTTTCTTTCCTATTCGAGAGCATTCGTTTTCTTTTTTCGATTAAATCTTGCGTTTCTGGTGATAAAGTTATTCTTTTTCTCCCATACGTCTTTTTTGTAAGATCTTTGATAGTTTTTATAAATTTATCGTATTGTTCTTCTACACTATCTATACCACTTATGATTTCCTCAGATTTTCTAACTGTTCTGTGTATGTCTTCTTCGCTAATATTAATGATAGTTTTTGGACATGGTTCTTTGTTAAAGTGTTTTCTTGATTGTTTATTTAACGTCAGTTTCAAGGCCATTCTTACCATTCTGTGGTCTGTGTTAAAGTTTAGGTTGTTGATAATGTTTATGTTTTTTACGATTTTAATATTATTGCATAGAATGTAATCTATTTCATTTTTGTTTTTTCCATCCGGTGAAACCCATGTCCATTTTTTCCGGGGTTTTATATTAAAGAAGCTATTTGTTATACTTAATTTATTCTCCCATGCAAAATTAATCAACTTCTTTCCATTCGAGCTCCTTCTTCCAATACCAAACTTGCCAATTATGTTTTCTTCTCCTATTGTAGCCTTTCCGACCCTTGCGTTGAAGTCGCCCATTAATATCAAATTTTTATGACATGTTTGTACAACTGAATGTAGATTCTCGTAAAACATTTCTGATCTTTTTATGTCTTCTGGTTTGTTTGAGTCGGTGGGTGCATAGACTTGAACGATAGACCAGATCTCTTTTTTATTTTTAATCGGAAGTTTAATATTTAGTATAGCGATCCTATCGGATACTCCAACGAATTCTTCTATATGTGGTCGTAAGTGTTTTTTTATCAGAAAGCCAACTCCAAACATACCACATCTTTCTCCTTTATAACAAAATATATAATTTTCATGCTCTTCTATACCTTCTCCTAATCTTCTAACTTCACTTAATCCTAATATGTCGTATTTTATGTTGTTTAATGCCAATTCTAATTCTAATAATTTACCTGGAGATTTTAGGGACCTAACATTTAATGTAGCTATATATATTAAGTTTTCAGGTTCGCTCTTTAGAGGGTTTTGGTCTTCTTCTCCCACGGCGACCACCCGGCTTGGGAGAGTGTTCGTCATATGTTTCGCTAATTGTGTTTCTTGCATACGATTACGGTTTGTCCAGTTGCCGGTTCTTGATTGCTAATTAATATTTTGTAACGATTGTGGAAAGGAATTAGATCTTGCCCTAAGCATATCAAAGGCGTTTAGTTTTGAGAGTTTCCGAAGATTTGCATGCTCATTGTCTGCAGTGGTATTTGATTTTGGAGTTGAGGGCTTACGCTTTCGTTTTTCGGTATTTTTGTTATTCTTTAATACAACCAGCTTGTCGTATTTTATGAAACAAAAGTTGCCTTTATTTTTCTCTTCTTCAAGCTGAGGCTGCAAAGCGCGCCTCTTTTCAAGTACTGCCTTGGGAAAATCTTCGGTTATATAAATTTCGGATTTAATTTTCTTTTTATTCTTAAGTATTTCTTGTTTCTTCCATGCATTGACTAATGATACAATTATCGGCCTAGGTTTCCCTTTTGCTTTGTCTTTAACTCCAATCCTATGAATTTTGTTTATCCATTGCTTATTTATCTCAATATCCATTTTCTGTATTTCGTTTAAAACATTCTGTATTAATTCTTCATTACATGTTTCGTTCTCCGGCACTCCAAAAACTATAATGTTATTTTTCTTCTTTTCTGTTTCCAAATAATCGATTTTTCCTTTTAATAAAACCAATTCTTCTTTTAACTTTTTGTTTTCGTCGATTAAGGGTTGTAGTTTTTCTTCCATCTGTCGTGAGAAGCTTTCGTTTAATTATATTAGAAAACTAAAAAACTAATTTGTAAAAGAGTAATTGAGAATACAAAAACCGTTGGCAATAACTTTTTTAACGTAATATCCATTTCATTCATTAAGTTGAAATAGGTCAGGCGCGTGGGGATTGATCGCAAACATCACTTAATAGCTTGTTAATTAAACAAACAGAATCTTGTCGCATATATTTATGATCAACGAAGCGTTACCAATATGAATAACTAGTTGTCGCCCACGACTCCGTCCGCGCGGAATTAAAAAATACTTACTAAGTAGCCTGTAGGTTCTTACAGACTATGTTCTACATATGTGCCAAATTTCATCAAGATCCGTTGAGCCGTTTCGGAGATACCTTCAAACAAACATCCATCCATCTAAACTTTTCGCATTTATAACATTAAGTAAAGTAGCTCCAAAACGGCTTAATGGATGTCGCTGAAATTTGGGGTAGATGTGGAACATACACTGGAAGTTCACATAGGTTACTAATTTAGCCTTTTTTATCTTAGAACTGCGCGAACGGAGTTGCAGGCAAAAGCTAGTGTGTCAATACATTATCATTGCAGACGAAATCCATAGTAAGAATCACATTTTTGCTAGATTTTCTTTAATTCCAGTAAATGTAAAGTACTGTTATTAATTTCAATGATCCTAATATTTTTATTTTATGGGTTTCAAGATCTTCACGCTGTACTTACGCAATGTGGAAGTAGTGACATCTAAAAAATATAATTAAACAAAAAGGTAATTACTATTTGAAAAGTATTTTCTAGTAGAAGACTTATCTTAAACTTTATTATGACGACATAAGTTGTTTTGGACAAAAAAACTTGAACCAAAAATTCAGTTTTTTATCACGACCATAACAATCTCTAACCATATATTTTAAAACTGGAATGTTATTCTAACATGCGATATTTATGTACGTGTTAATTAAAACAAACTGGCTGCTAACGTGTAGGTAGTAATTTCGATTTTTATTTCACCTTCTCAAAGGCATCTGCGCATCTGCGATTCCTCTGGTATTGCAGATGTCCATGGGCGTCGATGAACACCTTGGTGTTCCCGCTGCTCGTTTGCCCCCTTCTCTTATAAAAATAAAAAAAATGGGGACGGACCACGCATTGATCGGTTAGGTTTTTCGATAACCATAATACTATTATGGATCATTCATAAAAAAAACAACTGTCTTGTTTTACTAAATATATTTTCAAAACTATTATCTTAAAACTCCTATCAAAGTAAGTAAATTTTCAACACTAGTCATAGATAATTATTTAGTTAACAAAGTTAATAAATCCTCTAAATGGATTAAATAGTACGGTTAAACGATTTATAGATATTTTATTTTTTAACAAGTGAATTAAATTATCTAGTTGTCTATATCACTTCTAACATAAATTATTTATTACAAATTCAAAAGCATAAATGTGCTATCACTACATTAAACATTATTTATTACATTAAATATATAAAAATTGAAACAGTTTCATTTCTAAACGGGTCATATATCTATGTATACGCTAATATATCTTACATTATTCTCAAAAACTTGGGAGCAATATCAAGCAATTCACGTAGGCAAAGTGCTACTTGTTGATGCGAGCGGCCGAGCTTCAATTTACTTGCTACGGTATAATAAAACTAGATAACTTGCCGCTCACATTATATTGCCAGAGTTGCACAGTATATATTAAAAAAAGAAAACAAAAGACAAAAATATAATGCTCATAAAACTTTAAATAAAAAATTAAGGAGTGATTTTTTTTTAGTTTTTAGTCATATTTAAACAAATGAAATAACATTTTGCAAATAAATTTTTGACATATGTCAAAACGTTCGGAATTTGGTTTGAGAAATACTGAATTTGATTTATGAATCGATCATTATTAATCTTGGCTTCGGTAACTTCAATTTTTAGTTACATTCAATATTAGTAAATATTACTGAGTAAAAATAATAATAATAATAGTAAAAATATTATTTAAATTAATTTTCTTGCAAACTGAGATCTCAGTATTGTTTCTGAACGGCATTAATTCTCATTTCTCTTAATCAATAGTGGAACAAGATACGAGATAAAAGATTGTAGATGTATTTAGGAACAGATAACATGAAAATATCGTGCTTTATAGGGCTTTTTCACAACTTCATGATAAGCGAATAATTCTCGTGGGGGAGGATGCTTTTTTTTATATCGTGTTTAGTTAAAAACACATAATTAATTGCTATCGACTAGTTATTAAATCCCAAAAGCTATAAGTACTTATAAAAATTCAAGACAATAAAGTTTGCTTTCTACTGAAACTTTTATGATTTTTTTTCTTAAAGTTGCAATCTACGATCTTTTTTAAGAAATATTTTTTAATATTGTATTTGATAAGTAAATTGCTTATTATTGTATTAGGTTTGTTGTACAATATTTGTAAACGTTTCTTACTTTGTTTCGAGGGAAATAAACTTACGTGGATTAAAAGTAATAAAATTTTAAGGTACATTTTATACGCGCTCATAAACTTTATCTTTTTGGCATTTAATATTTACATTAAGATAGCGACATGTTTATTAATAAATTAGTAATTTGAGATAAAATATAAAAATAAATTTAATTAATGTTTAAAAATAGAAAATGAAAAATATTTAATCGAAATAATTGATTTAAAATATAAAAATAAACATCTGTTTCAACAATTAATAACTTGCTGTAAGTTAATGCTTAATCTTAATAAGTTTCAATTTAAACAATGTGGGTTAATTAATACAATATTGTGCGTTAAATTATACAATGTGTTAGTTTAGAAAGTTTCCTATTCGCAGTTACAAAATAAAATATTATCCTATTTTATATTCGGTAATTTTTTTTGGGTAAAAGTTCTAAAAGAGGTAATTCTTTATTTTAACGCCTACATTTTAAGTCTTTACATTACTAATACATTTTATCTACATATTTGATACATTATATATTTATCTTTTATATCTACATATCTATATATATTGTATAGATTTAGTTTATTTATTTATTACTTTTTAACAAAATTCATTGACTACCAAATGTCAAAATGAATACAAGAGGTTTGTGAAAACAAGATTTTGTAGCAAGTAACATGTCTAAACTTCCGAAATATAAGTAGGAAAATGGTCAAGATTAACTATAAATATATGAAAAATTTACGCATGATAGAGAAATTACTAGCGTAGGTCATGTGTAACACTTCCCGCGCTTGCGGTCGTTCACTCTCGCACTCGCAACAGCTGATCTCTGTAGTGTGTAGTATGAAAGCCCTTGTCCTCGTCGACGGCGGCGTATCTTACTCGCGCACGAACACGAACTCGTTGTAGTGGTTCCAGCGGTTCTCCTCGGAGTCGACGCCAGGCTTTAACTCGGCGGCGCCGCCTGCTGTGCCGCTGCCGCAGCTCGCGGTCAGCTTGAATCCCTGCTCCTGCAGCATGTCGAAAGCCTGTTCGATGAACGAGTGCTTGAGGAAGAAGCGTGAGGTGTAGCGGTCGGCCAGGCCGTGATCGGGATCGCGCGACTCGTTCAGCGTCTCGCCGAAGACGTCGCGGCAAAGCGTCACTTTGCCACACACGAGGATGCGCGACAGTTTGCGGAACTTGACGTCGGCCAGGCCGTCGCGGCCGAACGCGAAGCTGCCGCGGTAGCCGACTGTAATGCAGCCCTTCTCGCGGTGTGGCGGGCGCGGGTCGGCGTCACGAACGGCAGCCTCCAGGCCCGGCAGCCGGTAGTGCCGAGCCTCACGCGCCAGCCGCTTGTGCTCGCGGAAGCATTCGGGTAGCACAAGCCCGCCGTCGCGCAGGTAGTCCAGCACGTAGCGGAAGAGTACCCCATCGCGGTCGAAAAAGATGCGGCCGCGGGCGTCGCGCGGATGGTCGACGTCTGTGAGCGCGGTGGCCGGCAGCGAGTCCGGCTCGCGCAGCAGCGTGTCGCGAGTGCTCGCGTAGTGCACGCCGCCGACGTTCAGCTCGAGCACCTCGGGCGGCGCGTCCGCCATGGCTGGAGGCTGGGCACGGAGTGGCGACGGCCGCGGCTGCGCGCCCCCTGCCCCCGCCCGCCCTCGCGCTCCGCCCCCTGACCCACTTCTTCCGCGTCTCGGCGCCGCGCGCCCATCAATAACGCACGCCTGGGTTACTGACTTCGGCGTAATCATTTCCTACCCTTTCGAAACTCTACCGCGAAAACCTTCAAGGTCGACGTCTATTGTTAGCTAATAGATGGTTCATTATGTCGCGGAGCTTTGGAAAGTTTTAACACTCGGTTTCCTGCATGCAGCTCCTTAGGTAAATTATGAACGGAGCAACAATAACCGCTTTAAAAATTAAGATTGACGATATAATTATCTTGTTATGTCGCAGATTCAATGATGCTACCACGGTATGAGAATAGTTTCCATATTCCGAATTTATAACCTTGTTTAATCTAAGTCTAGTTGTAAGAGTTTTACGAAGCGATTTAACAAATTTTTAAGCCGTTGTATAACTTTTGTATCGGCTCACCCTTGCATATATCTCGCCTTCTGTAATGCTTTTGTAATAAAATAAAATTACATAATGTATCCTATACTCTAAACACCTTTTATAAAAGTAAATGCCGCATCTTTTCAGGGTGAATACCCTCGAATATCAACGAAGCAGGAATCTGCTTCGTTGATCGTTCGATTTTCGGCAGGGCTACGAAAACCGCGTCGTAGAAGAGAGGCTACGAGGAGATAATGGCTACGTACTGACGTAGCACTGGTATCCCTACCAAAAGATATACGTCACCAATTAGAAAAAAATTAAATTAAATCAGATTTATTTATCCTTTTATCGACCAATTTTTTAGGATAGAAGTATATCTTTTTTTACGACCCACGTATCACTTAACAAGTGTGTTTGATCTGTGGCTGACGAAGTATGATGGATGTTCAGTTTGATGGATGAAGGGGGTAAGTGGGATCGTTTAACATCAATATTTTATATTGGGTTTTTAGCGAGTTACATCAATTTTGTTACTGCATTTTCCAGTTTTAAAATTAGTCAAAAATGGTACAGTTATTATTTCTAGGATGGCATAAGATTGATTAACTACTAAAGGTTACCTGCGACTGTGTCATTTCAGAATTAAAAAAGTAGCCTATACTATTCCTTTTCGCAGATTTACGGACAGACAAAAATTCAAAAAATTAGATTTCTATTATAATCAACGCTAATACCAACGCAAATGCCTCAAAGAAATTAATTTGCATAGTTAATAGGATAGAGCGCGGTCCGGCGCATATATTTTTCCGTCTGAAAAATCTATTCAGTAAATAAAAATCTTTGCAATTCTTAGATATAAAATGTAAATGTATTTAAATACAAGATTCTATTATTAAATATGTTTGTGCAAGGCTTTGTGTATTCAAAACTTGCAAGGTCGCCGGGAAAAATATAACGTTATAAAAATTAGTTAAGGTGACTTTAAAAAAAAGTAATATAATAAAAAAATAACTATTACTGTCTTGTTATAAACAGTCGGGACGCTTGTTTTTTCTCGCCTTTAACTTTCTTCTAAATTTTATTTTAGTAGAATGACATAGCTCGTGACTTTTTTTGGCATCTATCACATATAAGTAGATTACAGTTTTTTTTTTCAGATTTGTAGAAGATTTTACGAGGTATAAAGATAAATATTTCCACACATTCGTAACGAATGTAACAAGAGGGGTTCTTTTATTACGGTCAAGGGAAATTAGGTTTTCCTTTCATTCCTCTGCGCGTTCACGTAATGAACTCTCGAGGGGGTGCGATTGGCCTATCTCTTTTGGCTGATAAAATACATCTATTAAAAATGAATCTAATAAACTTGATATATGAAAAATTTGTAAATCTATCTATATATGTAAAAGAAAGTCGTGTTAGTTACACTATTTATAACTCAAGAACGGCTGAATCGATTTGACTGAAAATTGGTGGGCAGGTAGCTTAGAACCAGGAAACGGACATAGGATAATTTTTACCCCGTTTTCTTTTTTTTATTCCGCGCGGACGGAGTCTAAGCGCGGAATAAAAAAATGGACGCTTTTAAGCTAGTCTATATATATATATAAAAGAAAGTCGTGTTAGTTACACTATTTATAACTCAAGATCGGTCGAACTGATTTAGCTGAAAATTGATGAGGAGGTAGCTTAGACCTTGGAGACGGACATAGAAACTTTTTTATCTTATGTGCATTTTTTTAATTCCGCGCGGACGAAGTCGCAGGTAAAAGATAGTTTTAAATATTAAAAAGTATTACTAATTCTTTCTACATTTTCTCTCTCTTTCTATTTTTGGTCGAGGCTTACTTATGAGAACCTACTTGATGATAGCGGCAAAAATAAGCTAGCACTTTGTCACATTAATGGTAAAGGACATTACAGTGACAAATTGTAACCCAATTCTGATATAAAACTGGTACGGATTTGGTTTATTTTAGAGCCCCATTTATACAACTTTCAATTAAATGTTACCATTGCAAGCGTCTGGTATTACATTTTTAATTTATCGTAACGTAAAAAAAGTTCCAAGAGAAATCCATTACGTTGTATGAAATGTTGACATACGTAAGGGAATAGCTCACCTCGAGCTAACACAGCGTGATATTACTCAACAAATTGGATCAAACGTTGTTATTTAGTTGTCGAGTTTTGGGGAGATTTGACGAAGCGTGACATTCAAGTTAGGAAATCAATTTCATAGCAAACACGTAAATTTATTATGAATAAGAATTTATTACATAACAAACACGAGCCATTAGTTAAACTCGACCAACAAAATTAACAAAACTTAAAGCAACTAAGGCTTAAACTCACAAGATTATTTAATTCAATAAAAAAATTTCAGGATTGTTTTCATAACTTGCGGCCAGTAACAAATTACTTTGTCAGATTTAGCTCCTAGAAGCTTTCATAGCTTCCACTTCGCCACAATGGCAAGATGTCCGTGTTGTAAATAACTTCAAGCTTCTTTACAGCTCAATAAATTTCAACTTTAAGATAAAGTGCAAAAAACTTACAACTTCAAGACGCGACCCACATTTTATACAAATAATATATACTTTTTAGAATATTTGTATTCTGTTGACACCCTTTTCATTTAGAATGGCTCCGCAAATATACGGTTATTAATAAGTCTATTAAGTGAGTGTAAATATGTATTTAAAAACTCTACACTCAAATGTAGTTCACATCTATCAATTTTATCGCTATTTAAATTATAATTAAAATTCAAGGACGATTTTTTATTACAAATAAAACTTTTTTAATTAATTCCCCATACGGACATTGTCGACAGTCTAACCAAATTAAATCCAAATAAAAAGTTGACTTTATCCGTCAATGATAAAGCAAAATTCAAACCGTATCCACGATTCGAAAATTAAAAAAAGGTCGTTAGATTCCATGACGTCAGCAGTGTGATGTCAGGAAAAATGAGTTTTATCTGTAAAGCCCCATTATCGATAATAGATTTAGGGACTGGCGAACAATAATGGAACAATTCTGTTACTACTGATTTATAGGCTTAGGCTTAATACGATTTTTAACTTTTTAAGGTCAAAGGGAAGGAAGCACTCTGGTAAATAACTGGATTGCTAACAGTAAAACATAAGCATTCAAAATAGAATCGAAAAAAAATGCAACGATTCTAATCGTAGCCTCCCACATAAACATAATCTTCTAGAATATTCCAAAGGTAAGACGTGTCAATAACAACAACGTACCGTAAGTATTCTATCCTCAAATTCTCGAGGTTTGCGTTGAGGGAATACTGAATAATTTATTCTTATTACAGCGTCATATTGCCCAATAAATTGGATGAAACTTTGTTAGGTGTTCGTCTAGTCTTGTCCAGACTATTCGGGATAATCGAGACAAGGGACTTTGGTTAAATTTATTTACTTAAATGTGCTATTTTATTTCTTATCAAATGGAAAGTTTTTGAAATTCTGCTCTCGTAATTCGTAACACGTTTCACGCCACTACAATTTCTTTGTTTGAAATTAAACTCTCCAGGCAAATTGATGGTATAGAATGTTTACAGCCATCCTGCCTATATATCAAGCAATCATCGAATAAACTCTCAAAAAAAAAATCTCCCCGTCCCGAAAAAATCTCCATATATCACAAGAGAGGAGCAGGGGGCTAAAATAAGATATCACGTGTTTTTATTTTCTGTTAATGGAACATAAAAATTTATTGCCATTAAGACCAGAGGGAGGTGACGGACACATAAACACTAAAACAGTACCTAAATTCTGTATTGATTAACACCTAGAGGAGAAGCATAAAAACAATTTTTGGCAAAATCATTATTATATTTATTACTGTAATACTATAAATATTTTGTATTCCAAAACATTTTTCAAACTACTCTTTAACAAAGCTACTTTCTAGTTTTTAGTTGTTTTATAAATGTACTAAGAAAACATGAACATGTATTTTTTTTTTAATATTAAATAATTACTAAGGGTAAATTACTAAATGTGCTATCCTTTGATAGTCTTTGTTTGGTTTTACAGTATGAATGGGGGGTTATATTTGCTAGTAGTTTCATATTTTCTAATAAAAATATTAAATAGTAATCAAGCAATGTACTTAAAGCACAAAGAAATTTAAACTATGTTAAGAATAAGTTACATAAAATATTATAAATAAGCTTTATAAGCAATTTAATATTCATATATAATTAAGAATCTTTACGAATACTGAAGTCGTTGAATGAATATTCTGTAATATCTTTTTCATTTTTAAATTCAGCTTTTTCTATCTGGCTGCTAGGACTCCCAGTAGTCCGTAACCAACGCATCCTGTTAAATGTGAAACAGAATCATAACTAGCGGTAATATTACCATTACTTTTAATTTCTAGTTCTATTATTATCTTTTAAAATGAATTTGCACCTCACTAAACACTTACGAAAATATATTTATCTCATTTTTTTAAGATATTAAGCGAACATGTATTATGTTTATGTTTTGGCAGTTTAGGCAAAACTATTTTAATATATTTTCTTTTAATTATATTTAGGTAATGAAAGAAATAGAGTAATAGTTATAACTTACATATTTTCTACATTATCAGATGGGCCTTGAAGTTGACCTTGTACTGTTCCCTTGGAGGTGTTCATGCACCAGCCTTTAAGGCCTAATTTTTCTGCTTCTTGTTTTGTAAACTGAAAAGATTGCACTTTTACACTTTTCCACTAAAACTAGTAAATAGAAAGCTTTTAGATAATGGGGAATACCACTTTTTATGATATTTAATAACTCTACATGGTTTTTACTCCTAGATTTAAATCGTATTTATGTATTAAATTACATTTTAACCTTATGTAACTAACCAATTAGATGACAAAACTAAGCTCCTTATTCAGTGGTAATTACTAAAAAAAAGATTAAATGCGTAAATAAAAATATTTTTAAATTTTTTACCTTTCGAAAAAAGACCCCTTGCACTCGACCAAAAACTTCGAAGTCTACACTTCGAAGAGCCATGGTTGCAGCTGTAGCAATCGAAAAATTTCTGAACGTTGATGTGGCCACAGTAGTCAAAATTAATAAACGAATCATTTATTTTAAATAATATGATTTTTCTTAACAATTACTGTTTGTGTTTGAAAAAAATTGAAATTTATTCTCTTCGTCAAAGCAATAGTTTACGGAGTTAGCTGTTTTATTATTTTAGAAAAAAAATTTCTACTTAAAATTTAGATTGGAAAATATAATAGCTAAAAATTAAAATGAATTTTTACATTTTCAAATACAGAGCCTTAATTTTATAAAGTTTTTGCCAAATTTGAGATTAATTTAATATTTTGTACAATCAAAAAGTTCCATTTTCATCAATTTTATTGCGGTGGCGTACTTCGTAAACGCGACAAAGAAATTCAAACGAGAAAAATCCTGCTTTTGCCAAAAATATTGGCATGGCAACTCGATCTTCTTGGCAAAGTCGACAGCTGTCATTATAAGGTTTTGGTGATAGTTAAAGTATATTCTATCTACAATAAATAATAAGTACAATAATATTAATATAAAAGACATTTCGATTTGTGAAAAACATACATAAGTTATAAAATGGCTTTCTACTGTGCCAGGTAGGTAATTTGATGGGTTATGTAACATTAACCGTGTGTATCTTGTTTACCAACGACTTCAAAATTTCAGACTTAGTGCGAAGCCTATTCTTGCTAGCTTGGGGAGATTGCCCCTTACATTGAAATCCGCTCACTATGCCCAAGCAGCGGCAGTTCCAAAAGTGAATTTCAAAAAATACGAACCTCCTAAACCTGAACATTATGACGATAAAAATGCCCGCCTCAAACGTCCATTGTCTCCTCACCTTACAATCTACGCGCCCCAGCTGACGACTTTGCTATCCGTTTCGCATCGAGCTGCAGGTATTTATGTGAAAATTTAATACAAGTTGCCTTAATACTTAAAATATAAAATCAAAATAGACACTGCCCTTGGTAAACTTTATAGAATTGGGAATGGTATCAAAAGATTAAATTTCCATTTATGATGATTAAAAGTAAAGACAAGGCATGGTTATCAGTTTACTGCAACACTTTCATAACATTTAAACATTAAAATAATGCCTACTTTCCTTTGGTAGTCAAATAAACATTTTTTTTAATGTGTATTGTATTTCTTGAGTGATTTTTATATAATAGACAAAGTTAATTGATTGTTATTTAATAGCTTTAAAATGAGATAGTGGATGACAAATTTAGTATTTTTGTTTTGTAAGTATGTTAAATATCTCTAACATATTTGTATGTATAATAGAAAGAAGTAAAGATGGGATTAGATAACTTAGTTTTCCAATATTTACTTATCCTTTCGGCCTTACAAAGTCTTAGTTAATATAAATATTTGCGTGGAAATACTTCATTACCACCCAGCTTGAATTGGCTGTCCATTACACTTTTATATATTTTAGAAATCTTACCAATATTCTAAATGCGAAGTTGGATGTATGGATGGATGGATGTTTGTTACAAGTTCTCAACAGATCTCAATGAATTTGGCATAGATGAAGTACATAATAGGACATAGAAGTAAAAGATAGTCTGGAAGAACACATAGGTCACTAATTAAGTTTTTTTTTAATTTTTTTGTCAACGGAGTTGTGGACGACAGCAAGTAATGTAAATAAAGAAATGACAAACAGTAGTTTAACAGTGGTAGATCCCACAATAACAATATTTGTTTGGTGCATGAATGGCCTGTGTCGACTCGTAAAACTACAACCACACAGAAAACAGATGTGAAGTGGAAGCAAATCCGTGTTTCGTCTGATGAGTGTAGTGCTAGAGGCCTAAATTTAGTCCTCTTTCCCTTCCCACCCTATTCTTATTAGGAAAGTATGGGAAGGGAAAGTGGATTTGGCACATTTCTGCACA
This sequence comes from Papilio machaon, assembly GCF_912999745.1. NCBI lineage: Eukaryota > Metazoa > Arthropoda > Insecta > Lepidoptera > Papilionidae > Papilio > Papilio machaon. Next base: position 1,698,198 of record NC_059996.1, on the reverse strand, counting down.
GTCAGTTAAATTAATTTCATTCATGCGTTCACTATTCTCTTCACACTATTTCACTTTTATCAAACATTATGTTTTTAGGTATTATACTATCCGGTTATGCCAGTGTTTTGGGTATTGGAGCATTGGTATTGCCTAATGATGTATCCCACTACATCATGATGATTGAAGGTCTTAATCTATCTCCAGCAACTATTTTCCTTGCCAAGTTTCTGATAGCTGCTCCATTTGGATATCATTTTGCCAACGGTATAAGGCATTTGTACTGGGATACTGCTAAAGGATTGTCAATCAAGGAAGTTTACTCAACTGGATATATTATGCTTGCGACTGCTGCTGTTATTACATTGTTCCTTGCTGCATTGTAAGTGTTCATGAAAGTAGGGTAGTAAGAAAAAATGTTATTTATTTGTTTTGAATATAAGTATTAAACATTATTATATCAGACTTTATTTTATTTTTATACCCAATTATAAAGATTATTACAAAGGTTTAGGTATAGCTTATTTATTATTGGTATTAAGCAACACCACACGTGTTGAGGACATCGTGGATCGCTTTGAATTTTTCGAAGTCCATTTTTTCAGTGGTCACCAATCCTCTTGCGGCGTTCTGAAATAAGTTTGTAACTTATAATGTTGCAAAGTTATAATGTATTAAGTATATATAAATGTATAAATGTGAATACATTTTCATAATCAATTTATTTCGACGATATTTGATATTAAAGAGATTGGAAAGCATGCCGAAGTCATTATTCCCAGTAAGTCGAGAGTAATTAGGAATAGTTTGTTTGTAAGGGTTCCTATCTATCCTAGCTAATGTCATATTATTAATTGGGGGGGGGGGGTTGTATACCGAAAGTAAATTAAAAAAATCTTACGTTAAACAGAACGTTGTTGTTCTTGTAGAATTCTCCATAGATATTGAAGAGGTCGCTTCTTGTATCCAATAGTTCTGCCAGACTGAGAGGTGCGTGGGCTATCGACACGTCGGAGAGAAAGTCTTTAGCAGAGAGCCAAGTGCGCGATGGCGCCATCGCAACGTTACAAGTTGCGAAGTTGGTAAAGGCGTCTCTGCCGCCAGATTCGCGGTTCAGGCAAAGCAACTCGTATTGCGATGCGTCGAACTTAGATAAGTCCGCACCTGGAATTATTAAAGATTTTAATACAGTCCGTGCCACTGTGATTATTACGATATCTATCGCGGCATAATTGTACAAAATATGCAGAAGCTGTAGTAGTTGAAGAATAACACAAGAACCATACGCTATTACAAAACGATTTACTCATATTTTGACCTGCTTGGAGAACTATTACTTACTGGAAACGAATGCAACGTCTCCGTTATTCTGCAAGCACTGAAGGGCGCTACCGTCGCCTGCGCATCGCTTCTTCATGTTTGATACGTCATCTCCTAGAAATTAATCGCAGTTTATTATAGTTTCCTAGGTATGAAGATTATTTTCTAGTATCTCGAATGTATGACGAGTAGATAGAGAAGTTAGACTTAATTCTTTTCTCTTGTTCAACTAAATATGGTTAATAGTACTTCTTTTTAGTTTTTCAAATATTACACTTTACCTCTTGGATTGTTTTCTGGTTTGTCTACACCAGGCAAACATGAGCCGCCTGAGAAGTAATCTCCTAGGTTCTTTACACACTGGAAAATATAGAAGAAAATTAATATTGAGAATGTAGGGCTCGTATACTAATATAAACGAATGTCAATGGAAGACTCTACTTGTGTCGGGAAAGTTTTGGAGAATACATTAAGTTATAGAATAGGTCTTTGCTAACTCCTCACGGGAAAACCGTATTAAATTAACAGTATTGATGAATGTTGCAAATCATTATACCTGATCAGAGTTGATGAGTTTCTTATTGATAAGGTAGAAAAGCGGGGCAGCTAAACCACTGAAGCTGCCGTAAGAGTTGTGACATGACCTGTTGAAAAGATACGTGAACATTCACATTCAAAGGATCGTGTACTCCAGAGCAAGAGCATCGCCAGCCGATGGTCTAGGCTAGCTGCCCTCATTGCCCCCCCCCCCCTCTTGCCGACGCCCATCCCCTAATGTTAACCTTTCCCATTTATTAAGAAAATGCGATTAAATTTGATAGTTATTTTTTTCTTTTCATTTAGTCCTATGTATTTCTGACTACTCTGAGTGGAACATGACATATGCGGCACTTGATTAATTCAGAATAGATTGAAAGTGCGCTGACGTTAACTAAATCAATGTAGAGTAGCTACATTTTCACATGCAAATGCGACCCAATGTGACTAGCATGCTCCTACGTTCTCATCATTTGCATATTCACGCTGTTTTTTATTTCATAAAAACGTTGAATTGTATGTATTTTCTTTATAACCATTCATGATTCTAAATTCAAAATCTTCATTATTTAATTTTATGTAAACTTATCTTAATAGCATCATCGATGTTTTAGAGCAGGGATCCCCAATCTATTTTGGACAAGTGACCCCTTTTCCAAAATGATTTATGTATTACCACAGACTCCCATGGCCAAATTACCTACTTTTAAGATCAATTTTTTTTTTCATTCTGACTTAGGTCAATAGAAGAAGACAGACTGAGAATTAGCAATGCTTTAAGTTCAATATCGACTCCTTTGGGAATCCCTGTTTTAGAGAATTACAGAAACATTTTAAAATTGGTTATATTTAAAATAATAACGTCAATAAATTAACGAAATGAATAATTTTGATTATTATTCTAAGTAATTCGGCAATACGATAAAATAGGTTGAAATTATTGCGTATGCTAATTTTATATGTAAAAGCAATCCTAGGTAGGCCACAGCTTTTATCTGTCGCGGTTTGCGTGGCGTCATGCCACACAAAACGCTTTTGCTATGCAAATATTCGTATAATGTTTTTCACCGCACAGTAATGGTAATTTCATATGTAAAATATTTGTACCAACACGTTTGGTACAAACATTTAGAAATATCTTTTGTAAATGCATCACAACTTTTGAAATACTTTTAATTGAGAATTTAAGCAATAATTTTAATAAGCTTGGATTAAACATATTCTAGAGGTTTTCCTAAACTTATTATAGCACATAAAAACGACCTATAAAAGGAATTCTAAGGGGACTTATGAACTGCTAGGTACTTAAAAAAAATTACCGTTTTCCTCTTAGGTCTTCAATTTTATTGACATTCGAGTCTTTTCTGACAACAGCGACGGCGTAGTTGGGTGTCTCGGCTTCACCGTACACTTCGTGGAAGACAGGATGCAAGTTGTACTTCTTAGAGGCGGAAGCCACTCTCATGTCGTCTACGGCAGCAAGATCGGACCCGTTGTCTTGGACCTGTTGAATTTCTTTGGATATTAAGGAGTACTTTTATTTTAGAAAGCATAATAATTATCAATTTCCGTAAGAATTTAAACAATTCTGATGATATTTTTTATATCTAAAAATTTACAAATTACTAAAAGAACAAAAAGGAGGAGACTATTTGTGACTTACGCTCTTAAGACAAGCGTCTTCTGATTCTTCCTGCACGCAGTCAATTTTAGGTCTAATGTCTCTGCTAAACGCAAACACGGACATCAGACGGCACTTCTCCAACGCTAAATATGTCGTCACACAAAGTCTGGAACCAAATGTTAGTTTATGATAGTTTACTATTAGTATACTATTGGTATTTGTGCAGATCTTCTTATTAAACTATTAATAATTGACTACTGCACTTGAATCTTGAAGTGCCACTAAGAATTTCTTACTGAAGATTTCGTATGAGAGATTTCCAGCTGTTTAAGTAAACTCGAACGGAAATTGTACCTGACTACGGGTTCCGGAGGGCCGTGACCTCGTTCAATAACTTCTGTGTAGTTCGCCTTTTTAAGATAGTCAGCAGGTTTGATTGGAATATTGTCGGCAACGTGGTGGATTTTCTCTGATAATCCCAATACATTGAGGAACCAATCAGGTTTACTGCTTGCACCTGTACAACATCCGTTGAGATAAAAAAATAAACGCAAATCTCCAACTAAATGGTATACATTTTTTTGATAAAAAATATATAGTTTAATATAATCTTATAATACGTATTACAAAAAAAAAACATTAGAGTTTAGATTATACGTTATCATTAGTTAGAGGTCCAAATATTTTTTAATACTTTAAAATTAAAGTAGGAAGAATAATTAGGACAGATAAGGCTATTATTCAGCGCCATTCACAGCCCTCGGGTTGCAAATTGTTCACTTTAAAGGGTCTTCCGTCCTTACTTTAAGATATTCACTTCATTCCGTACACAATGGAATACAATGAACAAATGAAATTATGTTTAAATACTTGGGGAATTAATCTGTTACCAAAATCTTACTAACAATACTTCGTTACAATACTGTTTAATTATTTTATAAACAATGGTTTAATTTAAATTAATAATTTCATTAAGAACAAAAACAAAGTTCTAAATCAAAGTTCAGAAATTACCTTAATTACTACTATTATGGATAAAAAAGCTGTTCACCAACGACATGTATCAATAAACAAAGCGGTACTTACCAGCATCAGCCAGCTGTTTTATCTTCTCTCTCAGAGGTGACAACTTCGCGAGTACATCCTGATGTCCTATCAAGCCCTGCCAAGGTCTGGCTGCCCAGGAACATGGTTTTCCTCTGATTGGTACTTTAGACCCATCCACGCAGAGATATGCAAAATCGTCGGGATTTTCAGGGGATTCCGAAGCTGGTGTGGTACCAACAGGGAGCTATGTTGTAGGAAATATTGTACAGTTTAGTGAAAATGGTCTTGGAGTTCGTCGTTTATACATTATACCTGTTTTATAAGTATATATTGATAAAAAATGGACTGGAAATATGACACGATTAGGAACAAGACATATGACAGATAGAAAAAGAAAACCCGTTCAGTCGATCTCATTCAAAGTAGGACCAGAGCAGGGAGTTTATTAACAATCCTCTCGAGAGTTCGAATTGCCATAATGGTTTACCACCTTTGATACGAGATAGCAACAAAAGAAGACGAAGAAATGGTGCATACTCACTCCAAAGAACTTGCGGACAAAGATGACTTTAGTGAAGGCGACTTGTCCGCCATGGTGAGCTAGGCAACGCAGCGCACCCGTGTACCCGCTATACTCGTCGGGGTAGTCGCACTTCTCTGGATGTTCGCAGAGCGCACACAGCTGATTGTATTGAGACTCTGGGAATTAAATCACACCATACTTAAGGAGACAATAAAGTTCGCTTGATCTTAAGGGCCTGCAGTCATCAAGTAAGTAAAGGGGGAAAATAAGACTACAGAAGAAACACAAAGATTTACAAACCACAATATCATTGTGACATCTGCGGTAGTTCCCTGTAACAAGGGTAATCTACAAGAAGCTGGTAGAAAATTCCGTAGTGTAAGATTTGATATGGCTTGACAATGACAGTATAATGTATTTTTCAATAAAAGTTCAATATGGAATTAAATGAGCTGCTAATTAATGTCTGTTTATTGAAACTTACTCCAAGCAGAATTAGTTTTAGGATCGGGCGACCATTGTCCGACGATGCAGGACTGGGTGAAAAAAGTTGACAGAGCCTTTAGCTCGTTCTCCTTCGGTGAGATGCTGTGATCGTTCATCTTGGGGAACACTGCTCTCTTCATTAACATCGTAAGCGGGATCTAGAAGATTTTTTTTATTAATTTCACGATGCCACTTTGATTTAATTCAATTAAGGTTTCTTTCGCAAAAATTAATTTCAACCACAAATCCGTAAGAAAAAATTGTGAAAGTATTTAAGACTTACTTTATAACCAACATTTCTATTAACTCCAGTGTGACACGATTTCAATCCTTTCAATTCATCTAAGCTCTTGATCGGAAGGTCTTTGTGTACAACAATGACGGCTTCGTATCTGAATTCCGCTGTAAGAGAATTTTTGCATTGTAGGTATATTATTAAAAACCCTTTTAAAACACGAAGAAGTCAATGTTTCTAGTAGGTATTGTACAGAATATAATCAAAATTATCGAAATTGTAATATTTTATCTGATTTCATTATTCACATCTGGATTAGAATATTTTATTTGCTTTCGCTCGTTGTTTACCTAAAATATGTAATTACTAACCAGCTTTATATACCAAATTCAAAATTTGTGACCGTTGTACGAAACATTTTAACCATAAGGTCTTTAATATGAATAATGCAAAAGAACATTATCATGCATACTATCGTTATAAAGGTATTTTGAGGTTACCCAAGGGTTGGGTAAAAGCAAAGAGGGTTTTAGAGGGAAAACCAGGGAATTCCCTTAGGCTTTATTTTGGTAAGGGCTTGGCTAGATCTAAAATTTATTCATAATCTAATTTCTAATGTATTTTGTTATTGTTTTACACTGAAGTTAATTATTGAAATGTTTTGAAGCTTTCAACTTTCATAATAACCATTTTAAAACATTGATAAGTAGATAAAAATATTTTTTCCCCCCCCCTGTTATAAAAAAAATCATCGAAGTTTCGGGTCTGTTCATATCAAAGGCGTCCCCAGGGAAGGGGACAGGTGCCCTAGGGATTCAGAAATATGAAATAGTTATAAAAATAATTCGAATAAGACCATATTAATGGTAGCTGACCCCCCTAGATGCCCCCTAGATCTAGCCTAGATCATCGGCTTGCGACAACCATGGATCATGTAATTAAAAGAGCTGACTCTCGGAACCCTTTTGAAATAGCAGAAAATTTCAAATTGGATGACTTCTGGAGTGCGAAAAGACCATCGAAATACCAGAGACTGATAAGTGAAAGTTATATAAAGAAAACATAATAGAATAGATAAAAAATCGTGTAGATTGTTATCTCAATATCGCTATGATAACTTTCTTTAGTAAAAATATTGCTTCGCTATTATATTGCTATATTTATATTGAAAGCGGTCAACGCGCTGTGGTTATGGTTTCTTTTGATATTTATTTTTCAACGATGAACTCATTTTGTTTATGTTTCATTATCTAAACAATATACAAACTCCTATCTAATTTAAGAAGTACTTTTTGGTGGGAAAATTAAAGAAAGTATAGATAAGAAATAGAAAAAATATTTTTAAAGAAAAATAATTAAAATTACATTAGTAGTTTTTTATTAGACGCAACTATAATTAGAAGCATTACTGGTTGTGGAATTATTTATTAATTTTAAATTAATTATCAGATTATAAAACTTTAGGCGATATATTTATTCTAATTAATTTATTTATGTAGAGGTTTCTATCGGCTTAATGGCCTATATCAAAGTCTATCGGTGCCCGTGAATTAATCCCGGTCTATAGTCAAATGAAACATTTTAGATAAAATTTCCAATTTTAAATTATCAGATAAGAATTAATGATTTTAGTTAGGTGTATCTTTTATTTATGAATATGTAATATGCATTTTTTTATATTTAAAAAAAAAGGTAGTAAGATTTTAATCAATTAAATGGCATAAGCGTTTTACGATAGACTATTAAGGTGAGTATAGACTTAGAGCATTTTCTTGTAACAAAACAACGAGCCGCTCTATGATATGTTTTATGCTATAAACTATGCTTTTACCTGTATCATATCATTCGTTAAAACGTTAAATTATATAGAAATGCTTGAGAAAATGCTCTAGTGTATATTCACCTTTAGATTATGATTACTCAGTTATAAACTAGTTACGCTAAGAATGCTAGGTCAGAAACTGTTTAATATTAAAACAGGTTAATAAATCTAAATAACTATATAACTCTGTATAGAAAACAATTGTTAATCTGTTAAGGTTGTTACTGAGTTTAGTCTATTGTTACCATGAAGTAGAAGTGATTCAGTAGCAATAGATGTAAGGTGAACTGAAGTTGACTACATTGGTGTAGTGATAAGAGCGCCCACAACCAATCCATAAACTGTATAATATACCTTCAACCTATTGTTCTGAGATACGTACGCGTAACTTTTATCTAATACAAGACAATGTCACATACATTAGTTAGAAGAAACTAAAAATTTAAAACATTGTCGTACCATCAGGTTCCTCATCAGTCCTGTACTCTTGAAAGACGACAAAGTCCTGGTTGGGCATCTTAGAGGCAACGTACATATCCTCTGGATCAGTTGGCACTAAGTCCGCTTGACGCTGCTGGACGAAACCTAGACATTGTACTCTAAAACAATAAGTAGGTTAATACGTTAATTTTACTGTGGGTTTCCATTGTGCTATAAACTTCACTCTTGTTATAGTTAGAGAACGATTGCAACAGTTTTGGACAGTCCCTCTCAGTCAAAATAGGTATGTAATCTTTGGTTTGATTTTAAAGATCGATTATTGAATTAGGCCGCTGAACATTCTGGATATTTAAAGGCATGAAAATTTTTAAAACATAAATTACTTTTCTTATCAACTACTAAGAAAATATAAACTAAAAATCAGATGAAATCAGAACTTTTGATTGTTTAGTATGAATTTTAATGATTCGTCATAATTTTTTTTCAAACGATGCTAAATAATTATATAATTTAAAAATAACAACAGGAAAACAATTGCAATCAATATTTATTCCTTCTTAGTGTTTTAAATGAAATTACAATGGGACATATATAATATATATATAAATACTATTTACATATTTATTTACTTAAAGTCCAAGCACGTAGGAAAATCGCAACTACACACTTGAATACTGATCGTTGTAATAAAAAAGCTTCTGGCACACGGAAAAATTTTGCTTTTAATATGCCATAAACACTATTACAGCAACAGATAATAAAATTTCATTTGTAATAAAAAAAATTAAAGCTTTAAAACCATTTTAAACTTAAACAATACACTTACCTATCTCTGGCAGGAACACATTCCAGAGACACCTTGCTCTTTGTCGGCACCTCCAACATCTCTTCACAAGCTTTGAGAAACTGCTTCGGTACACATATTTTATCTATAAATTTAAATAAAATTAAACCATTACACTCTTATTAAATATTTGCGTTAAACAAAAAACAATTTTTAATTATTCATCCGCGTAAAAGCGAATGCGCATATTTATTGCGCATCGAACAAATGTGCGTGAATTTAAATTGGACGGTTTTTAAATAATATATTGTTATTAATACAGATAAAATAGATGATCAATTGTAATTAAAATGCAGAAAGTTTATTACTGCAATTCAGAAAATCATTTTACATGTAAACAATTAAATACTGTGGGATAATCGATCATAAGAGATTTTAATGTCTGTCCCAAATACAATATGAGACCTTAATTTTTGCCTACACCTTTTGATAACACGCAAGCGTTTATATTTGCACGTACACGTGTATATGTACACGCAATTTTGCGGGGCATGGTATAATTGAAAGTGTAACTGTGTAAGTGTAACATTTTTCAAAAAATAAATAAATAAATAAATATATTTAAATCTTAGATTCGCATATAACGATTATGAGAGAAAATGTAGTTTAATTATTCTTTTTTTACTTTAAGTATATTTATATAATATATAAGCGATAATTAAACATATACAAGTATACTTATTGTGATTAAAACCAAATTATTATTATCTTAGGCTAAAGTTCATAAGTTGATAAACAACTTGTTTTTAATTTTGAATACTTATTGTTATTGAAAATGTAAAATGTTTATCAAATGTTTGTATTTATCACCATAAAATAATGTCAACACTAATAAATATTGTCATCCCTTTCACTGTCTTTGAGAGAATAGAGACAACAATATGTATCAATGTAAGTCTCCTGGCAGTGGAGTTCAACATTTATGTCCAACATTTAAACGTACGAGACAGAATTAACATGAGTTGCCAAAGAAACCAGCTTGTTCAAGGTAACGCTTATTCCAAATGTATACGTAAATAAACATTACGAACCTGTCCGGCTTACGAAATTACATCGCTTAATGTCACAAAAATTCAATGTACCTAAAGTTGAAACGTCTCCAACTCATGAATTTAACAATGGCAAGATATTCATGGAATGTAAGAAGAATGAACAGGCTATCCTTTAACTTCTTTTACGCTAAACGACAAATAGAATTGAAGTTAAAATTTTAAAAAGATTAATTTTTTAACTATCAGAATCGTATTAAATTACCTTTTTTAGACCTATAACATATTTTTTTTTACTAAAAGGCCTTATATTAATACCTTTTATTTATATTTATATGTGTCGAAATTCCAAATTGAATTGAATTTAAAAAAAAACAAATTAATATATTTTAATCAGTTCTCAGATTCATAGTCATATTTCTGCTTTTAAACGACGTTTTCACCGGCTGTAAAGCAATATGAAAATGTGTTTAATATTTTTTTTATAAAGTATCAGCATAAAGAAATTAAAAATACGATGTTTTAAAAAAAAAAAAACAAACATACATGTGGATTTATCAGCATTGACATTTGCACAGATTATAGCAACACACACTAGGATATATTTCAAAGTCACGGCCATCTTGACCAGCCGCGATCGAATCCACACACAACTGGCCAGTAACACGGCCAGTACACTTTTATATATGCATCTTATCTTTTGTTATTATGTTCCTAGGTACTTCGGTATTAAGAAATAAGAAAAAAACAACGAGAAGTGTTCATTTAAATAACGCTCCGTGGGACGCAATTAGTATTTTATGAAAATGAAATATGCATTTTTTCAAGAAGAAGGAGGTTATCAATTCTACTGATTTTTTCTATGTGTGTTAATATTATAAAAGCGAATGTTTACACGGATGCATGCATGTTTGTTTGAAGACATCTCCAGAATGGCTGCATGAATCTCGCTGAAATTTGGCATAGATCTAGACCATAGTCTGGAAGAACACATAGGCTACTAATTAAGTTTTTTTAAAACCGCACGGACGGAGTCGCGGGCGATAGCTAGTTAATATTATAAAAGAAACGGTTAACTTTAAAGTTAATGAAGCATTTTTATAATACAAAAATGTTGAGCAATAAACAGTTAATGTCTCGGATGAGTAAAAATGCTGATAATGTGAACCTACTGTCCGACCGTCACATTGCGCGTGGGAGTAGAGCCACTATCAAACACAAACTATTGGAGGTATACGCTGAAGCGGGAAGCGGGGAAAAATATACCTATTAATTAATTAAGAAACGGCTTAACTCACGTTTGATCGTCCGGTGATGGCACCGACTAGTTTAGCCGTGTTTACGTGAGTTAAGCCGTTTCTTAATTAATGAATTATGATGTCTCACGAAAGTTTAAACAATTTAATATACCTATTATTTAAAGTACTTGTCACATCGTCTCTTTCTATATCTTCAGCACCACCACTCACGCCTGTAACCCAGAAGGGTAGGCAGAGATTGTGGTGTGGCCAAATGAGCCTTCGCAATCCACTTTTAGCCATTTCGGGAGACGAAACCTACCGGTGGCGAGCTTCGTCGCCGTTATTTTCTCCACGGAATTCTCACATTTGTGTTGGTTTGTTTTCCTTCACCGTCCCTGTCGGATAAATGTACATATGTAAATCGAAAAACACATGGATACATGGTGGGATTCGAATCCAGGACTTACAGATTGCAAGTCAAGTGCTTAATCCCTGAGCCACCGACGCTCTTATTTATATATTCAGCATTAAGAATATAACTCACGCCTGTAACACTGAGAGGTTAGCAGAGAACATGTTTACGATTCTTCTACGTTAATACTAGATATATTTAACAGTAGGATTATTAATGCTAAAGCTTGATTATTCCTTATGTATCGTGACCCAATTTCATAATGACGCAAGATGTCATGAAAGAAGGCTGTGTCGCCTTTGCGGGCATCTCTTGCCTAACTACCGATGATCCATAAGTTATTTGTTGTTAAACTTATTTATGTTTTAATTGATACTACTCATTTTATATCGAGCGATTTTCTCTAAGGCCTAAGTAGGGACATAAACGTAAGTATGTCTAATACATCTCAAATATAAAATGTATAATATTATATTTACTTCGGCCGACACCGACTGCGAAATAACAATAATTATACAATATAGACATGTTACAAGAAAGAAGAGAACTTTCTTTTGAGTTTAGAGGGTTTTTGAAAGAGAGAAGAAAGAAAGAAAGAAGTTTTCATGACATTATTTTGTTTCTTTTTAGTGCATTTTGTTTGACATTGTTTTTTAAGGTACTTTTGAATGCATTTTGTTTGAAATTGTTTTTTATATGTATAGATAAATACGTAACTCTAGAATGGCTGAATGAAACTTTATGAAATTTGAGATAGTCTGATAGAGAGCTTTGGCTACTTACTTTGTTTCACGAGAACGAAGTTACGAATGAAAGTTAGTTTTAACATAAAGAATTAAACACACATATATATAATATGCTTTATTTAAAATAACTTCTATAATGTTTACATAAAACTCCACTGTCGTGACTCTTGTTTTAATGTGAGACTTGTAATATATTGATCGATTGAACATTACGAACCAAACCGTACTCACAAAGAGATGTATCACCGGTACAGTATCCGTCGTCTAGTTGGATACTTGTGACAGATAGTTATTCTGATGATTACGTGTGATAAATTTTTTTTTTTTCATATTACAAGGTTGTCAACGAGCTGTCATCTGTATTCGCTAGAATCGCCAAGCGATCGATGCCCATTGACATCTGTGATTGCGGTTGCGTTGTACAGAAAGACAATATTTCTCCTTACTATGAATACACTTCCCTTTCCGTGAACGTAGACTATAATTAGTCCTCCAGCACTCATCAGACGAAAAGCGGAATTGCTTCCAATTGACGCCTATCTTCTGCGTGGTCGTGGTATTGTACCGGGCGAGATCCATTCGTGCACTCAACAAAAATTGTTGTTGCAAGGATCTACCGTTAAAATTAAAACAATGTGCTCTTATGTCCGCTCTATAACTAGTGTTATATTATCTCTTTGATGAATACATATTGTCGTCCCGTTCATTCTCTTTGAGAAAACAGAGACAACAATATGTGGTAAAGTGTCACTGCAGTCGAATTCTATGGTAACATAAGAACTATATATTATTATCTTTGTATCCCTTCAATAAATGCTTGTTCATTTTATAGAAAAGATCTAAGAACGCCATTCGGTCATGGAATGGTCGTTTCTTTAGCGTCAGTTCGCTGTCGATGTCGAGATATGTTAGAACTTCCTTGGTCACTGGTGTCCATTGTACTGGCAATAAATCTGTTGCTTCTGGTGTTGGGTTTCTGTGGAAATAAAAAAAAATGAATTGGTGAAGTGTCTTGTAAGTGTTTCTTTTAGATCCCTACATGGCACTCCGTCCGCGCGGAATTAAGAAAAAACATAATAAGTAGCTTATGTGTTCTTCCAGACTACGTTCTACATCTGTGCCGAATTTCATCAAGATCTGTTGCGCCGTTCAGAAGATTCCTTCAAACAAACATACATACATACATCCATCTAAACATTCGCATTTATAATATTAGGAAGATATAGTAAGAGAAATGATTCAAATTCAGATAAATGTTGTAGCGTATCCGACTTGTATGTCACTTTACATCAGATGATTTACTACTAGTGTACCGTCAACTAATGAATTCCTGATTAAAAGATGTCTCAACTTACCCATACTTGGCGAAATTAGTCCACATTGTTGTCATTCTATCGATAACAAGTTGATCCTCTTCTGTAGGTGGTTCTTTCATTATTGCAATATCGAATAGATAACTTAACTCATCAGCGTGGCTTACACCGTCTTCAGTGATATTTAGTCTCCATTTAATAAAGTTTCTATCTCCAGAATACGAGAATATGTAATGATAGACATTTCCACAATTTTCCAGATATTTCTGAACACTTCTATGAATTGGATGATTGAACATAAAATCTGAATGGAAATTAATAAGGTTTTCTTTTGAATCATCAACATTATTATCATCACCTATGTAGAATTGTCTAACTAAAGTTACCAATTCATCATCGCCGAAGTTAAATGCCTTTGTTAACTGTTCTTTAAACATATCCAAATGTATGGATCCTAGTCCAAAAAATTCACCTACTAGCATTTCTCTATTATTATATCCAGTAAGAATTGGTGTGTTTTTAGCTTTTGGTATTTCACTGTTAATCGGATGTTCAGCGACAAATCTTTCGACACCTTCAAATTCTTTTTCAACGCAAGGCATGAAACTCAAATTTGATTCTATTGCAACTGCTATAAGTAATTTTGGATCGACCGAAGCTAAAAAGTTTATCGCTTCAATAGTATCTTCTGTTTCAAAGCCCAATTTATCAGCTAAAATAGTAGGTGCGTTCGGATTAGATTCAACTATCGCCCAAGGACCTAATGTAGTACCGCTCTGCATTATAACTTTATCGAAAAGTTTCTCTTGTTTTGATAATAATTGGAAATCTACAGATCCCGCTCCAGCGCTTTCTCCAAATATAGTCACTTTGTTAGCATCGCCACCGAAAGCACCAATATTTTCTTTAATCCATCGTAAAGCGTTTAATTGATCTTTCAAGCCTTGATTTCCGGGTACATCTGGTGTGTCTAGACACATGAAACCATAAGGTCCAACACGATAGTTGATTGTGACTACTATGACATCATTCCTGACCAGATATTTAGGTCCGTATACGTATCTATTAGCGTAACCAATTTGGAATCCGCCACCATATATCCAAACTAGAACTGGGAGTCTATTCAAACTGGTCGCTGTGTTCGGCACGTACACGTTGAGATGCAAACAGTCCAGTGAGCCAGTTATTTGGTTACTGAAATCCTCCAATTGTGGGCAAATTGCTGAGTCATCGATGGCCTCGAATGTCTCTTTGAAGTCAGGATATGGTAGTGATGGCTGGAAATAAAATATAACATGTAGAATTGAACAATTTATGAAGCAATATTCCTAGTATAGGAAGACCTATTACACGATGGGAGGATGAAATAAAGAAAACAGCCGGCACTTCCTGGCCACAGGTGGCGCAGGATAGAGAAATAGGCGTCTTTGGAGGAGGCCTTTACCCGAAGAGGGGTTCCTACAGATTAGTTTATTAAAAAAAAAAATTAAATTAAAGAATTGTAAAAAATTGCAAATAGAAGTAAGTTACTTTGTACATTTTATTTCATTTTTAATTTTGTTTTTATCTGTATGGAAATAAATGGCTTTATTATTATTATTCCTAGTGTGGATTTGGAGAGGATATTGTAAAATTCTCGTAAATATTGTTATACTTACCCCGAATGGATTGGTATAATTGACCAAAGCGTATGGTATACCGAGGAACATAGCGTAGTCTCCATCGGTCGCCTGCAGCCCACGAATCAGACCCCGCTTGCTATACACTAGTGGGTCAAGTCGGGGCGATGCCCACGCTCCAATAAAACATAGTAGTTGTAGTATTATAAACTTCATGTTAACTGTACGGTGGTATAGCACAATATGGTAAGCTTTTTCTTAAATACTTTTTAATATATCACTTTTTTATCGTGTACTTGATTAGATATCAATTTAAGGGCCAGTGTATTTTATTATAGTGTAGTAAGTTTTCGTATTTATCTATATATACAACATAAAAATGAATCACGTGAACAGTTGGACCGATTTCACTTTTTTTGTTGTGTTTGTTATTGTCAGGAGAAGGTTCTTAAGTCAGAAAAAAAATTAAAAAATGTAGATTGATGAATGGATACATGGATGGATATTGATATTTGTTTGAAGGTATCTCCATAAAGGCTTAATGGATCTTAATGAAATTTGGTATAGATATAAAACATAGTCTGGAAGAACATATAGGCTACATATTAAGTTTTTTTTAATTCCACGCGGACGAAGTGGCGGGCGACAGCTAGTTTGATAATAAAATAGCTTATTTCACTGTTTTGTTAATAAAAAACAAATAAACAGACTAATTGTTTCCCTTATGACACTCAGGGGATGAATACGAATTGAATTAAACCCCACTCATCAAAATCGGTTCAGTCGTTGAGGTTACGATAGGTTACATTCCAAACCACATACGCGCAAAAACGACCCTACTGTGTCATACGGGTGATAAATACCTACAAAACTCATACGTTTTGGTATAGACAGAGATAGAAATTGATCTATTTTCGTTTAAACTGTTTTAGGTCTCGTGTAAAGTGTACATTTTTTAATTGAATTTAACTAGACCCACTACCAAGTGTGGATAAATTATAATTAGTTTTTTAATTAGTGTACGGAACTCCTAACTGTGTAACCGATTGATAAAGATATAAAATCTTACGACAGATGGTTCAGTTATCTACACGTAATCTTGACTTTGATATTTTGCATTTATAGGGCTGTCATCTCTTGTAATTGAGGTCATGAAAGCCAAAGTGGGCTGGCATTTTTCCAATACTGATTTTAATTTATAAACCTACTCTAAACAGTAAAAGTCATAGTTGGATGTGAAATTTTGGCTTTATACATAGGGCTGTCACCGCAAGTAATTGGTGTCCTGTCCAGTTAAGGACGTTTTTCCGACCCACTTCGATGAAATTTCATTTGACTCTCATGATTTAATTGGGTATAAAACTTATAGAAACACACATACGTGCCCTCATGAGTTTCGATTATTGTGATCCTTGGATTGACATCCTTGACTATGTCTTTGACAAAACATAAGTCAAGTCAACATGTATCACTGCAGTCAGAACTCACAGTAATGCTAAGAGTCCATAGGTCGTTATCGGACGGATCGGACGCATCGCATTATACGGATTATTTTTTCACACAACATCTGTATCGGCAGCAGTTGAAGTGCCGATGTCAGTTTCAGTCGGATTTTCTTCTTGATCGTATGTATTTGTGAGAACATAGAATAGCGAAGAATCATTTCGGACGCGCCGAGGGGAGAGGGGAAGCGAGCTAGTACTTGATGTTCCATATGACGTCATCGGCATGCATCGCAAAAGTTTCCTCTCGGGGTATTGGCGGTATTACCGAACTGTGATATGACTTTCTATACTCATTATTAACCTGCCCTTGTCCCTATCTGATCTCTTTCTGCCGTCTATCATTTCTGAATTCTACTAGGTTTATTAAAATCCGTATGTCCGATATGTCTGATGCGTCCGATACCGACATGTGGACGTTCGGCATTAAAAGGTAAAAAAAGATATATAATTACGAATTTTGGTTAGGTTGAGAGTAAAAAGTATAATTTGGAAAGGGGAAAAATAGTAATAATTGGGGAATCTTCCGATCATTGCTGAAAAACAAAAGAGGGGTCTGTAGGTCTGATTAAGCATTCACAACTCTTTTTGAATTTTCATCAAAAACGATCTCAATTTGCTTTTAAATGTGATTTTGATGCGTGCGCCCTTAATAGGCGGCGGGATGTTGTTCCAACACTTTGTTGCCTTTATTTATTTATTTACGTGTATTGGGATGGAAAAATTTATGATTGTACGAAATTGCTGACTCACAGTAAGGGCCTTTATCTTTTGATTCTTGATAAATAAATCTGTCACGGATTATTTTAATACTAAATGATGTCATATCTTTTTTGTTAATCGATCATAATAATAAATCTGTTGATAGGAATCAATGATTTTTATATTTAATACGCATTTTGGGGAATCGGGATATCTATAATGATATCGCGTTTCTTTATTACTTTTATTGTATACTAGCCTTTGCCCGCGATTCCGTCCGAAATAAGTAGCATATGAATTCTTCCAGACTGTTTTCTATATCTGTGCGAATTTTCATCAAGATTCGTCGTGCCGTTTCGGAGATACCTTCAAACAAACATCCATCTATCTAAAAATTCGCATTTATAATAGTAAGACTAACTGTCGCCCGAGACTCCGTCCGCGCGGAAGTAAAAAAAAACTTGAAAAGTATATATTCTTACAGACTGTGATCTACTTCTATTCCAAACATCGTGATTGTTCTGGACCGCCGTTCTGAAGATATGTATTTGTGAGAATATAGAATAGCGAAGAATCATTTCGGACGCACCGAGGGGAGAGAGGAAGCGAGCTAGTACTTGATGTTCCATATGACGTCATCGGCATGCATCGTAAAAGTTTCCACTCGGGGTATTGGCGGTATTACCGAACTGTGATATGACTTTCTATACTCATTATTAACCTGCCCTTGTCCCTATCTGATCTCTTTCTGCCGTCTATCATTTCTGAATTCTACTAGGTTTATTAAAATCCGTATGTCCGATATGTCTGATGTGTCCGATACCGACATGTGGACGCTCGGCATTAAAAGACGAGAGTAGACAACTTAGTGGTATTCGTTTGGTTTCATGGATAATGTTCAATGTATTATTGAATTTTGACAATCCTCTTTTTGGAACAACTGCGACGATTACTTAAATAACTTTGCATTCAGATTATTTTTCTTGTTGCATATTAGGAATATTCTAGAATTTATAACACTACTAGCTGTCGCCCGCGACTCTGTCCGCGCGTAATTGAAAAAAACTTTATAAGTGGTCTGTGTGTTCTTCGAGACTATGTTGTACATCTGTGCGAAATTTCATCAACATCCGTTGAGCCGTTCCGGAGATACGTTCAAACAAACATCTATCTAAATATTCGCATTTATACTAGTAGGATTTGAAAGTGGAGTATGACAGTTGATAATATTGTAGCTGATTTTCGATGCATTTTAATACAGTAATAAATCTTTTTTTTTTATATTATAAGGTGGCAATCGAGCAAACGGCCACCTGGATTCGCCGCAATAGCGAGGCGACCGTTGCCCATAGACATCCGCAAATGCAAATGCGTTCTAATCGATCGATCTTACTGCGATCTTATTAATATTATAAATGTGAATGTTTGGACGGATGGATGTTTGTTTGTTTGTTTGAAGGTATAAGAACACATATTAAATTTTTTTTTTATTCCACGCGGACGGTGTCGCGGGCGACAGGTAGTATTTAACTATAGTTAACTCGTGGAAAAAACGAAGCCTAAAAATTTACATTCAAATCCGTTTTGAAGTTCTAGGGTTACGTGATAACGGACATCCAAACTTTGGCATTTGTAATATTAGTAAGAAATAAGATTCTTTCTGTTTTTATTTACGTGTATTAAGGGTATAGAAAAATTTATGATTGTACGAAATTACTAACTCACAGTCAAGGCCTTTTTCTTTTTGATTCTTGATAAAAAAAATCTTTTACTGTTTATTTTAATACAAAACAAATGTCATATCTTTTTTGTTAATCGATCATAATAATAAATCTGTTGATAGGAATCAATGATTTTTCGCACGTGCATACATACAATCGGGATATCTATAATGATATCGCGTTTCTTTATTACTTTTATTATATATTAGCTTTTGCCCGCGATTCCGTCCGAAATAAGTAGCATATGAGTTCTTCCAGACTGTGTTCTACATCTGTGCGAAATTTCGTCAAGATCCGTTGTGCCGTTCTGGAGATACCTTCAAACAAACATCCATCTATCTAAAAATTCGCATTTATAATATTACAATAATAAGACTAGCTGTCGCCCGTTACTCCGTCCGCGCGGAATTAAAAAAAAAATTTAAAAGTAGTCTATGTGTTCTTACAAACTGTTGTACTTCTATGCCAAACATCGTGATCTTTCTGGTCCGCCGTTCTGGAGATACTTTCTAACATCTATCTATACATTCGCATTTATAATATTTGTAATGAGTAATACGTAGATGTGTAAATGTAGAAGAAGGGAGAGAAGTATGTCTGGACCGCGTCAAATAGATGGTCCGTGGAATTTGCCTACCCTTCGTTGTTACGGGGTAGTTATGTTGTGGTTCTTTATTATATCACCATTAATCGATACAATTTTACAACCTTCTTATCTTATATTTTTCAAAGCTTTTCTTGTTTAAGTCTCTAAAACAAATTAGAACAAGCATATTTTTTTATTTAAAACTAGCTTTAACCCGCGACTCCGTCCGCGCGGAATAAAAAAATGCAAACAAGATAAAAAAGTTCCTATGTCCGTCTCCTAGTTCTAAGTTACCTCCCCATCTATTTTCAGCTAAATCAGTTCGACCGATCTTGAGTTATAAATAGTGTAACTAACACGACTTTCTTTTATATATATAGAAATTCATGTGGTCAATTATTATCATATATTTAGTCCTGCATTAAATAACCAAAGATTTTCTAGGTGGTCATTTCTTTAGTTTTTTCCTTGATTGGCCTGTAACAAATATCTAAATAAGTGAAAGCATCTTTAGTAATTAGGTCCCGTTTAATTGATTTACAATATAATCACTAGTTATTGTAGTTAATGTTAATATTAGTTACAGAATTTAAATTTAAAAGTAGAATCTTACTAATATTATAAATGCGAATATTTAGATGGATGTTTGTTTATTTGAAGTTATGTCTGGTCTGGAACGGCACAAATGATATAGATAAAATTTAGGACAGATGCAGAACATAGTCTGGAAGAACACATAGGATACTTATTGGAACGAAGTTCCTTATCGCGCGTTGTGAAAGGGTGCTAGACGGAAAAAATTCTTATGAAAAGTTGTCAAGACACTTTTTGCTATAGTAAGTATGTTAACGAAGAATGAGCGCTACTTCACCATGGCAACGACGTGACAATATATAACGAAAATTCATAGAAATAAAATATAGAAGACTTAAGTTTTTTATTCATAGAATAAACATTGGTTCCTTCATTAATTAATCGAAAGGAACTTCGTTCCATCCGGGTGTCCCTTGACACCTCTCAAGTTTTTTATGTTTTTAAATTCGGCGCAGACGGAGTCACGGGCGACAGCACAAATGTTATAACGATTAGAAAAAAGAATATTACTTCTATATTTTTTTCCTCGTTCCTGTATTATAAGATATTTTTTATCGCGTAAAAAACTTAAATCAATGGACAATGCAAGCGTAGAATTAGGTAGACAGTAGTACTACTAAACACACGTGTTCAGAGTTTTTGTTGTGTTGTCCAACAATGTTAGTGATGCACTGCCTTAATTGAACTTGTATTAAACTAATACGGTAATATAGATTTTATCACAGATCACTTGTCGATAAAAAAAATTAAAGTTATCGATAAACACTAACATCACTTAACTCACCATATTGATTACTGACGGCCTATGGTACACAACTGCGGTGTGAACGGTGGCCGCAACTGATATATGCTTAGGATGACCACGAGGACATAGGTGATGGTATGGGAGATGAATAGGGTGACACTAAGTTTGTGTTTTGTCAGGATAAAATTGCAGGTGCTCGTATAAATTGCGTGTTGACTGCTATTTCATTTGTTGACCATATATAGTCATCCCTAACATTATCTTTGAGAACAACAGAGATAATAATATGTGACAAGTAGGCAAAGGTAGTCTACGGTAACTTTAGTTCCGATGAAATAATGAGGTTAGGTCAGGAGTTTTGTTTTAGTGAGTTTGAAGTACTTTTTACCCGAACGAATCTAGTAAAAGTATTATCAGTTATTAAATTGCGCGAAATAATGACATTTTAACACTATTAAAGTTAGTGTGGAGAAGTGCATAAAGATATCTTACTAATATTATAAATGCGAATGTTTAGATTTAGATGAATGGATGTTTGTTTGAAGGTATCTCCAGAATGGCATTTCAAAAAGGTTAATATTTTTTTTTGTTCCGCTCGAACGGAGTCGCGAGCAATTGCTAGTATGTTATAATTGTTGAAATTGTAATAACTTGATTTTTTATGAGACCCATCTCATTCAGCGCTATTTTAGCGATATTTCCGCTAACTCGTTTGCCTTCGAGTAAAAAATGTGTTAAATTATTATGGACACCCTAGTGTTATTTAAAACAGGATCGAACTGAATTTATTAAAGCGTACTTCCTTATAAGTGTTTAGTAGAAAACTATAATCTGTTCTTATAAATAATAGTTATAAATAGTGATGTCAACAACCTGTTGCGTGAATTTGAACGTGGACGAAACTAATAAAAATATTTTTTTTATTTTAAAGTGACAAATGAGCAATTGGCCACCTGAATTCATCAAAAAACATGATCAGGTTACATTCCAAACCACATACGCGCAAAGACGACCGTCTGGAGTCATTCGGGTTTTAAATACCTACGTTTATTAATACGTTTTTTAATTGAATTTAACTAGACCCACTTCCAAGTATTATAATTAGTTTTTTATTTAGTTACTCTCTTGAATCGCAAATTAGTTTACGGAACTCCTAATTGTGTAACCGATTGATAAAGATATAAAATCTTACGACAGATGGTTGAGTTATATATACATAACCTTGGATTTGATGGTTTGGATTTATAGATAGGGCTGTCGACTCTTGTAATTGAGGCCATGAAAGCCAAAGTGTGCTGGCATTATTCCAATACTGATTTCAATTGATAAACCTACTCTAAACAGTACAGACCCGACGGAAGAAGAGCGGCTCTACTCCCTCTACATAAGTGCCGTCCAAGCCCTGCGGGCAGCTATTGGCGCGGCAAAGGACAAGGCGGACGACGAAATGCTGAAGACTCTGGATAGTGATCCATTCGGGAGGCCCTACAAGGCTTTGCGGCGAAAGCTCCGGTTTAGGGGCGCGTCTTCGTTCGCGTGAAATACTGTTTTCAGGTAGCATTTTTTAAGGCTTATTATTTTACTTCACCGATGTGTTATGCGTTGATGTATGGATGTAAACACAGACAGAGGTGTGCCAGGACTGCGCCAAATGTAGGTGCCGGGTCTCTGCCTACTCCTCTGGGTTACAGGCTTGAATTTAGTTGTTGTTGTCGTGGAATTTTACTCAAACTTATAAAAAATTGCAATAAAACATATTTAACTTACAAAATATTCACATAAACATCACATACTCCCATACACACTTTCATCCCCTATTCCCTTTTGTTAAATTGCAACATTGAGGGTAAACTTTTACAATCTTTGAATGTCCTATTTATCTACATATGTCAATTTTGCTGCCTAAAAAATAAGTTTCAAGGTTCTAACTGTAAAAATGACGATACTTCCATACAAACTACCATCCCCACTTTCAACCAATTACACCCTTTTTTCGCGCTAAAAAGTAGTCTATGTTCTTTCTGAGGCTCTAGAATACCTGTGTACCAAACTTCATTTAAATCGGTACAGTAGACGTTAGTAGGCGGTACTTCCATACAAACTTTCACCCCCACTTTCTACCTCTTACAACCCCTTTTTCGCGTTAAAATGTAGCCTATGTTATTTCCCAGGCTCTAGACTATCTGTGTACCAAATTTCATTTAAATCGGTTCAGTAGTATAGTAAACATCGTGTTTGGGTACGAGTATAACGTTAGTGAACGCCAATATTAACTGCACTTTTAAAATAAAGGAATTATTATTGAAACGGTTTCTAAACATGTATTTTTTGAAATTTATTTATTAAAATTACGGATAAAACCTCTTTAGTAAGTAAGCGAATATATCAGGCCACTTAGAATAAAAAAAATTATCACGAAGAATAAAAAAATTAAAAGGTATTTTATCGCGGCATTTAAACAAAATGTAAACAATTTAATTTTAAATATTGCAAATTTTTTTAATGAAATAATAATCTTGTGTTTCTTGTTAAACTAGTAAATTGTTTAAAATTATTTTTTTAATTTACATTGTTTTTTGAATTTCCCATAAGAGTTTCTAATTTATTGTTGTCATAAAGAACTTAATTGAAGTTGGTGATTTGTCAAAATATTTTTAGTAAACAATGACAATCGTTTAATTGAGAGATTTAAATAAAATGGATTGGATACATTGTAATAAATGTTTCGTGCAGTTAGAACAAGGAATTATTTTGCACCTCACATCATGCGGTCATATGTTTTGCAACAAATGCCTGGAAAACGGTTTGTAATAAATTAAACATTGTAATTTTAGGTTATAATGTATAATTAAATTTAATATTTTTAATAACTTTTAGGTATAACACAAAATTCTTGTTTTGTATGCCGAGTTCCATGTACTACTATGAAATTAGTTCCCGATGTAAGTAAAATGTTCAGTAATTGATAACATTTTAAGAACATAATTGTTATCGAAACATATTTGATAACTATGGTTATTTTAGATGAATTCCGATGTACAAGATTACTTCACTGATCCAGAAGAAATTATTAAAAAGTCATGGGAAGTATTGCGCTTTCAAAAACAACACAGAAGAAGGTTATTATCATACTTATTACAATCGGTAAGTTTTTATTACTAGTTAATATCACGAACGTCATTTAATTTTTAATTCATAATTAGCTTGACATTTCGATTTAGACAACGGTTAATTTATCAACATTAGTTAAGTGAGAATCGATAAAATTGTGTCAAATAATTTTGAGTTTTGGCATTTTCTTCAATAACTTTAATAAAAGAAGTAAATGGAAGATAGTGCTTGCTCTATTTAACAAAACAATAGTAAACAAACGATATTTATCTGCCGCTGGAGCTTTAATTAGAGCTTCATTTGATTACGTAGCGCGAACTTAATTAACCTCGCGTAATTAACAACACGCCCCTTTCAGAACCTTCTTTTGGTAGTGAAATAATTGATTAAAATGTAGCAATCATATTGTTTCACATTTATTACGAGTATATTACCACGTATCTTTCTGAACAATTTTAAATCAAAAAACCGAGTATGGTATTCTATAATAGAAAATCCATGTTTTAAATACAGATAAGACAAGCTTTTCTATGATCCTAATTCCAAAAGGTTCATAATTACTAGTCTTTAGGGATTTTGTAAAAAAAGCGATATGCAATTTATTATCTGTGATTTATATCATTCGTAATTTCAAATTAAAATTTTAAATTACAATGTAGTTTTTTAACCTGTATTAATTTCAACAGACTAAAAAGTTTTATACGGCGCGTACGGAGCTCAAACGTATGCAAGAATTATGTCAGAAGCAACATAGACAGATGAAAGAGTACCAGAAGGTCATCAAACATTTGGAATCGAAGCTTGCAAATCAAACAAGTGAGTATTAATTACTATTGTCGAACTCAGAGTTTTTAAGGGGACCCTAAGCGTAGGTTTATTATGAGAAATCTACAACTGAAGTAAATGCGGTTAATGTCAATGCTTTTTCAGTACATAAATAATAATTCCAGACTTTAAACAAGGACGACATCTTACCGTAATCTACGAGTTGTTAGTAATAGGTAACATGTTTTTTTTTTATTTCGAAACATAAGAAAGTTGTATGTGGTTACTGAAAACATCACGAAACTAAGAATTGCGATTTAAATATTTATACAAAACTGTTTCCAAAGTCCGCTCTGTAACTTATTTATTTGAATCTCTTTGGCGTCTCAGTTACGACTTCTAATTATAATGCAATGTGATTCAATTTATCTTATGTAATTGTTAATGTTTCGAAATCTTATTAGATTAAATACAAATATCTGACTTTACAATGCAGAGTCTAAAATTTAAACGTTAATATAGGGGGGTTGATCTGTTTGCAATTGGAATAATCCGGCTGGGGCTTGTGACCTCCTATTAAAGTGGGGCAGACTGGAATTAATTCACCCGCCTATAGCTACCAACAATAAATGAACAATAAATGAGACTTACGTTTTTAGAAAATTTTAATGTAACTAAAACATTTGTTTTGATCAAACGTTACACAAAGTCAGGCTTATGTATAGGTAAATCTTACTTATGTTATAAATGCGAACGTTTATATGGATGGACGAATGGATGTTTGAAATTGATGAAATTTGGTACAGATGTAGAACATAGTCTAGAACACATAGAGACCAAGTCGCGGGCGACAATTAGTAACTTTAATAAATTGTCGTCAAATGGATAACTTTACTAATTATGCAATTATAAAATGAATGCGTTAGTTGAAGTGTGTAATAAAGGTTAATGCTACTTCTTCTTCTTCTAAATCGTGGTTTTATTTCAGAGCAACTATCGCCATTCAACGTACCAATATCTCCGAGCAATAACCTGTCTCCTGGCTTCCTACAGTCCACACCTACATACAAGCGTACAGCAAAAAGCACACCCTATAGCGTAAGTTTACTTACTGTCTATTTGTTCTTGTAGGTTTAAATGTGTATATTTTGGATAGAATTTTTGAACTTTCTCATATGGAGAATTGCATTTATGTATTATGGTTTGGAAAACATAGAACATGATTTTTTTAATTAATTATTTTCTAAATTGTAATTTATTTTCTCGCTCTTGTACATCGCATACGAAACTCTGATTTGATCCATTCTTGTCTTGTCGACTTTGCTCCTGATATAGGCTTATGTAATGAGCGTTGAATGATCAAATGTTTTTTTTTAACTGTATTTCTTCTAAGATGTGAAACATGTATGTGTAATACATTGTCTTATAATAGGATACAAAGCGACAAGTGAAGAGGAAAAAATGTGACCTCATTTGTTCACAATACAAAAAAGATAAGTATTTTCCGCTGCGAATCATCCCAGATCGATAAAACCCGCGACCTTTTTCAGCCGGGATATATTTTATACTATGTAGTCACTGGACGCACCTTAAATTTATGTTTTTTTTTATTCAATCTGGAATTTCGATTGCATTCCATATGATGATTGAAATATCGCAGATGCTATTTCTTCCTTCTTTCCCTATTCCTATCTAATTTCTTCGATTGTTGTTAATATTTTGGGAACATTGTCTTATTGTATGTAGACTATATATTTTGAAATGAAATTATCGTTAGTATTGTGTATAAATTTAGTACCATTTTATTTCCTCTGTTTATTGGTTGTGCCCCATTCGTCTCGGTAAGTTAAAGTGACGTGGATTAAGTTGGAAGCTGTATCGTTGCAGCTGTACGTTTTAAGCTCGGTTTTCCTGCAGTAAGCAGATTATATGCTTTAAATATTGCTTTAACTTGAGGCGCTCGCTCGGACGTTCTTCGCAAAACTTGCAGATTTTAGATTATAAAGTAAGACCGGCTTGGAAATTGTTATATTTTAATTTCTTTTTGATGATTACAATGGTTAGAGTATAAAAGGGGCAAAGATAAATGGTAAAGTTTATAAACAGCAGCAGCAGTAATACCGCAGTAATATGATTTGACGTTTATGTAAATTACTAGTTGACGTCCGCGACGTCCGCGCGGTATTAAAAAACGTTATAAGTAGCCTATGTGTTCTTCCTGATTATATTCTACATCTGTGCCAAATTTCATGAAGATCCATTGTGCTGATCTGGAGATACCTTCAAACAAACATCCATCCATCTTAACATTCGCATTTATAATATTAGTAAGATTGTACAGTGTTATCATTACGTAAACATATCACTAAATGTAATTATCATAATTATTTCACATTGTTGAAGAAAAACCCCTTTAATGAGATTAAGTTATTGCTGGGAATCCCCAAGTTATAAATAACATGGACGTATAGTAACATATAGTGATGTTCCGACAGCAAACTTATCAGTCGAACCTCGTGACCCCGGCGAGGATAAGTAGGAATCGATCTATTAGTAGCGGCGCACACAGTCAGGTAATATTTATTACAACTATAAAATTATTATCTAATACTATCATCATCATCAGCTCATTATACGTCCCCACCAAGGGGCTCGGAGCCTACCCCAAGTTAGGGACGACTAGGCCATAGTCAACCACGCTGGCCCAGTGCGGGTTGGTTGACTTCACACATATCACGATGTTTTCCTTCACCGTAAGAACGTCGGATAAATGTACATATGTAAATCGAAAATCGAAAAACACATTGGTACATGGCGGGATTCGAACCCAGGACCTGCTGATTGTAAGTCAAGTGCTTAACCCCTGAGCCACCGACGCTCTTATACTATGATACGTTAGAATTTTTTAGATTATATCTCTTGTGCATAATATATTATGTAATGTTTCATATCTGGACTTTAACATTTAAATCTTTTGGTACACTTGGTTAAATCACCATTATGATAGATAAAGTAATGTGGTTTAGAAAGCAACCTTTTTAAAATATCTTTAAATGAAATAAACTATTTGAAATTGTATCAATTTTTTACCAATAAAGATAAGTCGTCCATTCCTGACTTACTTTTAAAAATTTTATCTATAATATGTTACGTCATATAATAAACATATCGTAGTGACATGGACATAAAGGTTCATTTCAAATGTTATAAAAAGAAAGGTCAGATAAGAAGGAAATCAATTTAAATTACTATCATAACATGGTTAGTAGTTTCAATAACACCAGTATAGATAGAAAATTACTTATTTTATACGTGAATAAATTGTAACTAAGATTAGATTCTTAGGCGGCATTGAATAACACAAAATACTTTTAAAAAAAGCGCTTGCTTTTGCAGTAAAAACGGTTCTTCAAATATTTTCATCTTGAAAACAGTGTAAAACACGATTTAAATAAAGTACAGAAGTACAAAAAATATCTCGTTAGAATTTCATAACATGGGTACGCTTTCCCTCTGTCAAAATGTTTGAAGAGTTTTTTGCAAACAGATTCAACTGTACTCGGCGTGAATTTATATTGTTTTCATTCAATGATTAATCTTGGTGATTATATTTTTATATTATTTACAATGTTAAAAGTATTACAAGTATCGCCTAACGGGTTTTTCAAGAAGACCGAAAAAAGTATGCATAGGCTGTGTAAATAAGGATATCCGATATCCGTTAGGTGTCAGCTGTAACCGGTAAGGGCCAGGATGATGATGATGCAGTGTTAGCTTTATTATCCGTACGCAGCAGCTTTGCCAATGACTTCATGACGTCACGCGTTAACTGACAGTACTGGGCAGACGATAGACGTGTGTTAACAGCTCTGAACCGGTTCAAAGTTCAGGTCATATAGACTTGAACCGTTGAACTGCGACTTAACAACTAAATTGCTTCATCGCGATGTACTATAACTATGTCAGGCGACGTGCTGTCATAACTACAGATACAAATTGATCTAAACTGCGAGCCGGTTCACTGATCTACTTCACACATATTATGCACCGTGAGGTGATCTGCAGGTCATAGATCATAGTTGAGTTACTTATGCTAGCAGACAATCGGTCAACCTTTTGCGTGCGGCTAATGGTTGCTTCCTTTTCTAGAGATCCAGCACTTCGAACAGGATATCATCGACGGTGTTTACTCCACCTACGCAGGAGTCGGCCGGGTACATCAATTTTTTAAAGCACCTATAACGGTATTAAAAAACATCAAGCAGCTTGCGATGCATTGCGAATAGAATATTATACTTAATGTGGGTTTCTATTGCCCTAACGCTAGTGTTAAACATTGTACTACTCCTCTCATTTTCTTTAGTAACAATTATTAATACACATGTCACGGCAGTGGAATTACACGGTTAGTTAAATGCTTGTTACCATACTATGAAGATGCTTATAAGCTACAGATCTAAGTTCAAATATCAACAGATTAATAGTTTAGATACTTGGAGTGTAGTTTTTAAGGCATGAAGTTATTTGAAATTAAGTTCTTAAAAGAAAATTTCAAAGTGTATATAATAAGCTAACTTTTCTCGAAGGTTAGATTTTTTTCCTTTCGTTAAATCTTTTCTCATAGAGAATTTCTACAATGTGTTATTCATTTTGTAATATTGTTTTAGGAATAAAAATTACGATTCGGGTTATAACTCTAATGGTAGTTCAACAGACAGCCTGCCTAGGAAATGCTGCATTCTGCAGGGACTTCATTGGAAAAAGTTTATTTAGCATTTTTTTAACTATTAAGCAAATAATTAATTTTTGTTTTAGGTTAAGAATTTAATTGTTGTTATTAGACTAAGATACAGTTGCATGACTTCTTATCTTTAGGTTTAAATAAACAGATTTGCATGTTTTTCTTTTCTTTTCGTTGTCCTTGACCTTAAACTTTTATTGTGCGAATTCGAAAATTCCAATTTTCTCTCAGTATTATTTCCTTATCTTTTCTATTTTATTACAGAAATTAAAAATAGGAATATAAACTATAGTCTCATTTTATATTTATCAAAAAATCAACAGGAAGCTAAATAACTTTTTTTTTTTTTTTTTGGGCGGCGCTGTGCCGCCCTCTCGTTCCCCTAACATGGTCGAAGTCAGGGACCTGGGGTGCGGGATATTCTTTATTTGACTGTTTATTTCTTAAGTAATAATAAGTAATAATAAATACTTAAGAAAATAACTTTAGGTGCCTGTAAATAATATGTAAGAAAAGATGTAAATACCAGGAAGATACATAATTTAACAAGTCAACTTTTTATAAAGGGCTGTTAATCATTTGTAGAACAATGAATGTATTCTTTAAAAGTTATAATGAGGCACGCCTTATGAGATCTTTATTTACATGAAACAGTTTGCGTTTTATACTTAAAAAAAAAAGTATTAATGATAAGGATTTACTGAACTAAAGGAAAAAATTAAATTAAGAAGAAAAATGATGTTCATTATATTTATTTGGTCTGTTGTTTCTTTATCGCTGGTTTTGGTAATTTAATGTATTGGCAATATAGCTTTGTTCTGCTGGTATCCCCCGGACGCTTCCTGATGACCGTGTATTGAGTGGGCGCCCAAGTTGTTGAACTTTTCCAACTGTTCCGCACCACCTTTGTACCCTTTCTGAAGAAATTCTCCCTGAAAAAGATTCGAATTTTATTTGTCTCTAAGATTGAATTCAACTTTTGCCATTTTGAGACTACTTAAGTAAAATAAAAGGTTCATTATATTCTCTAATAACTGCTATCTTTTATAGTACAATTATTTTATGTTTTGTTGTGTATTAAATAAATATGTTAAAAATAAAATACATTACAATCTTCACCAATTCTGCTGTAGAATACTGTTTTTTTAAGTACATGATATATTTGTTTAATTTTAAATATTACCTTATTAGCCTTAGTATCGTCAATCTTATGTTCAGATAAGTGGTGCCCTTCTTTGCCCTGCGAGTTAGCATCGAGTACCTTCTCTTCGTGTGCACCTTTGAATCCATGCTGCGACTGCTCTCCAAACGACCCAGCGTTCTGCCCAGAGACCTTGTGGTCGGCTTCATCATGAGCCTCATCATAGAAGCTTTCAGATTTCTCTTCTTCATTTTTACTGCTTGAAGTTTTGAATCCCTTGCTTACGTGGCCTTTCTTATGGCTCTTTGCTTTTTTAATTTGTTCTTCATTGGCTCCTGGATGTAACATTGAATAGTTAACATGTTAAATATGAGATTCATCATTTACTAGTAATTTCCGTTTGTCTAATTGGCGTAGTCAAGTAAATTTTAAAGAAAAGACTAGGAGGACTAAACATATCGTATGGCGAATTACAGCACCGCGATGGCCTATTGAATAATTAATTTGATTGAAAAAAAGTTTAATACCTTTTGAAAAATGAAATAAAATTGTGAAGAAACCTTTTTTTAGTTTTACAAAAACTTATCAAAATCTTACCTTGTTTATCAATTTTCTGTCCACCTTCATAAAACTTCTCATCACCTGCCGCTTTCTTTTTTGCCTCTTCTCCTTTATAGAATCCGGATTCACCTTTTTCTGACTTCGCCGCTTCTGCCGCCTGCTGGAATCCTTCCTGACCATGTTTTGCTTCTTCTTCTACCTTCTTTTCTACTTTTTCAATATTTTCATCGGCATCTTTTTTCTGTGCAGCGTCGTAAGCTTTCTTATCTAAGTATCCACCACCGGCAGCGCCCACGATGGGATGATAGAGAAAACCATTACCAACACCAATACCTCCAAATCCTCCGAGACCAGCGAGACCGGGGTTTATATAACCAATTCCATTGGCCAGGCCTACGCCTCCTGCTCCAATGCCTTGTCCTCCAAGGCCACCGACTCCGATACCTCCATTATTCAGTCCAATTCCTCCAACACCGATACTACCAACACCAAGACCTCCGACACCACCCAAACCGATTCCTATTCCTTGACCTATCCCTGCTCCTCCTAATCCGCCTAGACCACCGAAGCCTAGTCCTTGACCCAATCCAATACCGCCGACACCAGTGACTGTATTCAAAACAGTAGAAGCCGCTCCTTTAATAGTTTCAGGATAGTCTTCACTTTCTTCGACTTCGTATGAATTCGATAAGGGCAATCCAGACCGTGCATCCATACCAATCGCATCTAAACGTTCTTTAACATAATCGTACGGCGTCTTTTCATCGGCTAGCTCAACTTTTTGCAGGATCTGTCCACACGCCAACGCACTGAACGCGAGTATGAACACTGTTACCAACATCGTGCTAATGGTTTACCGTCACAGTTCGACTGATGACATTTCGGAATTGCGTTGATCATTTATACCGGGTCCAAGAACCGTGGAACGAAGTTGGTATTTTACGCTGATTAAAACTGTGATAGTTTTCACGAATTTTAGGGCTCGAAGCGTGGAAGTTGTACGCTTCCTGTGGTATTGTCTTTTCTAATTGAAATGAAAACGTAACTCCTAAATCACAATGATTCGGTCAGAGACCTTGCTTTCCAGTTCATTGGCGGCGGCAGTGGGGCATTGGTGTTGCGAAAGCCGGTATAGGTGACACGTATTATTTGTAATATTTTTTACTACAGTAATTTCTGGAATCTTAACGTAAGAACCGAAGTAGATTTTTTTTATATTAAAAGGTAGCAACGAGCAAGCGTCTACCTGAATTCGCCAAAATAGCGAAGCGAAAGCTGCCCATATGCATCCGCAATTTTAAATGCGTACCCACGGAAGAGAAATTTTCCCTTCCGATGCGTCCTCTACTCTATTAAATCTTCATCCTCTTCCCATCCTCTAGGACTAAAATTATGACCTCATTAGTCAGTTCTCCCTTAAATATGATGATAGTTGTTCGCCAGGATTGTGAAAAATAAAGTTATAAAATATCTTCTTATTTCTTATAATACGTACATGATACATGAGACGCTTTTTATATAAATTATTATATCCTCACAATTATGACCATTTTTAAAGTGAATCAATTTCTTGAATACACAAATTCTAAATTAACCGATAACATAGATATTACTACCATTTTCTAGTGTTTAATTTTATGTCTTACTAACTTATAATGCTCAATTGATCATGTTTGTTGTTTTTTTCTTTTCCATATTCTGGCCTTGTGTCATAGTCGACGATTTCACGTTTTCTTACCCGAAAATATATGTCGAGGGCTTAAAGTAAGGTTAATTGATTGGTTTGAATCGACCGTTTATAAGGCACCCAATTGCATTTGATGACCGCGAAGACTAGCGATTATGGAACTTAGCTGTTATACTATGACAAATCGAAAAAATCCAGACTGTTTAATACTAAACACATTTTAATAAGAAACCAATACCCAGTGCCTGGTTATTGATCTAGGTTACAACTGTTTGTATTTAGAATTTGGAGTGTACAGTATAACTGTACTGCCAAACTTCGTGCACAAATGCGTAAAATTATAATATAAATAATAATTTCGGTCATAATTGTAATCATACAATAAATGTGAATGTTTAGATGGATGGATGGATGTTTGTTTGAAGGTATCTCCATAACGGCTCAATCGATGAAATTTGTCATAGATGTAGAACATTATCTGGTAGAGCACATAAGCTACTAAGTTTTTTTTCTAGATACATAATAATAATGTTCAACGCCTGTGAATAAAAAATAGCAATGGTATTTCCTAATGACAAAATTAGTTGTGGAAACGTTGATAGGCGTTTGTTAAATCTTCTGATATCGCGGCAGTGGCCTCGCTGAAGCGATAAATTATTTTCTGAATTATAATTATAGTGTTTTATGTGATAAAATGTGACTTATGTGAACTTATGAGAATTAGTAAGATATAGTTATTCGAATCTTTTATAAAAATATGCTCCTTGTTTTCATATATCGTATCACAATAATAATGTGATTAAAATTCTTTTGTATGTATAAATATTATGCCGAATGATTCTGAATTTCAGAACATTAAATTAGTAAAATTAATCTGTTACCTAACTCGACCAAAACATTTATTGTATTCGCAAAACAATGACGACATAAACAATGGAAATTGATCGTCAGTTGCCGCAAAGGTGAAATAGCCAACAGAGATATAAATTGCTCCGTGTGGAAACGATTTCGACGTTATCTAATCGACGGCTCCTACGTATATGGTCCTAACTCGGTTTTTTAACAAAACAACTTTTCGTACTTTTCGGACTAAGTTAAAAAAGATTTTACCTCGAATTAAAATTTGAATGTTATCTTAAAATCATGAGATTTTTATTGGAATATAGTCATATCACTTCTATGTTATTATGTTAAATTAAATTAAAAAATTAAATTACTTTTCTAAAAAATGGAATTTTGGGTTACGACTATATGTTTAGGAGTTTTCGAAATTGTACTGCATCAGGTAACAATTTTATCACCGGTAGAAGACGCGGCGTCAGAGTGGCACAATTCTGCTGTCAGTTTGTTGTACGGCATTAGGCAAGCTCGCTAGATAATGGCTGCATCGCAGAAATTCCCGGTTGACATTATTCAATAGCCGGTTATTACTTCAGCCTTTTTGATATTAAATACTGTGTAATTTTTATCATGTAACGTTTTAATGAATTAAAATTATAAAGGAGTTTGGTATTTCAGAAATTTTGCTGTTTAAAATGATACAATTTTGTTTTTTTTTTAGAAAGACCCAAATAAGCATGTCTTAAAAACTAGCTATTATTTGTCTACTACTTTAGTGATTGTAGGTATTTTTTTCACATAGAAAAAAGCATGATGTCCATAATTTTTTAGGTCAATTTGTGGTGAACAATGGGAAGCATCATAGTATTTACTATTCTTCGATTTTTAAATGCATTAGGAAACACACCGTTGATTGTTATGTTCGTAAATAAAGGCAAAATGTGTAAACTAAGTATTTAATCGTTAAGGCACAGGAGGTCGACTTGATTAACAACAAGTAAACAAAAACACTTACTCACCACCCGATGAAGTAAACATAGATCTAGGGTATAAATTTCATAAGTTATTTAGTAGTGCCTTCTCTGGATTTATCTACGTCTATAAATATTAGGCAAGCTATCTCTGTAGATTCGCTACATATGGTAGTTAGTTGGGTAACGCGCATACTTGCTTATAGAGTGACTGTGCTAGAAAATTACATTTATAACAAAACTAGTTGTCGCCCGCGACTCCGTCCGCGCGCAATTAAAAACACTTAAAGTAGCCTATGTGTTCTTCCAGACATAGTCTCTCGATGTTTATGTTATGTTAGGTATAGAGAAATTTGGTATAGATGTAGAACTATGTTCTATACCAAATTTCATCGAGATCCATGCAGCCGTTCTGGAGATACCATCAAATAAACATCCATCCATCTAAATATTCGCGTTTATAATATTAGTGTGATATATTGAATTTTAGAGAGTCTTAGATTAGAAAGTGAATTGGCAACAATTTTCAGTAAGGCTCTTCATACACAAGGCTAGGTAAATCTTCGAAACCACGTGAGTTCAGTCGCTAAGCTACTTACGCAGTACAATATCATAGAGATTCGTCGATCTGTCATCGCCAAGATCAGTCGCTCGCAACCTGTTTGTCAAGGTAGTCGTAAAAAAAGTTGCTGTGATTTACAAGATGGCACAGCAAATCTATACGGTTGACATATAGTCGCTTTGCCTGTACTGACCAAATAGACGACTCGCTTTGACGATTACCGTTGTGTGTACGGAGCGCCCGCAACGCGATTCGCGCGAGGCAACCTAGTAAAGCAATATAATATTAGTTTGGACAATTTACGTTGCCTTGTGTACGAAGATCCTTAATAAACATCACCATTTACCATCAAAGCCTTGTTACTGAAAACTTGTTTTAATTAACTAACTGAATTTGAAATGAAACTTTTACAAGTCTAATCTTAAGTCTGGAAATATATATTAAAACAAATTTTCAAGTTGTTAACTCAATTTGTCATTACAAAGCTATTGAAAAGACGGCCGGCTCTTATTATAAACTTCTAATAAATCAGAAACGAAGTAAATCTAGTTACACCAAACTTATACAGACACCTGTATAAGTTTTGCAAAAGTCGAATTATTGCTGAATGAGTCTTTGAGACTGTGAATATTTTGATGTGTACTGTCACAAGAATTTTATGATACTTATCCCTTTAAAAAAGCAGAGACAACAATATGTATTAATACAAGAGTGAAGGCAGTGAAATTTACAATGAATTCTCTTATAAATAAATAAAACAAAATTACAACGAATTTCGTTTTATTATTAGATGTTTTGCTTTAATTCGCTCCCTAAGAAGTTTTACTCCAAAAACGGTTCATAAACTATATTTAATATTATTTGATTTTTTTAATAGTTGAACTATTTGTTAAATATCCGGCACAGAAGCGGCGCGGCGTCTGTCCTGAATATATTCATGAGTTTCCATCAATGCCCAGGGAATTAGAATAGGTGGCCTAGGCCTAGGTATAATATATTTTACACAATTTAAACCTTTTAGAGCTGAGATTGCCAAACTTGTACTCCTTTCAAAATTGCTTTTTTAACTTGTGAAATGTTAAATTTATTTCTCGCCATTTTACAACTGTTTACCTCACATTAGACTCCCTCTAGGGACTATCAAGGCCACTTTGGTTTAGATCCTCTTATTTATTCAGCTTCAAGTTTATTTATTAGCTTTTTATATTCTTTCAAATTAAATATTCGCAAGGTTTATTTGTCTGCAGTGAGCTCTGTAAATATTCTGTTTTTATCGTCTCTATTTGACTCTGAATAAAACGAGCTAGAATTTTTTTTTATTTAAATTTCATTCAATCATATTAAAATTGGTTACAAGTCACGTTTCATAAAAATGTTCATCAATTTCCACAATGCTAAACATAATCAAATCAAAATTGGAAAGAAAATTGCAATTATTTTCTCTAAAATCCGTAATTTTTTGTAACGATTTTTTTACAGATCGTTGTCATTGACACCTTAATTGAAACGCATAATACATTATTATGTTGTATCGCATCAGTACATTTTTCCTATAAAACATATGGCAATTTTTGTAAGAAAGAAATGGTGTTATTAAATTAGTTAGTTTAAATATTTATATGATACGTACAATACATTACGCTTCATCAACGTAACGCCTTGTTGTGGTTACTGAATAATAAATCAATGGATTCTGTTTGCCGGTAAATTGTCGAAGCTCGTACTAAATTCCTTCATCCTATTTTTTGTTTTGAAAGTACCGTAATCCACAACTTGTTATTATTAGGTCACAATTCTAGTTAAGGTCACTGAATGTCGAGTCACCTTCTTCTTTTAAAATCCCAAAAATAACATTACAACTACATATTCCTTTTCATAAAGTCAAGGGATATGTAATTTTAACGTATACTTTTTGAAATGGACCATAAGTTTTAATCAAAAAGAACATTACATTTCTTTATATATGAACCCATTCGCCGCAGAACGTAACACTATGTCTCTTTAAATATGTATTCATTACCATCTACAGAGTATTTTATGTTTTAAAATGAGAATTTATCACATATATGTACATTGATTAAATTTAATATTCATCGCTATATGAAAGCGTAGTTCTAAAAAAATGTTTTAAATTTTATGATATAAAATACGTGTATTGAATCCGAAAACTTGTTAAAACTTTCGGAACTTTTAGTTAACAAAAAGTTTATCCGCCATCAAACAAAAAGGGATCAACAGATTATAAAACTTTGTCGAAGGTAAAAAAGGATCCCTTTTCCAAATAAGTTAAAGAAGTTCTCAACTTTATGAAATCAAAATGAACTTTATGAAATACCGGTTCAAAATGTTGAAAACTTAGTTGCAGAAACGCTAAATATGCAATTGATTAATAAAAAACTTAGACTGCATACGTAGTAAATTAAATTTGGCGCTTATAACTTTCGACCAAATAATCTACATCTATACAAATATTATAAAGAGAAAAGATTTGATTGTTTGTTAGTTTGTATTGATAACTCCAAAACTACTGAACTAGGGAAGCCACACTATCCACGGGAGACATTGGCTATATTATTACAAGATGTTTTTAATTCCGCACGAACGAAGTCGCAGACAACTGCTCATCATAGGATATCTTCATCAGGTAGGATCTTTGTTCAGTGCTAGTTTATTCAATATAAAAAAATAAAAGTGTTAGTATAAATTCTTCACATGGATGAAACTGGACAGTTATCTTACATAACTCTGTTCTATTAAAGCCATCAAGGCCCATTTAAAACCTGTCGCATTAAATCAACGTACTATAATCTGCAATGTCATCCTCGAAACATTTGCGTAATTGCGAAGTGAAACGGCACTCGCTCGTAAATCCTGCTTTATACAATAATTTTAAAATTTAATTATGGTTAAACAGGAATTTTTATACCACATCATCTCTCTGGCCTTATCCCACTCACGTGGGGTCGCCGCATAAGGTTTTATAAACATTAAAGTTTTGGCTTAATTTATTAGGGCTAGGGCTGTCTGTCGCCAACCCTACTTGGGAACATCTTAAAATTAAATATAATATAAATTAAATTATAACAGCTTAATAATTCAAAATACTATATGCTTATGCGTCTAAAAAATATTATTTCTTTAAAATTTAGTTTCCAAACCAAACATTATCGTCTAAGTGAGTAAAACAAGAAGTAATGAAAATTGAAGAAATGCTAGTAAGTGTTGGATGTATGGATTATTGTTACTATATAACACCGGAATGACATAACTGAACTGACTAGCTTGAAACAATTATTTAATTAGTGTATAGATATTTTACTAATTTGTACGCAGATTTTACTGTCACAAAACTTTCATTATACAGTTATAATATAGCAGTCTATGCAGAGTTCAAAAATAGTTGAATATCTTTTCAAATTTGAACAATGGCAGCTGACTGTCAACGGGTACTGAGATCAATACTAAGAGGACTGCGCCCGACAGATAAACCTTTACCCTATACAAATGTTATAAATTGAATTTTATATTTTTCATAAAATACGTATGTTTATACTCGTGCAATATATTGAACTAATTTTATTTCCTGCCGGATTTTATACCAGGCAGGGAGTTTAACTACAAATAAGTTTTCACGTCTATTCATGTTAGTGGGATTGTTGGTTGCTGCTTGGTTATTGTAAGACCTGTAATCTTGTTAACTTGATTTGATTCAAAGTGATACCAAACCCGAAAAGGATTTTATAGTCTTACCCTCGATATAATTATTCTAATACTAGCTTTTGCCCGTGATTCCATCCGAGGGGAATTAAAAACTTAATTAGTAGCCTACATGTTTTTCTAGATTGTGTTCTACATCTTTGCCAAATTTTCTGGAGATACCTTCTAACAACCATCCAAACTTTCTTATTTATAATATTAGTAAGTAAGGACGTTTAAGTCCTAAGAAAAAATATTATATTTACGTAGTTAGTACTACAGTGATCTAAATATATTAAAAATATATAAAAAATAAAAACTATAAGAACATATAAATATAATTAATGAAATATATTAAAAAATTAAAATTAAATCAGAAGACTTTACGTCGTCGTGTTTTCAGTTTTCAAACAGAAATCCCTAAATTAATTAAAAGACTTAACATCTTTATAAAGTTGACTGTTTAAATTAATAGGATTTTACCAAGCACAAAGTCAAATGTTCACAAATCTGCAAAAACATTAAAGGCTCGACCCGAAGACAAACTCAGTCCCAAATAAAGCCCTTGAGGGACGCTGAGATATTAGCGCAATTCATTATGAAACCAAGCAATCAGTTGTAACTACAATACCGTGTAAGGTACAAAGTTAGAAATTGAACACTTGAACTTGATGTCAATCGCTTGAAGGATTTAATTTTGGTAATGTTTTGATTCAGATATATAAACCCTCGTAAATTCTATTCCATCGTATTTTGATTATCCTTATTGTACCCACAATACAATTAGGGTACGAAGCACTACGAAGAACAAGTGTTTATATTGTTATAACGCAGATTGTCATTACTAGCAATGTTTAAATGACATTTATTAAGAGAATTATGTTCTTAGATGTATTAAGGTAAGTAATTTTTTTCGCGGTTTTCTTTAACATGCAGTGTTTAAATTACCATAGGGAAGTGTCCTGTGACATGTCGAGTAGCAGCTACTAACTTGCTCTATGCAGCTGTACAAGATTTATGCATGCACAGAACATGCTCTGTGTCGCTACACGCTGTCGCATACGGTGTTTATGGTGTAAAGATAACATCGACTTACACCAATCGATTTAAGCTACAAACTTAGTCTATTTCCTGCTCATAGATTAAAGCAGTAAGTACTCAGATTTTTTTTTTGAAAAACACAACAGCAGCTAAGATAAACTTCCTCCCTTGATAAAGTGCATTCGCTCCGAAGCGATTCCATAACGATTTTTTTAAATGAATAGGTGGCAAACGAGCAAACGGTCACCTGAATTCGCCGAAATAGCGAGGCGACCGTTGCCCATGGACATCCGCAAATGCAGATGCGTTGCCTACCTTTAATCAACGGAGAAGGGGATAGAAAGAGGACATTTCCCCTTCCTATGCGTCCCCACTTCCACCAAATCCACTTCCCCTTCTCATCCTATACTAATAAGAAAAGATTGTAAAGGGGAAGAGGACTAAAAATTAAGCCTCCGGCACCACACTCATTAGACGAAACGCGGAATTGCTTCCACGTCACGCCTGTCATCTGTGTGGTCGTGGTAATTCACGGTTCGTTGTTGTTGCTGGCGTCTGCCATTGAATTTTAAATGTCTGGAACAAACACGTGACAATCACGTGACTTATTGAAAGTGATTGTTACTTAAAGTTATTGTCATGGCCGCTGATCTAATACATGTGTAAAGTGAGCGTTTTTATCTCACAAATATAAACCACCAGAACAAAAACTAACTAACATCAACTTGGAGTAACAAAATTAAATTAAAAAAGTTGATAGTGAAAATGGTAATGACCACCAATTTGTTCGTATACTTACGTATCGTTAGGAAAAAAGTTACGTTGTAAAGTTAAATAAACAACCGAGTAACAATGAAATAGATTTTTGAAAGTGCTAATAAAAATTGTTAACTAGACATTTTTATAAGCAGTTATTAAACTTTCACAATAAAAATTCGCTACACGAAAATTGTTTTATTCAAATGACGCATTAATGGAATTACTGAGAAAACAATTCGCAAGGTATTCATGTGGTATTTAAACTTAATTATATACTAAAA
Source organism: Papilio machaon (assembly GCF_912999745.1). Classification (NCBI taxonomy): domain Eukaryota; kingdom Metazoa; phylum Arthropoda; class Insecta; order Lepidoptera; family Papilionidae; genus Papilio; species Papilio machaon. Next base: position 1,657,014 of record NC_059996.1, on the reverse strand, counting down.
AGTTGTTTTACATTTTCTGTTACGGTATATAGCATGGAGTTTTAATTTATTTACTTATTTAGAAAGCTTAGTTTAGACATAGCTAATGAATTAGTCCTGACACACTGTAATTGAATTAAATAGAAAGTAAATAGTTCTAAGTTTTAGATTGACTAGTAATTATTTATTCACTAGCTGTCGCCCGCGACTCCATCCGCGTGGAACTAATAAGAAAACCTAATAAGTAGCCTATGTGTTCTTCCAGACTATCATTTAAATCTATGCCGAATTTCATCGGGATTCGTTGAGCCGTTCTGGAGATACCTTTATAACATTCACATTTATAATTAAAAAAAAATCAGTCGAATTGATAACCTCCTTCTTTTTGAAGTCGGCTAATTAGTAAGATTTATAGAGTAAATAAACTGACTGATTGTACGAAAAAATTCTGAGGAAAAATAAAAATCGAATAACACTACATTCTTCGAAATCGGTTTCTCATTTTAGGTTACAAGATGACACTATGGCATACATTCACTATGGCATATATTTGACATACATTTTTTATAACAGAAGGTGCCAAATGAACTAGCGGCGTTCCGTTTTCGCTAAAATAGTGACCGCTGCCTATTTAAGTAAAAATGTTCCAGTTGCGTTGCGTCCTTATAAGTGCGAAATTTAAAAAATAAGCAATATCTTTGGAATGGTCATGGAAAGCAAAGTAAGCAGTGGTGATGTGTGGAACAGAGCTGCGCCGGAGTCACGGCCGATGCAGACGATAGCCACCACGCGCCGTTTACCTCTGTAAACTTACTCAGATACACTAACATACTGGATTAAACAAAAAAAAACTTTTGCACTAAGAACCTAGAGAGCGTCGGTGGCTCAGGGGTTAAGCATTTGCAATCTGCAGGTCCTGTGTTCGAATCCCGCCATGTACCAATGTGTTTTTCGATTTTAGATTTACAAATGTACTACATTTATCCGATGTTCTTACGGCAAAGGAAAACATAATGATGTAACATGTACATATCTGAGAAGAAATTCAAAGATATGTGTGAAGTCAACCAACCCGCTTTGGGCCAGGGTGGTTGATTATGGCCTAGTCACCCCTAACTTGGGGAGGCTTCGAGAACCTCGGTGGGGACGTCTAGTGAGTTTTTGATGAAGAACCTAGTGGTTCAGGCTACGAATTACAGATCTAGCGGACGTGGGATCGAATTGCGCCGTTCGACTATTGTCGTGAATATTCTGGTAGTAGCTTCGAGCTTGTTTATATTAAAATGGTTATAATAATGGATATTTTTTTATTTATCGTATTTTTCTCAAAATAAAGGAACGTCTACAATGTTAAGTGAATAAATTATTGTGCAACTGCACTATCAAGTTAACACAATATCAACGTAAGCAAGCAATCACGGCCAATTAACTATTCGAAACTTGAACTTTCATTGTTTCTCTGCTGAAAGATCTTAGATAACTGTGCGCTTTATCTTAATATATTACCAATTATCTGGTATGTGTATCGCTTTTATTACATTTTAAAATGTAATTTGTGGAATTGAGATGGTCAAGAGAACGCATCAGATGAAACGGGCGTCGTGGTATCTCGGCCATTGCTATGTTTGATATTAACACTGTAATTATATAATATACTGGCTTTTACCCGCGACTCCGTCCGCGTGGAATAAAAAAAATGCACACAAGATAAAAAAGTCCCTATGTCCGTCTCCTAGTTCTAAACTACCTCCCCATCAATTTTCAGCTAAATCAGTTCGACCGATCTTGAGTTATAAATAGTGTAACTAACACGACTTTCTTTTATATAGATGTTAGAAAATAATTTTAGCTATATTAGTTAAAAATTTAATCACCGATACCAGAGCAATGTTACTTTTCAATCAGTCTTGGACTGAATATAGTGTTGAAGTTTTATGTTAAAATAGTGAACTAGGTTATGTTGTCGCTTCACGTTTTGATCTACCATTTGGTAGTTAAAATTTGTATTGTAAAACTATATTATAACCCTGTCCACATCGTCGCTGAACTTGTGTATTCCATTATACGGCATATTATGACAATGCTCGTGTGGCGTCTCTCTACTTCCTCTAAACGGCAAGCTATGAAATTAATTCATGTTTAAACTTACATTTGTTCCTTCGTCAATTTTCTCGGAAAATGGTAGTAAGTATTTTTAGAGAATTATTAGTCAAGATCATCTCGAGCGTATTGCGCGCTAAAGTTCCCAAAACCAAGTGACAGATAGCTGTAGTGAGGCGACGTAAGCGTTGATATTTGACATGTCTAGTGCTGCGCCGATACACCGGCACAGTGTTGATTTTTGTCTCTAACAGTTTGTAAGATAATTAAGCTTACAAAATTGTAGCTCAAATAAGAGAATGTGTTTTGCTTAGTTTAATGAGTTAAGACAGAGGTCCTATTTGAGTTCAAACATTGGTTTATTTAATGAAGCCTGTGCGAGGGTCTCTTGCTCGAGATCCGTCAAACTTTACCTTAGACTTGGAAGTTTCATGTTCTCAAAATGTTTTCTTTATAACTGGCACATGTATAATTAAAATTTCCTTAATATTGTTTGTGTTAATATGAATATGTGTTTGCTAGGAACTTTTTATTTTAAATTATGACCGTAAAAGTGATTATAAAACCTATGGGCATCTTTACTAGTAAGGCTTCTTTGTAAATTTTTGTGTTAAATGCGAATATTTTAGTTAATCTTAAGTTATATCCAAATAAAATTGTGCGCAATCTAAAACTGTACTTGTGCAATTTCCTACAATCTTTATTTAGATTTGATCTTGGGTTCTTAGGGTCTTTTAATCATGTCGGGTAATGAAACACTGGTCTAATAATCGTGCTTGGAGCCGGTAACTATCATTAAAATTTAGGCGATATATTTTTCTTTAGCTCCTATTAAAATAAAATAGCTTAATGTTGGCAATAACTTTTGCAATTAGTAACAGTACGATAACTTTATATTATTTTACTTTCACGAATCTTGATAACAATCAAAATTTTGCACGAAACTTATAAAATGTAATAGTGTAATTGCATTTCGTAACTAAATTGAATATATTACGTTTTAAGATTATTTTATTAAGGGAGATTGTTTTAATTTGATAAAAGAATAAGCCGAAATGCTACTGTTTAAATATAATTAGAGACGAGAAAATCGAGCACTCTCGCCTTCGCGGCTGTGAGAAGAAAGCGTGTTCCGAAACTATCGGTGTGTGAAGATACAGGAGTACGTCACTGACTTTAAGACCAGTCGTGAATTTCTTAATTAATCGCAATTAGTGGCTTTGTATGTTACCTTTTTAGTTTTGTTATTTAACTTGCCAGTATTTTATATCAAGAATTATATTTTACATTTACGCAAGCTTCACAGAGGTTTTACGTTTTTAAGAAGAAATTGCTCGTAATTTTTGAAAAGAGAAGGATAAATTAGGAAATATTATGAGACTTATGTATGTATGGCAATATATTAAATATAAATACTAATTGATTTTATGACGTCTAGTGTAACGTACTACCAAAAAAATACAAAGCCAATATTCAACAGCTCAACTTTTTTAATAATAACGTTGAACTTTTGACTTCGCGCTCAAACGAATTACTTTGTGTCAACTACTTAGCCCGATTTAATAAGTGCAAAATATAATTTTAACGCGAATTATGCGTTTTAATATAAGTAATTAATACTCGCATTGGTTGTCAATTCCGTGAATCGAGTATTTAGCGAGCATATCACCGAGGCCGTACCACTGTTATGTTATTAAATAAATCTCGATCGTATCTCGATCATATTTCACGCGTCCTAACGCTAACAAGCAGTGAAAGAAATCTAGATAGTGTATACGATTAGTGGCAATTAAAACTGAGCATTCGGTGCGCTTTATGAACGCGTGATACTGGCGAATTTTAAAACGCATCGTTTAATTACTACTACTATAAGTTCTGTAAACAAACATAGATAGTTTTTATTTCTTACTTGTTAAGATATCCGAAGGTTTGATGGTCTAAACAATGTAACCTTCGATTAATCAACCTAACATTATGGATATGTCCCGCGACTATTCTTCTTTTGGTATAGCTTATTAAATGTGACCCAGACTGGAATCACTGACTGACATGTCAGTAAAATATATTTCAAATAATTCATCCATATTTTAGACATTATTATGAATGTACTGTTTCTATAATATAGTTTTCGTGGATTTAAAAGAATCTGAATAAATTTAGAGCTACCTTTGGAAATATTTTAAGATGACTTCGAGTCGAGTTTCAATGGTATCTTCCGATGATATCGGTGAGACAGATTGCGTCTAGTAGGAACTCGTTAGCTAGATAACAGGATTGCCAGGCGTTTCTCTGATTCCGAGATGTGTTGGTGTACGCATGGAAAATTCATAATTATTACTAATTAATGACAACAGTTATGTTAAGGGCTGTAATGGGTCTATGGTCCACGTTCAAGAAAATTTAGTAATAGTATTAAACTCTATATATATTTATCCAATGAACCGGACTGACTCACACTCAGAGGAAGAACACGAATGACGTTTCAATTGTCAAAATTGGCTCATCGTAGGTTTCTGAGTCCAAAACCTCTGTATAAAAAGTATCATCAGCCCATTATCTTAGACAAAACAGAGAGCTAGCTAGATGGAGAGTTAAGCTACATGAGGTTGTAACTGTACTTACATACGTATAAAATCACCTTTCTCAGTCAGTTTGATAAAACATAGTAATATCTCTAATCGATGGCTTCTGAGATCAATATCTCTGTATAAAATATATTGTAATGAGAGGAATAACGATCTGAGAAACCAACGATAATTCACCAAAAATATCCTGTTATTAAGACGTAAGAAATCGTAATGAAAATAGTTTTATTCATGTAATACGATATAGTAGACTGTATTTATAATTGTTTAAACTTTAAATAAAGTTTTCTTTTGAATTAGAATTAAAATTTTTATTACCTAATACTTACTTTAAAATCATTATTGTAAATATGGATCAGCATTTTTCTTACAAATTAAACAATTTTTTTCTTTAATTTTTCCGCGTCAAATATTTTTCCAGAGCTTTTATCATTTCACTTCAAGTTGAACAAAAGATGAAAACATTAAGTAATTTACCGTTCCATTAAACACGTTCGAGTAATTACGTTGAATGTGACAAAGAGCTTTTATGAAAGAAGGGTAAAATGTCGGCCCATCAGAATGTTGGGTCGCTTGAGAATTTCCTTTTAACGGAATTCTTCTTATAAATGTAACTGTAATATAAGTAGGGATGTCGAATTTTCTTTGTGAGACGCTTTTGAAGACGTCTACATTTTATGTTTGTTTCTTGTGAATTATATTTTTGTGGAAATCTCTTGAGTGATCTTTTGAACGCTTCAACATCAAGTCCGATGAATAATGAAATCCGATTTTTGCTTCGCTTTTCGTTTGTTTTTGTGACGGCTTTTGGCTTACCTTAAAGAAGGGATTCCTTTTATAAGGGTAAGTAGATTTTATATATATGAATAGTTTTCTGTAATATTTTTCGTAGTATAATTAGTAACAATAACACCTAAACAAGAACACAATGAAAGTGATTTCATAAAATACTAACTGTCGCCCGCGACTCCGTCCGCGCGCAGTTAAAAAATGAGGGGGGGGGTATGAAAAATAGATGTTGGCCGATTCTCATAGTTACCGGATAAGCACAAAAAATTTCATGAGAATCGGTCAAGCCGTTTCGGAGGAGTACGGGAACGAAAACTGTGACACGAGAATTTTATATATTAGATTACTTGGTTGTTTTCTTAAAGAGTTTCAAATGCGATGGAATATTTTGGCAAGATTATGATAGTTAAAAAATGTTAAACCTTTTTTATGCTGAAATTTGACATTAAATATAAAAACAAAGAAGAATATATATGGCAATAGAACTCCGTGGAGCTTTTCAGGTTTGTTAGTTAAAACAGAAATTATTTAAATGATAAAAGTTTGTACTCAATTAAGTCTACTTCACAGTACGTGTGCGACTTAATATCCGACGGGATTAGATATGGTGCGTACGTTTACAAAGAAATTAAATTATTACTTTCAGAAATATATTTTACCACGAAATTATTCTCAATATTGGATAAATATTAGGCGTCAAAATAAATGACTGAGGAAGATATGACTTGCTCGATTTTATTCAAGTGAATAAATTAAAAAGTAATTTTTATCTGACGTAAAGTTTTGAATCAAACTTTTGGAATAAAACTGAATATGTTAATTGTAAGTTTATTTAAGTAGGTAGTTTTATAGTTTAATAGCTATGCCCGCGACTTCGTCCGCGTGAAATTCTGTCTTCGGATAGAATGTTTTTACGCTAATTATTTTAATTAACCTAAAATAAGTTTCAAGCTTCTAACAGTAAAAATGACGATAATTTCATACAAACTTTATCCCCCACTTTCAACCCCTTACAACCCCTTTTTCGCGTTAAAATGTAGCCTATGTCCTTCCTCAGGCTCTAGACTAAATTCATTTAAATCGGTTCAGTAGTTTTGAGGTGAAAGCGAGACAGACAGACAGACAGGCAGACAGACAGAGTTACTTTCGCATTTACCTATATAATATTAGTAAGGATATTAGTAAGGATTAATATTCATATATAGAAACAATCTTCATTAGTTTACTTTCATTTTGAAAACCAGAATTAACGTAGGTTTATCGAAAAAAAACCTAGTTAATATTCATTCCCTGTGTCTTTTGTTGGAATTTATAGAAACTCTTTTAGACGTGAAAATAATAAAAGCAAAGCTTTATTTAAAGTCGACTTCCACTGATGTTACAAGTATAAAAAGTTCAACAAATGCGTCCCGCCCATCACAGACGCGCTGCGGTCGTCGTTAATTAAACCGCGAGATAATTAGAGCACGCGCCATGATATGCTGGAGTTATGTTGCACACGAACTTGTTATGCTAAATTATTTTTTATTTTTATAAATAAATATTACAAGAAAATAAAAAATATATCAGCCTGTATTTTTGTTTTAGGAAAGGGCAATCGGTATCCTTTGTACCAACTAGTGAGGTGAGACATCACAGTTTAGCTGGTATGGTCCTTTAGAAACGGTGCTGACTTAATCGTAAACATCAATCACAAATAAATAAAAAAAATCAATATATAAATATATAATATATATATATATATATATATATATATATATATATATATATATATAAACTTGAGAGGTGTCAAGGGACACCTGGATGGAACGAAGTTCTTTTCTATTAATTAGTGAAGGAACCAATGTTTATTCTATGAATAAAAAACTTAAGTCTTCACAAGAAGTACAATTTTATTTCTATGAATTTTCGTTATATTTTGTCACGTCGTTGCCTTGGTGAAGTAGCGCGCAAAAAGTGTCGTGACAACTTTTCGTAAGAATTTTTTCCGTCTAGGCCCCTTTCACAACGCGCGATAAGGAACTTTGTTCCAAAAGAAAGTCGTGTTAGTTACACTATTTATAACTCAAGAACGGCTGAATCGATTTGACTGAAAATTGGTGGGCAGGTTGCTTAGAACCAGGAAAAGGACATAGGATAATTTTTACCCCGTTTTCTATTTTTTTTCCGCGTGGACGGAGTCGCGGGTAAAAGCACGTAAATAATAAAATTGGTCCGCTAGTACATAATATTCATGTAACACTGTTAAATATTTACACATACACACCGTCTTAAAAGTAAGTCCATAATTGAACAAGACCTTTCCATTATTTGAATTACAAAACGTGTTTAAAACTTTGTCTAAAACACAAGTTCTCACGAGTTTGGCAAAGTATAATCAGGGATAAAATGGTAACCTTGTCTGTCCTTTGTGCCTCAGACAGATGTTAATATCAATTATGAAGTAATTTTAACTTTAAAATAATGATTAGGTCTAACCCACCTCATAGTTTCCACTATCAAAACATCTGGAAAAAACATATTGTTACATCTTTTTTTTAAAAAGAGAGAGAGGGAAAGAGAGGGAGTGGAGAGAGAGAAAGAGAGAGTAGAGGTAAAGTGAAAGAGATTAAGACAGATGACAAAATGTTTTTGTACATTATATTTGACAGTGGAAATTCATGAATTTGTCATACGGTTCGATTCACCAATTATAAAAATTTCTTTAAGCGACATCTATTTTAACCTTCCCTTCTACTTATCTTATCTATCTTATATATATATAAAAGAAAGTCGTGTTAGTTACACTATTTATAACTCAAGAACGGCTGAATCGATTTGACTGAAAATTTGTGGGCAGGTAGCTTAGAACCAGGAAACGGACATAGGATATTTTTTTACCCCGTTTTCTATTTTTTATGCCGCGCGGACAGAGTCGCGGGTAAAAGCTAGTAATGAATAAAGAAAACTAGGACGAACTGTATCTTGTTCAAAGAGAATTGAATAATTCAAATTGTTTCCTTTGAGCTGAAATGTTAGATATTTAGTTTGTTTTCTTCTTATCACAAACAAGCAATTATTTTGTGATTTCTTTGTATTAATGAATACAAAGGAGCGTTGTTCTATTTGAAGTTGAAAATCTTTGTTTTCATTAATTCATTCTTTTCATATTATCAATATTGAAACCTGATTATTCAGAAAATGAAACGGTATTAAGGTTGACAAACTATGTATAATACTCAGATTAATTAATGGTCACTAGAAGTCACAAACAGTGGATAAAGTAAGATAATTTTACACTAAAGAGTTGCATAAGGTAAACGTTAAATATCTCTAAATGTCGCAAATAGTTTGAGAGTGTTTTTTTAATTGTCAACTTTTAAAGCAATCTGTGTTCTACATATTACGAGTATAAAGGTTATTAAAAACTAATATTGTGTTATGTGATTCATTTTATTTAATTTCCTTTGATCACGGTTATCTAGTTTGAAACTATTTGCGCTATCTGGAGGAGAAAATAGTTAAATTTACTGTTTATGCTCTCAACTATGAAATAAAGCAACGTTTTACCCTCCGCCGCAAATACTCGGAATACTTGGCGAGATTCCTTACTACAGTTATGTATTTGAATGAAGAATAAATAAAGCTTTAATTACATAGTTATAAGCTTAATATTTTACAAAGAAATAATTTCATATTGTAACCGTAATTATCCATTTTCGAAAAAATTGAAAATAGATATATTAACAGTTTAACAGTGGTAGATCCCGCAACGACAATATTTGTTGGGTGCACGAATTAGCCGGGTCGATCGGTGAAATACAACGACCACACAGAAGACAGGCGTGAAGTGGAAGCAATTCCGCGTTTCGTCTGATGAGTGTGGTACCGAAGGCCTAATTTTAGTTCTCTTTCCCTTCCCACCATTTTCTTATTAGGAAAGGATAAGAAGGGCAAGTGGATTTGGCGAAAGAGGGGACGTATAGGAAGGGAAAATATCCTCTTTCTGTGCGTCCCCTTCTTCGTTGATTAAAGGTAGGCAACGCATCTGCATTTGCGGATGTCTATGGGCAATGGTCGCCTCGCTATTTCGGCGAATCCAGGTGGCCGTTTGCTCGTTTGCCACCTTATGATATAAAAAAAATATTGCTTTCTCTGTTTTCTTCCTAAAAGGTTGTAAGGGATAGCAATAAGATTTTGTACGTTTCAATCTTTTCACCAAAACTTACGGTAACTCAATGAAGACGGATAATATGTTTTATTTGAGTAAGTTTATAACCACTTTATACATTTTCCAAAATAAAATTTAATTATGATACCTTTTATATTCGTATGTAAGTTGAGAATTACATTAGATGTTTTAAAAATAATTATTTATGTACTTTGCTAGAAGCGAGACATTCTCAGACCTAACGATATCGAATAAATGCTTTTCGTCTGGGTCGTACAATGTGACTTACTCACCCCCAGTCTGTACGTCTTCGTTTTTTGATATTAGTATTGGATGTTGGATATAAGATCTCAAATTGAATGTAATATAGCCTTTCAATATGGCTTTGGATTGTTAATTATTTTTGTATTATCCGTAATGTTAATTTTTTTTATCAAAGTTGAAATTGGTACAACAATATAACAAAGTATAATTTAAAAACTAAAACATTTTTAGTTTTTAAACTAGAATTTTTTTAGTTGAATTCACATCGTTAAGTTAGAAAGCCGTTCAGGGAATTGAAAATAAACTTTTAACTACATTTAACCTTAAACTAAATTTCCACTAATTGAGAAGTATTTTAAAAAAATGTGTACTGTTTATAAACAACTTTATTTATTTATAACTTTGTGCTTTTTATTGCAGATGTTATAATAAAAAAAGATATAACAATATAGAGCGAACAAATGTACACCATCTGTCAGATTTATGAAGCCCGAATGGATTGTTTTACCCGTCGAATGCATGCACTGCTGGAAACATCTGCTTACGATTTATTATGTTCACTAATGCAGTTTCTATTTCTGTTGCAAAAATTTTTTTATATACCTCATTGTGAAGTTGAATTTATTTAAGTAATAACTATGAATTAGTGACATACGAACAAATATTTGAAAGTTGTGATACTTGTTGTGGCAACTCTAGCCCCGGGGTTGCCTGGCCAGTGGCTGCGTCAAATTAACCTTTTGTCATCTTTTTTTTACTTGTTTTCTGTTCTTGTTCATTTTTTATCAGTCTTGTTATTGTGGTAAAGAAATCATCATCAGCAAAAAATCTTTTATTAACAGCACTTTTATTTTTATTATACTATTATTAAAATGCAAAAAAAACTTCACTTATTGAATCTTCTACTTAATAAGAAGTTATAGAGTATGATGCACTAAAATGTCTAGATGATAAATTACAAAGTCTCAAAAATTCGAGACACCGAGTATTCGAGGTATCAGTGGAAGGAAACGGCATTTATTTCGGCTTACTTAGGATTTCGACTTAACAAAGTTCGAGTTATAGAGATTTCACTGTAAAATGTGCACAGCTACAGCGAGCTGATATAAATTTTGGAGGGTAAAATAGAAATAAATGTTTGAATGTGATGTTCACGGATCATAAAACCATTTAGGTCATGTAACGCTCACTGGGCACCGACTTGAAACGTAGGTCATCCCAGGAACATTAATTCAAGAAGCGAGCGTAACACCATCTTAAAGCCCGGCAACGCATCTGCGGTTCCTTTGGTGTTGCAGACCTTAGTGTTCCCGCTGCTCGTTTGCCTCCTTCTCTTATAAAAAAAAATTAAACTATGTAATTACGTCAAGTACTAACCTCCTTGAAGACTACTTACAGCCATGACATTATGTTAAACAACCGCAACGGCTTAACGCACGGTGAATTAAATGTCTTTGAATTTTGTTGACACGGAATGTTATTTTGCAATTTGTATGGCTAAAATTGTTCAACAGAATTTAGATTTGAGACTTTGATTTTTATTGATAATCTATGCGGTAAATAATAAGAGCTAGAAATCCGTAATGTAGAAGACAATAACTGTTAATGATTTTTTTATTTGTATTTAATAAAACAAAAATCATTGAAAAAAGATTCCTTTAATGTCTAATCTGCTAACATTGGGGAAGGGTAACAAGGAACATTACATAATTAATCAGTGAGAAAAACTAACTCAGAGCACGCTCATTCCACAGTTAAATTTCAACTTTAATTCAAACATTAACTACCTCCGTTAACTGTAAACTGAACATGCTTTAGACAATTAATATTGTATGTCCACTGTTTCAAATGTGTTGTCTATAGTTCACTTATACGTTTTGTTTGCGAATACTTAACACTAACTTAACACTTGCACATTGTACTTTCACATTAAACTCGCTAAACTGGCATAACTACTAAAGTCCTGCTTGTATTAGCTGTTGTTTTGTTCTTGTTTTCAATTTAAATCGTCTTCTATTATTTATGATTTGTTTGCTTTTTTTACAATTCAATAATGAAACAGTTAATTTAAACACCTGATGTAAAGAAAACCGCATTTTGTAATAACTTTAAACTTATAATTACAATATCCAACTAAGTTACAAGCAAGTACATCATTAAGAGATCCCTGTCAGAGAGTTTTTTTTAAATATTAGTATAAAGTAGTTTTTTGGTAACCTTTTTTTCGTTTTATTAATTAAAGTAACTATGCATTTATAGTCGTACAGAATTTCTTATATAATATTAGTAGGCGCTATCGGAGATTTATTTATTGAACCGTAAAGAATGAACGTAATAAAACAAATTATTTTTATTTATTTGTAATAGCCAGTTATAGTCGCCTTTAGCGAGGTCATTTAAATAGGCCACATTTGACATTTCACCAAAATTCAACAAGGTAAGGAGTAACGGCGGTCTTAATATTATTTTTTCCAAGTTACAACTGCACAATTGTTTCCCATTTTTTTTTAAATTTCGATTTTATATTTATTGGAATTATGTCAAATGAACGTTGTTACAATGTTACGTCAGTGAACTCTTTTTATTTTTAAACACTAAAAAGAACGAAAACATGGATATATCATAACAACTGATTTCTATTTAATGTTTGAAGTTTGTATCGATTCATTCAATTTAATCGATGTTTTTAAGTACATCACCTCACTATGAACTTAAAATCGATAGATGTCAAATGTGACATTTAAGTGGCCCTGCTATAAACGAGATCACTTTAAAATTGAGAATATATATTTTAAACGAGGTTTCATTCGTAACTCGTTTACTTTTTTTCTAATTTTAATGTTTCTTTTTTTAAAGTTCAATAAAATGAGTTAAACAAAACGCATGCAGCGTCATTTCATATAGCGAGCATAAGTGGCAAGAAGCAACGTTAAAGCGGGTCGGAAATTTTAATATATCATGGTAAAACTGTTTTATGCAGTCACTGCACTGCGAAATGAAATGAGAGCTTCTGCGAGCAAAATTACTTCTTTATGACATACAATAAAATTTGCGCGAATTGTTCCAAAATTATTACTTTGTTGTTATTTTTGATTGAATATTTCGTTCGGAATCGTAAGAAAAGAAATGGGAACAACATATTGGTATGATAATATTAAAGATCTTTATACAAAAAGTATTAAGATATCCGATATCACTTAACTGTACTTATTTTACTAATATTATAAATGCGAATGTTTGGATGGATAGATAGATGGATGGATGGATGGATGGATGTTTGTTTGAAGGTATCTCCAGATCGGCTGTATGGATCTGGAAGAACACATAGGCTTTTAATTAAGTTTTTTTTTAATTCCACGCGGACATAGTCGAAAACTAGTATATCATAAAGTTTGTTATGCTAATAAAGTAAATCATTTAAGTAATTTCGGACAATTTTGTTAATAAATTATTTAGAGTAGATAAATTTAAGGAAAGACTAAACTGGTATACATAAGTATCGAAAATATTGTGTTTCATATAAACTTGAGTTCTAATCGAGAGTCGATGACATAAGGACAAGCTTAGCAAAAGCTTAGTAATGTGCTTAAGCTTAATATGACTATAAACTTCAAACTCGAAAGGTTAGTCTAAGCAAAGTTTAAGTACGGTCTATAAATTTCAACCATAGAGTTAAACACTGAGGAAAATTACCTCAACAAAAGGCTCCTTTTCTCGTCTCTCTTTTGTTCTCTGGGTTAGGTATGTATAGGTATATATTATTGTAATAAATTATATTTATGCATTTTCATAGTTGTTTTAGCAATGGAAATTTACCATTTAATTTAATATAACGCAGTAAAGCTTGATGAAGACCGTTTCTTGCAGAAATTCTCCCTTGCAGAAAGTCGTTTAGATGTGTATCGCGATGGTTATTCTTGTGTCGGGCTATGTTGAAACTGTTCCGGTTACAGCTTGCCTGCAATTACTGGGTTAACATGAGGCGCCGTTCTATGTTAAAAGATCACGATGTGTGTTGCGACTTTATACTCCATATATGTCAAATGTTGTCTTACTTGCCTTTACCAGTATTTCCATTAAATAATATGTTGCGACAGAAAAAAAGCTCACGTGATTCACTTAATAATAACAATAAAGGCTAGTTTTACAGTGTAGATAACTTCGTTATACGTAATTATGTGAATACATTCATGTTTTACACATTGGCATACGGTTATACACTATATAACCGTAAGTTTCCATTGCCTAATATCACGGTTTTATTCAGAGTACTAACTAAATAATAGTATTAAATAACTACTTTTTTCAATTAAAGTCGTCCTTGGCGTTTTACAATCTCCAAATAAGCTGTGACACGGAAACAATGTTGATGGTAGGAAAATTATGTTCCAGTTAATTTATTCGTTAGTTAGTTACATTGCACTTTACTTAAAATTTATGAAATTTGCTTTCAATAAATTTCTTGGACTTTAATTTTTGACGATGTTTATTTATTTATTTATTTTCTTTATTTTGCATAAAAGAAAAAAGCAAAATACTGTTCTCTTATTTAAGTATGATACTATTATCGAATGAAAATGTTTTTCCACTATATTACACGAAAGTGAGGTTGAGCGAATATATTTTCCATTTATTGTCTAGTAGTCAATACTTTGTTGTTAACAAGACTTTGATAAATGTAAGCAACGAAGAATAACATCCACATCAATCAAGTGGGCAGGTGTGTAATTCAGTTTCACTCGTCAACGAGACGCGATTCATGTCGAGAACAGTCACTAACACATGACTCTTATTTAGACAGATAAAATAATTTTTAAATAAAAATAAATTATTAAGATCGTGTTGCACAACTTCCATTTCAGCCTCGTAACGCCCACTGCTGGGCATAGACCTCCCCCAAAGATCGCCACGACGATCGGTCCTTTGTAACTCGCATCCATGATACTCCCGTAACCTTGACCAGATCATCGGTCCATCTTGCGGGAGGCCTGCCCACGCTGCGTCGACCTGTACTTGGCCGCCATTCGAGTACTTTGCGACCCCATCGGCCGTCCGTTTTGCACAACTATCTTACTAATATTATAAATGCGAATGTTTACATGGATGGATGTTTGTTTGAAGGTATCTCCGGAACGGCTGAGCAGATCTGGATGAAATTTGGTATAGCATAGTCTGGAAGAATACATAGGCTACTTATTAAGTTTTTTTTTTCAATTCAGCGTGGACGAAGTCGCGGGCTACAACTAGTACTATAGTAAAAAGTGTTTGCTTCATAACGAAATACCATTTTTATGTGTCATATTAACATTGGTAGGGTTGATGACAAAAGAAAAATGGACTCAGACGAGTCAAAGTATGTAGAAGCAAAAGAGATCTATTGATGTCAAATATAAATCTGTATTCTGTGACAATCGTTTCTTGTATTGTATCTCTTATCAGTAATTAATTCTTAAAAAATGCAATTTGTCAAAATTTTGACTTTTATAAAAATCACATTAATACGCTAGCTGTTAAAAACAGTTAGGTTTTTAAAACTCAATAAAAAAGACAATGAACATTTATTTAACACCGATATGTCAAATGCATATTGAGTGCAAATACGGGGCGTTAACTTTATTGTGTCGTTAATAACGTGGGAAGGAAATAATTAATTTTGCTTTCTTTACAAATCCGATTGGTAGTTTCTCAAATTAACGGAAAACTACTACTAGATTATATGGATAATTTTAAAGCATCCAGTTACTATTATACTTATTTTTATTTTTAAGCTGAACGCTTTTGCTTAATGGTTTCTTAAGGTTTTATTTCAAAACCATGAGATTTGAGCCTTTCCGTCAAAGACTTATTAAAATCAGTCCAGTTGTTCTGAATAGACAAATAAAAAAATGGTGTAAAAAATATGTTTTTTTTTTAATTACATATTACACTCTCATTTTAGTAAAATGTAAAGATAAAAATAAATTTTATGAAGAAAAAACTAAACTTATTTACAATTTCAAATTAAGTCAAATTAAATTAAAGTGTTTAATGCACAATTAAACATTCTGCCAAAGAAGTATACTGGCCATTACGAACCTTTGCCTTTTTAATTATAGAAAAAGATGGGAGAAAAGGGAATCGCGCGGGAAGTCGACGAGTTAACAACGAGATGATACAGTGAATAGAGTTTGAACGAAATAATAATATAAATAGTTTCATAATAAGTATATTTTAACAACGGAATAAACGCATTTTGTTACAAAGAGACGTGTTTTTGATTAAGATTTCTTCTTTCGCCAATCAATTGCTATCATAAGTTATCATCTGCGTTGGTTAATTTGACAGTTTGCATTCTCAGAGCGTGGGAAGTAAAGTAATATCGGCAAATATTTCTTCCGTCACTTTCACCGAACTATGTGATTATTTGTTGTTCAACATTGTATATTATGAAAATTTATTAAACAAGCAACAGTTCATTTGAAAAAAAGATAGTCTAATATATTTTATAAAATTCTCGTGTGACAGTTTTCGTTCCCGTACTCCTCCGAAACGGCTTGACCGATTCTCATGAAATTTTGTGAGCATATTCAGTAGGTCTGAGAATCGCCCAACATCTATTTTTCATTTTTTTTAACTGCGCGCGGACAGAGTCGCAAGCGACAGCTAGTATTAAAAAAAATATTTAGTTTTCTGTGTTAGTTTCGACCATGACATATTTACCTTGTAGGTGTAATCAAGCTATATATAAATTTGATACGAAATTTTCTACCTTTTTTTTACTTTACTTTTAAAGATTATGCAAATATAGCAGTTGTAGTAAAAAAAAAATATATTAAAACTGAACATAACCAATAGAAAAAAATGTTACTCAAAAAGTAACTTGAGTTAAATTTAATAAAGTAAATCTTTGTATTAACCGTTTAACATATTTAAAATATTAATTTAGCCTACATTCGTTAATTATGCTATAAACATGAGTAAAGCATCCGTTAGGAGCATGTGACATGAAGTTATTGCTAATAATTAGCGACTTCCATTTGCTATTAAGGAAACTCGTATGTAGTTCAGTGATTACGAGAAGGTCTCTGAATAAAACTTACTATCGAAATTAGTATCATAATTTCGATAGTAGTTTTAACAAGTTCACTTTTGTTTTTAGATAAACGAAGTCAAAGAGTTACATTAAAAAAAAGTTTCATATACTCAGTTACGTTAAAATCGCGTTGAAGTCTTTAGTATGACATCTTACTTGTAAACTTTTGCGAGTAGTTTCTGTTTTAAAAATTTTAAACTGATATTACCAATACCAAGAATTATATAAAACTAGCTTTTACCCGCGACTTCGTCCGTGCGGAATAAAAAAAATGCACACAAGATAAAAAAGTTCCTATGTCCGTCTCCTAGTTCTAAGCTACCTCCCCATCAATTTTCAGCTAAATCAGTTCGACTGATCTTGAGTTATAACAAGTGTAACTAACACGACTTTCTTTTATATCAATAGATAGATCTAGTACATGTTACACTGTTGTAACAATTTGTAAAATTATTCAATAAATATTTTTAAGT
The DNA here is from genome assembly GCF_912999745.1 of Papilio machaon. Classification (NCBI taxonomy): domain Eukaryota; kingdom Metazoa; phylum Arthropoda; class Insecta; order Lepidoptera; family Papilionidae; genus Papilio; species Papilio machaon. The sequence goes on along the minus strand of NC_059996.1, from coordinate 1,639,602 downwards.
GCTAAATACTCAATAGAATCACAACACCCAAACTTTTGCATTTGCTAATCCAACATTACATTGTAATAAAAATAATTACATCAAATAAAGCGCAGTCACATTTCTCTGCCAATTAAAGATCATCGATGTGAATAGAAATAGAAAATGTATGAAAGTTTAGACGTCAAATTTAATATTTCCTGTGCAGTCAGATGAAAACAAGCTTATACGTTTCAATGATCTACAATAACTGATCATTAGTGAAAGTATATTTACAATTTATCAAAGAGTTAATTAGAAATTCCTTAACTTTGATTTTTGTCACTGGGTGAAACATGAGATGCCAAATTTTTATAGAAAAGACGTAATAATTTAGGAAAATGTGCCGCACAAAATAGGAAGTAAGTTAAAAGAAAATGCATGTAGGTTCATTCTTAGGCTCTGTAAAATGTAACATTAGTAAGTAGCACAAACTGTAATGAAAAACTTTCAGCTGACGGTCCGGAAAACGGGGTGAATCACGTTTAGAATGTTGAACACTTTTACGTATAACAGAAAGAGATTTTACTTGCACGATGCTTGCGAACCATCCCGGTGAATCGCAGCGGTCAGTCGCGCTTGCGCATCGGAGACGCTCGCACGCGCCTCTTAATACGTAAAACCGCGCTCGAAACTTACGAATTGTGACAGTGACATGGTTTTGTGCTCTAAACGGATTAAGTTACGGTGTCATTGAAAACGTAAGTTAACTTATATCAAGTATATTTTGTGAATTTTTTAAACTTTGTATATGAAAAAAAAATTAGTGTAATTTTTGTAATTAATCATGTTTTGTCGGCAGATGAAAATTATTTGATTATAATTTCAATTGCATCAATTCTTAGTGGGCGTAACGCATGTTATCTGGACACGCGAAAGCAAACACAGAAACGTATGAATGCGTATTAATTACAGATGTTCATTTGTAACGTGAGCGTATTTAAATTATTTAGAAATCGTCATCGTGCAAAAAAATGTACAAAATCGTTGAAGCGGTGAACAGCCGGTGGCCGCAAGATGCCGCAAACCGCTTTGACGGCAACCGCATCTTGATAGTGTTGGTTTAATAGACAGTTGATACAGCCTATAGTTTAGTACTAGATTTGTAGTATAACTTACCACAAGAATTTCAAACTATAAAATTGTTCTGACTAAACAGGCAATTGAAAAGAATAAACCATGCTATCTATTACTATTTGTAAATTATATTTTTGACTTTAAATGTGATATTTTAATATTTGCTAAAATCATCCACAATCGTAAAATTAAAGCAAGATGTAAATCAAGACCATGATGAATGCAGAATAATAGAGCGACACAACAATATTCTAGCGATATCTAATACTCATGCAAAATGCAACGAATCCACTGGCCATTGCTATGGACACCAAAATTCATTTATTTCCCAGGATTAACTTAAATATTAAATTCTTTTTTGCATCATGTTTTAAATCAGTAATTTATGTATACATTTAATGAAATAATAAATAACAATTCATTCATCTATCGCTTATTAATTTTATCGACATAATTCTTGACGATGAAGATAATTATCGAAAGATAAAACAAATAAAATGAAAAATAAATTTTACTTTGTGTTTTAATTAAATCATTATTAGCTTTACCTTAAAACGAAAATGAACGTTAGCTTTTCAATTTTCATTAATAATAATTAACGTCATAACGAAAATATGTAATTTTGTACAATATATATCACGAGTTTCAAGCAGTTTTTGGGACTATTAATTGTTTTCATATTCATTTTAATTTCATCTTTCATTGTTTACGTAATTAATCGACAGATAAGATAAGCGTAAAGATCTGGAAATTAAAAAAATGAATGATTAGTCAAAGTTTTACTTTTACGCATTTAACACTTGTATACAATTTTTAAACACTCATAAATTGACATCTAGAAATTATGAAAGAAAGTATTAAAAAAATAGGGGCTACTACATTGTCAGATGTTATGCTGCTAAGAAATTGCATGAAGGAATATCCTGAAAAAGTGTGAAGCATGGTACCCCTCCGCTGGAGATGGTATCCGCGCGTGCTCGAGTGTGTTAGTGGTGCGGCCAGTGAGAGTTAGAATGTGTAGCGGCGACCTGTAATACATTGCAGAGAAATACTGCTGCTATACACGGACTGCAAACAGTCATCAGCTATAGCTGCAGATGTTGTCAGCCAATCTGAAGTTAGGCGTTAACCGAAAGACGAACCGAAGTTTGCTCGCCTTGTTAAAATGTAGCTAGTTCAACTCCGACCACTTGAAGGTGCCTGTATTTACTGTTTAATGCAGTCCGTTTACAGCAGCTGTTGGCCTCCGTAAATTTAATACCACGTCTTAATAATTTCCTTCTAACACAATCGCGTGTTTCGACCAGACGTTTTACGAAATTGTTTGCGATGTAATTTTGGTAAAATTATCTAGGTTTGTCGACTAAATGCACATCTGTTAAGACGATTGTGGATTTTTGTTACCGTTACAAGCAAATAACTGTGGAAATGCGTGAACTACATTTGATAGGCTACGAATTATGAGCTTTTTAAAAATACTTATCTCTAAAATAGTACCTGTTAAGTTAAAATATTTTAATTTGTCTCGTAAAATCTTTATTGTCTATTTAAAACTACTGTCACCGTAATATAAGTTTGTATTTTCAATCATAAAATATATCGATATTTGAAATCGATCATAATACGAAACTAGCTGGTAAAAGCCCGGAAGCTGCGAGATATCGATTACGTATCGTCGTAAAGTATCGGTGCTCGGTATTACAAGATTCAAATTTTATGACAGCTCGGAGATATTGAGTTTACTGCGAGTGGAAGGAGCAGTGTAGTGCTATCCAGCATTCATTTACGTCCCACCAATATCTATTTTTAAACAAAATTTACAATTAGTATGTTATTTGAAATTTTTTAAAACTTATTATTTCTTGTAACTTTTTAAATAAGCTTTAGGCTTATGCTAGTTTTTTTTTTAGGATAAAATCATAAACTATTCAAAGGGCGGAATGCGAACTCACAATCACGTGATCGTTGTCCGGATCCATTATGCTCTAATCATTATGCTAATAGCGCTCCTTTTTGCGCGAGTCTTGTTCTAAAAGTTTGAATTGTATTATACAGCAATAAACATCGTGTCCACACTACGCTTGTTTGCGAGCATTAGTAACATGAGCACTACTTGCCCACTCGATGGGAACCAATTTAAAGAATGTCCATTACCATAAAATGGTAATTTATCTAAGACATTTCATAGTTTTCATGTGAAATCGCTTTCAGAAAAGTAAGAGTTAAAATTGTTGTGGTTTATCTATTTCACTTATACGAATCCAATCTTTCAAAGTTTCCTAATACATTTTTAGATTGAATAAAATTAGGCCTTTCCACTGTCAAAGCACTTGGACAAAAACAATTTGTCTTCTAAGATTTTACCTGAACAATCCACGATTATATTGTAATTAAACACTTCGCTTAATTTCGACGTTAGTACTTAATTAATAATTTCGCATATACGGATATCAAAAATATTTAAGATTGACCCAATTACGTGAGCCGTTGTCAGATTCTGTTACTTACGTTCAGCTCATAATCTTATTGTCTTTCATCACGCGATGCTAACGTCTTTAAGACATTCTATTTTAAATTACGCTGCATTTTAACTTTGGATTCGCAGATAAAAATAATCAGATTGACAAGATTTAAAATGCAATATTTTATCTTTTTTACTTCAAGTATAATAAATGAATTACGAGACACAATGCAATAGAATTGTTTCTTTCCAAAGTTACAGAAACTAATTATAATGCAATAAAGTACAACAATTTTTTTATCAAAGTCGTCCACGAAAATCCGATAATCCTTCAATAAGTTTTGTATACCAAAATGGTAGACTAAAACAACTATCCTAAATTCCTCAACTAAATAAAGTTCTTAAATAACGCACATGACTAAATCAAATAAACTCAGCATAGACTAAATGTTCAGAAAATTCAACAATCAAGATTTAATACTTTTGTATAGCTATTCGTTGATATAACATTGTATTCAAGATACAACAACGTTTTATTCGAGACGAAAAAACATTATTGTTACAATTAAATCAAATTCGCAGACAACTTGTAGGTTTGAGCATCATTTGAAGGCATTAGTAGTGTTTGATAGCTTATTTAAAAGATTTTACGGCGCTTTTATTGGTTGTTAATACGAGAACGTGTACATAATCTGATTAGACGTGCGATGAATTGTGATTGTAACAGATATTCTGAATACGTCACTTAATCTGAACAATCTGCCTGTTGTTCTAAAACTTAAAATAATACTCTACTTTGTCTAGTGTAATGTTACTAACCATTGTTTTCTGAAACCGAAATCCCAGTTTAAAACATATTTCTGTTTTGTCAAAGATAATGCCAGAGACGACGATATGTTTTATATAGAGATTTTTGTCTCAGAAACCAACTTTAAGTAATTTCAGATACAAATATCAGAATCGTCATAAAAAATTACAAACATGTTAACAAAGATTTGATAAAAAAAATTGGCAACAATTCAAAAAAATCTAAAAGGTGCTTAAATTTAAGCTTGGAAATAGGTTTCTAAACATATAAATGGCTACCAAATGATATCGACTTAAATAAATCATTCGAAATTCACTTATAAAAATTCCCAAGCCAAAGGTATATTTATCGGGAACTCCTCATAAAACATCCTTAATTTATAGCCATGTCATTATTCTGTTAGTAGACGTATTTTACTTTTGATAAATATCATACCGCAATATATATTTAAGACTCGTTTGTGTCCGCGGCTTCACCTCGAGTTCGTATAATTTATGAACTCTTCAATATTTTGATAGTTGCTCAACTAGTGGTTTTGGATAACTGTAATAATAACTATGTTATTAGTTAATGTTTTTGGATAATCTGTGCTCAGAATTGAGCTTGATTGCGTTTTTTTTCTTGGCTAATAAATCACTAACTTTATTGTTCAAAAAAAAAAAATAGCAATACTGATGTTTAGATATAAATTGTAATTATTTCTAAAACAGTTTTGGTATGACTCGGTATATTACGGACTTAAGAAAAAATCTTTTAATTTGAACCTTTATATACTGGAAAGATAGACGTTACATAATCATTGGCCACGGAAAATGTAGGTTTTATAAAGCTACTAGTGGTCCGGAAAATAATTGTCGGGCAATCATCACGTCCCAAGCGTAATCAGCATAATTGTACTTACCACCTCTGACCTAGAAAGATATTCTGGTCCGCTTGACATCCCGCTATAATAACGTATACTAGTGCAACAACTTGAAATTATAAACATTAAAATTGGTTGAACAAAATTAGTATTTTAATTTAATTAAATTTATTAAATTTATAAACTTTCATTTTCTTTTCTTTCTGTTTCTTATTTCATCTAAAATTCATATTTCGTAATTTTTCTTTATCCTAAAACAAATGATAATTTCTTAATTTAGGTACACAATATTGCCCTATGTAATATTTGAGTATGGTATATTATCAATAGTAACTGTCGCCAGCAACTCCGTCCTCGTGGAATTAAAAAACTTATTAAGTAGCCTATGTGTTCTTACAGACTATGTTCTACATCCGTGCCAAATTTTATCAAGATCCGTTGAGCCGTTGCCGAGATACTTTCAAATAAACATCCATCCATCTATCTAAACTTTCGCATTGATAATATTAGTAAGATTATGGTGACACTTCAATGTTTTATTGTTTAAAAGACATCGTTACATTAAGACAGAATTTTTAGCTCTTAGACTATATTTATGTATTTATGATTCTGTGAAAACATATTGTTAAATAAATCATACCCACTATACATTACGCCATGTACAAGATAAATCGAATCAGAACAAATATTCTGGACTATAACATGTTTATCGAACACCATTTATACTTGAATGGCGTATTAAATGTAAATGTGTAGAGATATGTCACCGTTCGCTGTAAATCTTTATTGAGATAAGATACACCCTGTATATGTCACCGGCAGTTTGTGAATTCCTCAATTTTAAATTGCCTAGAAAAATCTTATAAAAGCTGGCAAATTACATATAGAACAGTAAATATTCATCAATCATGATAATTAGATTGGTTTAAAATGAGATGCCGTGATACTTAACTTTGCCTAGGTAAATTACGAAAGTGTGGAATTCACAATGTGTCAGTGACATATACACGGTTACTGAACTTAAAAAGAAGGCATAGACAGCTACTGCAGTTTTTTCTTTTTATAAAACCAAATGGATTCCCCGTCATAAGTATTAACCAATAAATTTATTCAATGTTTCTTTATTGCATATTCTATACAGGATACTAGTTTTATTTTATTTAACATTGCAACTTGCTCATACACGAACTGAGAAATACGCAATGCTGTGTAAATTACGACTTGAAATAAACATGTTACAATTTTTGTCGTAAATAAAATTAAATGCTTTTAGTAGTTAAAAATTTTAAAATATTTTATTTATTTTAAAATATTAATTCCAATTCATTTTTTTAAAATAATGTTTGATAGTGAAAATTATTGGGCACGTTATATATAAATGACAAGAACCATTACAGTTTACCAGGAGTTTAGGTTAAAAGTTGCCACAATTTCCGCGCAAGCGCACTAAATCTATTGCGGAATTTGTGCTAAGTTGATATCAATTTAGACTTCGCTGCGTATGCGATGAGATTTGAAACTTGTTTTAAATGATCTTTAATAAAGATTAAATGAATGTGAATCTTTAATTTCACATTTATCATTTCGAACCCATTACTTTTTGAATAACTCCGTATATGAACGTATTTTGATAAGTTTCGTAAAAAATATTTCAAAGGCAGCTAACAAGAAGTTGATAAACTTGGATGTTGAGTTATCATGCAATACCCGTTGAAAAGTAATCGCTGGGCGGCACCGTGTGGCCAGTGCCCGATAACCAACCTCTGCCCACCCACCATATGATCTTATAGCTTTCTCCACTTAATACTAAGTAATTTAATCGCTTATGGTATAGTCAGGATAATGAATGGTTATTTTTAATCTTTAAAATAGTTTTAAAAATGGAATAGTTAAGTAAAACAATGTCTAAACATATTTATAAGAAACTAGCTTTTACCCGCGACTCCGTCCGCGCGGAATAAAAAATAGAAAACGGGGTAAAAATTATCCTATGTCCGTTTCCTGGTTCTAAACTACCTGCCCACCAATTTTCAGTCAAATCGATTCAGCCGTTCTTGAGTTATAAATAGTGTAACTAACACAACTTTCTTTTATAAATATAGATGTACCACATGGCATCGTGTATCTTATAATATGACTTGTCTCACTTAATCTACACTAAGCGGCTGTGACTGACCAGTCTATAACTTTTTGTACATTAAAAGAAAAACTTTGAAATAGACTCATTTTTAATTGTTACGTAAGATTACGAAACAAAGAAGTAGAAATGAACTCCCGGAGCTTTGATCCCGTTTAAGATACGCAGGTTATGGACCTTTGTAATTATAAAACAATTACAACACTTTCCCGCGCTTTTAAATATCTCTGTTATAAAATTAGTCAGCTTTATTTATCATAATAAAAAACTAATGACCTAAACTTTAAAGATCATAATTGCATGTGTTAGACTGTTTGAAATATAACGGTGTACTTTTTTTTAACTTCCTTTGTACCGCTTTTTATTTCTTCGAGCGTGAATTTCGTATTTTGCAAATTCATAAATCATTTTTTTTAAATTTAGATTAATTAAGGAAACATTTTTGCTTTTTACATGAACTTTAATTTTTATCATTTATCAATTTTGACACTAGTTTCATTTGTCTGTGCAATTTTTGTGTCGACATTAGATAACAGAGATGTGTTTTAGATGTGTTTTGTACGATTGTGTTTAAGAGTTATGAAAGCCGGATTAAAGAATCGCCCCCGATGATATCTAATGTGATCTTTATTGGTTAATGTTATTGTTTTCTATTTTTTTTGTTGGCCTACTCGATCTATACCTGTGTAAACAATAATATCATAAAATATGGAATTGGCAGATGATTATAAGTTGATGTTATTAATTTTCAGAACGAATTTTGTTTTAATTTTTATGAGGTATTCAATCTTTTAATTATATCTTTTGACTCCTGTTATCTTTTATAACTTTTATTAAAACGTCCTAATAAATTGGATTGATTCGTATAAATGCAATTAATAATTTCGTATCGGATCAAACTACTATTTATTACATTCATTGCATTTGAAGAATCAATTTATTAGTCACATAAAGAATCTAGTTTAATTTAATTCAATGAAAAAGTTCAAAAATAGCTCTATAAACAAATTTTTAAGAAATACGTGACTTATCTTAATAGTTTTAAAGCTTAGTCGATTTACAATTGTGTCAAATAAAACAACTGAACTTTTTGTATACGTCCGTCGGTGTTTAAATTTTATTTGCTGGTTCAAATTATTATGGTTTTCATTAGCACAATGTACGCGGAAATGGTACTATTTTACAAATTACTGTAGCCTCATGATGTTTAGAAAGTGAATGCATTGTTTTTGTTATTTAATAATTTTATATGACCGTGTTTACTTATAGCAATTATATATTGAGATCGCATATAATGGGGGCAAACTATAAACACTTTAAAATATACTTTCGCCGTTTTAAGCCTTAGATATAACAAGTATTCAAGCAGTAGTTAAATAAAAAAATCTTATAACCGTACAATAACCGCAGTGGAAAAAGTGTTGACCGCAAAAACGTAAAATACCAAAAAAAAAAATCACTCGCACGAATTGCTTTTACATTATATTGAAACCGCTAAAGCTTTAACCATATTGAATATCAATAAGTCCGCTTTAATACAGATACCTTTGAGTATAGAGAAAAGGACTTGGCAAAGAGTGGTGAACTAAATAAATTCCATCAATTTCACGTTAGGTTAAATGTCTTTACCATATACCAATAACATTACGTAAAATTGAAACTTCTTTAGAAATGCATAATGACTGAAAAATTACGTGTAAATTTTCATCTGACAGTAGAGAATGCGCGCGCTTCACAGGTCCTGTCTCTTGCAAGTCAAAGATGCAGACTATAGAATGCTGAATTGTAAATCGGCGAGTCTGTCAGTCTGTGGAATGATTGTCGACGAATTGCGAAATGCGGTCCGACATTTAAGGTAACTGCTTCTGAGCGCTTGACCACTGTGACAATTAAATTTGAGACACACTGCTTAATAGGATGTAGAACAATATTGTGTCATTCTAGTAAATAATCAAGCAATAAAGTGTCGGTTAAGTACTTGTCTTGCGATCAGTAGGCCCTGGATTCGAGTCCCACATGTACCAATGTGTTTTTAACATTTACATCGAAATGCAAATTACATATATTTGAGAAGAAATTCAAAGATATGTGTGGAGTCAACCAATCCTTACTAGACCAGTGGTTGATTACGGCCTTGTCGCTGTGACGTGACTTAGTGTAGGCTTCGAGCCCCTCGATGGGGATGTCTAATGAAATGATGATGATCGTAATTTTTTTTTTAATGTACCTATACAAGTACTCAAAAGTTATTGAATTAATAAATGTTATGTGTCTAGTCAATTTAATTTCAGATTAAGTTCCCGAGATTTAGTACTAGACCAAGGATTTTGTGGATACAATCCATAAATACCTATTGCAAGTTAAAAAACTATAGAAATAAGAATAGAGGTTTAAACAAGTTACTCGCATATTCTCTATGCTTTGTTATCACATTTATGCGTTTTACAAAAGTGTTAGAAAGTTGACGGCAGTGTGTCATGGTATGCAAAATTTAGTGCAATTTGCGTACCGTAAATTTTGGATATTATAATAAAGTTATTTAATGTATTGTCCCGTGGAATAATATAAATTATTTGAGATCATTTACGAAACCTGAAACTGCTAAAGAGTAGATTTTAAGTCATAAAATAACTAGTGTAATTTAATTATTCCAATTTCTTACTCTCTGATAAAATTTTAGCCTATACTTTATTGAGTACATTAATCTTTCTTTGTTCCAAACCCATTCAACCATTCTGGATTGCTAATAAAAATCCATAAATCCGTCTATCCAAACTTATCCATCATACTAATATTATAAATGCGAATGTTCATTGTTCATATGGATGGATGGATGGATGTTTGTTTGAAGATACCTCTAGATTGGCTAAACGGATCTCTATGAAATTTGGCATAATTATAGAACATAGTATGGAAGAACACATAGGCTACTTGTAAAGTTTTTTTAATTCCGCGCAGACGGAGTCGCGGGCGACTGCTAGTTGCTAATATTAACAAGAATTAAACTGTAATAATAATTAGTCGTCTCATTAACTAGATAGTTTCACTTTACGATATTCAAACTGGATTACATTCACACGTCGAATCCTTTTCCTGATACGGAGTATGTGAAATTCCACTCTCACTGTATGACTTATGCGCTTGAGATAACTTGGAACATGTTTACATGGATATGGAAATAGCGAGAGTGGTAATATTGAATCGGGAACCATTACCTTGAAATAATTAAAAGAATTAAGTTAGATGCATTCATTCATTTGTATGAAACTAAAATATTTAAGTACTTGTGTACTTAAATATTTTAGTTTACCGATTATTCAATAACTTAATCTTACTAATAATATAAATGCAAATGTTTAGATGGATGGATAGATGTTTGTTTGAAGGTATCTCCGGAACGACTGAACGGATTTTGATGAAATTTGGTACACAAATAGAACATAGTCTGGAAGAACATATAAGCTACTTATAATTTTACTTTTTAATTTTGTGCCGGCAAATTCGCGGGCGACAGCTAGTGATTGATATATCATGTACTATAAACCCGTAAGATTGAATTATCGAAACCTGAACAAAGATTTGTTTATCGCTGTCATTTTTTTAACACTGAAAACACTGAGATATAGACCGAAAAAATTGTCTGACCCGGTGGGCATAATTGATACGAAATTGCAAAAACTCATTAGTGACACCCTGACAATAATAGAAAGTGTCACAAAATCCTTGTCATAATGCAGTTGTTAAGTTTTTCCTTTTAAGTCATTTTCTATGCCTAAGTAGGTTATATTTATTTTCGGACAGATCTAATCGCGATGGCAGCTCCTGTTGCACCGGGCCAGACAACGTTGTAGCACTAAAATAAGTTTTAGCACACGTATTAATGTTTATATCGAATAATTCATATTTTTTTGTTCGGTTGAAAGTTCAGAGCAAGTATATTAACCATTCGTAATTAAATTAAATTTAAATTAAATGAAAAACTAATCCAATAAGCTTGTTCGCTGCCTGTGGCCAGCGGTGTTTTCTAACTAGCCAAGCTGTAAATGGCAATAATTACTGTCCCAGCTCGTGTAACTGGAATTCAGGGTTGCCACATCTTTTAGTAAATTGCTAAAGGTCTTAACTTTCTATTAACTTTACTATTTTTTAGTCTTAATATTATTATTTTTTTAATTTGTTAACTCGATCAGGAATCACTTTAAATATAGAACCTTAACTTATTGGGTAGTAACGGACTTTCGTTCTTTAGATCGTAGATTGGAATCTCAGCATTAAAATATTATGAAACATATTCTATACAAGCTTGAAGCTTATTTGGGAATGGTTTCAAGAAATATTCGTAAATTAATTTCAATTATCTTCTAATATTTCATCATATTAATTGATGTTTCTAAAGAAAAAAATGGTTATTTTGAGAAAACTATAAAAGATAGATATATGCTATCGCGGATTTTTATTTAGCACATTTAAAGGGCTACAATTCTTCTATACATCATTTTATGTAGGTCCTATAGTAAGCGCCTAAAGCAAAAATGTCCCTAATTTTCGCAACAAATTTTGAAGCTATATTCAAAATCTAGTAGTCTTCTAGTTATTTAAAAAAAAGGGACCCATCTGCAAGCACTTCCTTTCGAGTAAAATAATTTTTATCAAAATCGGACCACCAGGGGCGGAGATTCGCAGTAACACAAATAAAAAAAAATACAGTCGAATTGATAACCTCCTTTTTGAAGTCGGCTAAAAATACAGTCTAGTGATATCTTATATATATAAAAGAAAGTCGTGTTAGTTACACTATTTATAACTCAAGAACGGCTGAATCGATTTGACTGAAAATTGGTGGGCAGGTAGCTTAGAACCAGGAAACGGACATAGGATAATTTTTACCCCGTTATGTATTTTTTTATTCCGCGCGGACGGAGTCGCGGGTAAGAACTAGTTTAAAATATTTGTTAAAGATGTATCTTATATCTTTCGCGATGTAATTTTACTATTGTGAATATATTTTATTTAAAGAGAAAATTAAAATGTTACATTTCGTTTTAGCTTTTAGAATACCTCGTAAAGGTCAAAATGTAGCGAATGTCTTATTTTTTGCATGTAATTTTAAGTAATTAAGTTTACAAAGTCAAATAAAGTAGCGTAGTTGTACAAGTGCTTTAAATTATACTATTTCTTTTAAATATTGCCCTCGGCTGTACTCAGAGATATGCAAAGTAGACTTTTATTACATTGTAAAATATATAATGTTGGAAATAAGCTTTAATAAACGCTTTAATTTTATTAAAGTACGTCGTAAGACTTTAATGTTTGTAAACAGGTAATTTTTAGACTAATTAAAGTATCTAGAAAGTATAGCTAAGTAATGTTAGGTTCATAGGTGTCAAGGGACACCCGGATGGAACGAAGTTCCTTTCGATTAATTAGTGAAGGAACCAATGTTTATTCTATGAATAAAAAACTTAAGTCTTCACAAGAAGTACATTTTTTTGCTATGAATTTTCGTTATATATTGTCACGTCGTTGCCATGGTGAAGTAGCGCTCATTCGTCTTTAACATACTTACTATAGCAAAAAGTGTCGTGACAACATTTCGTAAGAATTTTTTCCGTCTAGCCCCCTTTCATAATGCGCGATAAGGAACTTCGTTCCAAAAGGTACTAGTAATAAAAAAAATATTCAGATTAACTAAAAAGTAACCTAATTAAACGTTTGACAAAGAGGGTAATGTTTTACACGCGTATGTAAGTTTGTTTTTTATGTATGTGGGATTGTATGTATGAAAATTCTGTTTTGACGGCCTAGAGCCTAAACTACTGAACTAATTATGACTATTGTGGTGCCATTCGATTCGTCTTCTTCCCCAGAGTGTCATAGATTAGGTCATATATTAAATAGGCTCAAAACACATATAGTGGACATAAGAATTACTAAAAAAATGTGAAAAGAACGAGTTCAAAAAATTTTTTTCATTACAAATTTTTTTTTTCGATGCTTTCAAGGAAAGAAATTTTATATATAACTTTACAGTTTATTTACTTTGAATTAAAAAAATTTAAAATCTTTGTTTTAAAACGTAGACAATAGATGGCGTTATTTCATCTAATTATTATTATTTAATTAGTTGCTTGACCGGAACATGATGACACAGAATTCTATTTTAGCAAAATGAGGTAATCGCTTGCTCATTTGCCACCTTCTACTACATAGCTACCTGTATAAAAACTTTTCAATGAACCACAGCAACTATGTTATCACGTGTGCGAGATTCCTCTTAGCCATATAAATATTCTGTAAAGGCTAGTAAATCTGTTGAGGCGGCTGCGAGGCGGTTAGTCGCGTCACGTACTGTTAGCCGACGGTATTGCGGTCGCCTAAGGTATTCGAGAGTAAATGGACGAAAATTAGCAGTAAATTAAAGTGAGACATCAGCGAAATTTACGTTAATTCCATAATTATACCGTTTGCTCTCATTTCGGATTAAAAATATTACTTATTCCTTTGTTAATTTATTAATGATAGCGAAGGTTTATTTACTGTATGTGCGTATCAATGAATGAATAAAAAAAGTTACCATCTCATTCAATTAATTAGTGATGAATTGAAATACAGACGGCCTATCGATATCGATATATCGAAATCATATCGTCATCGATGAAATTTGTACCGTCTACCGAGCGTAAAGTATACCAAAAATCTCACAATAATTTTTGACAATTGACGATACGAAGGCGATTGTCACAAATAATCATGTTAGACCCACAGTTCATTCATATTACAGTTGTCTTTCGTACTCCTGTTGATTGTTTACACGTAGGTTTTTATTATATCTTCTGTTGCAGGTTGCGTCGGAGGTGCGCTGCAAGTGCGGTGATGCGCCGCGCGCGCCCGCGCTCCACACATGCATGCCGCCCGCGCACCAGGTACTACCCCAATACAATGTTACATCTCCGCACATAAGTATAACCTTATTTGCTTATTAATTAGTTCATTGTTCCTTATTCGTACAGAAAAGTTTTGAAACAAGTTGCCAGCATTACTTTTTCCGATATTGTGTGACGTGGAAGCCTTTAAGAGTCGGTCACATCACCCATTAACATAAATTGGGAATGTTAGTTTATTCTTCGTTATCTTTTTAGATTGTTCATAAGTAATAAAATGCGATTAAGTACAAATTGGTATGAATATCCTAGTATTTATGAAGTTCCTAATTACAATTTTTATCTAAAATCTATTAATTTAAAACTAGAATATAATAAATTGAGCTATTGATAACACGGAATTACATTCGATGTTAATAATATTTAATCTATGAGCTGACTGGTTTGTCTCTACTGTTATTTATAGTTTGTACAAAAGCTCTTAAAGCTTGACTTCCACGGCATGTGCTTCTGCGGATAGACCTGGTCAGACATGACGAATAATCGAACCAGTGTTAGCTCAGTCGAAAGCGCCGCAGGTTGGTTACTTCGAAACGTTAAATCGATGCGTTGTGGATGTTCGTGGTAAACCGCCGTCTGCGGATTAACACACCGTGGAAACCTATCATTACATGCGACTCACGCAAGTTACCATTTATGGATCGAACATCTTGTATCGCAAATGGAATCTGCGAAACTATTTAAATCAGATGTAAAAAGTAGTTAAGATATTATTAGTGTCTGTCCTAAATCATCTTTAGAGACCGAATGGTCCTATAGTTGCGAAATGCGATCTAGACTAATATATAATGAAGTACTTATACCAAAACAGTGTCTTCATACATATTTATGGTGGAACATCACGTTGGAGTCCATAAAATCAATCAGCAGCCAATAGTAATCAATTATTTACCTTTATTTTTGTGGTAATGCAATTAGTGTTTATGTGAAAACAGCTTTTAAATTGATATTCTAGTGTGTAAGAATAATAAAAAACCTATGTAGCCTGCGGTTAAGTTGTGACAACTACAAATTATCACTTCGCTCGTCGATCAAAAAATCGACATTTCCGTGCTTCCAGGTCAAAACACTTTAGTGTAACGACGGTGTTAGTGAAAGTAATTTTTATAACTTGACGAGAGAAATTTTATAAGGTTATAAAATATTATCAAGCTTAATAGATTTAATCATTACTACCTATGATTCATTTTTCCCATACTTTTACTTCCTTGAAGCTAAATATTCATATTGCTTATACAAATAGTAACTTTAATGTAAATAATTAACATTAGATAAAGAAATGTACTTCATTTGTGGCCATCATACATCATGGCAGGCCTCCAGTTTTATATTTTTGGATAATGCCAAAGAGTATGTAACTATTTCGCTAGTATACTACGAAGTAGTTACATACTCTTTGGTATTTCGTAGTTTTGCGTTGTATATTTTAGCCAGGCCTCCCACAAGATAGAACGATGGACTGGTCAAGGTTGCGGCAGTATCCTGGATGCGGGTTGCAAAGAACCAATCAACGTGGCGATCTTTGGGAGAGACCTATCGCCAGCTGTGGGCGTTACGAGGCTGAATAGATACATAGAAATGTATTTCCCTTTAATTAATTTTGATGATATAACTTTATGTATTTTTTCTTTGATTTAAATTAATTCATATTTTGACAAAGTTTTTTTGGATCATTATAAACAACTAGCTTTTGATGTCCGCGTGGTTGAGTGAGTAAAACACTTAGTAATTAGTCTATGTGTTCTTTCAAACTATGCCCTACATCTATGCCAAATTTTATCAAGATCCGTTGAGCCGTTCCGGAGATACCTTCAAACAAACATTCATCCATCCATCCAATTATTTGCATTTATAGTTACACTGTGTTAAAATAAAATGTGTTTTGTACAGAATATATTGTTAGAATAAAAAGTGATTCTTGTCCAAAAACAAGGTTATCTTCCTGTTCTAATATTGTACGTAATTGAGTTTTGTTCATTGAATTTTATAAAATACAAGCAGATTTAACCTCAAAGGTAAAGGTTATGCAGGTTAACTGTCTTTTATATTAAAGTTACTGTTAATCGGATTATATTTGCTAGTTATATTTTTAGGTCTTGTAATATTAATCTTTAAAATGTAATACACAATTTTTTTTAGATTCCTTATAGATTTTGCAAGAATTATATTCCATCCACCCATCCATCCATTCAGCCTCGTTTCGCCCACTGCTGGGCATAGGCCTCCCCCAAAGATCGCCACAAAGATTCGAATTATATTGCCGCTTTTAAACTACGAGTTTTTACAAATGATATATAACTATCCGTAGATTATAATATTAAATAGCAAAAAGCTTAATTCGGTATGTAAAAACGTGATCTGACAATATCTAGTTTGTTTAGTAAAAGTCCTAATATGAATTTAAAAACTTTAATTTTTACTTACAAAAAAGGCCAGTAAATTTTAATTAAATTTTACTACAGGATGTTCAATTTGTAGTTTTATAGATTGGTATAATAAAAATATATCTTATACTAGATTCATTTAAATCAAGTGAACAGACAAGAGCTTATTAGCACTTTAGCATCGGATAATGTTCGACTTGATTACTTGAAGAAATTGTAAGTGGTCTATAAATCGACCTTTAAATAGTTTATCTGATAATTAGTTTAGTAAAGAAGCTTAGGTATCTGTAATGGTTAATTTAACAGCATTTTATACTCTATTTCAACTCACCTAATCGATCAGTTTAGTAATATAAATTGAAAATTTACTTTTTTTTAAAAATTACTTAGAATAGATATTATAGAAAGAAGTGTAAAAAAAACAAAAAGGAAGAAGAAACAAATAAAGGACTAAAAATAAAAAACAACACCTTTTATGCTATTATTAATATGTTTTAATATTTTACATTACCTTATAATTATAAGTATAATGATAGTTTTAAACTTGTGACCTCAACTTTCACAGGCTAGTCTACGTCAACATGAAATAGTCGTCAATGTTTCACACAATATACGTGACAAACTTCGTCTGCTCAACATAAATTCAAAATGTTCTCTCGTACAAGTAATTTTAACTCAACGTTCGCCATAAATATATTTCTGTACACAGAATTCGAAATGGAACAGTAAGCTAATGTGAAAAGTTTTCAGTTTTATTACGTAACTGTGCCCAATAGTTTCACTCATCCTTTATACTTCTCGCTAAAAGTTATTTTCCTTTCTGCTAGCCTCCCATAGATCGTAGCGTGATGGTAAATAGCTTATAACATTCCTTATTAATTAAGCTGTCAATAGTAAAAATAATTTATCAAATCGAATACGTAATTATTGAGATATGCACTTTCAAACTAACAGATAATTTTATATGTAGCATAGAAACTGCAAATATATGGGCCGTACGTGGGGTATTATTGTGTTGGTTGGAAATTGTTTTGGATTCACTTCGAGATAGCCTTCTGAATAGTGAGTTTTAGAGCAAGCGTGTATAAAATACATTCTTGTGAGAGAAAAACTATTAACTTCATGAAGAGAAAAGTAAATAAAAATAAAACTCAAGGCTTTATTTATGACAAAACTGTATAAAATAGTTGTGCCGATGCGTCTTTGTTTTATATTTAGTTATTTTTATACACTGTTTAAACAATTATTTTATTAATTTTGTAATGACTTCATTCCTTCTTAATTTATAAATACATTTTAATTTTCTGTATCATAAAACTTGTTTCAAAAATTGTCATTACTGAATTAAATGAGTACAGTCGTGCAATGAAATGTTTCGCGTAATTTTATGCAGTTTAAAGCGACAGCTGTTATGTGCGGTTGACAGAGCATGCGTGAAGCTCGTGCGAAGCGTTGTTAATATTTAAATTAGTTCAGAAATGTTGATTAACGCGCAGACTGTGACGTCATGAAAGTTCATTAAACTTTGTAATATATTTAAATCAAATAATCTTGATACTTTTAATATCGAACCACACATGTGTTGCTGGATCACGTAAATATATTATTTCTTACGGTTAAAGTTTAGAGGTGCAATTATAAAATGTTTTTAGTTGTTTCATATCTTGTAAAGACGTATATTAAATTCAACTATTACGTGATGTGTTGGTAAAACTCCGTTGCATGCTTCAAAGAAATCCTCAGAGACTAGTTTTTGCCCGCGGCCGCGAATGCGCTCCTGCACTCGGTGCATTTTTTAAATTTCCTGCTCCAGGATGTACATTTCTTGAACAAGTATATAACATATGGAAGGATTGAAGACCATTTAGTCATCCGGTGTAAGAATTTTTTTGTTACAATTAACAGAAAGTGTTCACGTGATGAATCTTTTAGTACAAATTGTTGATTAAAGAAAATGTTTATTTTAAGATTTAGTATTCGTATTTAAGTATTTTGTAATATTTTTATAGTCTATGTCGTTCAGGGATAATGTAGCTTTCTAATGGTGTAAGAATTTTTCTAATCGGTCGAGTAGCTTTTGAGTTTATTTGTTACAAACAAAATAAATTTAAATCTATCCTCTCTAAAACAGTAGTGTCGATAAAATTGAATTGAAATTAAATAGGTTAATACTTTAAAAAATCGTAATAAAACTGTCAACTTATTTCCAGTCACTTTATAAAATGACAAAATGTCGTGCTTGAAATATATTCGAGAGTTACCGTTAACGAGAGTAAAATGGATGCGAGTGACAGGTGACAAGTGGGCCCAAGTTGCATTTACTTTGTCATAGCTTGTGGGCGCTTCGCTTTCGCTCGATCGAGCGTTATGTTTTTTTTTTCTTTTGAATTGTGTTCGCGAAATCATTTTATATTCCTTTGTGACGCTGAGTGTAATTGAAAACTGAAGAATAAGTGATTATGAGAACAAAAAAAGTATGTCAGTATTAATATCTATTGGCCGTCTCGTTGCCGTTAACAATCGTACATTGTCAACCGACGTATCGTTTTGGAAACTTATTTTATTCCCTGAGGTATCTTCAATCAAAAAATGTCATTCATAAAGAACTCTCCAATATAGACTTTACGAATAGTAGTCAAAAAAATGTTTTAGAAATAGCTGGAAAAAATCTAAATTTATCTTATATTCTTACAGTATCCTATGAATGTTTTTATACATGTGCACACACGTTCGTGCTACGCCCTGAGCCTCCGCCAATCGACTAAACTACACTGCAATTATAATTAAACCGACCGATCCCTATAACGAATCCGTGACATTAATAACCGTGTCTAAAGTAGCCCTAATAAAAAGTGAAAACACTTCGCTTACACCGGCCACACACGTTAGGTATTACTTGATGATTAAAACTGCAGACATAACGTATAATAGTACAGCATAACTGTTCAGTTCTAACATACTTGCTTAAGTTTACCTTTTGGTTATGCATTTAATTTTAAATCCTAACGTGTGTGGCTGGTTTTATAAGGTACACGTGTTCGGAGATATTGCGAAATGTACGTACGAGTATGTGGGTTTCTTCATACTTATTATTACACAAAGCCGGGATTTGTGCGTCTGTCATATTTGATACACTTCGCTGATTTTTATTAGATTATATTTTATCTGTGGGAGGTGCGGTCTTTGTATAACCCACGGTTCTATTTAAGCTGGTTGTAAAGGAACTTTTATGTCAGAATTAATATGAGAAGAACTTTTTATTTCGTTATCTACACTAATAATATAAAGATTTATATTTTTCTACGTTTGAACTGTATAAACTCAAGAACTACTTGATTGATTTTAAAAATTCTTGCACTAGATTAGATTGCTACATCTTCCCTCAGTAACATAAGCTTGTATAAAATAATATAACGCTACTTCTATAGTTGCAAAAGGTTATGAAAGTTTTTAATTTACTAAATTAAATATAATCATTTAGTTTGGCCATAAGCTAATACTAGAATTGCCAATTCGTAATATTGGACTACTCTTCTGAGTTCTCTTTCGACACATTACTTGTTAAAACTCGGGATTTCATTTTGACATATTAATAAAAAAATGAAATTGCCACCAAAATTTAATAGACTTATTGCTACGCTACGCCTATACCAATTAAAAAGTTTCGTTGGAAATTTCATAGCAAGCAGTTATTTTCAGGTCGTTAATATTTTCATAAAGTTTAAGGGAGGGTACGAAAATGCGACAAGCTTGAATTTCACAGTTGCTTTGTTAGGGGAGTTTTATTCAAAACAACTTGCAAGTTACGGTATGCTAGATTAAACTTTTTAAATTAAGCTAGCGTGGTTCGCAACTGTTAAGTTAAAAAATGTAAGTACCTAGTTGGATTTTCTGTTGGAATAATCTTTTAAACAATAATATAAAAAGTTATTGTTCATAATCACTTATAACTTAAGCAAGACAACATATGGCTGTACGTGCTGTAAGGATGGCGTCCGTGGGTCCTTTTTTAAAAAAACGATTGATACACTTGCTAAACTACTTTATTGGAAACACTAATACAATCTATTTCTCTTAATCGAATGCACTGCTATTAATCGACTGCTTTTGATGGAATGCTCTATGGACTGCCCTGTCGACTGCCGCGAGTCGGACAGTTTATATATTTCGTGACGTCAATGACGTTTAGTGACGGTTAAGGGGTTTCTGCAAGTGTGGCAGTTATGCCCTACAGTCAACTGTTCATAACAGTGCATATGGAGTTAATCTCCTTAATAATAATTCTTTTCGACGCGATTGTACAAGAGTACAAAAGGTGTTAAAATTTTCATAGTTGGCATACTTGGATATAAATTATCTATTACCCCCTTGTGGTTTTATTTCAGGGGCAATAAATGAACAATCCCTTATTAGTTAATTAATTAGTTAATGTAAATCATTATGAAATGAACTAAATTAGATATACATTTCTAATTATGCATCTTATATCTAAGATTACATTTTGGATGCAGCGAAAGTTAAAACTAATCAAGTTTAACTTTCAACATCTGCAATAATTAGTTTTATATTTTTCTCTTTTATTTAAACCATAAATAATACTTCTATTGTTCAGTAATTTATGATAATAACTAAGCTTTCTCTTCAATTATAAATGCATTCTTTTTTGTGATGGAAAAGGTTTTGATTAGACGAAATGTTGCCAGATTGTAGTGACGGATTTAATTTTTATCAACATAAATACCATCAATAGACGTGAGTTATGATTAGCAAGAATTGGTTTTAACTTATCAACAAGACGGTAATGTTTTTCGTATTGAGAACTTCTTTAGCCTAAATGACTGTGGACCTAGTACGAATACTTAAGACATCGTATCGAAATCGACAAAATTTGTATTTAAATTTGTACAGCGCCCCCAGCGGCTGTAGAGTACACCAAAAATCTCATATTAATTGTGACATAATTGACATATTTGAACATTCGTGCTAGGCCCACTGACTCGATTTTAACGACTGAGGTGTCTTTCTTGTTTTATCCCTAAATGTTATGATTAGAGTTGGTCGTGTTTTTTGGGTTTTAGGTAAGATATCGTAAGACTCTCTCACTTTTAAAAAGTACAATAATTTAGTGCCTATTTTTAGTTTCAGATCAGATATTCAAATGGAAAGTTTTTTTTTTTGAGAATGTTTTTTAAAGCTGTAATTTGTCATATATGATGTAACTATATCCCAACCAGAGAATCAGCAATGAGTAAATTAATTCCACAGAGTCGCGCGATCGTGACCTAAGTACGAATGGGCCCTGATACTTTTTACATCATTACGTGACTTGACAGCTAGTGAAATTAAAAGTGTTAATTTGATGTGACGTAAACGAATTTATTTAATTCAAATGCTTTGCTAGCGTTGTATTTAAACTTAATTACTTTAGCGGTACGTGCAAGATATTTTGTATTGCTCGTTTACTTTCTTTTTTTAGTATTTAATTTATTTTTTTACTAGCTGTCGTTCCCGACTCCGTCTGCGCGAAATTAAAAGAAAACTTAATTAGTAGCCTATGTGTCCTTCCAGACTATGTTCTATGTACGTCTATGCCTCAGTGATATTCATGCAGTCGTTCTGGAGATACCTTCTAACAAACCACCAATAATATTAGTAAGATAAGAGATATGTTATGTTTCAATCCGCAACAAATCATTTTTTTAAAGAAGTTTTAAATTTCAAGACGTAAGTTAGTGTTCATTTTTTTTTTAAATATCGTATATTAGACGACAATGCAAAAGCAATCTTTTCTGCCATTGCGGTCATAAAATTGTTTTAAGAACGAAAGAGTGATAAGAAAAGGGGTATTGGCGTCAACTTTCTATAGCACTTATCTTATTGTCATGGGACGTGAGTCCAATATTTGTTTTTGTCAACTGAAACCAGACGCGCCTCTGTTTATACAAGTTTTAAGGTCGTTTTCACTTTCGTTCGTCTTGCGGCCGAGTGTATCATCGCGCACGAAATTGTTAGCATCGAGTTGAAAATTGTCTACGAATTTAACGTCGTGTAGCAGATCTGTTTATGGACAATAAAGTCACAGATAGTGTTCTAAGAGTCCAAATAACAATTAGAGTTAACAGTTTATGAAAAGGATAATCATTTTAATTATTAAGTTTGTTGTGTTATATATTCCCTTAGTAAATAACAAAGAATTCCGTATATTTAGTTTGCTAGTTTATTTTGTAAAATAGAATCACTCTGCACAAGAAATCATTTTAAATAATAAAATGCATACATAAGAAATATTGTGATTAACATGTCATGTTATTATTGTAATATATAATCAAAAAAACAAAGTACTTTGTGCGTGATTGTACAATTTCAAAAAACGGGACATGCGGTTGGTCGTATTATGTTTTATATTTAGTTTGCTCCTTATATTGAGTAGTTTATCAACGTTTTGCATGTAATTGATGTAAGGAAAGTGTATTGTCGGTATTGTTAAGATACGAAACGCTTTCCTATTGAAAGTCAGACACCGGTACCGAACAATAGGTCGGTCGAAACGCTAATAAAAGAATTATTAATACGCCGCGTTTAGTAATTGAATGGTATTGATATATCTTTTCTCTGGAATCTATCGATAAATCGTCACTTCTCTGTGAACAGATAAGAATCTATGTAGAGAATGGTCGCCTATACATTGTCAGTGGCTACCGAGTTACCCACTTGTTTGAAGCCTCATGAAAAGCTACTTAGGTGCTTTCGCTATCAACATTGTTGTTTGAAGTCTAGTTATATCTAGTACAAGGGATAAAATGGCAGCTAAAGTTGAATGTGGGACGACTTTTGAGAAAGTTTCGAGGCGTTAAAATGAATGCACTAACGTATTTTGACAGGTCCCGAGAGTTCTATTTACAATTGAATATTTATTAATATTTTCAAAATTTAATATTACAAAAATTTATATTTAAAACTATATAAAATGAAAAGTATTATTTTTATAAATTTATTTGTAAATATTAAATTTTGTAATTATTTTTCAATGTAAGGAATGAATGAATGATTGAGTGAATATGCAATGAATGACCTAATTAATGAATGTGTGAAATCTACTTTTAGTATATTGTTTTAGAGGAAAGATGGCATATTAATCTAGCCGTGGCGTGTCTAAACGTCAATTACTAATTTGTCAACTTTCAAAGAAATTATGGTATACGATATGCGTGTCATAAATATTAAAAAATAGCTTCAATTAACTTGGGAGACATAATTATGACGCCTTTGGCGGAATTCTGACCTTATCAATTTACTCTGACGTTTATTGGCTGTTTAAAAATCGGTTTTTAATTGAGATCTCACGACTGTGACTCTTATGAGGTCAACACTTTTCACCGGAGATTAGTTAGATATGTAAACATATTTTATTAATTTTGTTCATATTCCGTCGAATGTCTTTTGTTTTTAATTTAAATTAAATTAAATGTAGACGAATTAATTAAAGAAGAAAAGAATTACATAAGTAGTGAAATCTTACTAATATTATAAACTAGCTTTTACCCGCGACTCCGTCCGCGCGGAATAAAAAATAGAAAACGGGCTAAAAATTATCCTATGTCCGTTTCCTGGTTCTAAGCTACCTGCCTACCAATTTTCAGTCAAATCGATTCAGCCGTTCTTGAGTTATAAATAGTGTAACTAACACGACTTTCTTTTATATATATAGATGCGAATGTTTTGATAGACGTTTATTACTAGGTATTTCCAGAACGGGTAAGTGCTCGATGAAATGTGGAACATAATCTGAAAGAACACAGGCTACCTATGATTCCGGAAATGTGTACAGATCCCATGGGATACGTATGATTCACATATTTTATCAATATCTCTGCAATAGTTCCACGTATCGTACTAAAATTTGGCACTGATATTGCCATAGTCCCAAATGAATGAATACATCCTGATTTTTTTTAATTCTGCGTGGACGAAGTCGCAAAAACTATCTGTAATATTTGTCTATACTACAATAAACAATCCTTAAGTTTAACCAAAGATTATTTAAATTACAATACTACGAATACGAAATAGTCTGAAAACAACCTTAATTCTAATCCGACATTGTAATAAGAGGATAACGTCGACTTGAGTGACATTTCTGAAGGCAAATACTCCCGAAATAACTCAGAGAACAAACTGGATTTACATAAACCAACAAGATTTGTTCTAGCATCATTCGCTTTGAGTTCTCAGCTATGAAGAACACAAATTTAGTTATATATCAATCTAAATCCTTAGCTTCTCGCCGCATTGAAAATTTCATGAGCAAATTCCATCTCGCGTAATTCGAGTTTGGAATATTTCTTGTAAATTCATGTCAGATTTTTTGAATGTCGAAGTTTTGATTAAATTTTAATGATGATTTATCGGTTGTCGGGGCTTATTTCGTTTTCGTACCTTTAAAATGGTATACGAACAGTAGAGTTTGAAACAAAGACGATAAGAAAACTTAATTTAATATTAACTCAACGTAATTTCATTTAACTTGCTTTTAATTTGATTTAAATTCCTAATTATTTTTCTATTCTATAGTCAAATTATTTTATATAGTTTTTTGGGACTTTGTTCTAATCTCAAGATTAAAAACGTGTTTAATAAATCTATATCTATATATATAAAAGAAAGTTGTGTTAGTTACACTATTTATAACTCAAGAACGACTGAATCGATTTGACTGAAAATTGGTGGGCAGGTAGCTTAGAACCAGGAAACGGACATAGGATAATTTTTACCCCGTTTTCTATTTTTTTTTTTATTGTTCCGCGCGGACGGAGTCGCGGGTAAAAGCTAGTATATATATATATATATATATATATATATATAAGAAAGTCGTGTTAGTTACACTATTTATAACTCAAGAACGGCTGAATCGATTTGACTGAAAATTGGTGGGCAGGTAACTTAGAACTAGGAAACGGACATAGGATATTTTTTACCCCGTTTTCTATTTTTTATTCCGCGCGGACGGAGTCGCGGGTAAAAGCTAGTAATTAAATAAATTAATATTAAGTTACGCATACTAATTTTGTAGGAACCAGTGAACTTAGCACGAATATTTCTGACGCAGAAAACGGCTTAACGGCTAAGCATAGTCTAGAAGAACACATAGACTACTTTTAAGTTTTCTTTTAGTTCCGCGCATTCAGAGTCGCGGACGACAATCCATGTCATTATCTTTGACAAGACATAGATTTTGGTATCAAAAACCCACGGTTAATGTATCATTCGTAACAGTTATATTGATGCTCTGTCATTGTTACGGACGTATACTTACTTGCATTATCTAAGTGTGTCGGGTCGCACCGTGGCCAAATGACATTTACCTATGAATGAGCCAATTATCCATTCACTTTCATGTTCTAGAACGTTCTTTAATCAGGTTAATAGATGATAAGATCTGGATCAACGATACTCGTAGTTTTACTATCGCAATTGATTGAGTGTGATCTGTGAAGGTGAATGAATTCAATACAAATAAAGTCATTATTTATATAACAAAATAAATATGATAAGATTATTTTTATATCGCTTTTTACTATTAGTAGGTTAACTTTGTATAATTAAGTTAAAAAGTCAAGCCACGGAAAAAATAAATCAAGAAAATTCAATTGTCGCGCGGTGCTTAAGTAATGAAAGCATAAACCTTCACTGACATCCTCAGATCAGAAAGGCATAGGCGACAAACATTCTTACATTGATTTTTATGGATGACCTTTTAAGAATATATAAAAATTAAAAGAATAGAAGTAGGTTTACAGATTACAAGTAACATAAATATTGTGTGGATGTAAGTTGTACACCTAACGCCTATGTACTGATGTGTCGTCTAAATTGGTAATAAACAGACCAGTTTTTTTGCAATTATATATACTGATTTGAGTGAGAGTGGTGTAGCAGGATTGCAAATGAAAGTTGTAATCTGGAGGATGTTTGTGGAAATAGTCTTGATGCCAAAGGAAATAGCATATCAAACATAAATAAGTATACAGTAAAATCATTGTGACGGGACTTTGACGGGAAGGTAGATGTTACACGTGGCAATATAATAAGCTACTTTTTTAATTCTGCGCTGACGAAGGCGCTTGCGATGGCTATTACAGATTATAAATACAGTCAAAATCTGTTATAACGACATCGAAGGGACTACTCATATTGAATCGTAAAAACCGATAGTTGTAACAACCGGTGACAGGTATTAATAGGAAAGATATGTATATAACATTCAGCCAGGACCTTTGATTTTGGTCAATTTAACCGGTATGTTGTTCTAAACGATGTCGCCATAAACGGTTTTGACTGTAGTATAGTTTATTGCGACTATATATTGCTAGTCTCTTTAATCTCGTTATTACTGAATTTAACTGGTTTAAATTTGAGATATTTAGGACGTTATTGTACATATTATCTTACTAATATTATAAATGCGAATCTTTAGATAGATGGATTAATGTTTGATTAAAGGTATTTCTGGAACAGTTCAACGACTCTTGGTGAAATTTGGCATAGATGTAGAACATAGTTTGGAAGAACACATACGAGTATATATAATTAGAAAGATTTTTTATTTCCGCGCAGACGGAGTCGCGGCCAAAAGCTAGTATTATGATAAAAGTCATTTTTGTGATAAGATCTAAATTGTATTATTAGAGAATCCCTGCTTATTATACAAAACGTGAGATAAATAAATAACGCTTATATTCAACAGCTTCATCTTCTTTAAATTATAAAAGCGGCCGAACCAAAGTTTAAATTGCCTAATTTTATATTCCATTTAAATTTTAAATTTTTGCTTCACCTGCGTACGTTACGTTTAATTAATATTAAATCCATTTAAAATTCATATTAAACAAATATTAACTTCGATTAGTTTACATTTGATTTAAAATATTAAGTTTTATGTTTGATATTACAAATATTAAGTTTTAATATCATCAGTGGGTATACAAAAATCTGTAGACATAAATGAAATTGAAGTGTTTGTATGAAATATCAAAAAAGTAATATTTCAAAAACAGGATTTATTTGCATATCTGGTAACGGAATCATAATTTTAAAAAAAATTATCTGTCCGTCTGTATGTTTGTCCACAAGGCCGCGTTTGTTCCGGGTAATCTCCGGAACGGCTGAACTGATTTTAAATCATATTATAAGCTTTTTTTCTGCGCTGACGAAGTCGGGAGCGACCGCTAGTATTATGTAGAATTACTTAGATGAATGAATATGGAAGAGACGAAATACCCAACGAAATTGAAGTCCGTAATCACTGCCTACTTGATTTGTTTATATTTATTTAAATCTGGATTGATATGAAAACTTGTACTTGTGTGCATTATAACTAGTCTCAGTAGTCATACGCTCAACGTTTTAGAGTTTTAATTTCTGTGAGTATCACTCGACTCAACGCTCAGCCTCGTGTTGAGTACGTCAATACTCAACCACTCGACTAATATCAACCGGTCTAGTTGAATCCAAACTTCAAACATCTCACAACTACGTTTTGCATGTCAGCATCGTTAACCAATCGATTTATTTTATTGGGATAAGTTTACATTTCATTATTTGTTTTCGTTATGAGCGCCATTTTAAGCTGCCATCTAGTCGATTTGATAAATGTTTATTTAGTAAAGCCAATTATGCGACAACTGGAGTCAAATTACTTTATTGGAGGTCATGCTTTGCTGGGCAAAGCTAAGGACTTAATGCTTCCTAAGAGTAATTAAGCTATATTTGTAGTTAAATCAGCTATTCCATTAATTAAAGGTACACTTCTGTGATTGGCTACTTCAAGTTAAATTTAAACATATCTCTTTAAGGAAACCAGCGCCAATAAATTATAGAAAATAACTGTTAATTGTCTACAATCACACACAATTCAAATAATTAATTTAACTCTTCTAATACTGCGGTAATTACAATATCTAGAGAATACGGAAGCTTGCGAAATTGTGTTTATAATTTTAAAATGGTTTATTAGCCGCGGCAGTTGAATTGTTATCGCGTGTCTGCAGACAGCGCTGTCAGCGGCGACAGGGGGAGTCAGCAAATATGCCGGAGCGACCGGCCCGGTTGCATTTTGCATTGCCAACTGATTTATATACGGGCACCAAGGATGGAAAACAAACATAGGTTTAATTAAAAAATGTTTTTTAAAATCAAAAAAAAGCTTTCACAACCTCGATTAAGTTGTGCTTATTATAAGCTTGCATTCGAGTTGAAAAGCCAGTAAGTTTAATACCATTTATTCACTAATCTAAAATCGAAAATCAGATATTAAACTGAAACTGTAGAATGTTTATTAAAGTCTGTATATTTTACTAAGTTATTTTACAAGTTAAACTTGAATAAAATAAATATTGTTAAAATTATTAAATTCGCGTTGCTATTTGAAGGTCATAATAAACTGCTCATCCTTGTCAACTGTGTGTCGAATAGCCGTCGGCGTCATCTGACGAGGCTCGCGCATCAGATAGCGCGCTACAAGCTTCAGCAGAGCTATGCGGAGGTTACCGTGCCTGCGCTTGGTGGCTGCAGATAACTATCGCGACACACCATGACTCACAGAGGCATGAATAATGGGTTATTTAGCGGTATAACGCCCCGTACGCTTACAACCCCGCTCGGTGAAAAGATTTTAATTAGGTCAATTCATTTGTACTTTTCTATAGCTTTTAATCCTACCTTTATTATAATAAACCTTAATGCTTTATTACTATAAAGTGTCGATAACATGATATATGTAATATTATAACTATAAACTTCTGCAGTCGAAAGACTGATCACTTTTATTTATCTAATATTAGAAAAAAAAAATTGTACGATACACTCTTGACATTGAAACATTTTTGGCAACAATAGTGTTCGTGTCAGTTGGCCGTTTTCCAAATAGAACAGACATATATATTTTACAGATAAAAGCAAGAAAGGTAAGATTATGCTTCTAATAACGTACTACAACAGAAATAGTGACGGAAATAGCAACTCAACAAACCTGTCCACTTTTATCTTGACGTACAACTATATTTTCTATGTTGCTCGTCGAATGGGAACAACATATATTGTAGGCCTGACTACCATATCGGAGCCTTCAGTGATATATGGATATTGGAATATGCTTTATAATTTTGTACTCCTATATGTTTTCTTAATATTATTTAAGAAATTTGTTTAATACACATATATCATTGTTTTTTTTCAACTAATTTTTATCTATACTTAATATTACAAAGAGGTTAGATTTGATAGTTTGTTTGTTTGTTAAATATCTTTTTGTTATCGTTTGTCAATAAATTAGCTCCGAAACTAATGATTTTTTTTATATCCGCGCGAACGACGTCGCGGGGAATTGCTCTTCCTTTCTAAAATGAAATGTCGTTTGTAAATAATCATTGATTGTAATTATTTTATTTATATGGATATTGTCAGCGTAGAGTTTATTGGTACCAACTGATTGAAGCAGTCCGTCTATGCCCTTATAAACACGTTGTAAAACAAAGAAGCAATAGTTTAGAATAATCATTCAAGCAAAAACAATTGAAAATCACTTTACAAATACAACTTTATAAAAAAACAAACTATAGTTTTTGAGCAACCAATGAAATAACAGACTTTTGTTTTATTTTTCAATTAACCAGTACGATCTATTTAATTCTTTATTCGAAGTTCAAACAAAAAAAAAACGCAATTCTTTTGTCGATGTTCATTCATTAATTTTGTTTACTTTTTGCACTATTGGGTTCCTTTGTACTCGACTAGTTACAGAGAAAGTGACAATAGTACGTCACGATACTGATTGAAAACTCGATACTTCTAGAAAAAGAAAGAGTTTGCCAAATATCGTGCTCGGTTGGCGTGACGCGGCCAGCATAAAATAGCAATGGTGAAAATAGATGTTTTCACCGGCGTCATATCTGTTCGGATAATCTGAACGTCTTACAATTCCAATTAAATTCCACAAGTTTCGCTCAGTGAACGATTTATGAAATGTTCAGTCATTATACTATATGACTACTTGAATGACAGCGGTCGTATTAAGTCTAATTATTAACGATTTAATGGTACAGTATCTCTATTGGCTAGTTGGTTGTTTTGCTACCCTTACTTCATAAGTTTCTTAACTTTCAACTTCTCAAGGTTTTATAAGAGTGAGCCAGAATTTAAAAAAAGTTCGTATCTTACTGATTTATCTTGAGTTTCGACTGCATTTTTAAAACTAAATTTACATCCATTAAGTTAGTAATTACGGTCAAAAAAAAAAGAAAAAAAAAAAACATGTCTCCGAGGTATTTTTGGAACGAAGTTCCTTATCGCGCGTTGTGAAAGGGGGCTAGACGGAAAAAATTCTTACGAAAAGTTGTCACGACACTTTTTTGCTATAGTAACCATGGCAACGACGTGACAATATATAACGAAAATTCATAGGGACTTTGTTCCATCCGGGTGTCCCTTGACACCTCTCAAGTTTTTTCTTTACTATATTGTCGACAATATTTACACAGATTAATATAAAAGTTTTAAGATTCAAAGCATCAAATCCGCATGGCAACAAAATCGAATCGAATCAGTTTTGTTTTCTGTGGATTCGCAGAGCGGCTACTGGAGAGCTTCGTTATGTGCAATTTCTACGCTAAAATCGATTTTTAGGTCCTCTTTAATAACACGCTTGACAAAGATCGACATTTTTTATACAGATTTAATTTGAAAGTTGATTTTAAAACATTGATTAGCATAACTTCTTGTCTGCGCTGTTTGTTTCAAATATTAAAAATAACACTATGTTGTTAGGTTCAAATCATTTTCTATTTCTCTAAATAATATTAACTACTTTTTTACTTAATATTATGTCAGTCATTTGCAATTAATTAATGGTAAAGTTACGATATAAAAGTTTAATGAACAGTGTGAAAGTCAGTGAAATTATGACTCTATAATTATAGTGCATTTTGGCAAACGTCAAACGTGTTAAATTGACACCGTTGTGCTTGGACAAACATTCACCAATGTTTGTGACAGATCTAAAAGTGAAAGCATAGAAAGACGATAAAAAATCCCAACGATAAACTTAGACACTTGAGATGTATCAAGATATCTTATGATACTAGCAATATAGAAAGGTTTTGTTGCAATACATTCTATTGTAACGGAGAAATTTGAAATGTTTGTGTTATCAGATGTCATCCATGTCAATCTGCTACAAATGGAGTCAACGTTTTCTAACGTGGAAGTGACAAATGTCAGTTAATAGATCATGTTTCAGATAATTTATCTTGCTTCTTCTAAGAATCAACTTTCGTTGCTCCAAAACAAATTACTAAACGAATATAATGGTGATTTGCGCTACAACATTCGCATCTTTTGTTTACTATTGCAACTTCTTTTTGATATGTTTTTAGATGTTTATTGCTTTATATTAATATAATAGCACCTTTCTACTGATTATTACACAACTTAATACCAAAAGAAGCGCATATATTTATAGTAACCCACCGTGGCAAAGCAGAATTCTCAGACTTTGCAACTATATTAACAAACAACAAAAAAGATTTTGGTTTGGTATTA
This sequence comes from Papilio machaon, assembly GCF_912999745.1. NCBI lineage: Eukaryota > Metazoa > Arthropoda > Insecta > Lepidoptera > Papilionidae > Papilio > Papilio machaon. The sequence goes on along the minus strand of NC_059996.1, from coordinate 1,607,320 downwards.
ACTATAATCATCATCATCTCCTTGACCTTGTCCCACCTACGTAGGGTCGGTGCACCAGGTTTCCGTACTCCAAATCAATCTGTCTGCCGTCATCTCCATTGTCACCCCCTTCTTGATCATGTCATCTTTCACGCAATCCATCCATCTTTTCCTAAGTCTATCTCTACCGGTGTACCTCCACACTCATACTTTTTTTTTTATAAGCGAAGGAGGCAAACGAGCAGCAGGAACATCAAAGTGTTTATCGACGCCCATGAACATCTGCAATACCAGAGAAATCGCCGATGCGTTCTCTTTACCACACGCGATTCTTCCCTCTTCATAATATACCCATAGCATGCTAACCTTTATGTTAACCTTGATATTAACCTTTGTATTAACTATCGAATATGTAATTTATTATTTTTTTTAATATAGATAAGCCAAGACAAAACGCCGCAGTCATAAAACGAAACTGATTTGTAAGCGTCTTAGAAACTTGATAGTCAATATGTAAACGAGACGAGTCATAAATTCACTAGAAACCACCACTGCATATTATAAGTAACCACTACTTTTAATTCTCGAAACAAAGTCATTGACTGCACTGTTTTGAACTCATATAAAGTTAATTATAACCAAAAATATGTTAAATACTTCTTCAACCTATGAAGGAAGCTTTCGTATACTTCAGCGTAACTTCGTATACTCTTAAAAGTGAAGTCCTCGAAACTGAAAGGACACAGACTGACTGGTTAACCACATCATTATCCGTCCGTCTTACCATGGGTTCCTGAGACCAAAATCTCAAAATAAAACGTACCGTCAACCATGTCATTATCTTTGAAAAAAAAAAAAAACAGAAAAAACAATTTTTTTTATACGGAGATTTTAGTTTCAGAAACCGACGGTTATTATTTAATTTATAACGCGTCATTATTTGGGAAAATCGGTTCTTTAAACAAATAGTCCCGTTGTCTACAATTTATAATTGGCAATGAAATATAGTAGTGGCTTTTTAGCCAGAAAAGAAATCGATATAAAACTGAGAGTTGCGGTTTTTAAGAAATTCGGAGCGTCTCAATAAAGTAAGCGAAGAGGTTCGTGGAACTATTGATTTGAGATTACAAGGTTCCCGAAAATCAACCCATAAACGTAGCGTCCCGAAACTTTCGGTCGTAAAAATACTGGCACACCTCAAATATATCTTGAATGTCTTTCTTTAAGACACCACATAAAACGTGTATCGATTTCAAGTTAAAACGTTGTTGGCTATTACAAAGATATATGGGTTTCGGTAACCACTAAAATAGATTCGTATTAAAATGTCTAGGGCGTCTCTAGATACATATCTTTCGCTTAAAACTATTTTTTGTGTTGCAGCCAAAATAGTTGATTATTAAGGATGTCTCTCAGTGATTTAGTAAATTAAAATCTGCACTAAGAAGCTGTTTAGGTAAAGGACTATAAGTGTGGGCATATCTTACTAATATGCAAATGCGAAAGTCTCCAGAACAGTTTAACCGATCGCGGTGAAATGCGCAGACGTAGAACATAGTCTGGAAGAACACATAGGCTACTTATTAAGTTTTTTTTAATTCCGCGAGGACCTAGTCGCGGGTGACAGCTATTTTGTAATATTTCCAAAATTTGTTTTTTGTTCCTTTTTGTTTTGTATATATTTAGACGTTAGTGCTCCTATTAAGAGGTATTTCATAAATCAAGTCAAATAGACCGCAATGACCTCGTACTCAGGAATGTAGGAATGGCTTCGATAGACTCAAGATAGGAATCTCAGATACGCCCTCCAATATTCTTAACCAGTAGCAGAAATAATTAATTGCATATTATATTCTGTAGCTATTTCAGGATAAGATATTTAGAACATCAGATAAGACATAAATATTGAGATTATAATATAGATATGAGTAAATATTTTAGATTTTTCATATCTACCTTTTTATCGATGGGACTGTAGGGGATGATGATAAGTTTGTTCTTTTTTTTTGTTAAATAAAGGAGTTTTGTCGCGAGGCGACCGTCTCAAAAGTTTTCAAGTGATACATTTAATTATATAAATTAATATTTAAATAACAGTTGCATGTACGAGTGTTTAGACAGTGCAAACAGAACCGAAGGTAGCTTATAAAATTAAGGTCTTTCAAGAAGTGAGCATATCTCTTTTTCGAAGGCCGGCAACGCATCTGCAGTTCCTCTAGTGTTGTAGATGTCAATAGCAGTTGATGTTCTTGGTGTTCTCGCTGCTCTTTTTCCCTACTCTTATAAAAAATAATCAATGAATTTTCTGCCATCTCTAGTAACCTTATAAACTAACATATTTCAAAATTTGACAGTGACATAGATACCAGATAACAGGGATAGAAAATACCAAATAGGGAGTAAGATCTCAGATTTATCTTGGTCAGTTCTTATATTTATTATCTACATTTTCTATCGCGAACGTGCTATGAATAATACGATGTGATACTCAAAGTATGAAGGTGTCATTTTATAAACTGACTTGAGCAACAATTTAAATGGGCATTTAGTTAATTATTCCTAGACTACTTTCTACGAGTATATGACAGGGCTGTACAGACGACTATTAAAGGTGTGCTATATTTAGACCGACTGAAAGACGGATTTGTTTGTGTTTATTAATATATGAAGCCTGATAAAGATAGATGAGTTGTAAATGCACCCAGAAGTTATATACTATTTCTAAGAAGTCTTTATACCTCTAACTTTGAAGCTTTTAGGAAATGTATAAAACATTGCATTAAAGATTATTTATTACATTCTTATAAGGAAAGAATGGGAAAGGGGAAGTGGAATTGACGGAAGAAGTGACACATAGGAAGGGCATGTATCCACATTCTGTGGCGTGTTCTCTTTCTGGCAACGCATCTGCAATAACGGATTTCTACGGTAAAGTCCGCTTGCTCGTTTCTCACCTTATGATATTAAAAAAAAACTATTACTATGTCTATTATATGATGTGACATTATATTATGATAATAAAACATATTATGTTGATATACTTAAAGTTGTATGCAAAAATAATTTGGATTTGGCACCCCTGCATAAACGATACATTGAGTTTGTGCTAACAGAGTGGTACACTGAAGTATTAAACACTTTAATATTCCATGATATAATTGTTTCGTTTAATTTCAACTTTCATATAGAAAGTGATTACATAAAATTTGCATTTAATATGACCATGTGTGTATTTAATTCTTATTTGATGTGAGTCTCTTTGTACATGTAATTGTTTCAATTAAATGTAATTTTATTTCTTTTCACTTTTCGTAATTTAATTTACATTTAAATTTGTTTTTAAATTGTTAAACATCAGTCTTATTGGTTAAGATAGGTTTTTTTTATTAACTCAATGCTATTATGTGTTCGATCGTAAAAGAAAAATAAGAAACAAAAGTAAACGAAGTAAAATTTCTTAATATTTTCAAACTTATAAACAATTTGTTATTATACGATTAAGGCAGCAAAAATGTATGAGAGGAAAAAAGGATAGAACATATTATGCTGACTCTTAGGTTCGAGAGATGCTTTGTTAACTTTTCCACCATGTTAAAATATATATAAAAAGATACGAACACTTCGCCTTCGCAACGTAAATCTTAAATATCTTAAAATTCGTTAACGAAGCGGGTTTATTATAGCGAAGCTTGCTTGACCTAATTTCGCTACAACCTTAATGAACCTGTGAGCAATGAACCACATCTGCTCCGGCACTTAATTTTAATGTTCATAATAGTGGGTCAGATTTCTTACTGATTTAAGCTGCCTATTATTCAACGCCTATTGAATATAATATATAATATGCTGTCCTTATTCTTTGCGAACACTGAGATGCCTTTATGTATGTATGGCGTGACAAGAAGAGATATTGTGTGGAACTTTGTTTATTAAAGGAAGTTTGAAAGTAGTGCCATTAATGGAGAAATTAAGAAGCAAAAGGTTAGCGTGGTATGGACATATGCATGGTGAAGATCACATATCTGCTGACCCTCCATAAGGACAAAGGTAGGATGATGATGATTCTGACAATGACACACTTTCTATGGTCAATAAAATAATATGGGATGTCCTTAATAGGAAAAGTAATCGCGATTCGAACAATTTGGGCCTTCAAAATAGTTTCTTCACCATCATCTTACCTGTTATTTTGCCACTCTATGTGAAAGCACACCACGCTTTAGTATAGTAGTATCTATTTTCCATCATTTCAGTTGTTGCTATCTTCTTGATCATGTCAAGCCATCTCTTTCTACGCCTATAAATAATAGTTTATCAACAAAAAAAAAAAAACTTGAGAGGTGTCAAGGGACACCCGGATGGAACGAAGTTCCTTTCTATTAATTAGTGCAGGAATCAATGTTTATTCTATGAATAAAAAACTTAAGTCTTCACAAGAAGTACATTTTATTTCTATGAATTTTCGTTATATATTGTCACGTCGTTGCCATGGTGAAGTAGCGCTCATTCGTCGTTAACATACTTACTATAGCAAAAAGTGTCGTGACAACTTTTCGTAAGAATTTTTTCCGTCTAGCCCCCTTTCACAACGCGCGATAAGGAACTTCGTTCCAATAAAAATCGTTTCAATGACATTCACAGTATTTTGTAGAATACTCGTAGTATCAATTCATTTTAATCGAACTAGAAGTTTCAGAAATATATTTCTTAGGTAGTTGATGCTCTATGTATAATCAAATAACAGTTAAGTTAATTTTTAATCTGTCTCATTAAAGTTTTCCGGTAGTTAACTAGATAGGTATAATCTTATAAACTCTAATAGACATTAATCTAAGTAATTTTATTCTAACATGGTAGCAATAAAAGCGCTTTACGTCTAAATATGGCTTAAGTGCGATAAGTGGTGAGCCTGTCTGATACTTTTATTGGTTTTCATGTTACAGAGTATATCTGTGATTTCTATTAAATAAAAGACGTAAAAGTTGGATTTATGTGACGATTGATATGTTTTTTATATGCGTAAGAATGGCATAGAAATACATAGTACTTGCGCTATGAGAAATTTTATATGTACTGGTACTTAGGCCGCAGGTACGAAATTAACAACGAGCGGGATAATGCGACGGGCGGAGTAGGGCGATGTTAACAAAAGTAGTACTCCGCTCCCGCTCGTTTTGTGCAAGTCGCTGTATTGTCGTATAATTTTGATTACATCACTCCGCTTCACCTTCGTCAGTCACTTTCGTGCACACAGCCTAAACCTATTTACAAGAATTTTAAGTACTTTAATATTTGATATTTTAATATTTATTTAAAAAAAGTGCAAAATACAGTCATATTTTAATACAATTTCATAAGCTGCCATATAAAAATACATATACAGAAAAAAAACAATTTCACCCAACATTCGTCGTCGTTACTTCAGTTTTCGCTTTAAGTTTTAAAGACATATAAGTCCTGTCTATCAGTTAAACTTCATCATAAATTTCCTCCATATAGGCAGTCTATTATAATTTCATAGTATTTTCCTCGTGTATAGAGCGAGCTAGACACGTTTCTATTTAAACGGCTTGTAGGTAAGGCACGATTGCGTTTGATTGGTTTATTACACACACTATCGGATATCGTACCAGTGACCTATTTTTGTGATGAACCAGTTGCAATTGTTTTAAATGAACGCCATGTATAGTGAAAATTGTTACACCTAATTATTCTTATTTTTATCCAACTGCAACTTGTGTAACGGGTATGAAATGCTAGGACGTTATTCGAAACAACAAGAGAATAGAGTTACATCTCTTAGTAGGTCTCATGAGACTTGTAACTGTTTTCGTCGTATCGGTCAGAATGTTCGTTCAATTTTAATCAGCTAGTCGGTTTTTAAGAGTGAGGCATTTCATTTGTATTATACCCGAAGTGTCATTCGGACCTGTGGTTTTTTAAACTAATTACAAGGTCAAAAATTTAGTATTTGTATTTTGTTATTAATATTATTAATAATATTTAGTATTGTGTTATTAATATTCCTCAGATTAATAATTCTCATTGCAAGATTAATATTGATGAGCACACACAATATTAATCTTAAGATAGATTCGGAATGACGTTGTCATTAATCAACAATACATTATTCATGTATAAACGTAACACTCGTGTCAACAAACACGTTATAGCAGAGACTATTGTCTCACGTGTAACATGTAACATCATGTTACAAACAAGGGAAAGTGAACCACATTGATACTGCGCAGCTGTCAATCAAATTGTATGAGAAAGCTTTCGACTCTTTCAACTTGTCAAAATATTATGACGAATTCGAAGAAAGTCTTGAACAATGATGCGATGACAGCTGTATTACGCCTAGTGAGAGATGACAAGCGACAGGTTCCATATGCATTCTGTTTGTGAATTTATGTGAAGCTTTCGGTTTCCGTTTTCTTTTGTAATGATACTTTGAATAGTTCCTACTTTTGTCTTGTACAGTCGCGCACAAAGTAATTAGGTTAAAAACTTTTCATAACACAAAATTTACGTGCAAACATAATTATCTGACTGTACCATATTTGTTATGTTAAATTATAAATAAAATCGTTTTTTTTTTCTTCAATAACATCGACATTTTCGAAAACAATATATCATACACAATGCAAAATTATATCTGTATGCCATAGATTTATGTCATGTCTATAACATATATAATTCATGAGTGTATTACACAATTCAAATACGAACAGGGCATGTAATTTACATATGACCCACATAAGTGCATATTCTGAATGTGTATAATATGTAAAAGTTGCATGAAACATTCATTTGTTATGAATATATGAAATGATTGTAAGTTATTGTTTTTAGTTAGCAAATCTATATATATATAAAAGAAAGTCGTGTTAGTTACACCATTTATAACTCAAGAACGGCTGAATCGATTTGACTGAAAATTGGTGGGCAGGTATTTTAGAACCAGGAAAAGGACATAGGATAATTTTTACCCCGTTTTCTATTTTTTATTCCGCGCGGACGGAGTCGCGGGTAAAAGCTAGTTGTGAATATAAACTAAATCGTGTTAGGCCCGTCGTACACAAGGCAAAGTAAATCTTTGAATACCGGAGATTTTAGTCGCGAAAGGCTTCGCTGATATTTTCTTCTCCAGATCGTCGTGATAAAAGTAGCTGCAATTTTCAAGATGGCGGAGCAAATCTTTACAGTTGATATGTATTCGCTATGTACGTACTGACCAAATAGATGGTTCATGTCGAAGACTCAACGTAGTGTATACGGTGTACAACGCGATTCTAGTCTTGTCTATTCTATATAATCTTAGTTTTGATAAATTACGTTGCCTTACTTGGCCTTACTTGAAGTACTCTTAAAGTACTTCAAGTAAGGCAACTCTTTGAACTGCATTCGCTTTTATCCCTATTCGTTTTATAATTTGCTACCAATGAGTTTTATTTGTTGTAATCTTATACTTTGATGTAACTATTATTTGGATTCATCCCTTCTATGAAAATATACTTTTAATCTGTTGGTTGATAAATCTCCATCCTAGCTTTTTAATTCGACAAATCAATTCAAAATTGATTTATTTTTATCACGAAGTAGTCGAAAATCAACATAAATAAATCAAGCCAAAATAAAACTTACTTTTTTACATCGTACACGTAAGGTGCGAAATCGTAAAGTTACCTTAAATATCTTATTTAAAATTCATCAATGCTGTAAATATTGCGAATGGAATTACGCGTAAAAACAGAAACATGATCAGTACAACATTGCAAAGATTGTTTGCCATATTGAAGTCAGTGTAATAGGCCCTTATACAGTACCTTACCATAATTAACTTTCGAATTTGTAATGGCAGTTTTTACGAGTAAATTAACACGGGTTAAGAGTTTTACTTTCGTTCTTATATCGCTTTAGGCGAGTTTGTAGCGAAAGCTTTTTAATACCAAATACTGGCCGCGTCATGGCATTTGATATTTTGTTTGAAACGTGTAAGTTTTTAATTAATTAGTGACGAAATGAAATGTTTTTTGTATAAATTCCGAAATTATGTAAACACCAGAAGAGATCTAAATGTGATCTATCTAATAGTAATCTTACTAATATTATAAATGCAAATGTTTGGATATATGGTTAGATGTGTGTTAGAAGGTATCTCCAGAATGGCGGCATGGATCTCACTGAAGTTCGGCATAGATGTAAAACATAGCCTGGAAGAACACATAAGCTACGAATTAAGTTTTTTTTTTCATTCCGCTCGGTCAAAATCGCAGGCAAAAGCTAGTCTAATATTATTATGTACTCCGTTTATTTATGATGAATGTCACCTAATTCTTCAAAGCAGTTTAAGCTCAAATCTCATACCTTTTAAGAAATTACTGGCTTTTCCATTGGAAAAAATACTAGTATCTACAATTACGATCTATTAAAAGCTTAACGTCTAAAGATAACGCACTTGCAACTAACGCTTATAATTCAAGTGCATATTTTCCAATAAACGAAAGTACGTTTTCACTTGATCGATGGTCTCGAAGTAATGATGGGCTGCGATGTGCAATTAACTTGCGCAAGGGAATCGTGACCAATGGTTCTGACATGCTTGTACGTCCGTCAAAAGGTACTAAGTTTCCTATGGTTTACTTTGTTGTCTCTTAAATTGGTTGAATAGACTCGGATAGTTAATTATCTACTATTTCTGTATTCTATATCGCTTGTCGCGAATGTCTAACGCATCCTTTTGCATGCGCATGCGCATGCGCTAATCGATCGAAGTAAAATACAATTTTTAATTGTCTATTTATAATAACAATCAGTTGCGGTTCTTTGTCACCTATTGACACAGTATATAGGAATGTTAAATAAGTCATGAGAACAATGTCCCTCAATCAGTGTCCGCAAAAACAATATCTGACACTAATGAACGTGTTAGTCGCGTTCCTATTTCTCAAGAACTCATCTAATCACCTTTTTAACGTCACTTGATTGAGAATTATTAGGAATTAATAGAGTTCGAATGTCACGCCTTTAATACTGGATCTTAGTTTGTTACGCTATTACCTTACTTTACCGTGGGATTCTGAGACTAAAAATCTCCGTTTAAAACATAATGTTATCTCGGTTTTGTCAAAGATAACGATAGGGATGACGATATGTTTTTACAGAGATTTCGTCCACGGAGAATAAAAAAAATATAGTAATAAATATAGCTTATGTCACCCAGAGATAGTGTAGCTTCCAAACAGTGAAATATTTTTACAAATCGGTTCAGTAGTTTCGTAGCCTATTCAATGCAAACAAATAAACAAACAATCAAATACTTCCTTTTTATAATATTAAGTGTAGATAAAATGCTTTGAAAGCGTTTCTATTCTTAAATTTAAGAGATTTTAAAACATTTTAAAATACGGTAGCAAGAAACAAAATCGAAAGGTAAGAGAAAATGATAGAGTTTAAGTTTTAAAACTGTGCTCAATTTCCCGTACCCTGAATTATCCAAGCGTTGCTTTGAAGCTACTAACTCCGTAGGAACTCTCTGAATTGAGTCGGAAAACAATTTTCAAACGTAATCTACCAGAAATGTCGTTTGTATATAATAAGGAAACTGTTTCAAAGATTGAAAACGTCCATGCTTCTTTTGACATTCTAAAGCATTTTGCGGTCTGCTCTGCGCTTATTATTGTCTCACAAATCATGTTGAGATGTTTTAATAATATTTTTCTATGTTTTCTTTAAAAATAAAAAGAAAACCTGGTTCAAATATAAACATTAAGTAAATTCGTCATCCAGTTTTGGCTGTTCAAATTCTTCTAAGAAATTTTAACTCTATCTTTCAACTAGTCAAAGTTTGGTTGAATTTTTTAATAATGTTATTAAGCGTAGCTTGCATAAGAAAGACTAATTACTTATTGGTAGCTTTAATTCCATAAAAGCGTATTTAGCTTACTTTTTTCAGATACTATTTTATGAATCATCTTTAAAAATTCATTTTTACGGTTACAAATTGATTTACAATCGTTAACAGTTCCTTTATTACCATACCCGAGTGCTTTCGTACGTTGGTAACACTGGGGGTTTGTTATCGCTTTGGTTGGCAACACTGGTGGTTTCGGTGTTATCGCTGTGTGCCACTAAACTAGTACCACAATCTGATATGGAAACTGGAACAGTGAAAAAATCAACAGGAGAACTTGCATAGTGTATTGTTTAGAAAACTATATAAAATATGAATATCGATTGACTGTATTTTGCATTTATAGACAACATAATTAGCATTTGATTGTTCGTTTCATTGCCGTGCATTTTTAATAGTATTAAAGAGTTTTCTTCGTTATGATAATCGTCATTTGAATTTTGATAAATATTTATCAAAGATCATTTAATTTTTTTGCTTAAAAACTATTCGATTGTTTTCTATAATTACTTCACCATTAGAATGTAACATTAACAAAATTAATTCCTGAGTAACATAACTGTATTACTCAGGAACGATGTAACACATGTATTAAATATTAAAAAAAAAAATAATATCGGGACCGACCGCTAATCATTTTAAAAACTAGTACCATAAATAACTTTAATCGTTATAAGACTGTCATCTTATGTTTTATCTGGTTCCTTTGCTGTGGCTTTTTCAATAATCTCGCAAAATAATTCCATTGCCCATTTAAAAGCTTAATGCATTTTGATCTATATTGACCATATCAGGCTTACATTCGCCTTACTTACATTAATTACCTGCAATCTACACACGAGAACATAACAGAGGAGTGGACAGTGCAGTTCTGCTATGGTTTGAACGCATACGTACTGTCAAAACAGTACTATTTGTATGCGTGTGACTGCTCTACGTTCCTGTCCTCTTGTGATTTGTAATAAGCGTTTAATGGACAGGTAAGTGATAACGTGTAAATGCTTACTATATTTACGATTGCAGTCATCAACATAAAGCTTAATAACTGGTTCGAACTAAACCATGCCAATACGATAAAGTCTTGCCGCTTTGAATTATTTGTGGTGCATCTATACGATTATAAGCACGCAATTTTATGACTAACTGTCACACTCGGAGATTTAAAATTGCCACTTAGTTTAGCCGTTTAGTGTAATCATTACATCAGCACTAAGAGTATGTTTTTTTTATTTTGAAATATTATACTTTTTAGTATAGACAAGACAATATATTTTTAGTTATAGACACTTCTTAATATTGAAAATTTTAATGATTTTGATTTTTCGAATTTGAAATTTCAGTATTCAAAATAACACATATATTCTGAATACTTAGAAAAATAGAGAAACGTTATATTAAATAGGAAAAATTATGTGGCAAATGCTGGCAATTGTACAGGTTACCTGAATTCTTTAAAAATAAATTATATCTATCAATAAAGATTAGCCTGTTTATAATGAATTATTGACTTGATTCAAACAAGATTAACCGAAATTAACTCCTAATACGATTCTTTAAGCAATATTAAATCGAAGATAAAGCTCGCATCACAGTTCGTCTCTTTCAATAGGTAATTGCGATTCTCTGCAAATCTAAGGCCAAGAGCGGAAGGTGGCGGATTTCATTTGGGGAAGTAATTTACTGAAAGAAAACGTTTTTAGCTGTCTAATCTTTTTATATCCACTTTGATGAACCTTACTTTGATATTGATATAACGTAAGCTTAGATAATATACGTTATTGTAGACCGGTGAATCTGAACATGGTTTAGTACTTTATTTGCTGTTCTCTGTTCTGTTCTCATTCAGATTCCTCTATTATACTCTATTCCTATAATCCTAGCTTCTTCTTCTTCTTGAAGTGCCTCTTCGACTAGCGAAGGTTGGCGATCAGTTCTCCATATTTTCTTTTGTCTCTTGCAAGGCGAAATAGTTGGGCGGCACTGGTAACCCCTGTCCACTCTCGGATGTTGCGCAACCAGGATTTTTTTCTGCGACCAACACTCCTTTTACCGGGGACTTTTCCCATCAAGATGAGTTGGAGGAGTTGAGCTAGTAAGTCGTAGGTATCTTCGATCGGGATTTTAGTTTTTAAATCAACAAATAGTGATATTTCATGTGTGTTTATTTTATTTTGGCTCTTTAAAGGTTACTTATATCCCGTTGTTTTTGCTCTCATAGTAAACTTCCTGGTCTCTATCCTTACCCACTCACCTCGGTTCGGAATATCAGGTACTCGTCCTCCAGATACATGTGTCTTCCGTCTTTTGAGTCTACACTCCCTTCTTAATGCTGTTACCTTTCACACAATCCATCCATATCTTGATAGGCCTACCCCTATCGGTGTTCTCATCCACATTAATATTTATAGTTATTCAAACTTATCAGTTATATAACAGTATGTTTGTTACAGGTGTGGTTGTGATGAAATGGTGGTGTACGGTGGCGCTGCTGGCGCTGTCGGTGGCCCCCCGCCGCGCCGCGCCCCGCGCCGCCATCGGTGAGCAATTCTACAGTGAGCATTCCTCTTTGCACTTTATTCTTTTCACTAACTAGGCGAGAACAAAACATAGACGACTTCGTATAATTGTATACAGGAGACACATTACTTAAATTACTCGGCCTCCAACACAAAAGATCGCCAACATATTGGTTTAATCTTTCAACAAGAGCTTATGTCAACATTGAGAAAATTAATTTTTAGGTTATCTTTTAAAGACCTTTTTAATTTTTGGTAAATTTGCGTATAAAAGAAAGCACAGTCCAAAAGTCTTGGTCGTGATCTTGTGTATAATTATGCATAGTATGAACGAACATGTTAATGTATTCCTAATTAAGGGGATGATGCGGTACATTTTGAGCTCTAATAACTTCCATTAGAACCCATTTTGACTTACTACATGCGAATAATTTTAACAATTATATCACGTTACACGAGGATACAAGGGGAAAGTAATAAAGGATAATTCTGAGGGCGGATTTGTCGCTACGTGATAAGAAAATTCAATTGAATACATATAAGTAAATCGATTAATTTTACTTTCACACAAAGGTAGTAGACAATTCAGTACTGCTCTATGGTTTGTTTTGACTTTGAACACATACTCTTTGTATACATTCTATTGCTAACTCTGTTGTTTTCAATGAGAGTAAGAAGGATGGCAATATTATCGTAATATGACAGATTATATTCACCGTTACTGTGACCGTTGTTGTGACCAACAGTATTGTTCTGTCTCAGGGTTGTGCGTCAAACTACACTGTCCTGTATTACCACATTTTTCTACCCTCGTGTGAATCTAGCATTAGAATGCAAAATCCGAAGTCTCGTCTGTGATTTGTTTTCTTCCCACTTATGATCACTAATCACGTACTTTAACTTGACTCAAATTTTGCATAAGCGGGTTTTCTTATGCACATATATTTATTTACTGTATTTTCTCACGTTCCTATTTATCGCTTGTACACGTCTTTCTGTCAAGTTAAGTTACTGGTTATTATTCTTTAACTTTATGTATAATTACTTTAATTAAATGCTTAACTGTTAGCTTAAGTTGTCGACAACCGACTAACTAGTCTTAAGTTGAGCTAATTTTATTGGTTTATTTACCATGACGTGTGACTGTAAAATTCATTTAATTTTCATAATGTAAGGTGTCAAACAAGCAAACGGTCACTGAATTTGTCAAAATAGAGAAGCGATCGGTGCCCATAGACATCCGTAATTGCGTTGCCTACCTTTAATCGGCGGGCCCCTCCTCCGTCAATTAAAGGATGCACTGAAAAAGAACATTTCCCCGTAGTGTTTATACCTCCAAATCCACTTCTCATTTCATTCAATTCATTGTAAGAAGAGGACGGGGAAAAGGACTAAAATTAGGCCCCTGACCGGCATTATCACTAAAGGAAACCAACCACTAAAGGCAAGGCAAAGGCACCTTCACAACATTGTAGAAATAAATTTTGTTTCAAGACACATTTACTGTACCTAAGTTATCCATTACGAGAATCTTGTTTGCAAGCAATGTATCCAGTATAAACCTCCCTTGACATTTTGCAACAAAGAAAACATTTTACAGTTCAATCTTTCACTGCCTGTTATCGTTCTACGCTATAAAAGCTGAATTAAGTTTAGCTCTGTTTATTGCTCGAAGCGTACGGAATATCTCAAAGAATTTGATGGCTCTTAACACTTTAACATCGAATCAAGTATTGGATCAAAAGGCGAGTTGATATAATGTAAAAGAAATTAAAGATATTGCGGATTTAATGGTCCGTCATATTTAATTTAGGGTAACATTGACGAGATTGTGATGTTTTTTTTTTTATATCATAAGGTGGCAAACGAGCAAACGGCCACCTGGATTCGACCGCCGCCCGTTGCCCATAGAAATCCGCAAATGCAGATGCGTTGCCTACCTTTAATTAACGGAGAAGGGGACGCACAGAAAGAGGATATTTCTCCTGCCTATGCGTCTACTCTTCCGCCAAATCCACTTCCCCTTCCCATCCTTTCCTATTAAGAAAAAGGTGGGTAGGGAAAGAGGACTAAAATTAGGCCCCCGGTACCACACTCATCAGACGAAACGCGAAATTCCTTCCACTTCACGCCTGTCTTCTGTGTGGTCGTTGTATTTCACCGGTCGACCCGGCCAATTCGTGCACCCAACCAATATTGTTGTTACGGGATCTACCACTGTTAATGTGATGTTATTGACTGATTACGTATTTGTACTATGCGTGCGTAATATGAAAACACACTTCCATCTTAGTAATAGCAAGCGACAGTGATACTATAAAATATTAATCTTTTTTAAAGAATAAAACTGTTGATACTGTTTTGTCTCATGTTATAGCCACCGAGTTGTAAAATTTATAAAAAACTAGCTGTCGCCCGCGACTCGATCCGCGCTGAATTAAAAAAGTAATAAGTAGCCTGTGTGTTCTTCCAGAGTATATTCTTTGTCTGTGCCAAACTTCATCAAGATCCGTTGGGCCGTTACGGAGATACCTTCAAACAAACATCCATCCATCCATCCAACCATCTAAACAAACGTATTTATAATTTTAGTAAGATTTAAATCTCATCTGGATAGTAAAGAGTGTGATAAAGTTTTTATCCAACAATTGTGTATGTAACCAAATTATGTATAAAATAAAAAAAATATATTTCATATAGTGAATGTCCCGCGTGGGATATAGCAATCTGTCTTGTTTGAATTAATGTTATTTATCTAAGGGCAATGGTAATGTTTCCATGTAACTTATGAGGGTGCTCCGAATTTCCTCTGAATAATTGAAAGTTCGCCAAGTGAAAGGAAAATATAAAATTCCCTTTGTTTGAAAACAGATACAAATGTACAATGAACTTTATATTATTTACGAAATTTATGAAGAGTAAAAAATTTAATATATTTGAGCATTGAAATTATTTTTTTTTCAAAGGAGATTGTCAAATAAAAAATGGCTTTTTGCAAATTCAACTTAATATATATACTAATAATTACACTGCTAAAATTATTTAATCCATTTAGTATGAATCTTTGTAATATCTGTTATTATTAAAAAAAAGACAAATGAGAGCCAAATGAATTGTAGTTTGACAGCATTAATTAAAATTGAACAACTCGTTTGACAAGATTATCATTACTTTCAGTTATTAAGTAGCCATAGCTTAATAGACAAGGATGCATAATGTGGGAACCGGCTTATCTAATAAATTAAATTAATTGTCATTATTTATATCGATAATAAAATAAAAAAAAATCGGCGGTGAAAAGTGAAAACACTTTCTTGCTTCTCTTTACGCTTTATATGAGTCATAAATAAAGGTTAGGGTTACCATATTATGACGCTGTATTGTGGATTAGATTTACAACAAAAAATTGTATTTTCACTTAGTGTTGATATCAAAATATTATTTTTTTCACCTTCATTTATTTTACATGTATTCAACTGTTTTTTATTTGATTTTATGTTTTTTACTGTTTCTGTCATTATACTTGTAATGAAACGTTTAATTTTGGTTAGTTACAGTGTAATTTCTATTCAATTGTTATTGAAATTTTCACTTTCAAATGACGTGATAAATTTTAACGACATGTAATGAAATATATTTTTCAATGTAATTTGATTTTTTTAAGGCGAATACGTAAATGATTGTTAAAATACGTTGTCGAAAGCTTTCTCTGTTTGTGTTACTGCGATGTTTACGTCCAAATAACTTTAAAATTTTACGACGCACTTCGCTGTAAATGTTTCTTTTATTGTTTGTTTTATATCTGGTCAGCGTATAAGTTATACCGACTCAGATTTTAGAGCATGTGTGTATTTGTGTAATTATTTATTTATTATAAAGGTTAAGTAATTTGTCTCTTTGTGTATCTGATTAAGAAAATTAAGTATATCTTTTTAATTTTTAATTTCGACGGATCCTACGTAAAGGTCGTAACTCGTTTTTTGGCCAAAATTACTTTGAAAAAATTTCGAAATGTTAGGTTACCTATAACACCTGTCACTTTCATTTGACCTTTCGTATTTTAGTCATCACCCATGCCGTTAATCTGTACAATTATGTAATTAAAATCCAATAATCACGTCGCTTGAAGATTTATTCGGGTCGTGTCCGGGAAAGCCGAGTTCAAGTGTAAACTGTGAGAGACGATAAAGTGACAGCTGTAAATTATGTGTATTTTTTTTTAATCAATCTTCTATATAAAATAAGTAATTGACTGTCTCGCTGATATATCAAGGCTTAATCCAACTAGACCCACACGGATATCTGATGGAATTAGTGAAACTTTTTGTACATTTGCAACATTGCTTTTAAATAATGCGTTTAAATATTTTAATCCAATTTTGTTACATTATTTGATAAGGTTTTTATTAGAAAATCTTTATGTATTTATTAAGATAAAAAGCTATTAATATGTGCACTGTCATATCATATAACATTAGCTAATAAATGTTACTTAATACCTCTTACAAAGACAGTATCTAGGTCAGAACAGACGTGATCTGCGTACTGAATTGTCACTATACGTTTTGTCATCCATAAGTATGACTACAGTATATGATTCAACGTAATATTAAATGTGTCTTAACATTTGTTATGCTTGGTTGCAAAGAAGTCGAATATTTTACATAATTTGTTTAACGACAACTGGGAAAAAATTGAACGTCGATTTATTGACAAAAATTCTATGCTTAACACAGTAGCATCTTTGAATCTATGGTTTTTTTCTGTAGAATTAATTTAAACAAAATTGTTAGTAATATTGATTGCGGGAGTTCATTGGATGCGGGTGGCATAGGACCGGGCATTGTGGCAATCTTTGGGGGAGGTCTACGTCCAGCAGTGGACGAAATGTTAGCATTTAAACTAGTTTAATCATTCCGTTTAAAAAATTTTTTGCTTTTCAATGTAGCCTAAAAAAAAATCAGGAGATTTCTCTTGATTTTTATTATTAGAAAAATTTATAAAGCTAGTGTGTACCATTTTTGGACCTCATCATCACTTCACCGGGTTGGATCGTGGTCAAGCGCTAGCTTTTTCAACAGAAATGAAAAAATCTACTATTTTATTACTTTGACAAGGTTGTTAAGTGAGAGTTTATCAACGCATACATCACTGTGACTAAAACAACTTACGTAGTTAAATATAAAAGTTGAGTGCAACATTTTTAAAACTTCAGTAAGCTATCAAAGAGCATTAAAATTCTTGATATATGAACCATCAAAGTTTTTACCTTAATAAGTTGGCTGCGTTAAAGAAATACAAATAAACAAAGTATTGGTCAATGCACTGATGCGTCAGTTTACTCATTGGACTTTCCATGAGTCAAAACAACGCATTTACGAAACCTTGTATCCGCAATATATAACTTGTTGTGTAACATTTTCAATGAAAAAAAGTGATATTCCAGAGTTTGCCACAAAGTAATACTGGTATAATATAAATATTTGTTCGTTATCTTGCATACTTGTGGAATAATATAAAATATTAACAATGTACCTAGCACGAATGTTTGTATTAAAATTTGTGCAGCGCCCCCTATCGGGCATAAAGTATACCAAAAATCTAATATTAATTTTTAACATAATTGACGATGACGATACAAAGGCAATTGTCACAATTTTTCGTACTAAGACCATAGAACTTTCAGAAAACTTAACTGACTTTTGGATAAATTTACGCAACTGTTTTATACTAGATATATTTTATTGTTGCGTTTGTATAAGCCAGTGATTCTCAACCTTTTTTTTTGTTGCGGCACATAATTAATGATTTGAAAATTTGGCGGCATACAAAGAAAAAGATAAAAGTTATTTACTTACTACAACACACTGCATAAATAGTTTATCAACTGTATAAAAATAATTGTATCTATATGACATTTCTAGGCGCTATTTTTTTTTTCAACTATTTTTCTGTCATTGTTCTTTTATGCGAAGAAATACAGACACAGTGTGCGTGTGCAGCAAGTCAGCGAAAGTCAAAATTTGGCGGCACACTTTTGAAATTTGGCGGCACACAAAAGTGCCGCGGCACAGTGGTTGAGAATCACTGGTATAAGCCCTTAAATAGTAAGTAGTACTGTTACTTCAGTAAGCTAAGATATAAAGTTGAATATATTACTATAAAATCACAATCAATCACGAGGCACAGATCATCGGTTGTGTTCCGCTCACCAACTTTCCACATGTACAGGTGAAACGGTTTGCACATGGCGGAAATCCTACAATTATGCCCTATGGCTGTACATTTGCTGCGTAGCCGATCAATACACATCTAGATATAATATTTGAGAAGAAGATACACTAGAAATGGGTTTCGTTTGAATAATAATAATTATATTGAATTAAAAAATATCCTGCTTTTTGTTTGTTAAATCAAATATCTCACACTTAACACTTTTAATCATTAAAGTAGTAACAATAGCAATTTTTTTTACCATGGTAAGTGTAAAAACACTATAGTTTAGTAGACATATTAAATACTTGAGTGATGTTTAAATAATCGTAATAATCTTATTTTAAAACTAAGAGATGCAATAATTCTTTTATATGGCTTTGGCCTAGTCGCTTCTGTTATCATTATAGCATTTTGTACTTAGGAGACGAACTGTCTGCCGCGCGAGATTTCACTCGCAATCCAGTCCGAAGCTTTTTAGAACACCAGACGTATTGCTTGACCTCTAAGCTTTGTAATAAGTTCTAAGCTTTCATATAGTTTTAGTTTGTAGAATTTATTTTTTTAAATATATAACCTTAAGGCTTATTATAATGTGTATATATTACTAATATTATAAATGCGATGGATGGATGTATGTTCGAAGGTATCTCTGGAATGGCGTAGAACAGTCTGGAAGAATACATAGGTCACTATTTTTTTTTTAAATTCCTCGCAAACGGAGTTGCGAGTGTCAACTACCATGCAGCCGTTTTAGACATACCTTCTAACAAACATCCATCCACCGCATTTATAATATAAGTAAAATTTATAATAAGCCTTAAGGTTATACAATCAATCTAATCAATATGAGTAAAATATACATAGGTTAAAAATTATCACAACGTAATTGCCGAAAAGCGAGTTAACAATCACTTTCGTTGACCGACAATCGTCGTAGGGCGAGGTACTTTTAAGTTTACCTCTTGTATTGAAGTACGGGGACATTATCGTAAACTTTCACTGTTTGACCACGTTGACTATGTGTTTATTAACACAACATGCATAGAGTACTTACATAGTTACCTTTATATGGGTAGTACTTTGTATAGACCTTGCTACAAACTTTTTTCAAAACCTTATCAGCTGGAAAAGATTGAATCTTTCAACTTGTATATCTTTACGAAAAGTGTGAGATCTAGATTCTAATTAATCATTTACTAGAAAAAAAAGTTCTTACTTTCCTCATTTAATGATTACAAATTAAAAAAAATGTATTTTTTATTACGATACTAGCTTCCATCTTTCTTTTTTTATTGTTCTTTATTGTGATATTTGATTTAGTATTCATTTACTTTTACGTGTTAACGAAATTTTCTTCAAGTCAACGATGAGACTCTTGACCTTTCTTACGAAAACACTTAAATAAATCGAACATCTCAAATGTCAAGAGGGAATTAGTCAATACAATTTCCAATATTGGATTCTGAAGAAGAACATCCGTATTTATTGTACATTTTTTGTAGCTGAAAGTGTACTTGACATCGAAAGGTTTCTTTTTTTACATTTAAGTGGCTGATAAAACTTAATAATTTTAATTTAGAAAAATAGTTTTATAAATAGATATTCCAAATGTCTTACATTTTCTTAAAAGAACTGAAACATTTCGTCCTACAATATTCGAAATTAAATTACGTAAAATTCGAACTTTTAAGTTAAACATCCAAAGTATATAAGTAATATTCTTGGACAAGTTTTTTAATTAATTCCTCACAAAATTACATGGCAATAAAGTTGTACAAATTAATTCGCAGAAATTCTCATATCTGACTTGAATTTTCTTAAATAAGAAGCCGTGTAGCCGTAGTTAATAAAGTTGGAAAGAAATTTTTAACGAATTCCAAACTTTTACAGAAAAGTTAAATAAAATACTTTTTTAATTAGGCGTATATTTTCAGTTATGTAATTAATTCGATATGAGTGTTGGTTTCTAATTATATTTCTTTATTATAATAAATTTAAGATTCCAGTTATAGGTTACTACTCACATCACTTTTGGTACAGTCAGGGTCTTTTGTGGTATTCTACTTAGAGAAAAATTGCCTTGACAAAAGACAATATCTATTTCTCACAAAATAACCACTTACGAAACGTTCAAACAACTATCGCCTTTCAGGTGGAATGCCGCAAGATTCCCCGATAGTACATATACATATGTTTCAGTAACTTGCAGTATAGTGTCAGTAACATTAAGTAAATAATTACCACTTGTCATTACGTAGTACTTAAGTTCGTCGGCAGTAACGTGGTAGAATTTAATGGTACTATTATAGAAAAGGCCTCCGTAGGCTTCGAATATAGAGAAACGGACTAAGCAAAATGTCGCTTTTGTTCTGAATAAATTTTCTTTAAATAATAGTCAGTTTTCGCAGGGATGAGGTAAAGATACCAAAAGACCAATCACCGATTTTCAATCATGGTGACACATAAAATCGAAATATCTTTATAAACTCTTAGTGTCTCAAAAATTTACACATACAAACGAGCAGACAAGCAAGCAAGTTTAGGACTTATTGATTGCTATTATTTGATAGAGAGGAATGTGTGCTTGACAGGTCCTGTCTCTTAAAAGTCAATGTTTAATAAAATGGCTTTTCGATATCGTGAAATGGCTTAACGTTATCGATCATATATTTCAAAATTAACCCCATGTTGTACGTTTATAATGGAGATTAATTTTATAATTGAATTTAGTTTATCCCCGTTAAGGGGTTTTGTTACGTTCTGTTAAATTCTGAATTGTAATTGGTTATTAATTAACATCGCTTAGCCTTATTTAGTATTCATGCTATTAATTTCATTATATTATTTGTTTTTGTATTATTTTTTATTAATAGAGTCAGGCAGTTTACAATTATTTTTTATTTGGACTTAATTTATCTTAACTTTCGCTCAAATGTATAAAACAAACATCTATTTTTTTATGTTAGGGTTATAATCAAGTTACACATTTAGGTGATACAATTTTGCAGTACCTTCTTATGAATTATTTTGTCGTTTATTTACTAGACAGTTATAATGCCTAACAGAATTCATAATTATTTTAAAATTTTGTAATTAACAAATGAAAATTTGTTGGTCCGATTCAGTTTTTGCAAGCGAACACAAATTCAATTTTAGTGCCTGTATTATTCAGAACCCATTTGATGTCAATTAACAGCTACAAAAATGCTCGATATGCAAATTTGATGAATACTGAATGAGTGAATATGCAGAGAGGCGCGATCACATGATTTATTTATTGCACTTTTTAAATGAAAATATTTAAATATATTATTTTTTTAATTGTTAGCAGTTTTTTTTTAAATCTTTAATATTTCTTATACTAAGCTCTAGGACCTGTGGGAATGTGAGTGCGAATTATGATTTAATTAAGTAAAGTAAATTATAAGCTGGCACAAGTCTAGACATAAGTCAAGACAATAATAGAATGGTGGGATACGAACCCTCGACCGTGTGATTTGATACCGGTACTTTAACTCTTAGACTACTAGCGCTTGAAAAATATAATTAACGATAAGCAAATAATTTTTCACTTTCTTCTTATTAAAAATGCCTTATTATTGAGTACTTACTAGCTTTTGGCCGCGACTTTGGCCTCGTGGAATTAAAAAAAAATCTGAGCACTCTATTTGATTTTTCAGGTAGTGTTCTACATCTATATCACATTTGATTAACATTCAGGGAGCCGTTCTCGAGATAACTTCTAACAAACATACATCTATACCTCCATTGTGGCCTCCCCGTTTTGTTTGATAAGTGTGTGCACATGAGGTCTTATATTAGTCCTCTTTCCCTTCCAACCTATGTCTTAAAAGGAAAGGACGAGAAGAGGATTTGATGGAGGATATATTCCCTGTGCGTCGCCTCCTCCGTCGATTAAAGGTAGGCAACGCATATGCAATTGTTAATTGTCGCTTCGTTTGTTGGCGTGTTTAGGTGGCCACTTACTTGTTTGTCACCTTATGACATAAAACATCTATCACATTTCTAATATTAGTATCGTAGGATTAGATACCTTTATATTATCAATGTGTCAGATTTATCGTTATTAAGACGAACAGTTAATCTAGAATTGATATTCTCTACGACTATAAATGATGAGTCTATGTTATCTAAATTCTAGAAATAGATGACTTGAAATCACTTAAAATCACTTAACCTAACAGGTTCTAAAGGGCCTGTAACTTAGCTGACGATCAATCTAACTTTGTGATAAACGATTGCTCGTTCGTATGAGATAAATCTATTTTATTTTTTATAAAATTTACTAAGCCTTTTAACAAATGTTTATAAATATGTGAATCGTTAAGATGATAATCTTTACTTAGTTTTGCAATTTGTCATTGTAATTTTTACATCGAATTACATAAAGTTTTAATTTGTAAATGTTTTCTTTTTGTTGCGTAAACACAATTTCATTGGTTTAAATTGATTTAACATTAACATAATATCACGCCCTTAACTTAGACGTATTGGTAGAGATTAACGACTCCTAATTGACATACATTTATGTCGCTACTTATACATTTTAGGGAGATATTACGAATTTTCGCAAGCGCACCTCTGTAACATTTTTAATATACGTACTTTTTATAACGCCTTTTTTATTTTAGGTTTCCTATTAAAAACATGATGTTTTCCTTCGTACTTCTTCCTGTTACTTTTTAAATTTATAGATATAAACATGTTTACTTTTTATTAAATGTCCAATTCCAAGCATTGCTATGTTCATTTGCTTCGTCAACCGAGAAGTAACATCGGATATCCATGCTTCATATATTCCATTAGTAACAATCACGCAATGCGTGTATACAGGATGTGTGTTATTTTGATAACAAACATTAATTAAAATCTTCATTAAAATGTTACCATTTTGGTATGTTTGAGAAATCTGAACAACATTTTTTTTTAACTAAAAGTCATAGTATACTGTTTTCTTTTTAACAATAAAGATGTGTTTTGTATATGTTTTTCATATTTTTATTTGAACAATTTGTTTTTGTAACCTGTAATTTTTAGCCGACTTAAAAAAGAAGGAGGTTATCAATTCGACTGTATTTTTTTTTATGTGTGTTACTGCAAATCTCCGTCCCGGGTGGTCCGATTTTGATAAAAATTATTTTAATCGAAAGGAAGTGCTTGCAGATGGGTCCCATTTTTTTTTTATAATATTAAATTACAATGTATACTAATTAAAAGTAAATAACAATGGACAGAAATATTCATCTGTAACACAAGTGGGTGGAAGTACTTTCGAATTTGGCAACGAAAAAAAAAACAAAAAAAGGCACATAAAACTATTATTAAAGATACTAAAGATAAGTTTTATATCAACGAGGTAATTCTTAGATTTCTTTTACGAAACAAATGTTCTAAAAGACCAAAAGACAATGATTAGAAGATTTGTCTTCAACATAAAATAGCTTTCTCTCTTATCTTCAATTGTTTTCTTTTCACAAATTTATTACACACGCGTACAAAATTAATTGAATACAACACCGATAATGGATAGCGTCCATTGAAACCATTTAGAGATCATCTGATCATATCCAATTACATCTTAATTTGTGAGGATTATAGTAGCACCTTATTCCATTGTATTAAAGCATAGATTCGTAGTATACTAATTAAAGATATTTCGTTGAGATTTCAATTCGCTTTGTAATTTAAGTGGTAAATCTATCATTCGTTTGTTTCTGACAGAGTAGTTAATCTTGTTGGAGCTTACCGACTTGATTCTATTTGCTGATTTAACTTTAATCGCGTATTAAAACATTTTATTTGACATTTCTTCGTCTATTCTCACCGTGGATCTCCTTTGTGGAAACATTTGTTTAATAGGTAAATCAAATTGATCTCTCTCTTATTCATGGATAGGCTATTAATTGTGGTATTTTGTGCCTATTCGATTTTCACTATTTTAGCACTGGCTGTTGCAATTAGTGAGAATTTGAACGAATAATAGTCATAGAATTAATTGATAGGAACTTCAACAGGCACGTTTAAGTCAGAACGAAGCATAAGCTGTTATTTCCAAGCAATGACCTATTCATCTACAGAAACCAGTGGCTTAAATAAAATTGCTTTTCAATTAATGGGAAGGTTCCTCATCTCCCTGACCTTGTCTCATTTACTTAGGGTTGGTGCACCAAGTTTCCGTTCTCCAAATCAATCTGTCTACCGTCATCTCCATTGTCACCCCTTTCTTGGTAGTGTCACCTTTGACGCAATCCATCAATCTGTTCCTAGGCCTACCTCTACCGGTGTACCTCCATACTCATACTTAACGTTCTCTTTGCTACATGCGATTCTTCCCTCCTCATAACATACCACGCTAACCTTTTATTTTTCTGGTTTCGGATGGTTACCAATTGTCGTATTAATTGTTTTAAAATATCTGCAATTATGTGACAGATTTATGTCGTTATTTGTTTCAAGTTTACGATTTACTTCGTAACCTTTCGTGATATTTCGATTTTATTGTAAGGAAAATCTCTTATCAATGGATTATTAAGGCACGACCGCACGCGCTGGCCTCACGAAGTGAACAGAAAGGTACACTTCGTATCTTATGTACAACTCTAATTTATCCAAATTTATCGCTTGTGCTAAATGTTTTGTTCCATTCGGAATATATTTATACGTATATAAATCTATATTAAAATTAAAAATCAAAGTAAATGATACATGGTTCTCAACATATTGGATTAAGAAGACATTTCAAAAAAATAAATTATACGATTGAAGCAAATCTACAACTTTTATACTTATACTAGCTGTCGCCCGCGACTCCGTCCGCGCGCAGTTAAAAAAATAAAAAATAAAATAAAAAATGAAAAATAGATGTTGGCCGATTCTCAGACCTACTGAATATGCTTACAAAATTTCATGAGAATCGGTCAAGCCGTTTCGGAGGAGTACGGTGACGAAAACTGTGACACGAGAATTTCATATATTAGATTACCTATCGCCCGCGATTTCGTCTGCGTGGAGTTAAAAAAACTTAATAAGGGTATGAAAAATAGATAGTAGCCGACACTCAGAACTACTAAATATGCATATAAAATTTCATAAAAATCAGCCAAGCAGTTTCGCAGGAGTATGAAAACTAACATTGTGACACCAGAATTTTATTATACTTGTATATTTCCTTAGATATGTATAATTTCTTAAAATTTTACTTTTAATAATCCTAGAATAATATTTCCTGCTACAAATTACTAATATGCAAGGTAAGCTCATGCGCGTTGTAAAGTAAATTTGCATTATGTAATAAATTTACATCTTAAGCTATCTTTAGATGTCTTTTATTAACAAAGTGGTTGTGAATTACAAATACTTTGAATCCGTTTCAATATTCTTATATTGTATGTATATAAGATTTTAAACTGTCTTTTTAATTTTGGTCTGAATTCTTAAAAAATGTCGGTAACGACTAACTGTGGGTGTGGAATCTCTGTTATGTCAAACAGGGTGGCGATATTTTTTATACATATGTAGATTATGATCTCAGAAACTGACGGTTAAAATCTACTGATTTATTTGATAGCATAGGTCGCTTAAATGTCATGTTAATTAAAATTTAATGTAACTTTTTCAGCAACGTCTTCATCTATATATATAAAAGAAAGTCGTGTTAGTTACACTATTTATAACTCAAGCACGGCTGAATCGATTTGACTGAAAATTGGTGGGCAGGTAGCTTAGAACCAGGAAACGGACATAGGATAATTTTTACCCCATTTTCTATTTTTTATTCCGCGCGGACGGAGTCGCGGGTAAAAGCTAGTTATTAAAATTCTACGGTTTTTGTTTTGTTTTGAAAACTATTTTTTTTATTATTAGCTTTTATATTTTATAGTTTGTTTATTAATAAATTTATTTAGTATCTTGTACGATGTCGATGTAAAATGGTGCACTAACTGTACTATGGAAAGTGAAATCATCTGAGATCATTCAGGCTGTGTCTCTGAGCTTTGACTATGAATAGATCAATGTCTGGGACGTATCTATTGTTATGCAGTACCGTTGTCTGGGTTATTACTTTTACAATAACAAATTCTACTATCATCTATGAATGGAAAAAAAAAACCTTCTATAGTATCAATTAATAATTGATATGTTTGTATTTTTAATTAAATATGAAGCTTTTTAAATAGTAATAGAAAAATTATTTAGCAAATAGATCACCTGGTATTCAATGTTTGTTAGCCATAGACGGTATTTTCAAAACGCTATGATTAAGGATCCTTCAAGAAGCAAGCGTATCACCATCTTAAAGTCGGCAACGTATCTGCGATTCTTCTGGTATTGCAGACGTCCATGGCCGTCAATGAACACCTTGGTGTTCCCGCTGCTCGTTTGCCCCTTTCTCTTATGAAAAAAGACGTTTGAAAATAATATATTTTAGATGTGTTGTTTAACTTTATTGTTTAGAAAAGATAATAAAAGGAAAGAAAGGGGAATCTTACTAATATTATAAATGCGAATATTTAGATGGATGGATGGATGGAGGTTTGTTTGAAGGTCAGAACGACACAACGAATCTTGGTGATATTTGGTACGGTTGTAGAACATAGTCTGAAAGAACACATAGGCTAACTTAAAAAGTGTTTTTTAATGTCGCGCGGATAGAGTCGCGGGCGACAGTTAGTAGATTATAAATGCTTGACAATATACGCGTTTGAAAACGTAAATACTTAATAGCACTGTGCACTAGTAAGCGTAAAATTAAACGACACAATCCACGTATTTTCACGCAGGGACGCATCACAATAGACTGAACGCTGAGGTAATGAATGGCCATTATTGATGCACGGAAAGATGAACCTATACCTTAACTACAGACTACTGAGAGTCAACTTTTTATTTAAAAATCTTTAAATTTACAGTAAGTATATAATATATCATTTAAGTTATGTTTTTATTGCTTTGTTTTTGATGTTGTACATATCTAGAAAATTACATTTTATTCAAAATGGAACTCGACGGAAGATCCGCGGAACTGAGTGATGAACCCGGACCTATAAAGTCAGGTAGCCGCGTCATTACCAACGGGGCGAGCAAATCATCGCTTAACTGCCGAGTCTGACAATATAATTAGAATGTAAGTTTCTTGACGCTGTTTTCAAGTAGTCTGAGACGTCAGCTCATTAGCTACTGAGAGAGCTTTTAGTAAAAGCTTTTCACTGCAAACTATAAGCGTTTGAGTAATATATATATACAGAATTTCCTGATACGTTTAAGGAAATCTTAACTTAAAGTAACCAGGTTTTAAAGTCGTGTGAAAGCTTTGTTTTGTATTTTATCCTTGCTGTAATCATACCTTTTACCTTTGTTAAATGTGATCTATAAAATAACAAAGTCACGTTTAACCTTTGTTTATACTTTGCTTGAAATTGGTAAAGGCAACAAAATTATTAGAAGTTATATAAATTTATAAGTTTTGTACTTGATTTGTTGAAACAGTTGCGGTTAAGGCTCGAACCGCAACGAAATTTACGGGCTTCTTCCCTAATGAAATTAACGGAAAACGCTTTAGTATCTACACATTTTTAAGTAATGAAACGTATCTCGAAATATACACGAAAGTTTTAATAAAAATAATTATATCAGTTACATAGTGGATTTTTTTTTTTAAAAAGATATAAAGACAAATAATAGTTAAAAATTTTACTAATATTATAAATGCGAATGTTTGGATGGATGGATGGATGTTTCTTTGAAGATATCTCCGGAACAGCTGTACTGAATCTTGATGAAATTTGGCACAGATGTAGGACATAGTCTGGAAGAACACATAGGCTACTACTGACCTTTTTTTTAATTCCGCGCGGACGGAGTCGCGTGCGACAGCTAGTAAGTAAACAATTTTAATACGACCATAAATTATTTTTAACTATGGTTGGAATAAAAATCAAATAAAGGGATGGCGTTTCTTATACATTTTGGACTCGAAAACCAAAGGTAAATTTTTCAACGAAAACAAATGCATTAACTCTATAGTATGTTAGCGAACATTTACCTGTTACATTAAAACGATAGACAGTCTGAACAGCGTACATTTGTTACTGAATTTGATAACTTCCAGCTATTGTTGTGAGGAAAAGAACTGAGACGCAATTCTTTTGTGCGGAAAATAATGTTACGACTCTCTTATGTAACTGTAGGTTTTCCTTATGATTATTCCATTTCGCTGTGTTATTTGTAAAGTAAACACTGGTTACTGTTAGTGATTTTAGTCTTTACGTATCGCATAATAAGTAGACGTTTGACTGTTTAGGGATTTCAACATTTTAAAAGCTTTAATGGTATAGGGAATACTGACTCTAATAGCGTTATAATTATTTTCATCATTGGACGAAAATTAATCCTACAAATCTGAAACATTTTGCGAATCTAGTTGGACAAGATCTTTTTAACCTAACTTAAAGGTTTATTGTAGATTTTGTGAGTAAAATGCTAAATGACTGAAACGAATTAACGACTCTCGACTAAAGTAGTTAGGCTATTAATAATGGAGGAGTGGTCGTGGAGATAATGTGGCAATTATAGGTTACTCAGTGACACGGCGACAGCCAATTAAATTACTCCATTTGGCACATCTTTGATTACAAAAACGTTTATTCTCTCTATAAACTTAAACCCATCTTCCATGTTTGGGTAAACACGAACTTATAAATCTATAAGCTATCGAATATTGTTAACTTAAATCTTATCTTTGACTGTTTACGTATTAAAAGCATTTGAATGTATTGATATGCAAATTTAAATCACAATAGAATAGTAAATTGCTACATGAGGTTTAAATTAAATTATAAATTCGAATATTTAGATGGATGTATGGTATGTTTGAAAGAAGGTATCTTCAGAACAGCTTGACGGATCTCGATTGAAGTAGATAAGGAATATACTTGTAATCTGGAAGAACACACAGGTTACTAATTACGTTTTGTTTTAATTCCGCGTAGACGGAATCGCTGACGATAGATATTTTGTATGATTTGTTAAAAGATGTTGAACAAATTAGAAGTAAGATATTAAGATATATTGTATAAAATTGTACATTTTTGCTGTACACAAATTAAAGTAGTCAATGGTAGTTAATAAAAAACTGCTACAATAGAAGGAAAAATCCAGATGAATAGATTATTTTCATTTACTAAACACAATGGCGAACTGCAAAAATAAAACATAAAGATAACGTGTGTCAATAAAAAGAGGGTCCGCAATTCATAGATTGAATCTAAGCCAACCTAACGGATTTGGTTTTTGTCAGAAATAATTTTTAATTATTTTGGATCAATTTTGAGGTTCCGGGTTCGAACCTCGTCATGTGCCAATGTGTTCGATTTCCAAATTTCACTTTTTATGCCATATTATTAGGGTAAAGATTACTGAATACATATCTTATTGAAATTTGGGACGGATATAGAACATAATCTCAAGTGACAAATAATACCATTATTATTATTCATTCTGATTTTGTTTTTATTCCGCGTAGATGAAGTCACTGTCAAAACCTAGTCACCTATATTAGTGTAGGCTTGAGCCCTTTGATGTATGTGTCATCGAAAATAATATGTCGTCAATTTATGTATCCGTATATAAGTGACGTCATATATTTTTTAAATATTTAGGTGATTCATATATACACACGTATGTATACAAATTCATAAAAAGGTGTGTGCGCGGGTATATTGACATTATTATTACATTAACCGTGGCTGACGGCGTGTAACCGCGCCGTACATCCATGATGTGCTTAGGTGCTGCTATTGTGATAACGGATGTGTTGCTATGGAGATGGATTCTTTGTTATATTAATTAAATAGAAAAATACAAAGTCAAAAAGTCAGAGTTGAAAACTTTCCAAAGTTATGAAATAGTTTATTAATTAACTTATAAAGTTATGAAAAACTATGAGTTACTAGCTTTCACCCGCGACTCTGTGCGCGCGGAATAAAAAAATAGAAAACGGGGTAAAAATTATCCTATGTCCGTTTCCTGGTTCAAAGCTACCTGCCCACCAATTTTCAGTCAAATCGATTCAGCCGTTCTTGAGTTATAAATAGTGTAACTAACACGACTTTCTTTTATATATATAGATATGCCGCAAATTAAAAAAACTATGTTTTAACTCCGACTATCACTACAAGAAAATTATTATTTAATATCACAGCAAATATGCTTTTTGTTTTGTTTGTTAGATTATAAATTGGAAGCAATTGCTCTAACTAAACCAAAAGCCAAAAAGGCCATAAGATACCTATTAACGATATATTCTGATATTTCGTAGGTATTAGAACTAAAGACTATCAAAACTAATCCAAATTAACTCTTAATAAAACAGTTATTTTAAAACAAAAAAGCGTTCTCCATACTCTACCATTACTCTTAGACAGTAAGTAATGAGTGTGGTTAAGCCGCTATATCACTGCGGTGGACGACCTTATAACCTTTGCTCAATTTACATCACACATACATACATCAATATATAGCGTACATTATAACGTACATAGTGCACATATAGCTACGTACACGGTATTTCAATTGTGTGTCTGAATAACTTGAGTTTATTGGAACGAAGTTCCTTATCGCGCGTTGTGAAAGGGGGCTAGACGGAAAAAATTCTTACGAAAAGTTGTCACGACACTTTTTGCTATAGTAAGTATGTTAACGACGAATGAGCGCTACTTCACCATGGCAACGACGTGACAATATATAACGAAAATTCATAGAACTAATATGTACTTCTTGTGAAGACTTAAGTTTTTTATTCATAGAATTAAATATTGGTTCCTTCACAAATAATCGAAAGGAACTTCGTTCCATCCGGGTGTCCCTTGACACCTCTCAAGTTTTTTTATATTTTTGAAAAAGTTTTGAAAATCGCATCGATTTTTTTCACGACGATCTTGAGAAATAGGTTGCGAGCGACTGGTTTTGTTAGAACAAAAGACGGCGACGCGTATCTGTGTACGGACCTATAATATCGCTTAGCGACTAAAAACACCGGGTTTCGAAGATTTACATTGCTTTGTGTACGAAATCTTTTGCATATATATTTATGATTTGTGTTAATACGTAATCCCTTTAATATAACGCGTAAAATATAACATATTATGTCATGGGAAAACAGGTAAATACTGATATAATGAACGTACAAAATAGTATATGAATTCCATGTTTAATCCCATTTTCTAATCTCCGAACGCACGTTAGGATAAAAGCAAATAATGTTGGAATAAATTAAAGTGCGTCATTTCGTTATAAAATATGTTAGTCTGAAACATTAATGTATTTGAATACAGAACAACATATCTCTGCTAAAAGCTCGCCTGCCCTTGGGATTAAGGCCTATCTCATTCATTTAAAGTAAAACATTTGCATGACTAAAAAAACTCTGAACTAAATATATTATTTACGCTTTCATTTTTATAATCTGGTAGCACGTTTTACATGATTTTATTTTGATTTTTTTTAAATAAATGAAATACACGTAACTTGGCCAAGTAGGTTTACACTATTATTTTTAAATCACAAATCGTAAATTTAAAGCTTTTATTAGCTCAATGTTTGGAAACTCGGTGTTTCTGTGCTACAATCAAATATTTTTACTAAAGATACTACGTTACAATTAATAATATTTTAAAATTAAATTAATTATTTTTAAATTGCTATATATAGCGATACGAAATAGATATAATAGTGTTGGAAAATAGGCTGTGAAATTTCACTGCCACGTTCTGAATGGTAAGTTGATGAAATAACTAAAATAAAACACTCTTTTCGTACTTGCGATCCATCCAGTAACATTATATATTTTTCACGTCAAAAAGAATTGTCAAAAAAAAAGTAAATATAAAAATATGTAAGGAGTTTTTGTTAGGTTATTTACAGCCAATCTTTAACAGATAAATTTAAGTGTCGTATAACAGTAGACACTGCCATGTATGGGGGGAGGAGGTTCGAATCTGTCAGTATGAATCCAATAACAATAAAAAACTATCTTCAGAGTATCAATTAAATTTGCCGCACTGGATTAACGGCATTCAAAACTCCAAAGCAATTGATTAATTGTCAATTGATGATTTTTTGTGTGTATATTTTTTGCACACTCTTTATCTTCAACCTATTGTAAAAAAAAAATCACCACATGTACTTTAGCAACAGTACACACGAAAATAAACCTTATACCTTTCGGATAATGTTTAAATTCAAATATGTAAACGGTAATAATAACTTTGTAGTCTATTTAAATTAGTTGTGATGACTTGCGAATGGCTGTGCAGAAAAATAGCAAAAAGAATATAACAACACAATTTAATATCACAATTTTAAAATGCGGATTGCGTCATTTTATATGACGTCGCGTTTTGTTGAGTTTTTTGTCGTCGGAGCTTAAATAGAGGAAGCAGATTATCGGACCGTTATACTAACAATCTTAACTTCTGTAGCAGAAGTGGCTTCCGTGGAGCTTTTTTTTTGCTAAGGTCAACAACACGCGCTGCGTTAAGGTTTGCGAAATGAATTGTTTTAAACGTCTTTTAAAAATAATAATACAAATCCCAATTAGAATTGGTTTTTTATGTAAAAAAAAAAAACACTAGTATAGTTCAGTTCAACTTGCTCATTCTTTGCAATGCTAATTAAAAGATGTAGTGTAAATAAAGAGACGTTTAAGATATTCGGGCAATGTATTTTCTTAATGTTTGAATTGTTTTTTTTTTTCTCAACATTTTATGAAATTTTTTTATAAACAATGATCGTCCTTATAAGGCTTTTTTTTCTAATTTTATATCGGTGTGTGAATCTACTCAACTACGAAATTTCAAATAATCGTTTGAATTCTTATGACACAGTGTCATACTGGTGTATTGGTAATGGTGTTCTTGTGGTCTAGTCAAGAATATCTTCGTTGTTACTATGATTATTTCACTATTCATATTTAGTTTCTCTTGATTAATTTAGTCTCGGTTCATACTAGGGCAGAGTTGAAGCGTATCGAAGCGTCAATCTAAAACTTAATATAACAAATTCAACCTTAAAGTCACGTACACAGCGTAACCATGCACATTACTTCTGTAATTTTGACACGCGCATTCTTCTAAATTCGCGATTCTGTGCGACTTAAAATGTGCGAATTTAAAGTATAGTTTCGCTTTAGTTAGGAAGAATTTGACGCTTCGTTACGCTTCGACTCTGCTCTAGTATAAACCGAGCCTAAGGATTTAGTCCTTATCTAATGAACACTCGGCAGCGGCGGGAGAACGATTCCGCGCAATTCAAGTTAATTTAGCCGCAATAAACAGGAAGCAATATGAGCAGTGCCAATGAAATAAAACTTTATTATCCTTTTCACGACGTAAAGCCAGCTGTACACGGACTGGATAAAAATCTTATTAATTAATTGCACGTAAATCATACAAGTGTAATCGGAAACTGTATTAACATAAAACTTAATATATGCAAATCGTTAGAACATAAAAGTGGATTGCCATTTCGCAAGTTGACTCTACTAAGTTAATTACTGTAATAAACGCTGTTTTATAAAATGTCCGCAAGTAAATGAAATTGACAAATTGTTTGCGTGATTATGTCGCACGTCAAATGTTTTTAAGAAAAATAAAAGTTTGTGAGGACATCACGAGAATTATACATCTAGATTTTTACTATCGTTCGTACTAAAATCATATCTATAAAATAATATATTTAGATTATAAAACGTGATGGAATTATGCAGATAGAACGGCGTAACACTTTCGGTGCCACCGACTCATACTATGAGTTCACTTTACATGCATATATCGTGGCGTTGATCGTGTTCAGTAGGATCTTCTACGTCAGTCTTTATCAGTAATTTGCGCTCGCTCTCGCTACATTTAATCACATATCAAAACATTTTACTCGTGATATTACCACAAAATCAGGTTTTCTTTTGAAAAACGTTTTAACTGTTTTTATGGTATTAAGAGTTTTAAATAAATTAGCTTTTGTGAATATTACTTTTATTTTACCTCTCTCTTCTTTTCACTGTGTTCGTTTGATGCTAACGTTGATAGTATTTCTTCGTGCCCTTTTTTGTGTGGTTTTCGAAAATGGGTGGTCTCAAAACTGAAATTACTGATTCGAAATTGTGTGGATAAACGCGCTATTATACGATGATACTGCATGCTACTACTTGCTGTGCTTATTGTAACCTTTGTCTATTATAAAGAATGTAGTTAAATAGTTTTTTTTTTAATATCAAAAGGTGGCAAACGAGCAAACGGCCACCTGAATTCGTTGAAATAGCGAGGCGTCCGTTACCCATAGACATCCGCAAATGCAGATGCGTTGCTTGTAATCAACGGAGAAGGGAACGCACAGAAAAAGGATATTTGCTCTATGCGAACCCTCTTCCGCCAAATCAACTTCAGGGAAGGGAAAAAAGACTAAAATTAGGCCTCTTAAATTAGTTTCGTTTTTAAGGGTACATTTGTTAAGCACTAGTTACACTCCTTTCACGCGGTAATAAAAAAAAAAACTTTAGTAGCCTATGTGTTTTCCCAGATTATTTTTATTATTTTTGCATTTATAATATTACTAAGATTACTGTAGGATTTTATTATCCTTCACATTATCTTTAAAATACAGAGACAACATATGTTAATACAAGAATTACTACAATGGAAATCTTAGCGTTGTTTTTCGTACGAAGGTTTTTAGTGAAAAAAAAAAATCTTGGAGTTTAACCATACTACGTATTACGTAAGGCCTATTGTTCGCATCACAATACTGTTTCAAAAATAACATATTTATTAGGGCATAAAGCATTTTGTTGTGACCTTAATAAGTTGTGACATTTCGCTGTACCGTCTTCTTGTTTGGGTTTCGTTTTCTTTGTTATAATAGACGAAGTTATTTTCGTTTTGTAACTGTTTCGTTTGTCTTTGTTGTTTGTTGCGTCTCGGCCATACAATTGAACAATGGTGACAATTTTTTATTTATACAATTTTTCTATTATTTTAAAATGTAAGTTGCTAGCTGTCGTCCGTGACTCCGTCCACGCGGAATTAAGAAAAAAACTTATAGTAGGCTATGTGTTCTTTTAGACTTTGTTCTACGTCTATACCAAATTTCATCGAGATCCATGCAGCCGTTCTGGAGATACTTTGTAACAAACATCCATACATCCATCTATCTTAATTATAACTTAAATATCTACCTAAGTCTTACAAGATATAGGGTTATGGAATCGTTTTGGATTTTTGTCAAAGATCCAGACCGCGTTTCCTAAACCAGTATTCTTATCTAGGGACGCGGCAGTGCCCCTCGGCGAGGAAAAAAATGAATGAACTTAGTTATCTAACGAACCGATGTCACAATAGATAATGTTGATTTACATATCCATTACGGTATATGATATAAAGAATATTTAACATTACGTTACAAAGGAAGCAATGCATGCCGTGAGAGGTAGTCGATTAGTATTCAAGCATCGTAACATTTGTAAGTGGTTTGAAAGGGAAAGTCTTGGCTGGGGGATTGAACGTCTTGTCCCCTTACATAAGTTTCTTCATTCATAAATCAAATGAGATAAGGCTATTTTAACGAAAAATATCGTATCTTATTTCAGTAGGGAATCCGGGAATCAGTACGTGGATTAAGTAGGGAATTTATAAGGTCGTTTAAGATAATTTATTTGAATAACGGCAATGATTCGAGTTTGAGGAAATGAAATTGCTTTCATCGATCCTTTAGAACAGTAATTGTCAAACTTATTTCTTTCACCGCCCCCTTTGAAAATCAATTACATTTCAGAGCCCCCTAATTTTTATTCAGCCCTAAAACTTAAAAACCACAATTTCATTACTTTAATTAATTTCAATGCCCCCATTTTTGGGCCCCTTATCGCCCCCTCCTAGGTTTCAAACGCCCCCAAGGGGGTGTTATCACCTACATTGGGAAACACTGCTTTAGAATATGAATGGTTATTGAAAAAAAAAATTAGCACAGTTTTTCCAAAAAAATAAAAGAGACAAAATTTATTATCGTGTTTCGATTTTTAAAAGCACAGTGAAGAATTATAATTTACCTTAATTTAGTTTAGTTTTAGTTTTACCATACTTTATTTCGTTCTTGTGAAGACATCGTATAGATTATTGTATCGACTGAGCGCACATTTGAATGTAGGACTATAATTAAGGGAATGTCGGTCGTTAAAAGTAAAAGCTGAGGTGTTCTCACTATTAGGTGATAACATCTCACTCCCTTACAACGCTTGACTTTTTTAAATGCGCCATCTTTTTCTCTCATTTCAACGTTCCATTATTTTAATTGCATTTTTTAATGAGGTTGGCATTTGTTTTCAAATCTTAATAAAGTTTAAAGTTTTAGAAGTTCTTATGACATAATATTTTTAAGATTGTGCAGCAAAAATTACAGTGTCTGTGAAATGTTTTGTACAACATGAATAAAAAAAAAGTTTAACATAAAATTGAATTGTACAATAATTCTTTCACAATGTATACAAATAAGTTTTTCCACGCGATACAATTCTATTTTCCAACTGCCACTAGTAGATTTATTTCCTTGTTATCACATTTTCAACAATAACGTCCGTTCGAAAGCTTCTATTTCCCGTTCGGGAGAACGTACGAGTATATTGAAAACCTTCGTGACGGATACGAATTTAATTATTCAGGAGATTGTACTCCCGTAGCCCTATTTCTTACTGAAAATAGTGTAATACACCCAAAAGGGTATAGAATTTCTTCAATATATCGTTCTAACATTGACATACGTAGATACATAATATATGTTATTTATTTTATACCTTTAATATAAGGAAGGCAATATTTAAGGTAAGAGACAAAACATGCGATAAATATGAATAGACTAGCTTTGACCCGCGACTCCGTCCGCGCAGAATAAAAAATAGAAAAAGGGGTAAAAATTATCCTATGTCCTTTTCCTGGTTCTAAGCTACCTGCCCACCAATTTTCAGTCAAATCGATTCAGCCGTTCTTGAGTTATAAATAGTGTAACTAACACGACTTTCTTTTATATATATAGACTAGCTTTTACCCGCGACTCTGTCCGCGCGCATTAAAAAAATGCACACAGGATAAAAAGGTTCCTATGTCCGTCTCCTAGTTCTAAGCTACCTCCCCATAAATTTGCAGCTAAATCAGTTTGACCGATCTTGAGTTATAAATAGTGTAACTAACACGACTTTCTTTTATATATATAGATAAGATATAGATAGTTATAAAAGATCTATTCATGAAATTTTTTTGCTGGTGATGACTTCTTTATGACCTTGACAAGACTTCAAAATAATGAACAATGACAGAAAAAAAGTAAAAAAACAGTCGGAAAAGGGTTGCTTTGACGCGCGGTGCGCACTGGCCACGCAACCCTGCAGCCGGTGTTGCCGTAACAAGATGTGTTACTTATTTTACTTTTAATGGTTAGAGGGAACTTGGAGACAGTTGATAATTTCTTCTTCCAGTAAGAAAGTCAGGGGATATAATGGTCCAGCCCATTCTTTCTTTAAAAGAAAATGGTGGGAAGAGCACTATATAATTTGGTCTCTTTCCTTTTTTTTGTAATCACTTCGCTAGACATGTATTGTTATATTTTAGGTAAAGTATTTTCTTCGTGTCCTGATTAGTGTAAAATTATCATATTTCGTATGAATTAAGGCACATATAAGAGCCTATTTTCATAAGTAAATGCTTGTGGTGTACATTAATATCTCTTGAGTATATTGAGGAGAAATTTCATCTAGAAATAATATCCAATAACAATAAATCGTTTGAAATACGACCGTCGTATCGAGCTACTAGTTTATAGAAAGCCTACTTCAATTTGCAATGCCAACTACTTACATAAAAGATTTAAAAGGTGTTTTGTGTGTATCAATTAAAATTACTTCTAGCCGATAATATAATAATACAGGATGTATTTTAATCTTCATTCCCTTCCCACCCTTTTCTTATAAGGAAAGGGGAAGTGAATTTGACGTAGAATGCTTAGGAATAGGAAATATTATTTTTCTGTGAGCCCTCCTCCGTCAGTTAAAGGTAGGCAAAGCATTTGCAATTGCAGATGTCTATAGGCAACGGTTGCTTCGCTATTTCGGCGAATTCTATAGTTAAATAAATTATGATGTAAAAAAAAAACGTAATAAATTCAATGTTGTTTTCTCATTATCTATGTTTTAATAAATTAGACAGATTTTAATAGAACTTTTATAGAATGTTTTATGGCAGCGATGGATAAGGTTTTGTGCTCCAATGTAAAAAAAAAATCTTAAAAAAAAGCACTCTGACAAAAGAAGCCGTTATTTTGATTTTGACATTGCAATGTACGCTGCACCTAGATAATTACATCGTAATCTATACGATAAATAAAATTAAAGTGTCTATATGCCACATCGCAAAATCAATGTTTTGGGAATATCATGTCCGTAAAGCCGCATTTGTTTTGGGTAACTTCCGTAACGGCTGGACCGATTTTGATAGCACTTTCACTGGAAGGTAAATGATGTTTACTGATTGGCTACTTTTGA
This sequence comes from Papilio machaon, assembly GCF_912999745.1. Taxonomy (NCBI): domain Eukaryota; kingdom Metazoa; phylum Arthropoda; class Insecta; order Lepidoptera; family Papilionidae; genus Papilio; species Papilio machaon. The sequence goes on along the minus strand of NC_059996.1, from coordinate 1,568,094 downwards.
TTAATAAATAAATTATAAATTCTTAATAAATAATAAATTCTTTTAATAGTTTTGAGACGGAATTTGCAGGATTTTTATGATATGAAATTAAAACAACTTCAAAGTAATTCTGAGTATTTAGGAACAATTGTAACACAAAATCCCTCAAACACGTATTTAATTGGCACAAACTTCTCTCATTAGTAGGAAATTCTAAGTGAAGTAGGTAAAGCCATTTTTAACGAGATTGCAAAGTCCAGAATCACAGAAGTTTACTTGTTCCCTGTTCCCAAATTTGCAATCTGTATCAACGTTATTTCTTCCTTGGTGGAAGATCTCTCTCTAAAAAAAAAAAAAAAATAGAATGGACCATATTTAAATACTTACGAAATATATGACTCCATAATCTTTTACGCTGAATATTATTCAGTTCAGATTTTCTATTAAGAGTAACATTTACTTCAATGTAAAATATGTATTGTCAAGTATCCAGAAATTGCGAATGCCCCAAGCCCAATAGCCCATGATAATCATTGATTAATATGTTATTTTTTTACGTATGACCAGATTAATCGAATAAGTTTGGTTATAGTGTTTTGTGAACTAGAAAAAAATGTATACTTAATCATTCAAAAGCAATGCGAAATGCGAATGTTGCGTGTCGCTGCGGACCACAGCGAACATTTTTCATTTATCTAATGGCAAACACGCATCAAATACAATAAGTTGTAACTACTAATATTTGTCAATCTAAATAGAACCGTTCGTTGTAGACGGTATGATTCATTTTAGCTCATTCTATACTGTGAGATCTGGTTTTATTGAAACCTACACTTGTAGTCCGCAAGGAATTTGGCAATAGATTGGGATATATTCAGGGATTCCCTGACCTCAGTTTATTAGGTGTGAATTACAACGTGCGTTTATATAAGAATTTATTTAATGTCCTCTTCTCACGTTTTTTATTCAGTGCACACAATAGTATCAAATAATGTACCGAACTTATAACCAAACTAGAATTGAGATATTTCTAATTGCCCACAAGTACACTACTTGATGGCTTGAAAATATTCTTTTAAATTTTAAACAACAATAAAACTATTTAATTCAACAATAACTAATGCAATCTTTTTTTTTTTAATAGAAAATATTTTGCATTTTCCAACTATTAAAAATAGGTGGCACTATTTTAATAAAACGCGCAGAATTTAATTTAACGCCATCTATTTACAATTTTTGACATTAAAAATTACGTTTACAGGTTACCAGATGTCGCGCAAATCTTGTGCGGTGGGCGGGGCGCGGGGCGCATGCATGTGGGTGCAGGAGTGCAATCGAGTCGGTGGCATACACGCCGGAGTTTGTGTCGATGGCTTCATGTTCGGCTCCTGCTGTCGGTTGCCGGAAAAACCTATTCATATCGAAGGTATCGAGTTAAAAGTAACTAATATCAATATGAATATCACGCCATCTATTGGTGCTAATGACCAAATATTTGTTTTTTCAGAAACTCAAAATCCTACCACCATTACCGACCGACCATATGCAGCGCCATCGAGCGCCACTACCACGCAACCGCCCGAGACAACACAAGCTCCACCGCGGCCTACATCGCAAACACAGCGGCCGTCGTTTATGACGAAGCCGATAGATGGCGCACCTTCATATAACTATAGACCGCCAGAAATTAACTTGCCCTCATTAAGCATAGAATCAAGTAGCGAACAAAATAGTGATATAGTTAATAAAATACCATATAACAATGTAAATAAGTACCAAAATGTAAATAGGCCGAGCGGCGAAATGGAAACTAGTCCCCATAACAAAATTTCGTCTAGTCTTAGCGTATTGGCCGGCGCGCGGCCCATGGCGGTGTCGGAGCAACATCCAGACAACAGTATTAGTGGAGGTAAGACGTTTATTAATAAAGTAAATTATAAACAATATCTGTTTGAAAGGTCGTTGCAGTAGGTAACCCAAAGGAACAAGAAGCTTAGTTATAACAAGCCATTTGCACCATTCCAGCGCACATGATGTCCCGACCTAACAATGCGAACACACAATGGCAGGCGACGACGGAGCCGACCTTCGTGACCAAAACGCGGCCTGGCAGTTGGGAGAAGCCTGGCAAGCCCAAGCCGACCAAAAAGTTCACTACGACCACGGCTAAACCACATAAAAGTCATAAGCCTAAAGACCCGACGCTGAATGTCATTAAAACGGATGAGCCAACGCCTCCTCCCATTCATACTACAGCCGCTACTCATAGCGTAGGTCAGTCAATTTTATCTATTACTAGCTTTTACCCGCGACTCCGTCCGCGCGGAATAAAAAAATAGAAAACGGGGTAAAAATTATCCTATGTCCGTTTCCTGGTTCTAAGCTACCTGCCCACCAATTTTCAGTCAAATCGATTCAGCCGTTCTTGAGTTATAAATAGTGTAACTAACACGACTTTCTTTTATATATATAGATGTGTATTTATACCCTTTCCTTTTCTTCTCAGGCTTCTACAATATCTTTAATCTTTATTTCTTTTTATCCGATTGATCGAGAAGGACTGTTTTGCACGTTTAAATCCATCCAATATATTTTGAAGAGTTAGGTGTTAGTCGGTTTTTATTATTTTAGGGGAAAAATTGACTTCTACTAAAATCGGAATATAAGAATTACTCAGTTACTTGAACCAATTTTCAATTGAAATCATAAACTCAGTACATCGTTATTCAGTTAATAAAATTAAAAATGTTATAAGATTTAACGTATCAAGTGTAAAATTTATTACAATACAAGAATTAAATGGAAGTAAAAAATTAATCAGTGCAATATATTATAAACTAGCTTTTACCCGCGACTCCGTCCGCGCGGAATAAAAAATAGAAAACGGGGTAAAAATTATCCTATCTCCGTTTCCTGGTTCTAAGCTACCTGCCCACCAATTTTCAGTCAAATCGATTCAGCCGTTCTTGAGTTATAAATAGTGTAACTAACACGACTTTCTTTTATATATATAAGATTGCTGAACTACATTTGCCTTTAAACGATACTAAATAATGATACCAATTTTCCATATAAGATTTCACTGTGTTTATCAATGTGGAAAAATCATTCGACATTTTGATATTTTTATAACAAAAGGTTATATTACTGAAAGTTTTCCTCAAATAATTTCTTATTACATTTATTTCGGGCGCGAGATTGACGGTTTGTCAAATCCCTTCTGATTCGTACCATTTCCTCGCCGATGCCTTAGTGGCCTTTCGATGGCTTCGCTAAGAATACTTTTAACAGAGACGAGGAAAAATATTCAATTTATTAAGAGGCAGTTCAATCAAATGATATTATATCTATTGTTTCTAATCAATTCAATTTTAGTTATTAGTTAGTTATTTAAATTTAAACTAGCATCGACTGCGAAATAGGTTTTTGTGACGTCATATCGACTTAAATGTTTAGAATAGAAGATTTTTTCAATTTTGTTCTAGGGTGTGAATAACTTGAACTTTGATAGTAAAAATTTAAGATGTGAGGAAGGAATGAGTGAAATATCATCCGATTTCTGTTCTTCCCCGGAATGTCTACTACTAGTTCTGTAATTCTATATTCCAGAGTGTGGTGTGACGGCCATGTGGCCGAGGCCTGAGACGCGCATCATGGGCGGTCAGGATTCCAGCTTTGGGCGGTGGCCGTGGCAGGTCTCTGTCAGAAGGAATTCCTTCTTCGGTTTCTCGTCTACCCACCGCTGTGGCGGGGCCATTATAAATGAAGGATGGATTGCCACGGCAGGGCACTGCGTTGATGAGTAAGTTAACATTTCTACGTAAGTTTTGATGTGCTTCAGTTTCTTTTTGTTTTGTTTTTAAAATTAATATCAAGTAAAAAGAAGAAAAGTAAAGTTCAAGTAGGAAAGTTTCAAAAGCTTTAGTCATTGGTAAACAAAACAATGTTTTGGATATATATCATAAATTTAAATAAACAATAAACTGCTCGCCAATACAATGTTAATAAAATACAGAAACAAATAGGGAACAACAATTTATTTACAACGTTATGACTAAAGTTCTCATATCTGAAAATTTCGTTGTGTTCGCGTGAACGTAGTTTGGTTGTATTTCAAATTTTTAATCTCTAAAATGTATCGAGCTCATTCCAGTTTCGTTGGCAATAACAAAACACTATTAAATTTAAGATAAATTCGCTCCAAGTTGTTTATCTTACCTTTATTGTCGATAAAATTGTTACTGACCACCATTTGCTTTGTTTTAATGTTTTCAAATAAATTTCATTGCGCTCGATGCAGTAAATTGCCTGCCCTTACAATTATGAGTAAAGCAAAATGCAAGATGACAGTCAAAGATAAACTTTATAATTTATACAATATATTTATGTTAAACAAAAAAGTAATGAGATTGAATGTGGATGACTATAAAGGTAGAGGAAGACCAAAGAAAGTATGGATGGATTGTGTGAAAGAGGATATGCGTAAGAAGGGGGTAAATTCAGATATGACAGCTGATAGAGATGTATGGAGAAGTAGAATACGAAGAATACTTTGCCGACCCTCCATAGGGATAAGGGCAGATTGATGATGATGATATTTATGTTAAATATATATTTCTTTTAATGATTTTACAACTTCATCTCGAATAGATATCTATCTATATATATAAAAGAAAGTCGTGTTAGTTACACTATTTATAACTCAAGAACGGCTGAATCGATTTGACTGAAAATTGGTGGGCAGGTAGCTTAGAACCAGGAAACGGACATAGGATAATTTTTACCCCGTTTTCGATTTTTTATTCCGCGCGGACGGAGTCGCGGGTAAAAGCTAGTTTATAATACTTTTGAAGTCATTCGTGTAGTTTTCGTTATACATATACCATAGCATATATAAGTTTGGACTTTTTTGTACAATCTTCATTTGTTTCACAGCTTGCTGACGTCACAGATAAGAATACGTGTCGGTGAATACGACTTCTCGTCTGTATCCGAACAGTATCCCTTCGTGGAGCGCGGTGTCGCGAGAAAAGCGGTCCATCCGAAGTACAACTTCTTCACTTATGAATACGACCTGGCGCTGGTCAAATTGGACTCGCCTGTACAGTTCGCGCCTCACATATCGCCCATTTGTCTGCCCGCGACTGATGACTTATTGGTCGGTGAGAACGCGACCGTCACTGGATGGGGCCGACTGTCGGAAGGCGGTGTGTTACCTTCGGTGTTACAAGAGGTATGCTATATTTATGTAGGAATTTAATCATGTTTTACACATGCATAGGAATAGTGTAAGAAGTTGGAGGTTCAATAGCAGTCAGTATCCACAAACTTCTACTTTTTGATTATTATTGTTTACATTTTTAATTACACATTCAGTGACATCTCGGCCTACACGTTCACTTCGAGATCATAGAAGCATTGATGGTGTTGAAAAGCATTATTCTGTCCAAATATTGGATATTAAATTGGCATGTGTTTCGCAGGTACAAGTTCCGATATTGTCGAACGAGCGCTGCAAGTCGATGTTCCTCCGCGCGGGACGACACGAGTTCATTCCGGATATATTCTTGTGCGCGGGACACGAGAGAGGAGGACATGACTCTTGTCAAGGGGACTCCGGGGGACCGCTACAAGTAGGTTACAGCTATTACTTACAATACTTTAGAAATGCTGTATTGTGGGAGTCGTCTATGTAGGTTTGAAGACACGCTGCAACAACAGCTGTTGTTAACAGTGTGTCTCCAAACGTTATCACTAAGTCTCGTGAACGTGATGGTTGTAGTGATTATAAATGATACTTAATTCTTTATTTGCACCTAGTAATGACGACCATTAGAATGTAGGAATAATTTTCAACGTAAATCTGAACAATGATTTCATTAAAACTTCAGTTACAATTTGTTCAGTTTATTAGCCAATGTGAATGTCTTCAATAAAATTAGATGTAACATATTATGAATTCCACACTTTAGACCTCTTGCCTCGTTTTATCATTTCAATATTGAATTTGGCTACAAGCCACAATCATTAAAGCACGTTACCAGCGTTACCTATTATACTGTAAGTGCTGTGAGCCGCCAAACGACGTCGTTCATACATGCGCACTCACACGTGACGAGGAATTTTAGTTCTCTGGTTAACTTTACTGTTAGATGAAGTCATTTCGTTTCGTAACATCAGAAGACAAGCAAGTCCAACACTGGTAGGACTGATTTTTGTAGCTGAATAAGGCTGTATATGTTTTTTTCTTCTTCAGTTCGTCTTTCAATCAGATTAAAAACAACGCCAACTAGTTTATGGAACATTACATTACTATTTTTTTTTCTTTACAGGTAAAAGGAAAAGATCAGAGATATTTCCTAGCCGGCATCATAAGTTGGGGTATCGGTTGTGGGGAAGCGAACCTACCCGGAGTTTGCACTAGGATATCTAAGTTCGTACCTTGGATATTACAGACAGTAAGCTCGTAAAAAGTGTTTTAAGTGATGAACAATAAAATATGTTTAAGAACAAATTTAATGGACGAAACGATCGAACTAACGAAAATGATACAGTGCAAGTTACCTTCAAAAATGTTGATACATTCAACGTTTTCTGAGGCGTTTTATTAATGGTCTTAGGGCTGCCAAATTACGGACAAGTAAATAATGTCCACTTTTGATCCTTAGAGGACAACAAGCTTTGTTGACATCACTCTAACCTGAAGATATCGCTGTCGAAGCAGCTTTATTGGGTTTAATAGTAACTCGAATGTTTCGGGTCAAACGAAAAAGTGGCAGCCCTAAATTTACCGGAAAGCTATGCAGGACTTGCCGTTGCAATTCTGCATTATAAGCTTTAATACGGTTCAGTAATCAGGCTTGGACCTATAATAAACGCCCTTACAATCCCAGCTTATTTTCAGTACACGCTGTAATTTTAAGATGTATTTGCACATATTTTTTTTTACAGTTTTTGTAAATTTTTTTTTTTGTAATTATAAATACAAAACAGGTAACTAAAACAAAAGAAGTATATTATTTGATTTAGTTTAATATTTAAATTGCCAATGCATTTAATTTGTAAATATTTTATTATCAGCAATTTTTCTTGCCTTTTAGATTTTGTATTCTTTTACAGTATTATTTATTAGTTGTTTCCGAACAACAAATGATTTTGTAAATAAATTTATTGTTTTTAATCAATTTTTAATACTGTTTACAATTTTGCTTGCATAAGTTTTGTATAGTTTTATAATTATAAAAAGTTTTGTATTTATTTATAAGTTTATATGTAATGTGTACTCTTTATTTGTATTTACTTTATGTTTTACATAAAGATTAATAAATAGGTTAGTTTTAGTTTAAGATTTTATTAATAGTAATGTGAAATCAAATTACCAAATCGCAGTTTGTTGAAACATGAAAAGCGTTTAGTTTGTAATTTATTATTTAATAAAGTGATGATTATTGCTAATGTATATTTTATTATAATTTTGTTTGAATGAATAGTTTATGATAACGTTGATTATATTATTGTTCGTTTGCACATAAATATATTGTTAAATAATTAAACATCGAAAAGATTCTATTGGTTTTCTTTTATTTCTAACTAGCTTTTACCCGCGACTCCGTCCACGCGGAATAAAAAAATGCACACAAGATAAAAAAAGTACCTATGTCCGTCTCCTAGTTCTAAGGTATAAGGTACCCATCAATTTTCAGCTAAATCAGTTCGACCGATCTTGAGTTATAAATAGTGTAACTAACACGACTTTCTTTTATATATATAGAAGATTATTTGATGAATGCTATTAGAAATCCCGTAGACAGAAAGAAAAAAATATTGTCGATAGCTAAAGTTTTAATTGGAGTGAACTTACACAAAATTACTTTTCATTATAACACAAAATATCTTACTTTAATATAAGTAGTCTTAATTTTTTGACTAACAAAAGTCTTTATTTCTAAATTGAAACTGCAATTGTAACTGTAACAAGAAAAAAAAAACTTTTTTTAATTATTTATTATACCATTTATCGTGGGGTTCTGAGAACAAAATCCTAGTTTAAACTACACTGTTATCTCTGTTTTGTCAAATATAATGACAGCATCTCTAATATGTTTTAAACATAGGTTTTTGTTCTTAGAAACTACCGGTTAGAGGGCAAATAGACGTTACATATGCCTTTAATTAATACATGACTTCCGAAGCGGTGCCTGCAAATAGGGAATTTAATTATTCATTAGGGGCATAGCTGCAGTTGTGCATTCAATTGAAATGCTCTTACGGAATGCCCTTTTTCGAGTTTCTGAGGCCACTAGAGGCTTTAAATACACTTCAAAATGATTCTAATGGATTAGTTTTTTATAGTATTATTTTTATATTTAAATTAATCTACGACACACAGTTACGACTTAGGGACCTTCAAGAAAAGAGAGTATACCTTCCTTAAAGGCCGGCAACGCATTTGCGATTCCTCTGGCGTTGCGGATGTCCATGGGCGTCGGATCAAATAAGTTTAGGCGGTCCGTTGCTCGTTTGCACCCTTCGCCTATAAAAAAAATATCTTACCAATATTATAAATGCGAAAGTTTAGATGGATAGATTTATGTTTGTTTGAAGGCATCTCCGCAACGGCTCAACGGATTGGTGATGAAATTTGGCTGAGATGTAGAACATAGTCTGAAAGAACACACAGGCTACTTATTACGTTTTTTTTAATACCGCGCGGACGTAGTCGCGGGTCACAGCTAGTTTGTATATTTAACTGATTATCTAATGTCAAGAGTCAGAGTCAAGTAAGATGAGTTTTGTATATAAGTGTGGAATAGTTCTAAAATGATTACAGATATATAGTGATGTGCCACACAACTTGATTCATTAGTATCGTGTGAACATGGAACTTGTGATTTTGGAAAGTATAGAAAGTAAATAATATATAATTAAAAAGTATTATTTAAAAGAAAACAAAGATTTCAAATTGATAAAAAAAATTATTTCATTTTTATATCATATTTACAATTGCATATTTACAAAGTATTTGCCATCGCATGCGTGTTATGGCCAACACATTCCAAAAACTTGCATCGCCTTTAGTAACCACGTCTGGAAATTCTTCACCGATGTGTCATTCTTTATTTCGACAAAACCTTTGTACCAAGTGGATACAATACAGTCATAGTAAAAGAGTAACTCTCGCTTGAAATCTTTATGACATCTTTCGAATCCAGGATGTATCGCAATTGGTGTATTCTTACAATGTATACTGTTAAACTGCACGTTATAAATAGGGATATGTCTGGTGACAGCTACTCTGGGCAATCCAAATTCCAGGTCTAGTAACCAAGGCGTATGGTCGCTTATATCTTCTTGTAGGCAAAACACATCTATAATTTGATTTGGATCGATGGTAAACATTCTTGCTGTAGGAAATAATTCCTTCGGCAGTCTTAGGTAGTTTTCTATTGACTCTTCAGTTCCATCTGAATTGACAGATTCAGTTGGTGTCAATTTATTTTCTTTATCTTTGTGAGCTTCATTGGGAATGATATCGTTTATGTATTGAGGTTTTATTGTTTCTGGTATATAATTGACTAGTGGTTCATAGTAAGTTTCTGGTATTTGTACAGCTTCTGATAAAATTGTTGGAGAAACAACAGGTATCATAGGTTCAGTAATTACTGTACCACAAGGACATAATGACTGAACAACTGCTGGATTTATAGTTTGTGGAGTAATAGTTACAAATGGTACTTGATGTACTGTTGTTGTGTACACAGACGTTGGTAATGTTATTATGGGGTTCCAATCATTAATTGTTATTGGAAAATTGTAAATTTGTTGCGGCATATATTGAGCATATGTTGCCATAGTTGTAGTATAATTTTGAATGTCTTTGAAATAATTGGAGTAATCTTTCTTTGTATAATTTTCTTTATAATTTGATTGTTTTTCGTTTTTTAAATTATTATGTTTAGTATCAGAAATTTCATGTTTAATTACGTATGGGTGTTTTATTTCTTGATCGTTTTTGTAATTCTCTTTATTGTTATTTATACTTTCTTGATCTGTCGATGAATAAGGGGCCATGATTCACATTTCTAATATTGATTTTGATAATTACTATCAATTACTTCAAAAGCAATACAATCGATGAAAGGACTTACTGTTTTTCCTTTAAAGAATTTAAATCTTCCATTTCAAACACATGTGAACAGTACATAAATAACATGACCATGGTTATAACATTTGAAGAGGTGAAAATTATAATTACTTCAATCATTATTAGTATATTTTGAAAAACAACTGAAGGTATTTGGCATTATGCAGGTTATAAACTTTTATTGAGATCTGTCACTACGCATAAATTTTGATGTTTTAACTTTGTTAATTATAAATATAATATTAATTTATATTATTTTTCTATTATGTTAAGTAATTTAAGTAATATTAAATTTATATATTTACTGTAAATTAAAAAAAAATTGTAAATTTTGTCTAGTGGTTGAAGGTATAATAGAATTTTTATTTCGAAAGACTGCAACGCTGCAAATTGCTTTCCGTTTCTCATGTAGCGCCTAACGACATCTATTGTGAGACCAGTTCATTTCCGTTTTTAAATTTTTTTTAACTCGAAGTGGGGATTTTTATGAATGAAGTGAAAGATTATGGAGGTAATTTCGTATATTAAGTAAAGTATAGATAGTACTAGTATTTTTTATTTCGAGTATTTATTGCTTATTCTAAATTTACTTATTAAAAATATGGTACTTAACTGTTGTGTTAAAGTATTAGGATATATGTTTTATGTTCCTATATTTTTTTTTTATAAGAGAAGGGGGCAAACGAGCAGCGGGAACACCAAGGTGTTCATCGACGCCCATGGACATCTGCAATACCAGAGGAATCGCAGATGCGTTGCCGGCCTTTGAGAAGGTGATACGCTCGCTTCTTGAAGGACCCTACGTCGTAGCGGTTATATTACCTATATAGTGCTCTTACCTAAAACACACCTTCACTTAAAGTTCCTCGGTAACTTTAAAAGATTCAAGTGTCTTTAAGTTAGATGATGTTTTTAGAAATGTCTCTAAAATTGTCTTGCCTTGTATATGATAGAATAATTTAGTTTATTTATATAATTTCAACACTAAAGTTTATCTTCATTGTTGAAGTTTTGATTAAAATGTTCTTGTTTGTTTGTGACAAGTCTTATACATGTAGAAAGATATTTTAAAACTATAATTCACATGGATGTTTGTTACTACGTATTTTTAAAAGGGCTTAACGGTTCACGATGTAGTTTGGCACAGATATAGAACATAGTCTGGAAGAACACATAAGCTAAGAACATAGTAGGAATACATATGCTACTTACGAAGTCGCGGGCAAAAAATAGTAAGTAAATAAATAATCCTTTGATAAAATTTACTTATAATGAATTGTTGTGTAATTATATATTTTTATACCAAACTAGCTTTTACCCGCGACTCCGTCCGCGCGGAATAAAAAAAAAGAAAGAAAAGAAAACGGGGTAAAAATTATCCTATGTCCTATTCCTGGTTCTAAGCTACCTGCCCACCAATTTTCAGTCTAATCGATTCAGCCGTTCTTGAGTTATAAATGGTGTAACTAACACGACTTTCTTTTATATATATAGATATAGATTAGATTTTGTCCGTGATTTGACATCCATCCATTAATCCAAACTTTTGTATTTATAATATTAGTAAGATTAGAGAGATTAGATTACATCACTGTTTGGTTAATATTTTTATTTTTAAAAGTATATAGCTTAATATTATGTTAACAAAACTCCTTACATAGCATCTTTTGTATAAACAAAAGTTTGGAATAAAATATTCAATGATACAATCTCATCCTCATTTGAATAATAAGGTTGCAGTAACTTGTGTTTCCAATTAAAGATAAGCTTTGCTTTTGCTAGTATTATTACTGAAGCAGATATGAATCTCTTGTATGTAAGTTGATATTAAAAAAAACAAAAAAGAACATTTAATTATATCGGATACAACTAAAGTGATTTAAAAGCATTTTATGTCAATTTCTCGTCTTTATTTCGGTCGAATACTGAATTGAGTGGTATTTCTAACATCAGAAATGTATGATGGCTTTAATACTTCGCATTCGCTTTTTTGTTTTCCTTAAATTTAACTATACAATGATGCAATCATTAAGATAGTTTGTATTTTTTTTAGTTAGCTATATAGTTATTTAAAGCGAATAGATTTCTGTGATAAATTATATCTATATATATATATATATAAAAGAAAGTCGTGTTAGTTACACTATTTATAACTCAAGAACGGCTGAATCGATTTGACTGAAAATTGGTGGGCAGGTAGCTTAGAACCAGGAAACAGACATAGGATAATTTATACCCCGTTTTCTATTTTTTATTCCGCGCGAACGGAGTCGCGGGTAAAAGCTAGTAAGTAAAAATTTTAAAGCTACATAAATAGTACGTAGTTATTGTAGTTGGAGGGAATATCGTTTGTAATCGTTTGAAGAAACTAATTGGGATTCGATTAATTGGTAAGTTGAAGTAACTACGATTGGTGTTTGAAGTTAACTCTTGTAATTGCTTCTGTTAAACTTGTACTTCTGATTTTAACTAGTAGAAAACTATTGCCAATTTCAATACACGGACGACGACAAAATTGTCCGACGGACTCAATGTTACCAACATTTTAATGTGATCGTGACATAAACGACTAAACCGAATTTGACAAGTGAAGTGTAATTTAAATCATATTCTTTTTATGAATGTCAGTTAGCCAGACGTTAATTTTTTATCTGTCCTTAGCGGTATTTCCAAACCGCTACGACTTAGGGTCCTTCAAGAAGCGAGCGTATCATCATCTCAAAGGTCGGCAACGCATCTGCTATTCCTCTGGTATTGCAGATGTCCATGGGCGTCGATGAACACCTTGGTGTTCCCGCTACTCGTTTGCCCCCTTCTTTTATAAAAAACTTGAGAGTGAGAGAGGTGTCAAGGGACACCCGGATGGAACGAAGTTCCTTTCAATTAATTAGTGAAGGAACCAATGTTTATTCTATGAATAAAAAACTTAAGTCTTCATAAGAAGTACATTTTATTTCTATGAATTTTCGTTATATATTGTCACGTCGTTGCCATGGTGATATAGCAAAAAGTGTCGTGACAACTTTTCGTAAGAATTTTTTCCGTCTAGCCCCCTTTCACAACGCGCGATAAGGAACTTCGTTCCAAAAAAACCTGAATTAGGCTACAGATGGTAACAATAAAACGAACATAAATATCCTTTTCGCAGTCAGACTCAGCTGATCTTTCATAGTACTAGCCTATGGGCCTACCAAAAATACTTCCAAGAAAACATTCGTATCGTTGTCGACACGAATTTTCTCACAAAATTTCGTACTAGGTCCGATTTCTTTTCGAAATAATATCTATTTAAATATCTAACACGTTTTTTCCTACACATGGATATCAATTTATTAAGTTTAAACAAACATTAGGTTCTGACACGTGTCACTTTATTAATAATTATAACATCAGTCACACGTTTGCTTATAATATTGTTAGCGGTTAGCGGAACGATAATTATTTAAGAACAGTTACGTACTACTATTGTCTATCTATCTATACAATTGTACGTTATAACTTATACGTGTAACTTTGAAAAGACCATGTTCCGCGAAACCTAATGTATTTGCGTGGCTTATAAGTAGAACTACGTTCTGAACCAATCCGGTAATAATAATGAAGTAACAGCCCGAGCCGAGGCTCCTGAGGGAGTCCTCGAGACTAGAGTAACTAGTTAAGCTAAGCGAGGTTTAGGCTAATCCGGGCGATGGACGGCCCATTGCCCCATCGTCCGCCGCATACCTTTTTAGGTGCTAGGCGCTCCCGGCGTTATGGGTGCGCCTTATGACGCGCGTTGTGGGGGGTACTCCCTGCCCCCGTGAGGATGTGAGTCTGCGATAGCGAACGGTCGTCGGCTGGGTCGCGGAAGATTGCGCGAGTGTTCCCGTGTCCCAGCCGCAAGGCGACGTGGAGGTCACGAGGGGTTTGAGTGGGTATGGCCGAACGTCTTTAGGCGAGTCCCACACTCCCTGCGCCATTGCACTGCCCGGCGCAGGGGTGCGTAACTGCATTTCCCCTCATAAAAAAAAGGTTTAGGCTAAGCGCCATCTGCGCCCAGCCACCTCAAGCCCGGTGAAACTGTAAATGCCTCCTCAAGGCAAACAGTCACTACTCAGTCACAAAAAAAAATCCGTTCTGATATAAAGTTGGCTACCCCAGATGCATTTGCATGTTAGTATTGGAAGGTTGAAAGGTCAGTTGACAATCTATCCTGTAACTTGATAAAAATAACACCCTAGATGTGTTCTTACTTGTATCGTCGTTATGATAGTTGACTCTTTAGTTTCCATACTTACTGTGGGTTCCTGAGGCCAAAATCCCCTTTTAAAACATATTGTTGTCTCTGTTTTGTCAAAGAGGATGATAGTATTATATGTTTTATACAAAGATTTGACCTCAGAAACCAACGGTTTGTGAAATTCTTAACAATTTATGCAGGATTAATTTCTTTGGTAGAAAAAAAAATTCCAATGTAAAACTACCATTCATTGTTTATTATTCAGTGCTTTTTTGTTGATATATTCACGGTATTCGATCTTCCCTTTTATTGTATTGTTGAAAATCCACATTGCAGCATTCTTTTGATGTATTAAATTTAACAAAACGGCAAAAGGTCCCATATTTCCTTTGACAAAAAAAAAAAAAATTGGAGAGATTTCATTAAAAAAATAATGTACAAAACGCTGAATATTATTTAATGTCGCGTTAATAATTGTTAAATTTGGTAACTTATAAAGTTGTTTAGTAATAACTTATACCAAATGTACACAGGAACTTCCCAAATGACTACTTAACCACTATGAGTACGGCAGTTATAGTGCGATACTGGGCATTATGCAATAGTAGTTAGTTTTGTCAGAAGTTATGTTAAATGATCTGCATATACTTATATGATACTTTCTAGATGGCACATAACACATTCACATATTTACAAACCGCCATAAGATCCTTGTGATACTAGTTTGACTTAAGCCCACCGGATCAGATAACTTTGGCGGTCATAAAAATACATTTCATTGATATTAGGCCACAATTTCCACCTAAACCAAAATTTAATATCGGAGGTCCCTACGTAATATTATGTAGGTAACCAGCAACAGACAAATTTAACAAAGTTAGTTTAGAGTTTTAAATTTGTAGAAAGTTTTAAATTTGGTAGACAAGTTTTTTTTTTGTAATACGCTTTCAGAAAAATGAAACAGCTGTAGTGTAATATTCTTGAGCTATTTCCTTAATTTATTGGTTACTTTAGTGATAATATCATAGGTATCGAATGTAATTTGAATCCTATTATCTTTGTAAACGTTAAATAAATTTATATTTGTAAATAGAATAATTTCAGAAAGTGAACACGCTGTATAGTTTCTTGCATTTCATGGTTCATTGCGCAATCCATTGACATCTTACATATGAAAATACATTATGGATACGGTATTTATATGAATTATAAATCAGTGTTTAAAATAATATGCTCATTTACACAACAGTATAGAAAAAAAAAACCAAAGAACATGTTACCTCATGTAGTAATGTTTTAAGTTAATTGTTATTCTTATTTTAACTGAAACTCGTGTAAACAGCACCTGCAGATAACATATTAAACAACCAAATTAGTTCTACGTATAAACATGTTTATATTAAACACAGACTCAGGTAGAATACCAAAAAAATAAAAACTACTGCATAGTTTTTAATTTGGCAAAAAGTAGGACTAAAGCACGCACTACCTTTCGAATAAATAAAAAATATGATAATCGGATAACCAGGAGTGGAGTAACATAAAGAAATTAAAAAGTAAAAAAAAAATACTGGCGAATTGAGAACCTCCTCCTTTTTGAGGTCAGTTAAAAAAAATAATCCCTTTATACCCTAGATGTTAGGCTTTTCTTTGAGTAAAAGTTTAGATGGATGGATGTTTGTTAATAGGTATCGACGTTAATGGATCTTGATGAAATTTGGCACAGATGTCGAACAAAATCTGGAAAATCACAAAGGCAATAATTAAGCTTTTTTTATTTCCGCGCGGACGGAGTCGCGTGATACAACTAGTATTAATATGAAACTGCAGTGTACCGCATCTAATTTGTCAGCACTTTTCATAGATCATGGCAAAGTGTAACAGCGTACTTTGCATTCGATAGTATTCGAAAGACATTACGAATACACGGGAGAGGCGTTATGTAAACAAGATGCCGTGCAAAATACCAACTCTCGAGTGCACTTTGGGGATAAAAACGTCGAATCTTTTACGGATAAGTTGGGAACACGCTTAAGAATTTTGTTTCACGGTGTGTGAATCTATTATCCAATGCATATCTGAGTACGAAAATATTTATCGATATTTAGTTTTCACATTACAACACTACCTTTTAGATATTGAAAATGTTATCTTTCCGGTGACCAACGTTTTGTCCGACTGTGTTTTGTTTTTTATTAATATAATAGCTGTCGCCCGCGACTCCGTCCGCGCGGAATATAAAAAAAATCATAATTAGTAGCCTATGTGTTCTTCCAGATTATGTTCTACATCTATGCCAAATTTCAACGAGATCCATGCATTCTGGAGATACCTTCAAACAAACATCCATCCAAACATTCGCGTTTATAATATTAGTAAGAATATTAAGCAATCATCAATGTGACTTTATTAATTACGTTATGTAGTAAATAAAAGGAGCAATAATTGTGACATTATTCTTATATTTAACTAGCTTTTACCCGCGACTCCGTCCGCGCGGAGTAAAAAATAGAAAACGGGGTAAAAATTATCCTATGTCCGTTTCCTGGTTCTAAGCTAATAGTGTAACTAACACGACTTTCTTCTATATATATAGATGTAAAACATTATATATATATTTATATATATATATATATATATATATATATATATATATATATATATATATATATATTATTAAAATTTTAAATAATCTTTTTTAAATAAATGGTAGTATATTAAAATAAACGTATTGAATGAATTCGCTTGTCCAGTTACTAGTGCGTACATTTTTCACCGTAATCGAAGTCAATTATTCACTGACATAGTGTCAGTCGAATAAAGGTCTATCATCATTAAACTCCTCTGACACTATAATGTCATTTTATTGTACTATCTTACTAATATTATAAATGCGAATGTTTTGATGGATGGATGTTTGTTTAAAGGTACTCCAGAACAGCTCAACGAATCTCGATGAAATTTGGCATTGATGTAGAACACAGTCTGGAAGAACACATAGGCTACTTGTTAAGTTTATTTTTTAATTTAGCGCGGATTTTAATTAAAAGAAAGTATAGTAATTTTCTTCAAATTTTCTTTACTTATAATTTCATGGCAAAACTCTAGAAATAATAACTTATCTTTATTTAAATTTAAAAAATTATGAAAATATCCGTTTATGAACAACCGCATACTACGTCATTTTATAATATACCTAGTGAGATTATAAACTATGTTCACATGGTAAAAGTTATATAAATATGAAACATCTATATATATATATAAGAAAGTCGTGTTAGTTACACTATTTATAACTCAAGAACGGCTGAATCGATTTGACTGAAAATTGGTGGGCAGTTAGCTTAGAACCAGGAAAAGGACATAGGATAATTTTTACCCCGTTTTCTATTTTTTATTCCGCGCGGACGGAGTCGCGGGGAAAAGCTAGTTAAGAATATTTTCTTTGATTTTATTATGTTGGGTTTTCACGTTCGGAACGTACAAAAAGATATCTCCATCCCTTTCATTCTTCTTGAAAAAGCTGAGATAGTAATATATTGTTTTGCAGTTGTTTTAAGCACTAAAAAGTCACGATTCAAATATTAAAACAGTGATTTAAAATGTACAAAATTTACTTTTCAAATTATGACTATTTGTTTGTGAATCAGTAAACAAAATAACTTTTCGACGAAAAAAAAAAAACGTTTGGGTATACAATTTTCATCTACGAATTGTAAATATTGCAGCTTGCACAAATATAAATACAATTTGATTTGCAATAAATTGGTATGTTATAACTGTTATGCATTTTTTTGTAACAAAAATTTCGGGAATAATTTATTGCTACATTTTTCTATGAATACCGTTACAAAGGAAATTAATAACTATTTTATGTTGTACATCTTACATCTGTATGTATTTATTTTAAAATAAAATAAAAAATCTTACTAATATTATAAATTTGAATGTTTAGATGGATGGATAGATGTTAGTTTGAATTTATCTCCGGAACGGCGTAGCGGATTTTGATGTAATTTAGCACAGATGAAGAACATAGTCTGGAAAAACACATAGACTACTTATTAAGACCTTTTTTTAAGAGTCGCGGGCGACAGCTAGTATGTTATAAAATACTTAACGTGATACCAAATTAAATTAATTCAATGGGATTTTTTCTCATTGATCTGTAGGCCCATCAGTCCCATGAGAAACATTCCATTAAGAACATATAAATATATGACTACCAAATAACACTATGTTAGTTAACATTAATTATTATTAATGTATTTTATTACTTTTTATGTCATAAAATTTTTAATAACAAGTAAATCTAAAAGCAAGTTAAAATATCGCATGCAATTTCCTGCAAAGTACCGAAATATTCGGGCGCCTTCACGTTCTATATTATAGTTTTATAAAAATCGTAAAAATTTCATTCGCGAATTGCTACATTTTAATAATGTATTTTTTAAATACTTATATATGTTTTGAAGAAGGTATTTTCATATGTTTGATATTAATGTACTTATTATAAAGCATTGGACATTTGAATATTAATTATAGTTTTATCCAGTTTTGCAAAAACCTCTTTAATTAATCCCGAGTATTTCAATTCTTCTCAAGTAGTTTTTTTTTTTAGCGAAGGGAAGTGTAAAGTAATTTTGCAAACTCTTGTTCCAACTTTTGGTTGTAAACGTAGTAACATAATTATAGTTTCTACATTCTTTCAATTTCGTAGAAATGCTCTGACACGGACAAGAGTCTTATCAGAATAAAGATGTGTGCGAACAAAATGAAATTGCCGAGGAAATGTAGTAACCTTCTAAGAGCAATGGAACCGTGCCAGGTTTAAAAAATGTACCCACCCAGTTGTGAACATTTCACACTGCTTGCTATCTATACTACAAGTTTAAACTACTTGTCTGAAATTCAGTTTATGTTTATTGTATGTGATAAGGAATTAGTGTAATATCAGTATCTTAGAAATAAAATTGCACTTGTAGGAGATATAAAGTTATGTAGAGGTCGGTTTCCATCATCTCGACACCTGTGCAATAATATTTCTACCCTTCTTATGCTCTCTGAAAAATAACATAACATTAATTTAACAAAAAAATACGACTTTCTGAGGTTTTAATTAATGAAATAGCGCCATCTATGGGCTGCGTATGAAAACGAAGATTATAATATCATTTTTAAATTAAAATAAACTGTAAATTTATATATAACACTTTCTTATTTTAAAATCGATTGAGAAATCGAAAAAATGTAATGAAAAGTAATGAAAAAATACTTATAGCGACTGAGATTTGAACTCGTTCTTCACACTTATTTTAATAATTTCATCTGTCACGTGTGCTATATATGTTTTGTGCCGATATAATATACCCTATGACAATCCGGGTAAGAAGACGAATCGAATTACACCTCACTTGGCAAAATCGGCTGAGTCGTTTAGGCTCTAGGCTGAGACAATCTAATTTACATAACAAGAAACTTACATACGCGCGATATGACAAATAAGATGATGTATTTAATACGTAACCTAAGTAAATAATCAAGAGTAACATAGTGTAAATAGATACTGTAGTATTCGTCCATTATATTTGGCTCGCCTACGTACCACCACGTGCTACGGGTCCAACCGTCTGACCCCGACTGCCTCCCTACCTCGGTAGGTAATACCTTTAGTACAGGTGTACTGGCTTGCACTTGTGACGTATACGCTCGAGACAAACGACACTCTGTTTACATACACTACATCCCTTCCTTATTTTAATTTATTTGATCTTTGTATGTATACTTGTATTTGATCGTAATTAAATCACTAGGCGTGTAGGTATAGCAGTAATCTTTATTTATTCTGTAACATTGTTATTTGATATCATAAATTTCTCTACACTTTTTCATATAAACTAATTTTGTTAATTTGATTAACTTTGATTCAATAATCAGTTATAAATTCACTTCACAAATGTTTTCACAACAACCACATACATATTTATTTTAATCTGATACCATATTGTAATTATCTTCCTTATTTAAATTATTTCTTTCTTCTCATTGTCATTTAGAACTCGCCAGAGTCCCTCAATTCTTTTTAAATTAACTACATTTCGCCTTGATCACACTCAACGGAACTAATCCCGTAAAATCATTCCGAGCTTATGTATATTATTACTAGTAATGCAACGGGAGCGTCTTAGCGGAACCCGAAACGGAAACAGCAGTGTAAATAATATGAAAAACATATTTACAAAGGCTGGCGTGGTTGACCACTCGGCAGGGACGCATAGTGAGCTGATGATAATAATGATGATGACATATTACGTTGTAATCAGTTATTCAAAAGTACATTTAATAACTCGTAAGTATGAAATAGTCACATGTTGCCAGCTGTCAAATTTTATATGGACAATAACTAGACTGTTTACTCCACCAAGAGAAACCGATTGCTTCAAACAGCAGCAAAATAATACGCTCTTAAATTCACGAAAAAGTACATAAACAAACAAATGCCGTAAGGCCGTGCACGGACTGGGCGTCTCGAACCGCGCATGTGTAACTCTCAGTCGTCGTAAACTTACGTTTGTATCTCCGCTGTAAAAGTAGCGGAAACAGGAGCAGAGATCCGTAACATCACTAATTATCACTTGTCACTTTACACTTAGTATGTAATTTTTTTTTCTTTTGCAATTATGTATGTCTCAGTGAGAACTTATATGTGAAAACTTATTAGACTAGCTGTGTCCGCGTGAAATACCATCTCGGGTAACATTTTTTTTTTTTTTTGTTAATTATTTTACTTAACCGACGTGCTATGCTTTGACGTATGAATGTAGAAGACATAGAAAGACGTGTGCCAGGACCGCGCCAAATGTAGGTCCCGTGTCTCAGCCTACCCCTCTGGGTTACGGGTCGTGAATTATGTTGTTCTTGTGGTATTTTAATTAAACTTATAAAAACTTATGCCAAAAATATTAAACTTACAAAATATTCACAAACACATCTTCCCATAAAAACTGTCATTCCCTATTCCGTTTTGTTACATTGCAACCTTGAGGCTAAAACTTTTACAAACTTCAAATGTCATATTTATTAACTTATATAGAAACAGCTTAAACACTCACGTCTATATATCCGGTGTCGTCACCGACTAGTTTCGAGCCCTTCGGGGGCCCTTCATCAGGGTGAGTGGGACTGGTGGTCATATTTATTTATATCAGATCAGCAGCCTAAAAATAAGTTTCCACATTCTAACTGTAAAAATGACGATACTTCCATACAAATTTCTACCCAACTTTCAACACTTTACAACCCCTTTTTCGCGCCAAAATGTGACCTATGTCCTTCCTCAGGCTCTAGACCATCCGTGTACCAAACTTCACTTTAATCGGTTCAGTAGCTTTGGCGTGAAAACGAGGCAGACAGACAGAGTTACGTTCTCATTTATAATGTCAAGTAAGTAACGACGAGTAAAGAGGTTCCATTAAATCGATGGTTATGTCTACCTAAGGTTCATTCGGTAATTCTTGTCGCGTAAGGGGACTTAAGAGGGGTTGGAGCTGATATTACCTATGCCACCAAACTTTGGTCCTCAATGTATCTTTAATGAGAACTATTCCTGGATGACCCTCGTTGGCATGGGGATGGTAGTAGATTTTGAGTTAAGCTTAAAAATGCGTTGCGAAAATTAGGGACATTTTTGCCTTCAGCGCTTACGTAGGCTAAACTATAGGACCTGCATAAAAATTTAGTGTGGAAGAATTGCAGCTCTTTAGATGTGCTTAATAAAACTCCGCAATAGCATATCTACCTTTTATAGTTTTCTCACAATAACCATTTTTTTTTTTTTAGAAACATCAATTAAATTCATGCTCTATTTCCGACGCTATTATTCGAGTTCAGTATTAACCCTTATGTAAATAAATATGTTCATTATCAAGAGAATTTAATTTAGACTATATTTGCCCTTGAAACTATATCATTCTGTCTAATAGTTTAGGAGATATCGAAGGAATAAAATTACGCGATAACCAATAAATGCTACATCGCGTTACAATGAAAAGAAACAATTTCGCTTTCTGGCTTACGTAGGTCAAACTACCTACATTAAAATGATGTATGGAGCAATTATAAATCCTTAAATTTGCTAAATAAAAGTCTACGGTGGCATATATCTATCATCTATGGATGTCTCACAATAGCCTGTTGCACGAAAACAGCGTCATAAGTTTACGGCGCTATTATACCACATTTGATATGAATTCTTATCAAAATAAATATGTTTTAAGACTAGAGTATTATTACATGCAGATTACATTTGCTTTTCAAACAATGTAATTCCGATCAATAGTTTGGAAGATATCAAATGATTAAAAACTACGTGCATCCGAAAAACGCTACTGTGGCGCGCGGCTGCACAGAATTAAAGGAATGTATTAGTTCGTTAATATTCAATTAGTATACAGGTCTTGATAACTATTTCTTTGTTTAAAAGATAGCCCCTGAATTGAAGTAAGTCCCTTTCTTTATGTCCTACTTCCGTCCTCATACGTATTAAGGAATTTTTTGTTGCCAAACTTCAAATTCCCTAAAAATCGAGAAATAATTTATATACATTTTTTTTTTTAAGAAAAATGAAAGTCGACTTTATAAAAACAGTGTCAAACAAAATGCACTAAAAAGTAACAAAACAATGTCATGAAAACTCTCAAAAGTAAGAAACATGTCTATATTGTATAATTATTGTTATCTTGGAGTCAATTTCGGCCTAAGTAGGGACATAAACGGAACTCGGTCTAAGACATCTCAAATATAAAATGTCACTTATTAACTCATTCAGCATTATTATAATTATAAAATAATTCTTGTAATTCCAAGCAACCAAAATGTAATAAACTGACTATTTCCTACCCAATGTCGTCAATACCCGTTGCATTCATATATATAAATAGTATTCGCTTCCAGCTCTCCCATCTTACTCTGAAGGATGTAGTTTCTCCTTCGTATTCAAACTTTTCCAACGTAAGTTGGGCCAAATTAGCGTGGTATCTAAAATTTAAGTTTTCTTTTACGAAATACTATCAACTTAATGATCAACTATGCTGCGTCCATGTTATACACGACCTCATCGATTTAACGATCAGCTATGCTGCTTTCGTGTCATACACGACCTCATCGATTTAACGATCAGCTATGCTGCTTTCGTGTTATACACGACCTCATCGATTTAACGATCAGCTATGCTGATTTCGTGTTATACACGACCTCATCGATTTAACGATCAGCTATGCTGCTTTCGTGTTATACACGACCTCATCGATTTAACGATCAGCTATGCTGCTTTCGTGTTATACACGACCTCATCGATTTAACGATCAGCTATGCTGCTTTCATATGTCTACATAACCTTATCGATTTAACGATCAGCTATGCTGCTTTCTTGTCATTTATCTACTTAACCTTATCGATTTAACGATCAGCTATTCTGCTTCCATGTCATATATATATACATGAATTCATCGATTTAACGATCAGCCATGCTGCTTCCATGTCATATCCATGACATAATCAATTTAATGATCAACTTTGTGCTGCTTTGTAATCAGGCGCAAGTGCTGATTAAGTGGATATCTACGATTAAGTGCAAATTTACACTTTAGTGTACCTAGTTTGTTACACATAACTTAAGTTTGAAAGATAGTATTATTATTTAATTCATACTACAGTCCATCAATACACTGTTAGTGATTATTGGCAAAGGTCGAAGACAAGTCTTAGGATGTAGTTGTAAATTATTAAAAATGCATTTGATTATTGTTTTAGGTCGTTCGTGCAATCATAAAATATGTGTATGTCTAATTAATTTGTACGTCGTGGATATACTACTAGGGTAGTAAATAAATATTTATTATATCATTTATAGTTCAATATTTTCTTAAACATCATTCGTCAATTGCTAATCCGAGTAAGTTTTTATCAATACACCGGAAATCAATCTGTCACTTGCACGTGTCATTCATTATGACTCATCATGGTGCACTTTGTAGTAAACAACTTAAACCAAAATTAATATTGTGATAACCAATTACAGTGCAACCTCGATACAACAAATCGGAGGGGAACAAGAAAATATCTGTAATATCAAGTAATTCGTTGAACTGAGGTTTGTTATGTTGAGGTTAGATTGGCCAAAAATTCGTTATAAAGAGGTAAAAGACATACATTCCTCTACGTCTTTGAACTCGCATGATTTTAATCTTTTACTGTTTTTTTTTTTTTTTTTTTTTTTTTTATATGAGAAGGGGGCCAACGAGCTGCGCGAACACCGAAGTGATCATTGACGCCCATGGACATCCGCAACACTAGGAGAATTGCAGATGCGTTGCCGGCCTTTAAGAAAGATATATGCTCGCTTCTTGAAGGACCCTAAGTCGTAGTAGTTTGGATATACCGCTGAGGACAGACATTAAAAATTTACATTCAAACCACTTTCTTCTGAAAACTTATCTTTAAATTTTAAAATTGTAGCCAATGTACTTGCGGGAATCCCGAACTCTGTTTACATTACTTTCCATCAAAACAACAATGATTACTGTACAAACAAAAGCGTGTCGAAACATGTCAAGACATGAATCACATTATAAGATTAAGAGTTATATTATTGGTTGCACTGTATTGTGATCTTATTTCGATATTTGGTTTAGTTTACATTTCAACCGTTTGTAAAATATTCACAGCTAGTAACGTCTTTAAGCCACATTTTACAAATAAGTATCATATGCGAACAAAGAAAATCGTTGCTCATTTTGGCAATCAATAGCTTCCATTTCAAATTGTTTTTAATTGGGTGCACGTAAGGCCAAATAATATTAAGAATAATTTTGACGGTCAATTATTGAAGTTTCCTTTATTATTCATACACACTAGTCTCTTCCTTCGTTTTTTTCAAATACAATTTATTATCGTACTTACAGTTTTATCCTCGTCGCCAATGTAGTATTCGTCCATTATATTTGGCTCGCCTACGTACCACCACGTGCTACGGGTCCAACCGTCTGACCCCGACTGCCTCCCTACCTCGGTAGGTAATACCTTTAGTACAGGTGTACTGGCTTGC
Organism: Papilio machaon; assembly: GCF_912999745.1. NCBI lineage: Eukaryota > Metazoa > Arthropoda > Insecta > Lepidoptera > Papilionidae > Papilio > Papilio machaon. The sequence goes on along the minus strand of NC_059996.1, from coordinate 1,542,648 downwards.
ACTTGTGACGTATACGCTCGAGACAAACGACACTCTGTTTACATACACTACAGATACTTAATGACTTTTCACTGGACACTCTACATATAAAACATCCTGTTTTCTGGTATTTGATTTTCAGTTAAACCAAATCGATGTGTTAACATAGTTGAAGCCAACAACAGTCTGATTAAAATTCAAACTGCGAACTTCCTCTCCCGTCCTGTTTGTATGCAATCCACTGGAATTAATTTGTACTTGATTGCTGTAATTCTCATTGTCTCTCTCTTGTTTACAAGCATTCTGTAATATGAAACTATTCTAATTATACGTAGTAATTATTTAAATAAGTGATTCCCAAAGTGGTCTATATCGACACCTGCGGGTCTATGATAACTTGACCACTTAACAACTTTACCAACACTTAACACTTCACAACTTAACATAGACCACTTGGGTCTACGTCAGCGAAAAAAAATTTGGGGGTCCATGAAATGAAAATGGGGGTCCACGATAGTGGATCTCAACACATACACTGATAGTACCTATTTACTTACATCATACTATCTTATAATATCAAAACATATACATCTATATATATAAAAGAAAGTCGTGTTAGTTACACCATTTATAACTCAAGAACGGCTGAATCGATTTGACTGAAAATTGGTGGGTAGGTAGCTTAGAACCAGGAAACGGACATAGGATAATTTTTACCCCGTTTTCTTTTTTTTTTATTCCGCGCGGACGGAGTCGCGGGTAAAAGCTAGTTATGTATAAAACAATTTTACAAAATTTTACTTTGATTAGTTTTAATTTAAATTCAATTAATAAATGTATAAATTAACATGTGTTTTTACTTTAAGTTTTTAACACAAAACTTCACTACAGTTAGAAATTTACAGGAAATCAATATCAGGTAAGTAGGGGGTCTACCCAATACGGAAAAACATGGCAAGGGGTCTACGACACAAAACAGTTTGGGGAACTCTGATCTAAATATTTATTATCAATGCGCATGTATAGTTAATTCTTAATTTATTTATTTACACAATTTATTAAATCAAAAATATTACATAAAGTGAAATAATTATAATTTACTGGCAACTTTGATGACCTATTAGCTAATTAAAGACGGCACTACCACCTATAGTCCATTAAGTAAATATAGTTATGTTCAAGTACAGTACTTTTCAGATGGGCTCTTGACGCGCAAATCACTGCGCAGAACACAATTTTATGTCTTGGGGCGTAGCGGGTTGCAGGGGGAGAGCACTGCGCAGCGCGCCGATAACTTTGCGTAACCAAGATATTTGAAAAGAACGTATAGTCACACACTATTTTCAGACTTGTCAGCTTTACCTCTTCGAGATGAGCATGGCTTGTTACCCAGTCGCATTATACGTCGGGTGAAGAATATAAAACTATCAATTTTTATCTTTTTCTAATAATTTTTATATGTAAACAAAGGGTATATAATCAAAACAAACTTTCAATGAAACTTCTAATGAAGTCAAATTCGTAACTGTATCAATGAACGAACCTTTTTCACTAACAACTGGAAGGTAAATAAAGTGAAAGATAAATATTTGTTCTAATCAATGGCAAAAAGATGTTGCCAGTTCGACCCACCACGTGACATAAATACAAAAACATAAAACCTTTTCATATATTTAATATTCTATGGATAAATTGTAATAAAAATAATTGATGCAATTAAAATAAAAATAGAAATGAATACAATAGTAGAAACTTTAATGTGCTAACTCTGGAAAAATTCCTCACCATTTTTCAATTAGACTTTCAGAAGCTCATAAATTGTTTTGAAAGAATTGTTTTTATAAAACAATTTACTTACAAATTATAAACTGACATAGTTACGAGCCTTTTTCATGAGCCAAATAAATTTTCCGGAGGAAAGGATAAGTATAACTTTCAATGAATCTTGTTTCAATACCTGTTTTTGACGGGCGTGTAATAAACCTTGATACAAGTAGTTGCTGTCTCGATGGCTGACATTGGAAATATGTTCACGTAAATTATAGATCGACAAAATTATCTGGCACGGTGGAAAAGGTGCTGTAATCGCGATTATTTTAGAAAATATGTATAACCGACATAGACATAGGAAATGACAAGACTGCTATACTCCGACATAATTTTGTGGCAAATCATTGACACAAGAGAGCGCTGCTGATGTAATATTAAAATTTAATTTCATTTATTCCAACCGGGTCAGATAAATTTGTCGCACTATAATATTAACTGTGTGGAAAATTTACAGGCGTGCTACTCTTCAATTTCATTCCATGAAGATAAACGAATTATTTATAGAGTAAAATTGTAGAAAAAAAGGTCTTTTATCTAAATTAAGTTAACATTTTAGTAAATCAGTAAGTTACGCACTATATTCAATTGCTATTAAGTGTCCATCGTTTTTAATTGTAGATCGCATTATTTATTAATTAAAAACTATTAAGAAAATTTGATTATTATGATCATTATTATTTTGGTTAAATTCTGGTAGATATTATTACAGACAGCTAATGTAACATATTGCTGTCTCTGTTCTTTCAAAGACAATGAGAGCGATGAGATTATGTTTAATACTTCCAACTTTCTATGGACCGACAAAGATATCTGATCCGGTGGGAATAAGTCAAACTAAACAATGATAGCACACTAGCGCCACCCAGTCAATGTCAAAAAAGTATCATAAGCTTCTATATCTACTATAGCTGTTATGTCATATTTGATTTTTTAAGTCATTTTATATATCTACGTAAGTTTTACATTTTTTTTTGGCAGATCTGACCGTTAAAGCAGCGTTTCTCTTACACATAAACTTATCGCACTATAGTGTGGAGAACTACCGAATTAAAATCTACACTTTACATCAGAACTTTTCTCAAATAAGTTTTTAATTAAAGTAATCTTGGAATCAATAACTAAATATTACAACTCCAATAGACCATAAAATGTGGTTGACTCTCGCATATTTGAGTCGAGAATTTAGCTGTAGGTATGTTGACCGCAAAACTAGAAGTTCAGCGTCTCAAGATTCACCACATTCCTTTAAATCACTCAGATTACGTTTATATCCTGCTATAAAATAGAGAATTCATTTCAGTTCCTAGTTAATTTTATAGGATGAATATAACTACATATAAACATAATTAAAATTGTAACACTGAATATTATCAAAAATAACTTACCTACATACCTTTTTGGGCTTAATTATTTAACTGCTATTTTTCAGCACATTGTATGTGTAAACCTATTACTGCGTTCCTAAACCACGGGCTGGATTTGGATGAAACTTTGTTAGGATTGTCTGAAGACGCTGTCGCCGAGACCTTTGTATGAACAAAAAATTTAAAAAGTAAAATAATATATAGCAATTTTATAATTCAATTGAAATAATATAGACCCAAGTTTAACACGATATTGCAAACTCTTTCGTCGTTTCTTTTAATTTACAAATACATGTAGATCGTAATAGATACAGGAAAGAAAATTGTACAAATAATGTTAAAAAAGCACAGACGCAATATTAAGCATTCGCAACATTCCCACGGTCATTAGCGGGATGGGCATCAGTAAACGAATTTTCCCACGCTCCACGAATGCTGCCGTAATGTCCTGCATTACGTGTTATCACCTGCGTCCGTCCACGAATGTTGCCTGAATTTCTCTGAAAAATACCATCGAACTGAAAAATCAGGATGATTTTTTTTTTACATTTCTTTATGGCGTCGTTTTAAAAATCTAGTAGAACTTTAATAAAATAAGCATAAAAGTCCGATAAAAGATAAAACCGGAAAGTCATTAGCACAAGCAGTTTGGAAGTAGCGCCAGAGACATCCGGTGTTTTAAATCAAAACTCATAAGCAAACTAAGAAACAGGTTCGTAACAAGCTAGTTGTGTTTTTATCTATGTATTTGACTAGATTTAAAGTATCGCGAAAGCCTGTTTATAGTTAAATGTTTATAGTAATAAAAGACAAGCATTTTTATCTCACTAATATTATAAATGTTTAGATGGATGGATGAATGGATGTATGTTTTAAGGTATCTCCGGAACGGCTCAACGGATCTTGATGCAAATTGGCACAGATATAGAATATAGTCTGGAAGAACACATAGGCTATTAAGTTTTTTTTAATACCTTGCGGAAAGAGTCGCGGGCAACGCTAGTATATAAAATTCTCGTGTCACAGTTTTCGTCACCGTACTCCTCCGAAACGGCTTGACCGATTCTCATGAAATTTTGTGAGCATATTCAGTAGGTCTGAGAATCGGCCAACGTCTATTTTTCATAACCATAAATGGGGGCCATTTAGTTTTTTTTTTAACTGCGCGCGGACGGAGTCGCGCGTGACAGCTAGTATTATTATAAATTCATGAAGGTCACGGCTGTGCCTCCGCTTTGGTAAGCACTGAACCATTCATTGCTAAAAGTGACAAGGTGTAACTGAGTGCAATTTTTATACTTAACTGTATCGTATCGGCCTTAACTCGAATGGAATGTTCTCGTAATTAGGTACATAATTACATCAAAGCTTTCTTTGTTATCATTGCACTTGCAGTTAATTGCACCATTTGGAGAAAAGATAAATAGTAAAAGTACAATTACGTTGCTTTTGTAACATTGATTTAGTATGTAGTTTAATTCTTCTGTTCGTATGTTTGAATCTATCTATATATATAAAAGAAAGTTGTGTTAGTTACACCATTTATAACTCAAGATCGGTCGAACTGATTTAGCTGAAAATTGATGGGGAGGTAGCTTAGAACTAGGAAACGGACATAGGAACTTTTTTATCTTGTGTGCATTTTTTTTTATTCCGCGCGGACGGAGTCGCGGGTAAAAGCTAGTATTCTAATAAGAGTAGCCTTTGACTTTACTTAAGACCCTAGTTCTTTAACACCGCGATATGTACAGTATAGACCATAAGCCTATACAATCATACTAATCTTATAAATGCGAATGTTTAGATAGATGGATGGGTGGATGGATGTTTGTTTGAAGGTATCTAAGGAATAGCTTAACGGATCTTTATGAAATTTGGCACAGTAGTAAAAGTAATCGGAAAGAATACATAGATTACTTATTAAGTTTTTTCTTTAATTCCGCGCTAACAGGGTCGCGGGTGACTGTTTGTGTTATATATTGTGACAAGAATAACACACGTTATATACCTATGTCGTCCGCTGTACAAAGTGCACTTGGGTAGAATATGAGAGATGACTTGTCGCATTCCTTGACGTAACAAGTTTTTGTGCACGCATAGTAATATCATGTTTTATATATCAAGAAATCGGATACGTAACCTCAGACTAATTATCTGTTTGTCGTGTGTATATCTTAAAAACGTAATGAATTCACTTTCACACTATAAACGTGCTTTCGGAAATTATCGAAATTTGGTTTTGTTACGTCACTTTGATTATGTTGGCAACTTGTTTCTGTATTTTGGTGCATTCCTATCTGTCTTATATGGACGAGATAAACAGGATGTTGATATGTCTATGAGTGTCCACTGCTGAAACAACTGTATTGTAATATCTCTCGTCCCTGTTTTTTTCAAACAGAGTAAGGGGGATAACAATATCTTTCATTATGAAACCCACTTGAATAAGAACACATTACGCGAACACCCTATTTGAGGTACCAAGTACTTTTTAGCATATCATTAAAAAGTTATGAGTTCCAAGTGAGTTTTTTTAAATACCTTTTTTCATTCGTATAAAATTAAAATTACTTACTTGATTGTTAATAGCCATAGGAATAGGGGGTTTATTGTTTTTAAATTCCACAAATAAAAAATACATATTGGATTTATTAACATTTTTATATTTCGCATATTGTTTAATACATTATTGATAGTGGATTTTTTGTCAAAGCACAAACGTTGTCAAAGCAATTTAATATTTGCCTGAACTATGCCAATATAAGCTTTTAATAAACCAATATCCCTGTAAGCCGCTTTATATATTTTGTTTTATTGAAATTTGGCAAGTAAAATTACATATAAAATAGATATAGCGTGGCGCTTTGTCAAACATAACAGTCGTATTTTTAATTAAACAATTAGAAAAAACATGAAAGTTTATATTCGAAACAATGATAATTTTCTTTCTTAACTAAATAGGAAATGCAATTAAAAGTTTTACTAAGTTGATATAGATATTAAATTATTCAAACTTTCGTGAGACATTATCATTAACTTATATAGGAGATGGGCCGCGTCCGCGAAACTAGGGCTCTGAACTAGTCGGTGCCGACACCGAATATAAGTACGTGAGTGTTTTAGATGTTCCTATATAAGTTATTGATATAGATAGAAAGATTAATTTAATCTTATTTTAATTTAAGTTTGTAATATGCTTTTGTAATGTAGCTTTAAATTCTTTACCGGCCACTTCTGCATGTTATTTATTACACCCGAGTCAGAGCTCACTTTTATCGTCTACCTATGAATACGTCCCATCACTATAAATTCTGTGAGATAGGCGAGTCATAATAATAATACAATAATTATAATTAAACGTGTAATTTATTAAATAACTTTACACTTCAACAATCTGTGCGAATCTGATGTTAATTATTTAAAATTAGATAAAAATATGCCGAGGGTTTACATAAATATAGAAAACAGGACGTATTCATAGCCGATAAAATAACAATGAGCTTCAGCGTTGTTAGAAAGTTCGTCGAGTGTTAACAGGGCATGAAATACTTGAAGACTTTTTTATATATTGGCATTGGCAACGAATTTAAGGCGGCATTTTATGTTACATCAAAACTAACAACTAACCGTAGGTTTCTGAGACCAAAATTCACGTTTAAATCATATTGTTATCTCAGTTTTTCTAAAGATAACGACAGGGATGACGATATGTTTTATACAGAGATTTTTGTCTTAAGAACTAACGGTAAGTTGACTGTAGTTTATTTTTAAACTATATTCTATTAAAAAAATTAAAACTTTTAAAGGCACCGAAAAAATATTAAATCCTTTACAAAATCACGTACGAACTTCGTTGTCTAACAAATAAACTTTTCTTTAGTCTTTTTTAGAGTTATAATTCCATACTCTAATGAGTATTATAAATAATATACTAATGTTGCCACACAAAGACACTGTCTGGTGCGGTTTGTTCAAAACTGTGCAGTACTAATGACAATCTAATTAAAACTTCAGTTGAATAGTGAGTACAAAGTTTAAGCGACATTAATTATAAGTGTTTGAATTAATTAACATTATTCATAGCACAGAAATAAGCTTTCTTAAGAGAAATATGTGTTTTAAAGGTCAATATTCCCTAATTAATTACGCAGAAATGAAGTTGTGTAATTATTTTCTCTAGGATGGATATCTAATTATGTTTAAGCTATAAGTGGTATCATTATAAAATATATAACGTAGTTGAAATTAAAAATATTGATTTAAGTTTTTAGTACATTGTGATCAGAACGTGGACGTCTTTTGTGAATACTTAAAAAAAAATCAGGTCAGTTACATGTTTTTAATAATTAAATAACAGGATAGATTGCACATTAAGTAGAAAAAATATATGTAAAATGTTATTTAATCAACGATGTTAACTTTCACTTGTTCCAGAAGTTTTGATTTCGTTCTGTTGATTTTTTTATATTTCGGATTAGCTTTGACTGATCGTCTGATGCTATTTCTCGTCATAACTCGATCGAAAATTTCCTCACTGGTGTCTTCACTACCATCGTCTGAGAAGTGATTGTTCATACTTTCGTTTAATTTCTTCGGTTTGATCATAACAGGTTCTGTTAAGCTGTCAGAGAGACCTGCATCTTCACCAGTGTTTCTTTCATCATCACTTGTAACCTTACCATTACTAAATTGTGGCACTAAAATTCTGTTTTCTGTTAATTGTGTATCGTGGTGTTTCTTTTTGTCTTCCTTCTTTTTGACTTCTCTATTACTTGGTTTGTATTTCATAGGTGAGAAATCTACCCTGCGAAGGAATCCTATGGGATCTGTGAATTTCCGACTGCATTTTCTAGTTGCTTTTACTTCGGCCTTAGTTTCGTTTTTACTTATTACCGTTTCTTCTAATGCTACGCCTGAATCGGAATTCGAATCTACGATGTTTATGTCTGGGATTGAGAAGTTATGGCTTAACTTTTTGTTAAGTTCTTCTATTATCTCAGCTTGTTTACGAATTATTTCGTCTTTTTGTGTGAGTTGTACTGTTACAGATTCCATTCTCAAAGCTAAGTTAATTTCATATTTTTGCAACTCACTAGATAAGAATTCGAGCTCCTTTTTTCTGTTGACCTCTAATTTTTTAACTATTTCGGATTGTTTGTGGTATGCATCTTTCATTTTAATTATCTCTTGCTTATGTGTTGTTTCTAAAAATTTTATAACATTAAGCGCTTCTTGTAACGTTTTTGGTTGTGTCATATTTTCTTTGTTATCGACAGACGCCATGTTTTTGAACTGGATCTGCAACAAAGAAATGATATTGTTAAGTAAGTTTTTGTACACTGTCGGCTATAAATACAATGGGAAAAGAAGGTGAGTTGATTCTTGTTTTCTTATACTCGTATATTGTATAAATATTAATAAGTTCTTTATTGATACAGAGATGAACTGTAGGGTGGAGTTAAATTACGTCCAAAAAGTTTTACTTGTAAATATTGAAGCCTTTTTACAAAATAAAACAGTTTTCATTCTTAACTCTACCTTATACACATTTCGTAAGCTTTTAAGCATAATGAACCCAAAAATAATTCAAAATATTAAAATAACTCCAGACTGGTGTTTCACGTTACATGAATAAATAACACCTGCTTTCGACATTCCGTTCCGCATCCTATCTCATTTCCCACATGCCGCAGTCCAATGTTTATACATGTAGACTTACAGACCGGACCAGTATTATTATAATGTCGCATTGTCTTCGACACAAACGACCTTTTCAAAAGTAAACAATCGCTTCTTTTGTCCCATACGTTATTTGTAATAATTTTCTACGTTCTTACATAATGTAACGTTGCCTATCTTTATACAATTCTTCTGTCTGTGTATCACTTCCATTGTTCTATGTTAACAACACAAGAGCTAATTTGACACGTGGAGCTATTATCGTAATTGCTTTATCATTTTCTTTAATAAAACGAAACTCTAAAGTTTTTTTTTATTTTAATATCATGAGTTTTTCATCATGCTAACTAATTTAATACTTTTATTAACATTTAATTATGTAGGCTGTTTAATAATACTCCATACTTAGTAATTTGGAGCTACCTATAGATAGTTAAACCAGAAGCAGCTTGTTTTTTTTTAATTTTAGTTCAATGATAAAATAAAACTTGAAAAGTTTTTTTACTTTGCTTTGAGGTTAAATGGAGGTCTTATAAATAAAGTACATTTTTGTAATTCCTTGAAGTGCAGCTGTTGGTTAGACACGGATCATTCGGCATTCTAAAAATTTGACACTTCCAAGAAACATTTCAATGGATATACAGAAAATTTAATCCCCGAAAAAAAGTGTAAAAAGGTTGTTACATTGTAAAGATAATAAAACAAGATTTAAGTAGTTTTAAGTCCTTTTCAAATTATACCTTTTATAAAAGTACAAAAGGTGGTATTGTTTTCACAAGTTCGTTCATTTTATATCTGTAAAAGATAAAATAGTTGTAAAATTATAACAATAAAATACTTATCTTTTCTTGTAACACTCGTAAGCTGTTATGCGTAAATAACTTTAAGAGCGGCATTTGATGCGGAATGATTATTTGATATTTCAATATAAATTTAATATTTTGGTTTTTCATGTGGTCTCTTAGTACATCAATATCACTATAAAATTTTTTTAGATTTTCAACATTTGATATGTCTTCTCGGAGTACTACAGAAAATACAGGTTTAATAAAAGGTATATACCATATTTTTATTGTAAATAATTGACCTTACTAATATTATAAATGCGAATGTTTGGATGGATGGATGTTTGTTTGAAGGTAACTCCAGAACGACTCAACGGATCTTCTTGAAATTTGGCACCGATGTAGAACATAGTCTAGAAGAACGCATAGGCTACTTAGTAAGTTTTATTTTAATTCCACGCGGACGGAGTCGCGGGCGACAGCTAGTTTTATTTAAAGCTGAACATATTTGATTAGTTTTCATAATAAAGTTTGATTGAGTCGTATTCATAATAAAATAAAAAAATAATTGAACATGTACAAAAATAGACATTCAACTTCCAGGACTTCCTTTGTTACAAGAACCTGTTTTAAAAGAGCACATCTTCGGAAGAAAATTTTACTTGGATTCGATTTTGCCATGAAATAGTTTCACTGTTATTATGAAGTCAGAAAACTGTTTCATAAGCTTATTTGCTAAACGAGAATATTTATTCAATAATTTATTTTAATTATTTAAAAACTCTATATAACTAGGTCTTAATTTATGAATACGTGGACTTATAATTTAATTTACTAAATATAGCATCTTAATTAATTAATTAATTTAATTCTTTAAAAAAATATTATGCAAACGTAATTACTTAAATCAGTATAATTATTCAAAATTAATTTAATTAAATGAAATTAAAAAAGTAATTAAAGACATTGTTAAATATTTTAAATAAAAATTACACTGAATTAAATTTTCTCTAGCCATTAGATAAATACAAATTTAATTGAGAATTAATAATTTAACTAAGGTAATTGTTAAAATTAATTAATTAAATTACGTTAATTAATTACATCGGCTATGGAACAAATTCTGATAATTAATCTAAATGCAACTTAATTAAATTTATGGATTAAATCATAATTAATTGAATTAAAATAAATTTAATAATTAAAATGTAATTAATATTTACCTGTCTTGATTGATCCTTAAGATAAAGGCCACATTAACTTAATTCACTCCCTTTATGTTATTCACTTTAAAAAGTTTAACTTAACATCACATAACACTACCTTGGCCGGTGTTCCAATACTTACTGAACACTAAAGTGACAATAATAAATTGACTGCTCACAAGACCCATTTATTCTGTACCTTTTTACAAACAATACAGATTTGCTGCTATTCAAAAGAAATTTAAAGGAAAATCAACCCAATTTCAATAGTGTTAAGGTGCTTAGAGTATTATATCAGCTTAGTAGGCGAGGTGAATGACTCACGCTAAGGGCCAGTCTACCTGAGTTCTTGTAAGAACACGTATTCCAGAAACTGGTTTAGGAGCTCTACGTATTGATAGATCCTGGAATTAATTAGTTTGGAATTACTCTTTGTCGTAACATTCCTGGAATTTTATTAAATACTTTCAGGAATCGATCTCACGGTTTTAAATACAAATTAAAGTATTAGGAAATGTGCTATTTTCAGTTAATCTCATTATATAGTGAACGGTACAAGCTGTTGCAGTTATGTTAATATTTATACTACTTAAGTCTTCTAGAACAATGTGTTTTATGACAGGTTACTTTTTGCCCAATTGACAAGGGATATTTTTTTACTTGGGGGATAGTATAGACATATGCCTATATAACGTAAGTATTTCCGTTAAATAGTAACCACCTGTAGCCGGCTTACCGTGGGTTTCTTAGACGAAAATTTCCGTTCAAAACATTTTGTTATGTTAACGATGACAGGGATGACGATATGTTTTATTTATTTCAGTCTCAGAAACTCATCGCATTATAGAGTGTCAGTCACTTTGGATTATTGGTTTTTAAATAAATTAATAGGATTTCATTTTTATTGTATTTAGAATAACACAACCTTGAAAAAAATCGTAGTTTAGTTATACAATAATATGTTTATTTACAAACAAGTTGTTGAGTGTTATCGATACAAAAGTTAATTGTTAGTAATTTCTATTGTCTTAGTTTAGCTGTATGTTAACGTTTGTTTATAAACACATTATTATAAACTAGCTGTAGCCCGCGCGGCATTAAAAAACTTATTAAGTAGCCTATGTGTTCTTCCAGACTATGTTTTACATTTGTGCCAAATTTAATCAAGATCCGTTGAGCCGTTCTGGGGATACCTTAAAACATCCATCCATCTAAACATTCGCATTTATAATATTAGTAAGATTAATGCAACAGTTAATGAAAGCAGACAAGTTCCAATTGTCTTTGTGTAGAGACCGTTATTTTTATAAATGTTCTTTTTTATTACAAACTGGGAAAATGTTTGCGGTTTGTGTTAAGTGTCATAATTATATCTTCGTTACCAAACAACCACAAAACCTGGTAGTGTCATTTAGGTATTCGTTTGTAACGTTCATAGCAATAAAGTGGTTCCAGATTCTTGGTATCATAGATGTCACCGATAAATCGTGTATCCCGCCCGTTTGTAATTCGTCCCAGAAAATTGAACTTTTTAAACTAATTCATTCGATTTGTAATTTTTCAAATTTTTATGATTTGCCGAGGCAAATTACAATCGGCTCGCTTAAAAAATTTGCTGGTAACATAGTCGACAAAAACACTTAGCAAGTGCTAGATATTCCTTTCACGTTGCAATTTCATCTACAGAGTAAACTAATAGAAAGTTATAATGGGCAAACTTTTCTACAAAGACTACTTGTATGTTCTCCTTAATATATATATATTACAGGGAACATAGTGGTACTTAATAACGCACCGAAGATATTTCTCCTACCTAGGAGTCCCCTTCCACTTACTTACATGAAAAAGGTGGGAAGTGAAAGGGGACTAAAATTAGGCCTCCGGCATTCACACTCATCGCACTAAACAAGGAATTATTTCCACTTCGTCTCTCTTCTGTGGGATATTTATTTTTTAATATTTTTTTTTCACGAATTGTTTATAACGTTTTTAAGAATCTCTATCTGTGCGTATAATAAGTTAAACTTTTATTTAATTAAATCATGGTTGAACGCGACTTCTCTCCTAGTATTTTGACAGACTTTTGTTTTAACAGACATGTGTAAAAACGCAAACCAGAAGAATGAGGAGTCAAATTCGTTTATTGAAATACGCTATCTTTTTTTTTAGTTCATTCAGTAAAAATTCTCTTTCGAAGACTTAAATCTATCGAAGCGTAAAAATACGTTGAAAAAGTGTGTTCTTGTTGGTTTTGTCTGATAGCGAGGTATTTCGGTGTGGTTTTTGCTGGAGGAATTTCGTATTGTCAAGATCAAAACGAAGGTACCCTGTGATTCGTTCCGTGAAATTTACTAAAGAATCTTTTATCGGATTTCTGCTAAGTCGAGCACGGCAAAACATTTGTACTGCCTTGGGTGTTTGGAAATTATTTGTAATGGCGGAATTCCACCGCAAATTGTGCTAGCGAGAGTATAATATAAATAGGAATAGGCCTGAGAGTAAAATGGTTTTATGTTGGCCAAATGTCGACGGGTACGGATGCGGGTTTAAATTCTTAGACGGAATATTTTCTATATGTATACGATATTGGGCTTAGTTATTTAGTTTGATAATTAAAAGGCAAATGTGTAACCAATAAGAATTTCTATTGCTGTAAAACAAAAAAAAAATTAAAGAGAAAAAAAATTTGGGAAGAAAATACAAATAAGACAGAGATGGCTTAGTTGAAATGTACCGACACGTGCAATTTTGCGGTACGCGGCACACGGCAAACGGCAACAGCAGACGGCAAAGTTATGTGCCAATACGTTAGATATAATTTGCAGTATTTATTTAGATGGACCGTTTAAAATTTTGATTGCGAATGTCGGATAAAAAACAGACATTCAACGTAATTAATTTATGTTTTCAAGCATAATTTTGTGAATTTTTAATTCAATGAAAGAGGTATTAATCTTATGCTAGAGTACTCTCATAACATATTCAATAACTTCAAGATCCACCTATCTGGAGCGTATTAATGATTTACATGTCTGGAACTCACGTAAACTGGTAATATTTGCTCTAATAACCAGCCAACAATAGAATTAATTATTGAGTTCCATTCAAGTGAATATTTTAACGAAGAGTTTCGAGTACGGTATCATATGTGAGGGTGAAAGGTTATTTCATATTAAAAAATACTATATTATTTTAATAAATTAATTCTATTATTTGTTTAAAGGATATATTTGGCAAACAAAAATTGTTATAAATTTACTAGCTGTCGCCCGCGACTCCGTCCGAGCGCAATAAATAAAACTAAATGGGGGGGGGGGGTTATGAAAAATAGATGTTGTCCGATTCTCAGACCTACCCAATATGCACACAAAATTTCATGAGAATCTGTCAAGCCGTTTCGGAGGATTTTAACCACAAACACCGCGACACGAGAATTTTATATATTAGATGATGTCTAATTGACATCGTCGCAAATTTTGTTACAATCTATATATATAAAAGAAAGTCGTGTTAGTTACACTATTTATAACTCAAGATCGGTCGAACTGATTTAGCTGGAAATTGATGGGGAGATAGCTTAGAACTAGGAGACGGACATAGGAACTTTTTTTATCTTGTGTGCATTTTTTTATTCCGCGCGGACGGAGTCGCGGGTAAAAGCTAGTGGTTAATAAAGCGTGGATGTTATCTTGCGCTTGCTTTGTGTCTCACCTCCTTCATCCTCCTAAAAAACATGATAGTTCAAGTAAGGAGGGCCTCGACGTGGAGTTTTTGTTTCAAAATATTGTTGACTGTATTGATAGTCAAGGAAAAGAATAATCGTTGGTTTCTGAGACTAAAAATCCCGTTTAAAACATATTGTCATCTCTGTTTTGTCAAAGATGATGAGAGGGACGACGATATGTTTTATACAAGGATTTTGGTCTCGGAAACCAACGATAAGTACATCTACGTTACGCAACAATACTATTTAGTTAATGATAATTTGCTAGTGTAATGAACACATTAGTAATAGTTCAAATTTACTTTCTAATTTGTAACTATTGGTGGACTTAAGGCCGGGACTCCACCAAAGCAGAGATGTCTGCGGTGTGCTGTGTGCTGTGCGAGAAGAGATGTTTTTCTTGCTTTTTTGATTTGTTGCTCACATCTCTCGTCTCCACTGCGCGTCGACCGCGCACAGCTCACATCTCCGCTTCTATCGCGCCGTACAAATACGAGTATTACACATCTCCGCACAGCGATCTCCACTGAAGCTGAGCGGAGAGGAGATGTGTCAATAATACAATTCTATTGGTTGTTTAAAAAACATCTCCTCTCCGTTCGCCTCGTCTCCGCTTTAGTGGAGTACCGGCCTAACTTACCTACTAACGAAGATAATGAAAATAAGAGGTGTTACATTTTTACTTGAATGGAAATATACAAAACGAGATCTTTATCATACTTATAAGACAGCTAAATATGAAATTAACTTTCTATTACATCCTAGTTCAATATTTTACAAAAAAAAAAGAAAAATTCGAAACATTTTTCAATATACCCTAAAACTGAATCAACAAATATTGAAACAGGTTGGTTTTGTGGCAATAAAGCTCTCAGAAAAAGCAATTTCATCGCCTACACGACAACACTGATGCAAAACTCATTCTATTTGGAATACGCTTCGTTTTTTAAAAACATGTCCAAATGAAAAATTAACACAATATATAATATTAAAAAGTTTTGAAGATCAGATTTCAGTATTTTGATATTTTCACACCGATATACGAACAATTATTAGTCCGATGACAAGCTGATGAAATTCACAAACGATCGGTAACATACTAGTAGGCTACGGAAATAACGATTATCTTCTATCAGATATGCATTCCGCTTTCTATAAGGATAGACTGTCGTTGACATTATCGTTTCTGCGGGTTCCTGAAAAGGCGCTTGCTATTAAATAGCCGTTTTCAGATAAGAGCCACTTCTCTTTAATCTTATGACCTGCATTGAGTATTATTTGAGGGTAGTTTTACGCATCAGCGATACCGTCATTATCTAGTTATATGTATTTTATCTAAACACTAACTGTCACCCGCGACTCCGTCCACGCGGAATTAAAAGAACTTAATAAGTAGCCTGTGTTCTTGGAGACATTTAAAAAATCTTTTTTAAATCTCAAGTTTTTAATGCGCTTAATATACTACTTTACTTTACGTTCATAGTAAAAATATAAGTCAAATTAAAGTATGCCTTGAAAGATAATTTCCCAAAGGTGTATAAATCACTATACCGCATATTGGCAAGTAAATTTTCCACGCAGCAAAAACCCGCTAACTTCACAACTACAGTTTTAAAACTGGCAAACTCGTGACCCAATTCAGAACTCTCATATTACGTGACTGGAACCGTCCGTTGGCGGCTAAGGAACGATTTGGTTGACTCTTGTAGCACAGAGACATGAAAGCTAAGCGGAAGCGAAGCGAGACTTATTTTTCTGAGGAGATAGGGCGCAAACGAATAGTGAGACTAACGTCCACGGACATCGGCAAAACAAGAGAAAACTGGGACGGATTTGGTTGATCCCGTCGAACCGTTCAGAAAACGTATTCTCGATTCGTGCTCGGTGAACTACAGGCATTTCAGTTCGGTTCGTTCTCTTTTCGCTTTAGACGCCATTTTTGATACATTTGTGACCGTTGTGACCTAATTATATTTTTACTAACAATAGCTGCTTTTGCGGTGGTCGAAAATAATCAAGTCATTGTTGTAAGGAAATGAGCTCTCAGGTCTTTTCATTTGAGTACTGTTCTAAAGAATAGTTAGTAAATTATGAACTAAAGCTGCTTAGCTTTTGTCAAATATTGAACCCCTTTTCTAAAAATAATTAAAGAAACTTAATTGAAAAATGTACGGGATTCGAATGTTCGAGAAACTTCTAGAAAAATAAACAAAAACAAAAGACGATCGAAAATAAGACGATCAAAATTCGGCCTATTAAAGGGGAGTCAGACGCACCAGTGGCAGTCTTTAGTGAGCGGTGAAGAAGTAACAAGAGAGAAGTAGACGTGAAAGTGTAAGTGTTAAAGTGCAGTATTGTTTAAGTGTTCAATAATAGTGGTTCAGTGTTTAGTGATAAAAGACAACTGTGAAAGTGCTCGGACATTTAAGTAGTGAATCTTTATTCTGTACGTCACAATAAATCTAACTACATCTGTAATAATGTTTTTATTCTACCCCTTACCTCACACTCGTAACAATAATATGCAGAAGCTTTTATTAGGTCCTTACATATGAAATTGGCGTTTTTCGTACTGGCCACTTTAATCACGAATTTCTCCTCTTTGGTAAGGAATTCCAAATTCAAATTTGTACAGCTATAGACTCATGTATTTGTGGTTCGATGACCGTCATTCATTTGTTTTTTTTCTTCTGTTTTTTTCTGTTTGCGTCACTCATTTTACAAAATGGAAAACTTAAAATATCGCATTATTTACGAGTACGAGTTCCGCCGTGGCACTAGTGCTGCGGAAACGACGCGAAGGGTGAATGATGTGTATGGCGGTCGTGTTGCAAAAGAAAACACAGTTCGTTTTTGGTTCCAACGTTTTCGTTCTGGAAATTTCGATCTGCAGAACAAGCCCCGTGGACGGCCTGAGACTCAAGTTGATAATGAAGAGTTGAAGGCTATTGTGGAAGCGGATCCATCGCAAACCACGTCCGAGTTAGCTGCAGGCTGCGATGTTAGTGATAAAACTGTTTTAATTCACTTGAAGCAAATTGGGAAGATTAAAAAGCTTGAAAGGTGGGTACCTCACGAATTGACTGAAGCAAACCGGCAAACACGCGTCGACTGTTGCGTTACATTACTAAACCTGCACAATAATGAAGGTATTTTAAACCGAATCATTACCTGTGATGAAAAATGGTTTCTTTACGATAATCGGAAGCGCTCAGCGCAATGGTTGGATCCTGGCCAGCCAGCCAAATCCTGCCCCAAGCGAAAATTAACCCCAAAAAAGTTACTTGTAAGCGTTTGGTGGACTAGTGCCGGTATTGTTCATTACAGTTTTCTAAAATCTGGCCAGACTATTACGGCTGATGTCTATTGTCAGCAATTGCAAACCATGATGGAAAAGCTAGCGGCTAAACAACCTAGGCTGGTCAATCGCTCCACGCCACTGCTGCTTCACGACAACGCTAGACCACACACTGCGCAACAGACGGCTACTAAATTAGAAGAGCTTCAATTGGAAAGTCTAAGACATCCTCCGTACTCCCCGGACCTTGCTCCAACAGATTACCATTTTTTTCGAAATTTGGATAACTTCTTGCAAGGGAAAAAATTCAACTCCGATGGGGCAGTCCAAATCGCCTTCAAAGATTTTATTGATTTCCGTCCGACTGGTTTTTTAGTAAAGGGATCAATGAACTACCTATGAGATGGCAAAAGTGCATAGAAAATAATGGTTCATACTTTGATTAATTAAATATATTATATTAAAAAATATTCGACTTTTTGTTCCTCCCATACAAAACGCCAATTTCATAAGTAAGGACCTAATATTAAGAGCGAAATTACCGCAAATTAAGAGTGATAAATTGTAATAAGAACATAATAAATATCCATCAGACCTTGGGAAGTTAGATAAATGAATGAACTTTGTCACTTTCAATTAGGCGACAGGTTACATTTCACAGAGAAATTGCGGCTGTTAGGAACATCATCTAATGCTATCTTGATGGAAAACATTGCTAAGAAGTAAATTATGTAATTGCATATTGTTACTTCCCATAACATTTGGAATAAATATTTCAGTTGTTTAATTTTCAGAACGCACAATAAACAAATTGTTTCGTTTGAAATCTATATATCTATATATATATAAAAGAAAGTCATGTTAGTTACACTATTTATAACTCAAGAACGGCTGAATCGATTTGACTGAAAATAGGTGGGCAGGTAGCTTAGAACCAGGAAACGGACATAGGATAATTTTTACCCCGTTTTCTATTTTTTATTCCGCGCGGACGGAATCGCAGTAAAAGCTAGTTTCTAACAAGTTATATCTATATATATATAAAAGAAAGTCATGTTAGTTACACTATTTATAACTCAAGAACGGCTGAATCGATTTGACTGAAAATAGGTGGGCAGGTAGCTTAGAACCAGGAAACGGACATAGGATAATTTTTACCCCGTTTTCTATTTTTTATTCCGCGCGGACGGAGTCGCAGTAAAAGCTAGTTTCTAACAAGTTATAAGTTCTTATAATCGATTATTGCTTGCAACTAATATTATTGACTTCATCATTGTAGATCGATGCAATTTTAGACTTTGTGTTGTTCTATGAGGATGCAATTTGTATGCAAATAGAAATGCAAATTCCAAAGATGTCCCCCGTCAAAGCTACACGTGTCTTGCGGTCCGTTCAGATACAAAGCTCACAGGATACACTTTCATTGTTTGCACACAACTCATCACGTACATATTTAAATGAATTACTCACATAGTAAGGCAATCTGATACCACGATAAAGTTTTAGTTTTATCTGGTTCAAATGTTAATGTAACATTTGTAATAACCAGCAATGTTTGGCTATTGTTGGAAAATGAACGTAATTAAAGAAGCAAGTATGTTAAATAGAAAAGAGTAAAAAGGAATAAGATCAGAAAACGAAAATTATGTTACTGAATAATATAAAAATAATTATGATAGAGACTGACATTGCTATTTCAATATTTTTGAAAGATTCTAGAAATACCAAATGTTCTAAAACCCCATCCTATTGAAATGATAAAAGACATTTATTAAGAGACATCAACAACTCGGATATTAAATTATCAGAATTAAAAAATATAATATAGTTAGTAGTTTAAACAATTTGTAAATTCCTTTAATAAGAAAACATTTACAAAAATGTATCATTGAATTTTAAAATCATTTCTATTTATCGTTTTTATTATTATTATATGTATGCTGTTGGCGTAATTTAAAATACTTTCTAATAACCTTATATGAGTCTTGTTATAAAATAAGATAAGATAAGGAGGCAATCGAGCAGCGGGAACACCAAAGTGTTCATTGACGCTCATGGACATCTGCAATACCAGAGGAACCGCAATACGTTACCGGCCTTTGATGATGTAACGCTCGCTTCTTCTTGTTGTATATTAATAAATTTCTTATTACAAATTAATCTAAGTAAAATAATGTAACTGAATTTAAATATTACATTAAATTTTTGTACAGATGGAGAAAAGATAGAATCTATTGAATTAAATAACTTAATTTAGTCGCCCACGTAGGTACATTAGTATTTATAAAAAGAATTCTTTCGGCAGTTTGGTGACTTGAATTTATAAAATCAATTTGAATAATCTTATTACATTGTATTCAATGCTTATTTAAGTAAATGCAAAAATACCAATACATCTATATATATAAAAGAAAGTCGTGTTAGTTACACTATTTATAACTCAAGATCGGTCGGTCGAACTGATTTAGCTGAAAATTGATGGGGAGATAACTTAGAACTAGGAGACGGACATAGGAACTTTTTTTTTTATCTTGCGTGCATTTTTTTTATTCCGCGCAGAAGGAGTCGCGGGTAAAAGCTAGTACTATATAGATCAATATTTTCCATCTTCATTTTTAAGACTTGAATTAGAGGTTATACAATATTGAGAATATGTTGTGTTACGATATGACACATAAAAGATATCTCTGTTTATCTCTGTTTATCTCTGTTTATCTCTGTTTTGTCAAAAATAATGGTAGTGATTACGATATATTTTATATAGGGATTTTGATCTCAGAAAACAACTATAAGTACTGTAAACTATTCAAAAAGTAAGAAAGATAAATACTAAAATATTTTCCTAAACTTGACAAAATAAGTAAAATTATGTAGATACATATTAATAGGTCATTCATTCGATTTCAATACACATAAGTAGGTAGAAACGTTATAATAACACAACATAGAAACTTTTTCACGAAGGTTTTAGAGGATTACGAGGTTTACGTAATCAAAATGTAAATTCCCATGACATATTTCATGATGGTAAATTAGAAAAGTTTGATTGAAGGTAAGCTTCAGGAATTCATTAGCGCATGTGGGTAGATAAAGTTTTCTCTGAAACGTGCCGTAAACCGATTTTACAACTTTACTGCAGTTTGAGAACACGAAATACATAGGAGAGTTATAGTTAAGTACATATGTACTTAATTGTATAATTACTATCCGTAACAATAATTGTCAAATAGTATTTTTTTTCTAAGAGAAGGGAAACGTGCTTTGGGAACACCGAGGGGATCAGCGACCCATGGACCTACACCAAGAAAACTGTAGATGCATTGCAAGCCTTATTCGAATATCGGTGGCTATGAGTTTTTTTTTTTTTTTTTTTTTTTTTTTTTTTTTTTTTTTTTTTTTTTTTTTTTTTTTTTTTTTTTTTGGGCGGCGCTGTGCCGCCCTCTCGTTCCCCTAACATGGTCGAAGTCAGGGACCTGGGGTGCGGGATATTCTTTATTTCTTTATTTATAATTTAAGACCAATTACATAAAACTTAAACTAATATCACATTCGTTTCCTTAATGCTACTTGACTACTGTAAAATTTAAAAACTTCCAATAATAATGATAATATCTATTTACATTTTAAAAACTTAAATTACTAATAATATAAAATAAAACCACTAAAATACTACAATTAAGATATCTGTATACAATTTAAAAAATTTACAATAAAATAATAATACGTTAAAATAGATATCTATTTACACTTTAAAACAATAAAATACTAAGTCTAGAGCAAAAAGGCTATTTAAAACAATAAATACTTACTACTACGAATGTGATAAATATTAAACTACGTCTTATTTCTATTTATAGCTAAGAGGGCCGACGCTTTGCAGTATTCTAAGAATTTTTCTCTTGTTTTCCTATTTTCTACCAATTCTCTTATTGTTTCTAAATTAATTTTACTTTTCATCTCTATTTCAGCGCCGGCCCTCATCGCACCAGATACCGGGCACTCAGTGAGCAGATGCAACACGGACTCCTCCTTACCCGGATCGCAGATGCACGAGGGGCTCTCCTTGCAGCGGAACCTGCACAAGTACGAGGAGAACCCCCCGTGCCCAGTAAAAATCTGCGTAAGTATTTGATCCGGGTCTATTTTTCTTAGCACGGAGAACGCGCGTACGACGTCCGGGAGTGGCTATGAGTTTACATATGTACATTTATCCGACGTTCTTACAGTTAAGGAAAACATAGTGGTGTAAGACCAGCAATCCGCACTAGGCCAGTGGTTGAGTATAGCCTAGTCACCTCTGACTTAGCGTAGGTTCCGAGCCCCTCAGTGGGGACGTATTGTAGTATGATAATGATGATACCTTATAATGTCTCCTTCTTCAACAAAGAGACAAAAATGAACAAAAGTTTAACAAAAAGAAGAGTCATCTTGATACCACATGTTAGAGGTTATTTAATTTATAATTTTGAGGATCTAATCTATATAATCTATATCTATATCTAATCTATCTATATATATAAAAGAAAGTCGTGTTAGTTACACTATTTATAACTCAAGAACGGCTGAATCGATTTGACTGAAAATTGGTGGGCAGGTAGCTTAGAACCAGGAAACGGACATAGGATAATTTTTACCCCGTTTTCTATTTTTTTTTCCGCGCGGACGGAGTCGCGGGTAAAAGCTAGTTGAAAATAAAACAAAGTATTTAATCAAGTCAGCGTTTCCGCTTTCAATATGCTATCACAACACTTTAGAGATTGCTGATTTGGTTCTTTACTTATAAATTATGAACGACGCAAAATCATTACGACAGAATAAAATAAATAAACGAAAACATGCCAAAATTATTTCGTTTTGTCATACATAAAGTTTGGAAACATTAAATCCAACAAAGCAATTACGTAGCTTTATTATGGGCCAGCTAGCACGATAAGGGGCATCGCAGGAAATTACACACAGAGTTCTAACATCGCATTGCCCCAGTATTTTATGCCTGGACAACGATGTCGCTTTTAAGATTTTGTTAATTACATTTATTTACTAGGTGATAGGTTCTATAAAGATTTTGTATTCGAAAGTGATTTGACGAATATTTTATGAAATGGAAAAAAAATAACAATAATGTCTTTTTGGTACAGTAGGAAGAAATGGGTATTACTACAAATTAAGTAATCGTCAAACGAGCTAATCTGTTTCATTGATAATCTAAAATTTCTATCTCCATTTCTATTTTTCGACTTAAGATATTTCTATCGAATAATTAATATATTAGATTTAATATGTTAGATTCAATACAATGATTGTAGTCTTGGAATTTATATTCACGGACCCATATTGATTTGTAAGTTATTCGAAAACAGAACAATAAAATAAAGTAATACCATGAGCTCCTGCATTGTTGAAAAGTTGTTTAAACAGAAGATTCAGTACTGAATTTCACGGCACATTAAACTAAACATCGATGAACGAAGGAAGCAATGGATGCGGTATATTATGTAGCTTGTTACGACTTGTAATGTATAAGTAATATTACTATAAAAATAGACGGTAAACGTCCTTTCATATTCATAGGAAATATCTGTGTTTTCTTTCCTATTATCCAATAATTCAAAAATCTGTTTTTTTCAATTATTTATTCCATCGTTGTAACGTTAGTTTCGAGATGGGCTTTGTATTATTTTATATCTTGTGGAGCGACATGGTTTGTCACTACGAGGAATTACCAAAAGAAATTAACATTTTCCAGTTTGATACTAGAATTATTGCTTGACCATAATCCCTAAGTCTTTTTAATTTAATGGTAATAATGTACCATATCCAAATTATTTTACTGTTTCACTTTGTTTCGATCATCCTAAACCTTTTGTAGCGATTTGCCTTTGTATTCAATAGCATTGAAAAGACGTCGCAAATACGCAAGAGAGACATTTGGAAAACAAGATACTAAGGTGAATGGAAAAGTTTTACTGAAATGCGAATTGCGTATTAAAAACAAAAAAAAAACAATGCCTTATTTTGAAATAGAAATAGTAAAGAAGTAACTGGTGATTATGATTTTTATGGAACAAAGTCAAGCAAAAGCTAGAACGATTTTTAAGGTAATGATTGATGCTTTATACTTTTAATATACTGAGTTATTAGTAAAAGGCGCTTCGTTAATTGTTGAAAAGTTTCCGCTCTCAAGAAGATCAAATTCCACGCAAGTCTCAAGATGCTGCAGTCTTCGTAATTAAAGAAGTAAAACATGATAAGAAATATATGAGGCACATACACAAAAAATTGCATACATGACATCGTGTATTCCGCACTCGTTTTGGAATGCTGCGCGGCATGAATTTTTAAAGAAGTAAAATTTAAAACACGTCGTACTAGTTTAATTATCGCGTCGTTAAAAGTATTTTTTTTTAATTTCACAGACGCAATTATACCAAGTTCCGTTCAATGAATGGTTATAACGAATGTAACCGGTTCTCGGTACAGTTAATCCCATTCATTTGCGGTTTAGCGGTTATACATCGGAATTCATGTAATCTCTTAAAATATTTCAATTCAAAGCAATATGTACATTAAATTAATAATACATAAGTTGTCTGATAAATTAAAAATAGGCCTAAAAAGGGAAAACAAAAGAAAGCAGATCAATCTTATTAATATTATAAATGCGAATGTTTGGATGGATTTTGTTTGAAGGTATCTCCAGAACGGCTCAATAGACCTCGATGAAATTTGGCATAGATGTAGATCATAGTCTGGAAGAACACATAGGCTATTTATTATGTTTATTTTTATTTCGTGCGGACGGAGTCGCAGGCTACCTTAAATATTAAAGGAAAATTTTAAAATCATGTTCCTACCGTGGGTTTCCACCCACGGAACATTCATAGAAAGATATATTGTCGTCTCTATAATTCTCTCCGAATAAATTAGGACAAAAATATATTTTAGCACAGATAATATTTTCCCCGTTAGTTGACGAACATTATCAAATGTTGTCATATGAAAAATTCGCAAACGCATTGGAGAACCCTGATCAAAGTTACACGCAACGACTAGTATACGAATAAAATAATACAACTTGTTTTAATATAGTTTTGTTTTTCTTATTAACTGCTACTCGACCTGTCTACAAAGACGTTCAAGGTACTATTATATTGACTCAAAGAGCTCTTTGTAAACTGAACCAAGTTCCGATACGTGCTTTTATAACAAAACAATAGATCCTCTTAAGTACGATCAAATTGAAGAAAGCTCCTTAAAGAAATTCCCTTTTTACTTTTTAAAATTTAGAAAAATTCTTATTAATTATTCGTTGTAGTTTGAAGTTCTTTTGCAACAGAAACTGGAGACTATGGTTCAGTGGTTTATGAATGAGTTTTTTTGGCGGATTGTATGACCTAGAAGTAGGTTTTGCCAATAAATGTTGAAAATTCCATTCCTTTTAAACGTTTTACTTTTCATGTTAACTATTTGTAATTTTATATAACTTACTAACACATTCTTCTCCGAATGCATTTCTGAATTAATATCAGTAATTCATCAAAATTTGAATACAAAACTACGTTTCCAGACGTTGTTAGTCATTTTCTGTTTTCCACGTATCATCAATCAACATGCACGGATCCATAAATCCTCTAACTGGCTCCAGCTTACTTCCCAAACAAGCTATCACGCCAAATCTGCGAAAGGGGAAGTCAATATAAATCTTATTTTCATTCGCAATGTTCGACACTTGTTGGATTTATTGCGTGCTAAACACGGTCTCAACTAATAAATTATTCGGAAAAACCAGGTTCGAATTTAAATTTAAACACGGGTCAGTTTTAGAATTAAAATTTCAGTTGGAATAAACTGAAGATACAAAAAAAACAGAGACGAAAATTTTTGAAGTCGGTTAAAAATGTTTGTTACAGCCGTAAATCTGTTGAATGATATTGTTAGAAGAGGTTACTACACGAATTAGTGCGAAGTCTTCAGGCCATGTCTCTTTTAAGTCTGCAATAAGAAACTAATCTTTGACATCGTTAGATTAACTTTACAGCGTGTTCTTTTCAATTTTCAACAACTATTAAATAAAAATAATCGCATATAAAGAAAATAGTTTGAGGAAATTAAAACTTTTTATTTTATTTTATTTATTAACAAGAATAAAAATGTAACTACCTAATAAATGTTTTGTACAACTGTGTTACTTATACTGTCAAAATCTACTAACGTTATAATTGTATTAGAACATACTGTTGTCTTTGTTTTATTAGCCGACTTCAAAAAGAAGGAGGTTAAGAATTCGACTGCATTTTTTTTATGTGTGTTACTGCGAATCTCCGCCCCTGGTGGTCCGATTTTGATAAAAATTATTTTAATCGAAAGGAAGTGCTTGCAGATGGGTCCCATTTTTTTTTAAATAACTAGAAGACTAGTAGATTTTGAATTTAGCTTCAAAATTTGTTGCGAAAATTAGGGACATTTTTGCTTTCAGCGCTTACGTAGACTAAACTATAGGACCTACATAAAAATGATTTATGGACGAATTGTAGCTCTTTAAATGTGCTAAATAAAAGTCCGCGATAGCATTTATAGTTTTCTCACAATAACCATTTTTTTTCTTTAGAAACATCAATTATCAATGATAGGGATGAAAACATGTTATTATACAAGTTGAAATACAGTGGAAACCGATAGTTAAACGCATGCCAGTGTTACATAAATAATATTTATTCGTGCCTACTGAATCGTGACGTAACAAATTATACAATGAGTGGTGTGCGTACACAGCGAGTGATGAGATCTCATTTACTGCTTTGTACTGACTGACGATGGACATTATTTTGATTTATACACATAATAAGATAATATTTGTTCATGAGTACAATTATTTGATAAATAAAGTACGAGAAGAGAAGAAAAGATAATTTAAAATGGCGGCTTTGTATCTCACTTTGTCAAAGAAAGTGTGGATGGATTGTGTGAAAGAGGATATGCGTAAGCCCTTCTTACGCATATCCTCTTTCAATTCGGTGAATTCAGATATGACTGCTGATAGAGATGTATGGAGGAGTAGTACATACTGTACCGACCCTTCATAGGGATAAAGGCAGGTTGATGATGATTGCTCTCTATCTCAGTTTACTAATATACGTCATTTGGTGGTTACTAATGATGTCCTTATGTGTTTTAATGATATAAATGTACTTCTATTCTAAAATAGTAATTTTTCTCCACATTTACTCCATATTAAATATGTTTAGTTTTTCAGAAAGTAGTGATGAAAACATCTTACGTGTTTGTTTTTACAACTCTTGGTACTTAATTCGTTTTTGTAGGTAAATTTGCTGGACCTAGCCAAGGCACAAAAAATCTAGAACTAAAAGAAGAAAAAGTATCTAATAAATGACTGTTACTAATTTATGTTGTGTATAGCACTTATAAATATAAATTAATAAAGTAAAACGAATACGAAATCGCTTTGCCAAATTCATTAGCGCGTGAGAGCCATAGTGGCATATTACTTGGAACTGTCACAAAAACTTCTGATGAATAACTTTGGCATCGCGCCAACTGTTCGGATCAGATAGACAAAAACTAAGCCTGATGTTACTTATTGATTAATTTTTTATATGTATTTAAGAATTTTCGTAATTCACATAAAACGGCATTGGAAAGAGAAGTGGATTCGACAGACGGAACGCATAGGAAGGGAATATTCTAATCCTGTGCGTTCCGTCCTCCGTCGTCTATGGGTACTGAGCGTTACGCTGTTTCGGCGATTCCAGATGAACATTTGTTTGTACAACCTTATAATTAAAAATAAAAACAAAGTTAGAAAAACTGAAAAAAAAAAAAAAGAGGTAACAAAGAGACTATGCTTTTGCTTTCTCTTTTTCTTAACCTATTTTATTAAATTATTTTAATATATTTGTCGTTAGAATGTATTTTGATAAGAAATAAATAAATAAATACATATACAAATTAAAAAACATAAAACTGGTTCATCTGCATTATTCTACATTAAAATAATAGTTTATGATCTTGAATTGTCCTTTTGCATGCGAATCGTTTATGTTGTTAGTTAAATTCCCTGGGGCGTAAATCTTTGAGGTTCGAAGTCCGTATGCATCTAGAGGTAATTACCGTTTGGTTGATCGGATTGCAATACCGTGTGCTTGAGTAAATGTGTTATAACTTGGTTAGGAACTTTGGCACTTTAGTTGATTAACACTTAATAGCAGAATATTACGTGCAAATTCAAAGCAACAGCTTTATTTATGACAGGCTGTCATACGAAACTCCTACCTCGCGGAATTAAAAAAAAACAAACGAATTAATAGCTTGTGTATTCTTCCATACTACGATCTACATTTATTCCAAATTTCTGTTTCGGAGATACTTAATAACCAACATCCGTCCATCCATCCATCCATTCATCTTAACATTCGCATGTATAATAATTAGTAAGATGATAAATTTTACATTGTCTGTTTTTTAATTCTTTTGTTTCTTTTTCCAGTAAAGTTAAAAAGAAAGTTCAGATCATATCATTATACCATTACATCATAACATTAGTAAAACAGCTAAAAATAATTGTCAAGAAAGTAAAAATAAATAGTATAATAAATAAACCAATGTTCAACATACGAGTAATATACACATAAAAGTAACAATATGTTATGCTAAACATAATAATTATAACCAATGTTGAACATAACAGAAAATACTCAATAATCGTGAAATGATAACTCGTGAAACTACAATATTGTATGTAATGTAACCTTGGCATCATCTGAAAGGTTGCCGAAAGGCTTCTGAAATATAAATCATCCAACTACGTGTGGAAATATATAAATCTCCCACGAGTCTCAAAGCGTCAACTTACTTTACAAACAAGTTTTCACGCCAAATAGTTCTGCACTAAGTCAACATAAATCTTGTTTTCGTTAGCATTGTTCGACATTTGATCGATTTACTATCTTCTAAATACCCTTGTTCCAATAGAAAATATTTTATTATCAAATATAACGAAATTTTTATGTTATAAGTTGGCTGGTATCAATACTGGCAGTTTAGAGGAAAAACAAAAAAAAAAACTACTAAAAATTTTTTTTCACACTGCAATATTAAAAATTAAATGACACGTTAAAAACATCACGTTTTTTAATTATTATCTTGCAATTAGGTCTAGGTTGTTTAAGAAATCTGTATGTCTTTGTAAATATCTAATATCATTCTAGAAATTTAATCTAAGCTTTTCAGACAAGACAGACCCGTCTTGAAGAAGGAATTTAATTAACACCCAATCCTTGTGAAAGTTGAGGTCCTTGTGTTTTGATTTAAACGCTATGAATTTATGAAATTTTAGGTAATAAAATATCATTGTATGAATGAATTTGTCTGAGAAACTAATAATGAAATGAAATAGCAATACGTTTCTAGATTTCTTTTTCTTTAATTATTATTCTTTCATTCAAAATTATGAACTCACTTTCATGGGAAATGTAATATTAAAAAGCACGTAGTTATTTTTAATTATTAAATTGAACCTTATCAGGAAGACAACAACGATTTTCTGGTACTAAATAGATACATAAATTGTATTTATTTTACTTTTTTTAATACTACTACTTTAATATTTATTTCGATTATGTTTTAGAAATATTAACAGCAGTCGGTTATTAAAAAGCTTTTAAGTCAAAGTAAGCTTGGTAAGCAATAATAACCGCTGATAAAACTGTTCCGGTAATCTTAGCTTAATTGAACATGAAAATGCTCTCTTGATGCAACGAGCTGTTACGTTAAAGCAATTAAGTCATAACAATAAAACTGTTTATTAAAACCTACAGTAAATCTTATCTCACTGTAGTATTTCACCGATAATTTGATTTGATTAGTTTGGCTTATATTTTAGCGTGACTTTCTAAACTAAGCCATAATATAATACATACTTTTGAAAGTACAGTTAGGGCTCTTTGTGGTGTTTCACTTACAAAAAAATCCCTCATACATTTCAACGAAAAAAAAAAACACTGTCTCTTCGTACAAAATAATCAATTACTTAGCAGTAAGTAAATGATGGTATGACAGCAACGATAAACCGTGTGCCACTGACCGAACTTTTTTCGTACCTACACAGTCCTATTGCTTATTGTTTCTTCGTCCTCGTATCAATGCTTAGGTAACGTATAAACGACAATCGCTTTTGAAGTGCAATACCGCCAGATTCCCCGATAGTACAATTCGGCGTCGCGTGAGCGAAAAAAGAAACGTCGTCAGCTAGTAAGTATGAGAGAATAACATTTTTTATTTGCTAAAGGTGCAAAGAACACGCTTTATTTATTGTTTTTTGCATTAAAAAATATATAAAATCATAAATCAAATTGTGTTACTTAAAATATTACTCTTCATGTTATTTACTGCAAAATGTTTTCACCTAAGCTTAATGCTTTTGAGTTACTCAGAGATTATGTCAGAAAACCCAAATGTGATAAGGGTAAATGTTAAAGGATTCTACTAACTTTTACGTATAAAGTAACTTGTAACATGTTACATTAAAGGCTTTCAAGTGAAATCATACGCAGTATTATAATATTTAACAAAATGTTTATATGTTTATAGTTTTTGTTGGTACCTAAAAGCTAACAAGCTTCTTAAAAGTCTATCAGAATTACCACCGCTATCAGGCTTATAATCAAATGGAGGTAACATGAAATAAGGCCCTTATAGGGCTTTCTAAGTGACATCAACAAAAACGATAAAACATTCAGGGCCTTAACATAAGAAAACTTAGTGCTTTAAATACGTTTTAGCTTAAACATACGTCAATCCTTTTATACCGTGATTTGAGCCTGGCTGGGATTTTTGACAAATCATAGCTATTGAAACATTATTCGCAGACTTGCGAAATGCGATCTTTACCAATAAATAATGATGTACCTACTTATACCGAAAGCATTGTGGTGATATATATTTTTAGAGCAACATAACCATGTTGATGCCAATAATATCAATCAGTGACTATCAATGGGTTTAAATACGTGTTAAAATAACAGTATTTTTAACGGTAATAAAATCAATATTTGAAGGAAATTTTGCAGAAAACAGTAAATTTATAATACATTCTTACGTAGTCTGCTAAATCTTCAAAGGTTATTTTCTTATTTAACATGAAAAAAGATAAATGTTCTTGCAGCGTCGTCTCCCTAATTGCTTCACTAATAACGGTCTGGCGAAGAAAATATTGCCAAGATTAAAACAATAAACAACTACTACTTGCAAAATGTCGCTGCCACGAAACAGAGGGAATTTGAGAAAAGTTTCTTATAACAAAAAATCCAAAAACACTAGGTTGTTTATTTTGTAATTGTCAGGGTGGGGGACATTTAAGACGATACCGACAAGATGATGACATAGTGTGGTCCTATGTTGCTGTTATAGTGTGGACCTAAAGGGAGAGTTCTGCCTCTCCTGGGAAATTTGTGCTTAGGGTTCCAGTGCATTCCTTAGAGATTCCGGAATCCCCAACTTATTGCATTTGAGTTTGGGTTTGTGGATCAAGTTCCACATAACCCTGTCTTACTCCCCGAAGGCAGGGTACCTATGTAAAATTTCTCACCCGACACCAAAAAGGTTATTTAGAATACATTCATATAGCGACAAAGATAAAATAAATAAAATATATATTGGATATTTCCTTATCAAAAACGGTAAAAAATCATTAATAAATTAATTATGAAAACAAAATCAAAACAACAATCTTATGACCTTAACCCAGAGGTATTATTTTAGATTTATAAAAACATGTATATCATGAAAACTGTCGAACAGAAACTAATATCATGATATTTCTTTTAAAAGCATCTTTGTCGTAACAAACAACCAGTTAGTTCTATTGTTTTTAAACAGAGTATAACAGATAACAACCGTCAAACAAACTTCTAATGGATTAAATTTCAAGAAGAAAACTTCCTTTCTAACTTTGGTAAGACAAAGTGCAATCTTGTTTAAACAACAAAGAGGATGTTTTCGTAAAAATATTTATCCAGTAACAAAATTTATAAAATAATAAAAAGCGAAAAAAAAAATAGGCAGAATTTAGATTAACATAGAAATAATAAAATTGATGAAGGTTAATATAAATTCTTATTAAAACAGATACTCAACTGATTGATTTGAATTTTTCTGTCAATTGGATTTCTTTTTATATTTTCTTTATATTACAAGGTAGCAAACGAGCAAGCGGCCACATGAGTTCGCCGAAATGGCGAAGCGACCACTGCCCATAGACATTCGCTATTGCAGATGCGTTGCCTACCCTCAATCGTCGAAGGAGGAGACGCACAAAAAGTGAACATTTAACCTTCCTATGCATCTCCTCCTCCATCAAATCACCTCCCTTTCCCATTTTTCCTTATAAGAAATTGGGGTGGGAAGGGAAAGAGGACTAAAATTAGGCCTCCGGCACCACACTCATCAGACTAAACGCGGAATTACTTCCACTTCACGTTTGTCTTCTGTGTGGTCGTGGTATTATACATAATATTTCCCATCTCCAGTTTCCAAAATCTTAAAATAAATTAAAACGAACATAGTAATGATGCATGCATTATATAGATTTGGCTAGCATGAAATTAGTCGCTTGATTGCAAGTGACCAAATGAAACCGCAGCGCATCTTTGTGCAATCGCTAGAGATTGCAGAGGCGAGAATATTGTATGGAACCGCATCGAGCCATTAGCATCAAGGGAACTCATGACCCATATTCGATATAAGGTGTAATGGAATGAACGATCCAATCAAGATAGATAACCTTGTTATTTATATGCGCTATTTAAGTTATATGATCATTCTTCATCTTATTATCTAGACAAGAACATAGTTATAGTTTGTTATTGTGTTGTCATAAACGTTTTTTTTTACAATAATTTATTACTTTGTAAAATTTGTGTCAATAACAACTTAACCTAGAGGAGTAGGCATATAGTAGTTACTTCCATTCGGCGCAGAGTTATCACACCTTTTTTGTCTAAATAACTTATTTAAATCATAGATTTGCGAATAAACAGATATAGGAAGGAGAAGTGTATTTGATAGATGAGGGGACGCATAGCAAGTGAAAATATTCTTTTTCTGTGCGTCCCTCCTCTCTTTATTTAAGATAAGGAACGCATCTGCAATGTCTATGATACAGAGGTCGCTTCGCTATATCGACGAATTCAGGTGCCCGATTGCTCGTTTGCCAGCTCCAAAAATGTGTGTTAATAAATTTAATCTAATTTATTTTTCATTGTTAAAATTCTTGTTCGTGATTAAAATATGATTAACATGTACTTAATTTAATTAAGATTATTAACAATTCATTATTAAAGTGGCACTCTGTAAAGTAGAATTTAAAAATATTTTACATTTGTATGTTTCATCCCCGACTAAACTAATATCGATACCGAATGTAACCAGATGGCCCGCAGTTGGAATAAAATATATGCTTTTTGACGATACGGCGTCTGGCTTATGCGCTTTGTTTTAAAATATTTGAAAATAACAGTTTTAATGTATTGTTTTTGTAGAAATCGTCACAATGTAACTTAACAGAAAATTGTAGTATTTTGAATAACACGTTAAGAATACAAAAATAAAAAACAGTGAAGTACTTTAGGCTACATATCTCTATAGAGTGGTATTAACCACGAAAAATTAATTTATAAATACTTATAATGATACTTTGTAACCTCATTATATTATATTTTAAAAATATTGAAATCAACTATTTATGTCTTTAATGGTTGAAATAAAAATTAAATTTAAAAAAAATCCAATACAAAACAGAGAGTTTAGTGAAAAATTACGAGTACATAGAGTTGCATGCGACATTTATAAATCGTTATCTCGCAGCGCCGATAACGATGCTATTATCGTAGACTCGTGTGTAGCTGTATTAGAAAATAACTTATTTTAAAGAGTTTCAGGAAAAATAATGTTTAAAAATCAATAAGCTTGACAACTCTAGCTTCAAGGTAGAGTACAAAACGAAAGATCTACCCACACAAAATAATCAAGGGGGTTTCAATAAAAAGTAAATAAAACATAAAAGGCATAAATTATGAAATAGAAATATGAAGTCATTAAACAGAAATTAATTAAATGTAAATTAACAATAAACAAGTCTGAAAAAAAAAAAGATAAAAAAATGGGTGGTCTATGTGTTCTTTCAGACTATGTCCTACATCTATGCCAAATTCTATAGATATCCATGCAGCCATTTTGGAGATACCTTCAAACAAATATCCATCCATCCATCCATCTAAACATTTGCATTTTATAACATTAGTAAGATAAGAATACGGAGGATCTGAAATACCTAAGGCCTCTGTGAAGTATTTTAATTTAGTTATACGGCGTATATCTGACCTAAATGTCCGAGACCTAATTCAATTTCAACGAATTCCTTCGGCCCTTTTCTTTAATTTTTATTCTGAAAGAATGTACTCGTAAAGTAACAATGGATTTATCGGAGGATTATGTTCACAGATTTCATGAAGGATAAATAGAAAAGGAATGACTCTTTTTTTCTGATGAGTCTTGAAAATAATTCACTAGAAAATATTCTATACGACTTGAATACAACTGGTTTATAATATAAATGTTAAACAACACGATTAAGTAATATAATATATTCAAATGTCCAATTTCACAAATCCTGTATCTCATTCCGTGACCGTGGTAGGAAACAATAAAGCAAACATATCCTAAATAAGGGTTAGGTTAGTTTAAAATGAATTGAACCCTAACCCTCGGCTTATGTTGGGTTAAACGAGATATCTGTTTATCCGGATCCTACAATAGCTTAACTTTTATTGCTTAATAACGGTGACAATAAAACCTTTATGCTTAACTTTGGATTTATTATCATATCTGATTAGAAGCGAGATTGTAAAAGATAACAGAGACGGAATAGGTTTATATTATTTCACATTTATATTAATTTTCATCTATCTATCTATATATATAAAAGAAAGTTGTGTTAGTTACACCATTTATAACTCAAGAACGGCTGAATCGATTTGACTGAAAATTGGTGGGCAGGTAGCTTAGAACCAGGAAAAGGACGTAGGATAATAATTTTTACCCCGTTTTCTATTTTTTATTCCGCGCGGACGGAGTCGCGGGTAAAAGCTAGTAGCCAATAAAACAACGCATAAAACTATAGTTTTTTTTATCTAAACGTACTATTATAACATATGCTATATTAATATATCGACAAAATATTATAACCAACATAAAAAATTAATTAACAGTGGTAGACGTCAGCATCTGTTTCACAAATGGGGCGGCCGACTCGACCACACAGAAGACATGCGTCAAGTGGAATTAATTTCGCGTTTCGACTGACGAATATCCGTACGAGATTCCTAACTTTCTTATGCCTTATTCCTTGATTTTACTTCTCATTACTTTGGGTAACCAAATTAATCATAGGAAGGAGAAATATTCCCTTACTGTGGGATTATGTGTATGATTGTGGGATCCTTTGTCGATTAAATATAGGCAAAGTCACTGCACTTACGGATGTCTATGAGCAGCCGTCGCTTCACTATTTCGGCGAATTTAGGTAGACGCTTTCTCGTTTGCCACTTTATGATATAGAAAAATATCGGTGATGACTTATTAATAAGATATACAAAATAATTATTGCTAACTATTTTCCCTTTATTACATACATTCATTAATTTCTCCATTATAAAATCCGTCCTAAATCAAAATTTCACTTTGATAATTCAATTATCTATAAGTATTTGTTTACCCTAGTTAGTAAACTAGAGGTAGACCTCTATTCAAATAATACTATTAAATAAAAAAGAAAGTGGTAATAAAAGATAAGGTTGGCATAGTACAACTTAAGTTGCGGCTTACGATACGACCTGATTTAAATTAAATTAGATTTAATATTTGTTTTAAAGGTTTTAATCTTACTAATATTATAAATACGAATAATTAGATGTATGGATGGATGTCTGTTTGAAGGTATCTCCGGAACGGAGCAACAAATTTTGATCAAATTTGGCACAGTTGTAGAACATGGTCTGGAATAACATATAGGCTAATAGTAAGTGTTTTTAATTCCGACCAGACGGTGTCGCGGGCAACGGCTAGTACATTAATATGAGTTAAAAAATAGATTTTTATTAACATATGATTAAGTATCAGTTTAAAGATAACTTAAGTATTTAAAAAAAACTGCAAATCTATTTAAAGATTGTTAGTAAAACAAATTATGTTAATTGTAATAATTATAAAAATTATACGATGCTTTAAAAATTGTAAAACCTTACCGAAAACCGAGCAAACTTTTGTAATCCACCTTCGTAATATGTTTTGAGAAAATTTACATTTTGATAACACGATCCCTTTTCATACGTATAGAAAATATGTGATAACTTTTATAAGAATATTAAGAAAGTACTTAAAATAAGTTGCATCAAATTACGCGAG
The DNA here is from genome assembly GCF_912999745.1 of Papilio machaon. NCBI lineage: Eukaryota > Metazoa > Arthropoda > Insecta > Lepidoptera > Papilionidae > Papilio > Papilio machaon. The sequence goes on along the minus strand of NC_059996.1, from coordinate 1,506,307 downwards.
AATGAGATATCCTCAACAGTAACGTGATCATTGAGTACCAAGCATTGCACCATCATATGTAATGTTAAAGTTAAAAGGGCGACAAAGGGTGGGACGCTGTTTCTGGTTATAGTTAGTGGATGCAACTTAGCCATAGTACATGAAATATCTCATTTTAGTTGCGTTTATCTTTATTTAAGAGAACAGACAAAACACGAAGATATTAGTGAGACCTCACCATATCTATCTTGCAATCCCGCACACACTCTCGGGAAAAAACTGAGATAATCAGTTTTTTAAGAAACTGTAAAAAGGAGTGAAAAGAAAAAAATTGAATTAAAAAAAAATAGTTTTATACTGTAATATGTAAAGATTTTCTTCAAAGAATCTCTTTTTTTATCTACGTAGTAAATAGTTGAATTACTGACGAAAAATCATTCAATATTTTGTTATAAACACTATTTCTAGTTTTGTGTCTGTTGACCCCATTTTATCAGGGCGACTACTACGACTTTTACATCAAGACAATTTGCATATTTCTATTTGCATAGCTCAAAAAAGTTTGTGACCTAATTTTTTGCAAAGAATTTCACTTACTCACATGATACATTCAAGTGTTGTTTATAAAAAATAATAAACGATAAAAAATCTAAATAATTTTAATTTATCTTTACTCCCAATCAAAGTCACTCAAAAGGCTTCAAGGACCTTTTAGGAAAATTTTAATGAATGAGCAGAAGTTATAATTTTGTAAGCTCATCGCTTTTCGAATTGGATCGTAAAATTTCAAATTAATTGTTATATTAATTCATTCAATCCATTTCATTTTCGTAGAAATGTTTTAATTAAATGTTATTTTATCTCAAACTAGCTTTTAACCGCGACTTCGTCCGCGCGGAATAAAAAAAATGCACACAAGATAAAAAAGTTCCTATGTCCGTCTCCTAGTTCTAAGCTACCTCCCCATCAATTTTCAGCTAAATCAGTTCGACGGATCTTGAGTTATAAATATTGTAACTAACACGACTTTCTTTTATATATATATAGATAAATATTTTTAAGATAATTGATACACCAATATCAATTATTACTATATAACCTATTTCTAAATGAAAAAAAAAGTTCAGTGGTTAACTTTTGGTTTCTCAGACCATAATCTCTGTATAAAACATATCGTTCACTATCTTTGACAGAAACAGAAACAACAATACATTTTAAACGAGGATTTTAGCCTCACAAAACCACGCTGCTGATATTTGAAGTAACTAACTTCAAATATCAGCAGGAATTTATAACGTGCGTTTTGATTTCCTTAATAAAAAATACAATCTTAAGAGGCACTTGCTGATATCATATTTTTAATATATTTTTCTACTTTCATACTTTCTACTTTAATAAATAATCCCAAACATAAAAATATGTAAGTCAGCAAAGTGCACATCCGTTTTAACCCTTGTCAGATTTGGGTCTCCCTGCCTCTCTACAATCTACAAGTAATCTTAAAGTAACATGACGTTTCGTGGCTTATATTTGTGATTTTTCTTCCCTTATTTTTTTTAATTTAATAATAAGCTGGTACCAGTGAATTATGGAAAATAGTGTTAATTTTGATGAATAGCAAATATGATTGCAGTATGTATGTTTGTTTAATATTTATCTGTCCGTTCCGTTGTGATGTAGCTTAAATAGCTAAACCGATCTTCCGAAAGGAATGATCCCTTCGAAAAGCTATTTCAGCGGATAGTAACAGCTAAAATTTGATTGGCATTCCTTTTTCTGAATGTCATCGAGTCACAATCGGATTTTTTTAAATGACTAGTTCATATCATACTTTGCGTTTTTGTTTCATTTTGAACATATCTAAACCCTTTTTATTTGTTGGAATACAATGTTACAAAATGAATTTACTAGTCTCTGCAGGGTAAATTTTAGCCGGCTTGGGAATCGTAAAGTATTTTCTGGTGTGTAATAAAGCACTGCTCTGTGGCTTGGAAAACTTTTCTAGGTATTGTTGGTTGCTAGACTTAAAACATGAACTAAATCTACTTATATTATTGCAATAATATCTGAAGATAATACTGGAGAAATAAAAAAAATCTAAAAGTGTAAGCAAAAACTTATTTTAGGAGGCGAATAGTGTTATAAACATATAGAGCAAGAGCCCGTGAACCCCAGACCTTCGTTATTTTATAAAAGCTGAAAGTTTGTCAGCGCATGCTCCCAACACAGGTAAGAACGATGGACTATTATGAAGTTTGGGTTACCGTGGCTTTGGCAGGTAAACGGTACTAAAGGTGTGTAAAATACCGATCTAAATTCGTCAAATTATAAAGTGTGATTTTTTGGTATTACCTTCAGAATATTATTAAAAATCACGTTATTGATTGCCAGACACTTAACATCGTGGCAACCCCTTGCCAGACACCCCTAATGTTCATGAAATTATAATTCTACTTATGTTATAGTATAAAAGCTGATTTTTATATATAATACTTAGGTAATAATTAGATGATGTTTCCTCATCAGCCAGACATTTTTGATAGTTCCAACCCCTTGCCAGACAATGATGTAGGGTCGCTGTAGGAGCGAGCGCGAGACAGTATATGTATGGTGGGTGCGAGTGAGATGGCGAGATAGGTCTATCGCGATCCCTCAATAACAGATTATAAAAAAAAACCAAATAAATAATACTCAAAAATTTAATTAAAAATATATTAATAACATTACAAGTTATTATAGAGCAAGAGCCCGTGAACCCCAGACCTTCATTATTAGTAGTAGTAAAAGTAGTATCCATTTCAATGGAATTCTCTGCATATATTCTCTCCAATGAATCAGTATATAATTCATGTAAATGGAATTATATACTGATGACAGCGGCCATTGTTGATAATATCTTCTTCTATGATGCTACAAATTTCATTGAAAGATTCTTGGTGGTACTCTCGATAATGATGCCAATCACTTTTAACAGATATTTTCGCCAATGAAGATATTTTATTATTAAACTGAATCCTACAGTCAGTGTGATAGTATATTTTCGGACTTGCAATACTTTCCAATCTGCTTAACAACTCATTATACTCTTTTTGATTTTCAATGCTAGACATTATACGATACTGAAATTGGTTTTTATCACCTTCATGGAGTGGAAGCATTTTTGATCTCACTTGTCTCTTTTTTTTATTGCAAAATAAACAAATTTTTTTACTTATATCAACACTGGTATCACTTGAATCGAACTATTTACTTCTGTGGTTGCATTAGCATTTTCACTCACTTCTTCAAGTCCGCGAATGTCCACAGCTGCCTGGGAAGGTTGAAGTTCTGTTGATTGAGAAGCTGAAGGTGGGTGTGATACAGTTAACTCAGACAAATGCGATGAACCTGGTATTGAATCGTCTGTTGATATATATATTTACGTCTTTAGATGGCTCTTTTTCTTGCTCTGTTTCAACAGTCTTTTTAGAATTTTTAGGTTCTGGGGTAAAATATTTTTTCATCAGTCATAAGTCATTAGTCATTTTAATCAGTATAAGTAAAAAAATTTGTTTATTTTGCAATAAAAAAAAGAGACAAGTGAGATCAAAAATGCTTCCACTCCATGAAGGTGATAAAAACCAATTTCAGTCTCGTATAATGTCTAGCATTGAAAATCAAAAAGAGTATAATGAGTTGTTAAGTAGATTGGAAAGTATTGCAAATCCGAAAATATACTATCACACTGACTGTAGGATTCAGTTTAATAATAAAATATCTTCATTGGCGAAAATATCTGTTAAAAGTGATTGGCATCATTATCGAGAGTACCACCAAGAATCTTTCAATGAAATTTGTAGCATCATAGAAGAAGATATTATCAACAATGGCCGCTGTCATCAGTATATAATTCCATTTATATGAATTATATACTGATTCATTGGAGAGAATATATGCAGAGAATTCCATTGAAATGGATACTACTTTTACTACTACTAATAATGAAGGTCTGGGGTTCACGGGCTCTTGCTCTATAATAACTTGTAATGTTATTAATATATTTTTAATTAAATTTTTGAGTATTATTTATTTGGTTTTTTTTTATAATCTGTTATTGAGGGATCGCGATAGACCTATCTCGCCATCTCACTCGCACCCACCATACATATACTGTCTCGCGCTCGCTCCTACAGCGACCCTACATCATTGTCTGGCAAGGGGTTGGAACTATCAAAAATGTCTGGCTGATGAGGAAACATCATCTAATTATTACCTAAGTATTATATATAAAAATCAGCTTTTATACTATAACATAAGTAGAATTATAATTTCATGAACATTAGGGGTGTCTGGCAAGGGGTTGCCACGATGTTAAGTGTCTGGCAATCAATAACGTGATTTTTAATAATATTCTGAAGGTAATACCAAAAAATCACACTTTATAATTTGACGAATTTAGATCGGTATTTTACACACCTTTAGTACCGTTTACCTGCCAAAGCCACGGTAACCCAAACTTCATAATAGTCCATCGTTCTTACCTGTGTTGGGAGCATGCGCTGACAAACTTTCAGCTTTTATAAAATAACGAAGGTCTGGGGTTCACGGGCTCTTAGACTAATATTCAAGCATCTTAGGGACATTCTACCTACATTTATTTTCATCTATCTGTCTGCGATGCCGGTGTTAAGTTCGGGCGCGGTTGTGCAACCACCCAAAGATCTGGATACAAAGGGACGTCACGGGTCTGCGAATTACATAGACTCACGTAACCCTCAAACCCTCCTTCCCAAGGCTTAGTAAAAAGAGGCGGCGTATAAATCTCGGCCAGGGCTTGTAGCGCTAAATCAGGCACTGCCTCCGTCTGTCATAATCTGTAGTGGAAGTCAAAGAATTAAAAGGGGACAAATGTACAAGCATTGATTTCTATTCATATACTTATATACTATATTAGTTTAACTAACAATGTTCTAAATTTATCAAAGGTAGCTAGCTGTCGTCCGTTACCCCGTCCGCTCGAAATAAAAAAAACTTAATTCGTAGCCTATGTGTTCTTCCAGATATTCTACATTTATGCCAAATGTCATCGAGATACGTTGAACCGTTCTAGAGATACCTTCAAACAAACTTCCATCTATCTTTCCATCTAAACATTCGCATTTATAATATTAGTATGATTAAAGGAAGATACATCTTTGTAAAGTGTCGTGGGTAGTTATTTATTAGGAAACTTTCCATCCATTGTAAATTGCTTGTTAGACCTACGTCAGCATTGACAAAAGACGAGGTGACGGGAGATTTCAATGTAACAGGATACAAAGGAGAGGGTCTTATTTATAGGCGTATAAAGTTATTCAAATTTTATACAATAGACTACTTCATGTAAAGTAGGGGCTGTAAAATATATGACGGTTTGTGATTTTGTGAATATTTTTATGAGGATAATGTTTTTGTTACTAATAACAATTGTAATTCTTATATATTCTCATTTTATACTTTATATAGCGAAGGACTAAATAAAGTTCACATAAAAAGGTAATACTTAATAAGTTTATCCATTTAAAATGTACATTTCAACGAAACGCTCAGTAAGTTCTTAACATCAAATTGGAATTTCGTTAAGAGTTGTTAATGTTGTCCTTATTGCTAAAGTTTATTTATTAGATAAAGTTTAATTTGAGAGCATTCCATCTTTGATTTTAATTCCAATAAAATTAAGTTTTAGATACTTATCGCTAGATGGCGGTGGCTCTGTTTTAAAACACGATGCTATTTTGTTGAGATTTAAGATATGACTCATCGATTTCAATTCGTCTTTAGATTCTACCAAGTAAGATACTTTTGATTTAATAATTTAAGACAAGTTTCCCTGCCTGCAGCAAATTCTATTAATAAGGATGTACAGAATTGGCTTTGAAAGCTTCTGTATTCGAATTGAAGACGAAGCCAGAGTTAAACTAAGTTTGCTTCGAGAATGTTTTATTGAATTCATTCGATATAAATTGTAAGATTATTTGAATTATTTTTATAGATAATTAAAATCGTTGAATTAATGTGTTTACTAAAAAAAAAAAAATGTTGTCTTTTTATTTAATGAACTGCTCTTTCATTCAAAAAAGGTATAAGCCTATTGGTTCTTTCACTTCTATATTTTTTATTTAATTGCTTTTAAATCAATATACATAATTGCAATTTACCGAAAAACTGATTTTATCTTACTTATATTATAAATGCGAATGTTTAGATGGATGGATGGATGTTTGTTTGAAGGTATCTCTGAAATACCTCAACGGATCTCAATGAAATTTGCCTCACATATAGAACATAATCTGGAATAACACATAGGCTTATTACGTTTTTTTTAATCCCTCGCTGACGGAGTCTCGGGCGACAGCTAGTTAACAATAAATATAATTTTGGAACATATTTTATGAAATGATTATTAATATCGTATCAAAACGTCCATTATTTTCAATTACTCCGATAGTGTTAATGAAAATTATTATTACCAAGTTATAAAACATGCCGCAAATTTTGCTACGGAATTTAATATGTTATTGTTAAACCGAATCTAACCAATAATCATTTAACCTATGCTCTCTGAAATATATGAATATAAATATTTACTTGGGTAAAATTTATTGCGTCTTTAAACGTATATTGTGATAGGCTTCATCGGTTTAGATTCGATTCGATTATACCAAAGTATCACGTATTGAAAACCACATTAATAAACATAAAAATATGTATATGTTGTAAATAAATAAATAACTTACAAAATAAATGTACTATATTTGAGACAATCTAAGAGAAATTACACTTTAATGAATTCTGGTCACAGAGCTTAGCAAACTCTAACTATCTCAAATTCCGAGACATTAACTTTAAGACCCGCTTTAATAGTCACGTCATCATTTGAATACTTTAATAAGGATTTAAATCTCTTTCTCAAAGTAAAAGGTATTACAGCATGTTAAAATAAAGACATTTTAAGCTAAGCTTAAAAGTATTGTAACGTATTACTTAAAGTTTGATAATTTCTGATCACCCTTGATCATTTTTTTTTTCTATTACGAGTGACTTATTTTTCTCGGGTGACAGCTAGTCGTAAATAAAGACGAAATATTAATGTACAAAGTTAATGAATTTGAGAAAATCACTTCAAAGAATTTTAGTATAAGTACTTACTTTAATTGTTTCAAAATGTTGTCAAGAGTTGTTGATGTTATCCTAATTGCTAAAGTTTTTCAACTTTGATATGTTTTATTTGACACCTTAACATAATTGACTTTCATTTTTACATTTAGATTTTATGTCATTGAATTTTATTAACCTTTCGTCTTATGTCTCTTGCTTGTTTTATTTTGAAACATTTTTCTAAGGCTATAAATTTGAACACTCTTATAAAGAAAGCAATAAAGCTTTAGATTATTTTTAGAAATAGTATTTCAAAAAATAATTGCTATTAATCCGCGCTAGGCTCGCGTCGTTGACCAAGGCTTAGTCAATCAAACATAAAATATAGTAGACTCGAGACCAGTGCTTGGGAAAGTGTTGGAGCTGAAAACAGACTTTTTTTATATCATAAAATGGCAAACGAGCAAGCGGTCACCTGAATACGCCTAAAAAACGAAGCGACCGCTGCCTATAGACATTCGCAATTGCTGATGCGTTGCCTACCTTTAATCGACAGAAGAGGGAACGCACAGAAAAAGGATATATCTCTTTCAATGTGTCTCCTCCTCCGTCAAATCTATTTCCCCTTCCCATCCTTTTCACATAAGGTGGTTCCTTGTAAGAAAAGGGTGGGAAGGGAACGTGGATTACAATTAAGCCTCCGGCACCACAGTCACCGGACGAAACGCGGAGTAGCTTCCACTTCACGCCTGTCTTCTGTGTGGTCGTGGTATTTCACCGGTCGACCCAGCCCATTTGTGCACCCAACAAATATTGTTGTTGCGGGATCTACCACTGTTAAACTGTTAAACTTTTAAACTATTATTACTCAAATTTGAGTTAATCTGTTTATCTTCGGGTTTCTATTTAACACACAAAACACATAGGTACTACGAGTATTATGCACCAATAGTTTTTTTTTAATATACCTAAATGTAATGTATCTTTCAATATGTATAATATAGCAACTAACCCTTAATACATTTAAGTAATAGATAAGAGAAGGCGCTGCTTTTCGAAACACAGTATAAACTAGTTCAGAAAACAGAGTCCCACCAATTTTGGTAAAAATGGTTTTTAGTTAAATAAAAAGATATTTTTTTACATTTATAATAAATCATTATATAAAATTAAGACGGTATATAAATACAATGAAGATGAATTGAAATTCAAATTTATACCCGTATCAAATCTGTCCGCTGTTTAAGAGGCACTTTCTTGCGCCAGCGAGCGCATTAACATTTTTATGAAACTTGCAGAGCGATGTAGGGCTTGTAATTCGAGAGGACATTATCATGGAAACAATGTACAAGCACGTTTCAACGATGACAAAAGTAACAGAATTTTAAATAAATTTTCTTGAAAATATTGAAACACTAGCTGTCGTACGTGACTCCGTCCGCGTGGTATTAAAAAATACTTAATTAGTTGCCTCTGCGTTCTTCTATCCATCCAAACATTTACATTTATAATATTGGTAAGATACAATTAAAGGGGCTCAGAGCCTACCCTAAGCTACTAGGCCATAGTCAACTACGCTGGCATGTGGTATGTGGCGGGATTCGAACCCAGGACTTACAGAATACAAGTCAACTGACTTAACATTTGATAAATTATAGTAATTTATGTTAAAGCATTCACTATTATTGCTGATTATGACGCAGAGAATATTCATTCTGTTATTTTAATATTCCGTTAGGAACCAAAGCAGTTGATATGTAAATATTAAGAACATATTAATGAAGTTATTCTATGTTTTGTTTAAGTTTCGTTTACTTTAATATTGATATTAGTAGAGGTTAAATACTGACCTCTCTTATATATATTTTTTGGTCACGAGTCTTGGGGATTATTGCTTTGAGGACATTTGTGAAGTCTTTTGTATGAAATGAAACTATTCTAGTCCAGTTTTTCACATATCAAAAATTTATTTTTCGTCCGAAAATAAAAATACTTTACACACTCCATCGTTAGTTTACGTTTATTTATAACTTTATCTAGTTTCCGTAGTAATATTCAACAGCGGCATGTTGTTATTTTGACGTGCATAAAATAATATGAATTGGAGAATTCCCAACAGGCTAAAGGTAATTTCCCACGCCGGGTCCCGGGTTAGATTGGCAATCATTGCATATGAACGTTATCGACATAAATAATTTTATCGCCTGATGTATTGCGCTTTAGGACCATAATAAATTTACTGCTAAAACACTCATACAAAACATTTTATACTATAAGGTAACAAACGAGCAAACGGCCACCTGAATTCCCTAAATTAACGAAGTGTCCGCGGCTCATTAACATCCGCATTTGCAGATGCGTTGTCTACCTTTAATCTATAGAGGAAGTGACGCATAAAAAGAAAATATTTCTCCAAAATGTGCATCCACGCTTGCCCTTCCCAACCCTTTTTTGCAAGAAATGGGAGGAGAGGGGGAGAGGACTGAAATGATCAGGCACACACACTCACAATACTGTGGCGACCCATTCGTGTAACAGTTGTTGCGGGCTCTACCATTGTTAAACATATAATTTACCCATTCTTTCTCTCCGAAAAAAAAAAATTGCGGCAATATATTTTTTTTACAAATGTTTCGGCATTGGAAATCAACGATTTGATTACCGCTTCAACCGTAAAAAGTGAATGATGGTATTTTTGACGTACATATGCATAACAGAAATTCTCGTGTTACAAATAATGCCTGTCAGATAGAATCTGCTAAAGGGAATAATAATACTATCAAATATAAACATTATGTTAATGAAACGATCGATCAATCTGTACGTAATTCGTCTCTGAATCTCTGTCTTTTCAGCAAGATTGAGTACACCAAATATTTAAGTAATCTAATTTAATCGCGGAGGAAAGCAATCTCTTAATTTTGAATATATTCCTATAGCGTAGACCAGGATTCCCCAAGGGGACGATATCGAATCCCTGGGGTCGATATTGAACTTAAAGCATTGCTAATTCTCACTCTGTCTTCTTCTATTGACCTAAGTCAGAATGAAAAATAATAACAATAACAATAATTGATCTTAAAAGTAGATAATTTGGCCATTGGGGTCTGTGGAAACGGTTCATTTTGGAAAAGGGGGGTCACTTGTCCAAAATAGTTTGGGGATCCCTGGCGTAGACAATAACTGTAGTGCCTATAAATTTTTGTCGTCTTATTTAAAAATTATGAATTTAATTTTAATGATTGTTAATGAAAATTACTTTTTAATTTATTATTATTAATTAAATAAAACGACTCAATAATTACATTAAAAAATTGAAATAATGAATAATTATTAATCACATATCCATAGATTTATATGTTAAGTCATTGTTCAAGTAATGTTGCTACACATTCGTCATTATTTATCAAATAATGATTTTATAAACATTTCTAGAAAACGAATTTAGTTATATTACTTACTACTATAATCAAAATAATGATAAACTATAAAGAATCATTTCGTCAGATTGAAAATAATTTAGTGCGCACGTTTATAGCGGATACCGTCATAAATTTGACGAATGACCTGCGAGGGCCGTCATGAAATAGGTCGATTGTTCCAAATCTAATCCTGTTAAATCATTTATTCTGACTACGTTATTGTACGACACCCGTCCCCGTCCTCTGATAGATGACGTAATAAAGCCATCTGAATATTGCATTTTGAAATATTTTGAAACAACTACATACATTATTTAGATTTTTTTTTCAAGAGGCACGCCATGAAATCTCACTACAATAATGTACAATACAATATGTTTTAATGATATAACAAACTAATTAATGATTTAATAAATATAAAAAGGTGATTACATTTCATTAAAAAATCATTAAACTTTTATGATACTTAACGTTACAGGGTTATAAAATTTTAAAAATGTAGCGTTAAAAATTGAACATTCTCTTTTAGTACGTATTTTTACAGTTTATGACAGTAATTAACACTAAAGCTGATTAGGAAGAGTAACGGCAAAGCTACGCTCAGTAGATTGCTCGCAAAACTAACGTAAAATTTTAATTACAACTTGCTTTATTGAAAAAAAATATATATCCAAGAAGTTTTCAACCTTTTTTTTTTTGTTACTGTTTGCCTTGAGGAGGCATTTACAGCTTCACCGGGCTTGAGGTGGCCGGGCGCAGATGGCGCTTAGCCTAAACCTCGTTTATTTCATCCTTTAAATTTGTCCATCAATTTTATCTGATGATGATGTAATCCCAGCCGATATCGGCTGTCTTCAACTCTGGTTTTGCTGTTGATGTGCTCACATGTGGCTTATGTAGCCAATTTTATCTAGGATGATTCACAACAATAATCAAATGATGAATTCGAATCCATGACCACGGGTTATACACATATAATCCTTAACCTTAACAATTAAACTATTGATGCTTCGAATTACAATGCAAAGCAATTGTTTATCTCCTGTAATATTCGATTTTAGTACTAATCTCTGACGTCATGCAGATGTTAAATAGCGTTAGTTACATAACATTGTCTCAGTTATGTAAGCAACAGCATTATTCCATGTAATAACAATAAGATTTGCTTTAATGCGTGTAATGATAAACATCAAAGGTACATCGTTGTTATAATATGCATAGCATTATTTTATGTAGTAGTGAAAAGGTTAAGAAAGGAGCGTCACATATATTATTACCAATGTACATAGCGGGGATAGAACAAGGACGTGTAGATTTCGGTCCGGTATGATCAGGCGCTTTAAAATTGCGGCATTGCAAGATCAATTTTATACTTAAAGATCGTAGAGGTTTATTAAAAAAACACAGTTTACTTTTCGGTTTAATAAAATAATAAAACTTTAATTGCAGACACATGGTCAATACAAAATCAACTTAGAAATTACATAAAATTATAACTCATGTAGACGTAGTAGTATTTAACTGTGGTAGACGCCAGTAACAACAACATCAGTTGCACGAATTGGCCGGCTCGCCCGGTGCAATACCACGACCACACAGAAGACAGGCGTGAAGTGGAAGTAATTCCGCGTACAGTCTGATGAGTGTGGTGCCGGAGGCCTAAGTCCTCTTTCCCTTCCCACTCCTTTTCTTATAAGGAAAGGATGGGAAGGGGAGGTGGATTTGATGGAGGAGGAGATGCATAGGAAGGTTAAATGTTCTCTTTTTGTGCGTCTCCTCTTTCGTCGATTGAAGGTAGGCAACGCATCTCCAATTGCGAATGTCTACGAGCAGCGGTCGCTTCGCCATTTCGGAGAATTCATGTGGCCACTTGCTCGTTTGCCACCTTGTAATTTTAAAAAAGACGTGTCTGATGAACAACACAAGTTTACATGGGAAAATTTATTCTTGAAAGACCATAAAAATACTTGACACATGTCAGACGTACACTTTCATAAAACTAAAACAGCCAGTGCACATCTCAGCATCTAAGCAGATTATACTACTACAACAGTGTCCACATGGTTAATACGGGAGAGTCCAAACCCGCTCTATCAACAATGAGTTGCAGCTGTTGGTGCTGCCCCACACCCTTTGCATCTGGGATGCATTTAATATACCAGTAAAGTTTCACGTTATATAACTTTGGTTACCTACAACTAAGCTTTGTAACAAGCCATATTATTTCCACTAATAGTAGTCCGGATAGTTATTATTCACTTCACGGTGAGATACTCGTAGTTTCATATGATTCGGTCAGACGATAATTGCCTTGCTAATTACGTTTTGCATAGAACACGTAAACAAATTTCATGTACAGTTCTACAGTACATCGATTTTGTTATTGTATCTCAAATATGTGTTTAATTATAGATATTGAACATATAATCTCTGATTCTACTAACTCGTGAGTTAACAGATTTATAATTATGAAGAAAATAGCTGTCGCCCGTGACTCCGTCCGCGTTGAATTAAAAAAAAATTGTTTAATCAAGCCTATGTTCTATGCTCTAATAGTCCTATGTTCTTCCAAACTATGTTCTATATCTGTGTTAAATTTCATCGAGATTCGTTATGTCGTTCCAGAAATACCTTCAAACAAACGTCTAAACATCGCATTTATAATATTTTTTAGTAAGATATTTGATATCGGCCGCCATTACAAATGCAGATTTATTTATTAAAAACAATCATTTCTTGTACATTCTTATGTTATAACTTTGCAAATCGTTTTGTCTTTAGCGTAGAAAAAAAAAACTTTATCTTTTCATCCAAAAATGTTTTTCGTTATTTTTATATTTATATTCAAGTACTAACTTAATTTTTTGAGCAAGTTTCAACGAAACGTTAATATTATACGAACAAATATTATACATATTTTTGAACTAAATCAAAATTAAACGTAATCAACCTTGTCACTGGCAGATCATTTTAGTGCAATTCAAATTTAACGTAGGAGAAGATTTTGGGGTAGCTAGTTAAATACGTTTAGATTAAGCCGGAACGTGACCCGACCTTCGGTTAACCGTAACTCCGGCATATAATCACTTTACAGCCAACGCCCGAACATCCAACATCTTATCGCTTAATTATCTCCGTGATATAAGTTTATTTACTGCAATTTTTTTGCTACACCCTTCCACACAGATATTTCCTAAGCGTATAAACCATAAAGATGGTCATTTAAAATTAGGTGGGATTTTGGTCAATCTATTGCTTCAATAAATGAAGTCATTATTATAACGCTTAATGATCTCCGATAGACGAACGTATTCCATATTTACTGAACAGTCTACAGGACGACATTAGAAGGAAAAAAATAAAAACAATGCTATGTAGAAAATTTTATAAAATTAAATTACATTAATACTATATAATTATATCATATTTGCGGGACATATCAACAAAAAGAAATTTCAAAGATATGTGTCCGGATAAAGAAACGGAGGTCCGTAATCTCTGACTACCCTAATGGTTTACAGGCGTAAGTTATGTGCACTATATAATTAGAATTGTTAAATTTAGATTAATAGATCCCAGAGTTAAATCGTACTAAATTATTTGATGTGGAAATTTTTTATATAAGTATGTATGTATTATGTATTAATAAGTATAAGAAATAATAATACAGTCAAAATCTGTTATAACGACATCGAAGGGACTACTCATATTGAGTCGTAAAAACCGATAGTTGTAACAACCGGTGACAGGTATTAATAGGAAAGATATGTAATAACATTCAGCCAGGACCTTTGATTTTGGTCAATTTAACCGGTATGTTGTTCTAAACGATGTCGCTATAAACGGTTTTGACTGTAGTTATGTTGTAAAAATGGACAAATATATTATAATTCAAATAAAAATAGCCGTGGATTTCCACTGCTGCTTGCACTATTTGAATGTGTTATTAATTTTTTTAATTAAAGTCGGTGAAGGAGTTTTTAATTCAATGCTCTATTTTTTTAGTCAAAGAAGAACAAAAACAACAATAAATTCTGTTGAAAACACAACTTAACACTTATTAAACTCGAATATTGTATAACAGAGATATAATTTTAATTGAAAAATTCTATGTTAATACTTTTTCTACTCGAACACAACAGTACGTCGAGTAAAGTCTTTAGATATTCAAATAAATCCACGCTGGGCTCTGAATAAATGCATATAAATTTGTTTACATTTGCCGCAACCGGAATAGAGATGGCCTATTGTTCTGAATTCAAATTTAATTCCGAGATCTACATTTTATTGCTTTCTATTATCATCACTTTACTTTCTGTGACAAGGTAAAATTGTATAACCTAAAAATTGTACCAAAATTGTGTAAAATATTATTTCCTTAAATAAAGTACAATTTTAATGAATTACGATACTAGTAGGTGAGATTTATCTAAAACTGACAGGTCGTTTTCACCAGTTGTTAACCAGTGGTCAATAAGCTGAGGCTGCGACGAGTGGTTGTCGGGAGGGTTTAACTAAAAATAATCTTATAAAATTGTAGCTTTTAACTTCAGGTACTAAAAATATACTTTCATAAATATTTAGCATATGTATTTACACAGGTGTTTTCTTTTTTAATTTACCTATCAAAAATATATATAGGATATGTATACGCAGAATTTCAGTCCCTTAAATTGGCGGACCGTTGTATTCAAGTCTCGAACAAGGATAAGAGCCATCGAAATTGTTTTACGTGACGCTTTACAAGGAGTGAGTGTTTAGGCTTTAGGCGGAATAGATCATAAAATCAAAAGTTAAAGGAGTTCGGTGTTGCTGCATTGTATTCATATTATTTGTTTATCTTTATCATTCAAGCTTTACCTTACTAATATTATAAATGCGAAAATTTAGATGGATGGATGGCTGATGATTGTTTGAAGGTATCTCAAGAACGGATCTTGATGAAATTTGGCACAGACGTAGAACAGAGTCTATAGGTAAAAGAACACAAAGGCTACTTATTACGTTTTTTTTTACATTCCGCGCGGACGGTGCGACAGCTAGTCTTACATAAACGAGTGTCTATCTTTTTAACCTATTCATTCTTATATGCAATGGCTAAGTTTTTCAAGAACAATTAACTTAAGTCTAATACCATTAGAGTAATAAGTAAACCATTAGAATAAATATATAGCTTAATTAACTAAACTTGCATGCATCGCTAAGACGAGATGTTTTTAATTAAAAAATGCACAATCTTCCCCAGGATCGTACTGTAAGGAGCAAGTTTTGTGGCGTAATGTTACTGTAATGACGTCATTACTACAGTTGTGCGTAGGGTTGCTACCTGTTTGGCTTCATTTAGTACATAATATTTGGACTAGGGCTTTGACATCGAGGTATTCAATTCAGAGTGGATGGTGCAAAAGTTAACTGTTTTTTTTTTCATCGTTCGATAAAGAATTAAAGGTTAACAAGTCCCTGGTAGACAATTTTTATTTTATGGAAAATGTTTTTCTAAGCCTTTTGTTCTTTGATAGTTGACAGCCCTTATGCGGAAAGCAATGAAAAGGCACCTGCAATTAATTTTAATGCGATACCTCATTTTCACTGCATTAAGTTTGAAGTGCATTTGAAAACATTGGTGCGAACAATTTTGAATAACTATTGTAAATCATAATAACATGAATAAAATTAAATTTGAAATATAATTGTATAAATTAAAATGTTTGACTCAGAAATATTTTTTTTTGTTAATGGAAATTTTATACCTATTACGTATTATATCGTATCATCTGCATCTTTGTGATAAAATCCGCTTTTGTTACCAGCAATTGTTTTCCTTTTATTATAAGCCGACGATAGTGTTTTGTAGATTTATAGATTTTTATTTTTATTTAATTAGTAATGTGATTTTTCCTGAGTTTTCAATTTAGGGTTTATGGTTTAAGAAATCTTTATTTTTCCTTAATAAGAATCGAAATTACAATTCACTTACTTAAGGCTACAATAATTATTTTACATTTGTATTGCAAGCGTAGTGTTTTATTTTTATACAATGCAGGTAAGTTTAAACTTAAACAAGTTGAAGCATTAACGAGTTTACTGAGATACGAAAATTAGATGTGGCATGGAATACATTAATTTATTATGCAAATGTAATCTACATTTTTTTTCTTTAGGTTTAGGTAGCATAGTTTTTTTTATTTATTTTTTTATTTAATGTCACTAATATTATAAATGCGAATGTTTAGATGGATGGATTTTGTTGCAAGGTATCTCTAGAACGGCTGCATGAATCTCCCAGAAAATTATAGATGTGGTAACATACTTTGGAAGAACACATAGGCTACAACTGACGTTTTTTTTTAATTTCCACGAAAACGGCATCGCGAGCGACAGCTAATTTATTATAAATAAGCTGAACTCGGCATGTGTTCCAAGTGAAATTCCTCGTAAGATAAAAAAAAGATTTAATTAGGCCAATTAATACCCTCTAGTCATTTTAAGTAAATATATAACCATTGAGTTTTATATACGTAGACGAAAACACTACAAACAAAAAAACTCCTTCGAGCCGGATTTGAACCAGCGACCTATGGATGTCAGTGAAAGTCCTCTACAGTCCACCGCTCTACCAACTGAGCTATCGAAGGTGTGAGGAATGTTACAAAAAAGTACTACATTTTATGTTAATGCAATTAATATTCGTAAGAACTTAATTACTTGGATACAAATATTGTGTTATTATGAAGCACCAGCTAGTTAATTTTTGCCTGCGACTGCGACCGCACGGAATAAAAAAAATAAGTATATGCATATTCCAAACTGTAATGTATACCTGAGCTAAATTTCATTCAAATCCGATTAACCGTTTTAAAGTCACCTTCTAACAAGCATCTATTCTAATTTTCGCATTTACAATGTTAGTAAGATATACATATATATACAATTAATGTAATTGGTGTGTCTGTATTAATATGAAGAATAAGTTTAAAACTTTTAAAATTTCAAAATTAGTTTTTGGATAATTGCAAGTAAAATACATATCTGCGCTGCTTTTATTCAATTTTTAAATTTCGGCAGTCAGGACAGTCTGTCTGTCTGCAAATTCGCAGTTATTCCGAGTAATGTCCGAAATAGCGTGACTGATGTCGATGGGATTTCACTGGAAGATAGTTGATGTATGCGGGATTATTATAGGCAACTTTTTTCCGCTGACTAATTTGCGGGCGACCGTTAGTTTTCCTATAAACACAGTTTCAATTCAACGTTTTGTTTATGCAAACAAAAAAAATTTGAAAACAATAATTACAAATATTATAAATGCGAAAGTGAAGATGAATGGTTGGATGGATGGATGTTTGTTAGAAGGTATCTCCAGAGCGACTGCATGGATCTTGATGAAACTTGGCATAGATGTAGAGCATAATCTGGAAGAACACATAGCCGTCTAATTTAGTTTTTTTTTTTTAAATAAGCGCAGACGAAGTCGCAGGCGACAGTTAGTAAATAATAAATAAACATGTTTCTGACAGCAATGTACAAGGCTTAAAATTACAGTAAACTCTCACTTAGAATTGTTGCCAGCGGGAAGCACTTATTCTGAAAAATGAAAACTAAATTGCGCTGTAATGTTGCAGGTTTATGCTATTGTATTATTTTTCTCTTTTAATAACAATACGGACGCAAAACTATAATAAGATTTTATTTTACTTATGTTAACTTTTGTGATAAGTTTGTTTCGAAACATCCACAGAAACATGTTGTGATCTATATTTTTGTAGAGAGCACGCAAGATGGTATATTATAATTTATAATGGATGTTTTCCTAAGTAGTTGATTGGTGGTTAAAAATAAATAATTAACAAATTTAAATCAATACTTAACTAAGCATATTTAAGGAACTAATAATTAAAATCAAAGAAGATAATAAGAAAAGAATAAGAAAAAGAAGATAAAAGAAAGATATTAAGTAATGATTATAATTTAATCTGTGCAATTTATTGGTTTATCAAATATTATAGATAACAAAAAAAATCAAAGATAAGAAAATAAAAAATCCGATCTTACAACAAATCAAGACTAGTTATCGTAGAATTCCATTAGCGTGACAGCTTTATATGTTTTGTCTTAGTTTAGTACTAGAGTTCCATGATCACATAATACCTTTGAATAAAATCAGTTAGTAAATTCAGGAAGAGTGACAGTCAAATGGAACCTCTGCCGTGTCAAAGTGATACTGTTATTACTGACATGTTGAACAGAAGACAGCAATTCATATGTACCACTGAACTCAACCCCAACACCCCTGAAACCCACCCCACAACTAGTATACGGTTGTACTGCTTCCAAGAAGAAAACATTGCTTTGTGGCAGATTATTACTTGGGAACACTTCGTACATAACACCATTTGGATATATAATGTGGCATGATCTTAAAGTATCAAATATAAATTTAGGTATTGATATCGTCGTACCGAGGTAATCGTGGCTTATGTATTGAACATGTCTGTCTTCAAGCCAAATATCGTTTCCGTTTATACCTGAAATTAAAAAAAAATCGTTAATATCGGATATACCATAAAAAACTTATACAGTGTTTCAAATACATTTAAGCTTAAACATACGTCAACTCTTTTATACCGTGACTTTAGCGCTAGAAGTGGATTTTTAACAAATCATGGTTATTGAAACATTGTAATGTGTAAGCTTGCGAAATGTACTAATACCGAAAATACCATTGTGGTGATACATATTTATGGTGAAACATATAACCATATTGACGTCAATAATATCATCAGTGGCGGACAAAGGTTTAAAACATGTGTTTAACTAAACAGTGTCTTACAGTATTTTTTGTAGTAATACAGTAAATATTTATGTAACGATTGCTTTGCTAGAATAATAATAATAATATTTGAGTCTATCCTATTTGCAATATTAAAAAAATAATAAATATAAAAAAAAAATATTCAAGATACTATAGTCTTAATAACAATACAATTAAAATATTTATAATCGCGTGTATTTAAATCAAAAATTTTAAATTTTATTTTTTTTAAATTAATTTCATAACTTCACATCAGCATTACTATCTTCTCAGTATATTTAGTTACTTTACTTATAAATATTTGAAACATATTAAAACACTAGTCGCATAAATAAAATCAACAAAAAAAACCTAATTTAAAATACCTTGACACACAAATGCAGCTAACAACAACAAAGGCAATATGTACTTCTCCATTTTCTGTATTCCGCAAATATCCGTAAATCAAAAGAAAAGTTAATCAGTTCCTTATATATTTTTATTTGATCTTGATTTGTTAGCTTCTAACTAAAGATAGCTTATCTCGATAAATATAGTCGAGTAACCGTGGATTTCCGATGTGATTTACCAACACAAAACATATTGTTGTAACAGTTTTACAAAGAGCGTGAAGCTTATGCTGGCAATAGAAACCCAGAGTAATGTTTATTATACAATGATTATCTTTGAAAAAATATTCTAAAAGAATAATTCATAAAAGAATTTTATGAAAATTATAAATTAGTTGATTTGCAATTATATCGGTCGTGTTATTTCGGCACTCTTTTTGTATATTTAGTGTACAGTCAGGCAATTTCGCGGTGTTCCACTTACAAAAAAATTGCTTATTTCCTTTCAACAAGACAGATTCCGCCGCTTCTTACAAAATAACCATTTAGTTAGCAGTGATTTTCGCAAACGGCAGCATAATAGTAAAAAGCAATTAGTCGTATACTGCTAACTGACATTTTATCGCACAGGTATATTTAAAAGCTGCGGTCTATTGGTTATTGTTCCGCGTCGTGGTTTCAATACGTACAAAACGTTTAAACAAGTATCGCGTTTTAGGCGACATAACGCTAATTTCCCTGATTGTACATTTCGTTTTTTCTGAAATTAAACAAATTACTAGGTTTCAGTATCTATAATGTACATACTAAGTAGATAAGATACAAGGTACGTGATTGAATGATACAATCAATAAATGACATCGACTAAAACATACCACATAATTTAAAAAAGAGTCTTAATAGACATACAGACAGACGGACACTAAAGTGATCCGATAAGAGTTCCGTTTTTTCCTTTCGAGGTACGGAATCCTAAAAACAAAGGAGGATAAAAATAAATCAGGATGTTAAAAAATAAATCGTGTAATTTTTGTATTATTATCGCTACATTCGAAAACAAATTCTCGTATGATATTCTAAAATAGAAAAAAACTAAGCTGAGTTTTTTTCTATTTCGGAACTTCCTAGACCTTAACACAAAGAAAAAATATGTAATTATATTTCACTAGCTAAGCGTAAAAATTACTAACTTTATTATGGCTGAAAAATAAGTGAGGTCGATCGGAGATTTAAAATTTCAGCAAAAATCAGAAAGCAAGTTCCTAAAAGAATTTGTTTAGAAAAAAAACTATTTTTTAGAACGAACGTTACAGTCAAAAAATGTTAAAACTCTGTTTCTTACTTCTCTGTTTCAACTTAAAACTAATCGGAAATGTTAAATGACGTAGATAATTGAACAGATTTTTTTAATAGATAAAAATTTGTTATGAAATTAAAAGTGGGTTTCCAAGACCAAAATATTCTTTTAAAATATTTTGTTACCTCTGTTTTGTTAAAGATTATGACAGTAATGACGATATATTTATTGTGATAAATATTTGTGACTTTCCAATTTATAATTTCAATTAAATTTGATAGCCTAGTGAAATTAAATAGCAAAAATGCGAACAAGAATATACTTACTATTTTCTATAAAAGGCTAAACGGTATTTTTTTTACTACAAGATAGAAAACCAGTAAGACACTTGGTATCGCCAGTATTCACTTCCCCTTCCCATCTATTATTTACTGAAAAAAGATAGAATGTAAAAAGTTGTCAAGTCTCAATCTGCATTTATAACATCGTAGTTAAAATGCTTGTACCTATAATATTATAATTACTAATTAACATTCTTGAAAAACATCTTGAAGGTTAACTATTGTGTTTAAATACCTAACTTATTATTGCACTGTGTGTAACTCAAAAAAAAAAGAACATAATTCAAAACAATTGTATCTACCTATGTTCGGCTTTACACCTTTCAGTTTTAAACAAAGTAGTAAAACAATAAAGTTTTTACACTCAGTTTAATTTAACGATTATTTTACGTTGGTCGCAAAAAACTTGCCGGAAAAAACTTATTACATGTTTCATTTAAATTTTAAATGAACTATTTTTTTTTTTCATTTATGAACTATTTGCAACTAGACGTAATCATTATAAGAAAACCTGATAATATCTAATTTATAAAATTCTCGTGTCACAGTTTTCGTCACCGTACTCCTCCGAAACGGCTTGACCGATTCTCATGAAATTTTGTGAGCATATTCAGTAGGTCTGAGAATCGGCCAACATCTATTTTTCATTTTTTTTTAACTTCGCGCGGACGGAGTCGCGGGCGACAGCTAGTCAATATGGAAAATTACAATAGGCTTCAGATAATTGCAGATGTGTTGCCTACCTTTAATCGACCGAGGATCTCCGTCACTTAAAACTCCCCTTCCCAATCTCTCATTGTAAGAAAAAGAGGAAAACAGGACTTCGGCACGAACACCCATCAGACGGAACGCGGAATTATCCACTTCACGAATATCTTCGGTGTGGTTATGGTATGTTACCGGTCGAGCCTGCCCATGCCCATTAGTGCAACAGA
Source organism: Papilio machaon (assembly GCF_912999745.1). Taxonomy (NCBI): domain Eukaryota; kingdom Metazoa; phylum Arthropoda; class Insecta; order Lepidoptera; family Papilionidae; genus Papilio; species Papilio machaon. The sequence continues at coordinate 1,484,076 of NC_059996.1, read as the reverse complement.
TGTTGTTGCTGAAGGCTACCACTCTTTCTTTGTGAACTTGTAAATATAACCGTTCACACTAGTGCAAATGTAACTGCCACGGAAATATGAGCTGTGAGCGGCATTATGATTAAGGAATCTTCGTCACTATCTGGATATTTTAAGTAAAAAAAAAATATTCACGAAATTTGATTTCTTTATCTAAGAAATAACTTTAATCTCAGTTCATAATCATTCCAGAACAGTTATAGGTCTTTCACATTGTTACGAAAGGTAGATTGTTAGACAAATAGATTTTTTATCACCGATAATTACGTTCTAATGAAACAACTACCGAGTGAAACAAAAACAATAGTTATAACACAAGGTCGTTACTATGGTGGTAGGAAAGTCGATCGATACATTAGTGGTTTAGCAAAGAACGACGTAAGCGCCTCACTCATTGACGATTTTGTGTGCCGTAGGCCAAATTCTAATCCTTTTCCCCTTCTCACCCTGTTCTTATAAGGAAAGAATGGAAAGAGACATAGTAATTGGGTGGGGGAGGGGTTACTCGTTAAGGGAAATTCACCGTTTGTGTATAACGGCAACTGCTAAACAACATTTTAACTTGTTCCAGATGTCTGGTCAGCGATATCTTTGCTGTATAAGCGTAACCCTATGGATGTTTGCTCGTTTGCACTTTGTACCTAGTTATTATGACAAGTGATACAGACTGTCGTGCAGTAAAAATTATCTACTTATCTGTGTAAATAAAATAAATCTTCATATGTGTGTCCTCTACCTTATTTTTAAACCATTGATAAGATTATGTTAACGTAGAATGATTTGAAGTCGTGAGAATTTCTAGTCCAAAATTGACATTGACAATTGACTACCAGAAGTCGGGAAATCAAACGCATGTTCCTATACTTTTATTTCTCTTTCAAATCACTAAAAATATTTTAATTAACCTCAAAATTAATTTAAGTAGCATTGCTTGTGAAAACACAATCATTTCTCTCTAAATCCATATTGTTTCCTATATATTTACGGAAATCAACACTGTTATGACGGCATAGATTGAGTGACTCACATCGAACGTATATTTTTCACTCAGACTCAGTACGATGCGAGCACAGTCGTACGACTGGCCAAGTCAGGGTCACACGTGTTTATCGTTGCTTGATAACATATTAGTGAATTTAATAAAATGGGGCCCATGAATTTAATGTCTATGAGTACAAGTGACTTAAATGTATTCTTGGATAGTTTCGATCATGTATTTTCCGACTGTGATGGTAAGTTACATCACTATTTGAAACAATTTCATTGCGCATGCCTCGTTACTGTGTCGATATGTCAAATGAGAAACACAACACTAAACGATAATTATGGGGCTTGACTAACCTCTTAAATAATAATTTCCCGTTGATAAAATGTTGTAGGTTAATTTATTTATTTTGTTATTATTTTGTTAGTAAAATATAATTATACTAGAATATAACTTTTCGATATAAATTAAATATTTATTGAACTTGGGGAAAATTCAAATCATCAATAAAGGTTTCTCTCACTAGCCATTTGATTCTGAAACTGATTTCATTAATTAAGTATTTGAAATGTCAAATATATGTACACACACTATGACATACGCCAAAGAAGACGAATAGAATGATACCACACTCGTCAAAATCGGTTCATTAGTTTACGTTCTAGACAGACGAAGGAATTTACATACAAAACCTATGTATATTTTACCGTCTTGTCAGTCGAGTAAAAAGTTAAAAGACGTCTGTAAATCAAATGTATGAAAAGTTGCAATCCCTGCATACTAAATGTGTTATTGCAATAAATATGTATCCCAATCCGTTTCATTAAAGGTTTAATTAATTTGATATATTTCTGCAGAAAAAACAAATTCATTTATAATGAGATAAAATATTGTAAACAAACTCATTAAAGTATTTAAAAGCACTGTAAAATATTAACAAACACGTTATCCTTGTTTGTTAACCGTGAGGTTCCACTGCCTTATCATATGGATGTTATGATGACTATATGTCTTGGTATAAAAGTTTCGACACGATATACGATTAATATGAAACTGTAAAAACAAGCATCATTACAACTATTCAAAGATTTAAGAACACGTAATTTTTTAAAGAATCTCAAGAAAGTAGATAAATTAATTTTAATTTTACTAACTTATTTAACTAACCTCTTACCAAACCAAATTACTTATAATATCAAACTAGTTTTTGCCTCCGACTTTGTCAGCGTGAAAAAAACTTAGACTTTCAAGACTTTGTGCTAATTTCATCCAGATCCGTTAAGCCATTTTGGAGTAACTTGGTAACAAATATTCATCGATCTTACGCATTTATAATATAATAATATAGTAAAATTAATTATAAAGAAGACTGAAATTGTACAAGGGAACTATATATAACCTTTCGTGTGAAATTAAAATCAACTTAATTAGTAGCCTATGTGTTCTTCCAGGCTATGTTTCTACGGTCAGTGGAAGTAAGCTAACGCGTTTCCCGTGGCCCCGCCGTAACGCGTGAGAGGGCAGTCTGGTTTTAGTGGGTATTCCGGTCGCCTTCTGCGGCCGGCGAGTCCCACACTCCCCTACGCCATTGCACAGCCCGGCGTAGGGGGTACGTAAATGCATTTCCAGACTATAAAAAAAAGGCTATGTTTCTACATCTATGCCAAATTTCAATTATATCCATGCAGTCCTTCTGATAATACCTTCTAACATTCATCCATCCATCCAGGTGTAATTTGGGCGAAGAAACCTTTACCAGGGTCAGGTGAGTTCTTTGAACGAATGCAACAGTTGGGAAAGACCGTACACTTCGTTTCTAATAACAGCATGAGAACACAAGAGAACTATGAAAATTTATTTGCAGCTGCCAATATAAGTCAAGGATTTGTAAGTATAGTTTTATATATTGCCATCTTTGTTCTTAAAGATTATGTCCTACGTTCATGCCAAATTTCATCGAGATCCGTTGGATCGTTCCGGAGATACCTTCTAATAAACATTCATCCATCCATCTAAGGTTTAACATCTATATATATAAAAGTCGTGTTAAGTACACTATTTATAACTCAAGATCAGTCCAACTGATTTAGCTGAAAATTGATGGGCAGGTAGCTTAGAACCAGGAAACGGACATAGGATAATTTTTACCCCGTTTTCTATTTTTTATTCCGCGCGGACGGAGTCGCGGGTAAAAGCTAGTTTATAATATTGGCAAGATATATAACTATGAATTTACTTTCAGGAGAAACTAACAATACCATCTACCGCTATAGCAGAGTACTTGAAAGCGATAAACTTTAGTAAAACAGTTTTCTGTGTAACTTGCCCAGAGACAATGAATGTGTTACAATCTTATGGATTCACGTGCAAATATGGCGTAAGTTAATTTTAGTAAGAATAGCTGACCTTTTTTGTACAGTTTTTTGTGTTTATTTTTATATGTTAATAAATGTGGGATATTGTGTTTATAGAATTTTCAATATATCGTAACGTAACATATTTAAATATATTTGTACATTTCTATATGTATCAAAAATATTTACTGAAGTTTTCCTTTATAATTAAACGTTTTTAAACACATCGTTGATAGTTTAAGTTGTATTAATAGCAGACGAAGTATCTTATAATGCTAACCCATGAAGCTGCTTAATAATGCTACTTTTTGTAGCCCGAAGTTGGTTTGGACCTCTACACAAACTACAATAAATATTTGGAAGACGATACCGAAGTGGGTGCTGTGGTATTCGACAGCGACTTCAATGTGAACCTGCCTAAGATGTACCAAGCTATCACGTACCTGACTAGGCCTGACGTGCTTTTTATCAGTGGAGCGACAGATCGACATGTACCTTTGATCCCGGGAAGGGTTTTATTAGGTAAAAGCTTTATTAACACGCCTTTATTAAAAGAGCACGTTGTACATATCTTTTACAGGATCTATAATAAATGTTTACACGAGAGCAAAACAAAAGGCAGAGTAGTAGACAATGCAGTACTGTTATTGTGTGAACGCTTTCTGTCAAAATTGTACTGGTCCCCGCGTTGTTGAACTGTTACTGTTAGATTCATATCATTTTATAATTATCATCAGCTCACTATACGTCCCCACTGAGCAGTGAGGGGTGACTAGGCTATAGCCAACCACTCTGGCTCAATGCGAGTTGGATGACTTCACACATATCTTTGAATTTCTTCTCAGATATGTGCAGGTTGCATGTTCTTCTTCAACGTAAGAAAGTCGGATAAATGTACATATGTAAATCGAAAAACACATTGGTATATAGCGGGATTCGAACCCAGCAGATTGCAAATCAAGTGCTTAACCCCTGAACCTCCGACGCTCATTATCATTTTATAAGGTAATTTTTAATTTTCACAAACTTGTAGCATTGAAGATTTGCAAAGATATTTTTTTTAAAACTAGAAAAGATCATAAGAATAAAGAACTAACTTTTTTAAGATAGAAATTAGCGCATTCTAGTATAAAATTTATATACTCGACAGTAAGTTATGAGACTGTAAGATATAAAATTTTGTGCATATAATATAGGGTTGTACGTACTATATACAAAGTTCCATTATTTTTAACATAATGAGATGTAATATGAAACGTATTCTTTCCCCGATTGTCGGTCAGTCGGGTTTTTTGTTTTTTTTAATTAACAAGTGTTATTTATAATAATGACTTATCTTATCTGTAATAATAATTTTATTTATCTGTTGAGTTTATATCTTCATAACATAAAAACACGAAAGCGGATTTTGAGATAAGAAAAAAAATGTTCTTGTGATAAATTGCGTGAACGTAAAATGTTTTCAGAGCGTTGCTGGCACAGTGTTTAAGCACTCGAAAAGTGCAATCTGCAAGTCCTGGGTTCGAATCCCGCCATATACCAATGTGTTTTTCGATTTACATATGTACATTTATCCGACGTTCTTACGGTGAAGGAAAACATGCAAACAGCACATAAGAAGAAATTCAAAGATATGTGTGAAGTCAACCAATCCGCACTGGGCCAGTGTGATTGACTATGGCTTAGTCACCCTAACTCAGGGTAGGCTCTGAGTCTCAGTGGGGACGTATAGTGAGCTGATGATGATGAAAATGTTTTCAGGTACGGGAATATTTACTGACATCGTAAGTGAAGAGGCAAATCGCAAGCCAACTCAGCTCGCTAAACCTGGAAAATTATTCGGGGAATTTGCAATGAAACGCGCGGGCGTCACTGATCCGAGTCGAGTACTTTTTATTGGAGATATGTGAGTCTTTCTTTTATATTTAGATTTGTTGAAAATGTTCTGAGCTTTTGGTTATTGTCTTGTTATATACTCCAAGCTTCTCTAAATGTGGTTTAAATTCCACCACAATCCCAGGATCGTAGATCCAAATTTGACATTGGCAAAGAATTATGCGACTGAATACAACAGTTAATGACACATGCCACCCAAGCTTAAGTCTCAACACTACAAGTCAATCGTAAGACCTGTCTTATTGTACGGATCTGAATGTTGGGCCACAAAGGTTTCGGCTGAAAGAAGATTGCATGTAGCTGAGATGCGTATGCTAAGATGGATGTGACAAGAAAAGATTGATTGGTTAAGAATGTGCATATCAGAGGAAGTTTGAAAGTAGCGCCAGTTATCGAGAAATTGAGGAGCAGAAGGTTAGCGTGGTTTGGACATGTTATGCGGAGGGATGATAATCATATAAACAAAAAAGTAATGAGATTGAATGTGGATGGCTATAAAGGTAGAGGAAGACCAAAGAAAGTATGGATGGATTGTGTGAAAGAGGATATGACGGCTGATAGAGATGTATGGAGGAGTAGTACATACTGTGCCGACCCTCCATAGGGATAAGGGCAGGTATGATGAATGACGGAGAAGGTGTAGTGTGCTTTATTTGTTGATATTTAAATTACATTATATATTTAATTTTAGGATCGAACAAGATATTGGTTTGGGCAAAGCGACCGGTTTCAAAACTTTGTTAGTGTTAACAAACAACACATATGAAGACATGAAAGCACATAAGAGCTTGAAACCTGATTTCTATGCAGATTCTTTGGGCAGTTTAGTTCCAGTACTTAATAAAGTGTGTTTAAATGGAAATTATGATGGTTAAAAAAGTGGGACATTTTTTACTATAAGCATGAAAGTTAAAAATTTCACTCACAAAGCTTATGATGGTACCTATGGGTTATTTCGAGAAAGCTTTAATTAGTGAATTGTTTGTGATTAGATTCGTCAGCTATATTTTTATGTTTATATTTGTACCTCTTAGTTGTGCATATCTTTCCTGAGACATAAATTAAATGGAAAATGATCTTGTATTATTGTGTATATATTTTCTTGCCCCTGATATTAAATAATAGCAAATAGTCATATATGTCATTCGTGTTATGTATTTCATCGTTATGATAAAGTTAATTTTTAAAGTTTTTGTTTACGAAAAAGGTTAAGAAATTCATTAAAACCAACACTATGTACGCCTTACAGAATAATAACGCTGATCCAAAGTGTTAATAAGAATCTTTAGCCAACTCGAATGGGAAAAGAAACACAATGACTGGAATTAAAAAAGTTACATCGTACAGACCTACGCGTACGCAATGCTAAACTTACCGTTGAATACGAAAACTTTCTCATCAGAGAATTGAACTAACAACCATTGAATAACCTTATTTGGGTGAATAAAAAACACTTTTTATTAGAGTAATGATTATTTGGACTAGATAAAGAGTGTAATAGACAGTCCTGCAATCCTGCAAGTGAATCAGGAATATTCAGAAGACCGTATTTATAATTTTGGATTACCTAATCGGGAAATTAAATAACATACTTAGTTTTTTGGGACAATCTTACTAATATTATAAATGCAAAAGTTTAGATGGATGGATGGATGGATGTTTGTTACAAAGTATCTCCAGAACGGCTGCATGGATCTCGCTGAAATTTGGCATAGATGTAGTACATATACTGGTAGAACTCATACACTACTAGTTAAGTATTTTTTTATTCCGCGCGGACGGAATCGCTGGCGACAGCTAGTCTATACATATAGGTAATGAAATTGAGGTGTCTGAATGTAACTATAAAATGAATTTCGTAGACATAATGTTTTTGCTTAACTGATAATTTTCGTTATTAGCCAGTTAAAATATTTATCTGCCTGTATTTCTGTCTGTCTGCAAGGCCACGTTTCTTCCACGTAATCTCCGGAAAGGCGGGGCCAATTTTGACGGGACTTTCACTGGAATTTGTATTGACTGATTATAGGTTACTTTTTTAATTCCGTGCTAACGATGTCGCGGGCGACAGCTAGTTTGTAAATAAATTATTTTACATAACTTATTCATTCAACATCTATGACATGTTAAGAACCTTCTCCACTGTTTAAACGGTAGGTTAGTTACCTACGTTTGAAACCTTTATAATATAGGATACTGTCAAAGAAGAGTTTAAGTGACATTATTTTGATTTATTATTACTCCTTTAAGAATATGAGCAGGTAGAAGATTAAGAATTCCTTCGAATTTGAGACGAAATTTGTTACTAGTCTTAATGGGGAAAGTTAGGAATTGTTAAAGTTTAATAGGATCTTGGGGTATTGTAGCAGTTTACACGGCAAACTTGATTTTGTCGCAATTAGTAAAGATTATATCAGTTCATAAAAGCTGTTGACTTTACATTTGACTATATTTTACACCGAGATTTAAACAATTAAAATCAGTTACGTTTCGTCTTATTTCAATTTACTTTTTAAATATTAGTAATCGATTGTTTCGTATCATTATTTTAGTGACTTTCCACATTCAAAATACATGTTGGATACTAGTCATTGTTTGGGTTAAAACGTAAACAAGCTATAGTTACTTATTTTAACAATTAACTCCTAAAATGACACTTTTTATTTAAAAAATTATAAAATCTAATAGGAATTTCATTGCATTACTTCCATTTGTGATCTTTTTCTCCTTTTTAATACGTCTTCGTAATACTTTATACAATTTTCAATGCGCAGTTTCATAAAATTACTTCATTTTTTACACAGCTGTGAATGTTCTTTGCATTAGTTGATTACGTAGCGCACTTCGAGCTTCCAAAGATGTCATCTGAGCTTTTTATTTTAAAAAGCTTGTATTTTTAATGTTGTCTGTGCAGTTTGAAATAAAAGTTTTGAGTGCATTGTAAATCAATTAGATATAGATCACCAGGACCATAGTTTACTTAGTCGAAGTTTACTTTAATTTAAAATTCCGATCAACGGAGCTATAACAAAGATATTCAAGCATAAAACAAGTATAGAGCGGACGTTACGAGCACTTTTCTTTAATTATTTTAAACATAATCCACGTATCCCACGTATAGCCGAACAAGGCTTTCTGAACTGGTAAGAGGGGCGCTGCTATCGCGTTCGGTTATGTCAGACTATAATATTTAACCTACTTAGTCATATAAAATGACATGACAGCTACAACACAAAGAGACAACATACTTCGACATTTTTTGACTTTCACAGGGAGACGATAGTGAGCTGTCATAATTCATAATTTTATTTTATTTATGCCCACCGGTTAAAATATCCTTGTCGGTCAAACTATTAATAGAATTTTTGATGGTACGGTTTTGTTTGTAATGTCCCGTCTATTGATATCTTTTATTCTTATTATGTCCTTAAGATATTACTTTTTTGTTACTTTGTTTAATTTTAGAGTAGTCTAACTTAAAAAAAGCTTTCACATTTCGTTCGATGTTCTAAGGAACAAAATAAATTGTGTTTATGACATTTATTAGTTGTAACATTGAAAAATAATATAAATAAGGTTAGGTTAGCTCAATAATAAATGTTCTATTTTTTTGAAAATTATAAAAAAAAAAGTTTTTAAAAAGAGCAAAAAAACTAAGTTTATTAATATTAAATTTATTCTTATAAATAGAAGTTTCCGCTTTGCTAAAATATTCCATTATCCTTAAAAATTGATTGTTGATTTTTTTATCAGCCGACGAAGAAAAACTTTGGAAGAAAAGCAAAAAGTTTTTCAAAGGGTAATAAGGTTAACCATTTAAAACAGCAAAATAATGAAGGGGATTTAAGAAAAGAGTATGTTTTTGTATATGTATTTTGGCAGTGAAAACTCCAGATTTGTTTGATAATTTAAAACAAAATATTTAGTATAATATTATTAGTATTTTTATTGCTAGCTTATTGATTATAAAAGTTGAAGTTGTAACTGTAGTATATTGAAGGTACTTATGAAAAAGAATAAATCAGTTGGCATCCGACCGCAGTGTTTTATTGACGTATCTTACACTGGCGACGAGGCGGGTTATTTTTTTTATATTGTACGCGTGCGAAGTAATTAGTTAAAAGTGTTAACATGCCATTTGGTAAAATCGAACCGTTCGATTTGTTTTGTGGACAATGGACAACATATGTGCGACGTGTAGAACAATTTATTTTCCTAAATGACATAAAGGAGACGCATCGGGTCGCCACGTTGGTGACGTTAGTAGGCGATCGTACATATAATTTGATGTGTGACTTGTGTGCACCTGATAGACCGGAGGATAAAACTTTCGAACAGTTAGTGCAAATTGTAAAAAGTCACGTAGAACCGCAACGTTCGGTGTACGCCGAAAGGGAAATGTTTCGACAACGACGGCAAAAGGCAGAAGAAAGCATCGGCGAATTTTTGCAACAGTTAAAACATTTAGCTTCGTCATGCAATTTTGCCCAGAATTTAGAAGAAAACTTATGTGAGCAATTCGTCACGGGCTTGCGGAGCACGGAGATTAAATCACGATTGCTATTTGATGCGAAATTAACCTATAAACGGGCGGTGGAGCTAGCTCTAAATTTGGAAGCCACGGAGAAGCATGTGGAGCGGGTGAGCGGCCGCGTCAGCGTGAGCGGTGCTGTGCGCTCCAGGGACCTCGGCGACGACGTGGCGGCGGCGGTGACGGCGGTCAGCGCGGGCGCAAGCGGCGGCGTTTCACAGGCGGGCGGCGAGCCGTTGCACGCGCTGCGCAGCGGGCCGGCCGTGGCGGCGCGACCGGCTGCGGCGCAACCGCCGTGTTGGAGATGTGGTAAACCACATCGTGCAGATAAGTGTCGTTTTAAGCAATATACGTGTGGCCAATGTAATGTAAAAGGGCATTTAAAAATAATGTGCAAAGCGTCGAATAGTAGAACAGCCGGCACGCGACACAATTTTGTGGAGGAGGACTCCGACTGTGAAATGTATAATATTTGTGCGGTTTCTTGCGGAGATAAGCCTTACTTTATAGACGTTAAGGTTGGTGATGTAATGTTAAAATGTGAACTAGACACTGGAAGTAAGATTTCGGCAATTAATGAGAATTGTTACAAGCGATTTTTTTCCAACTATAAAATTCTTAAGGATTCGATTAAGTTATGTTCGTATTCCGGGTCGCGTATAGAAACGATTGGATATATTGTAGTAAACGCGTCGATTGATGATAATTTTCAAGATAATTTACAACTGTACGTAATCAAGAATGGTAGTCGTCCTTTGTTAGGTAGAAATTGGATTCAAAGATTTAATATAAATGGATTGTGTATTAATAATATTTCACTTGATGTTAACGAGCAGCGAAATCGGTTCATTGAAGATTTAAAAAATAATTATCCTAACGTCTTTACAGATAAGTTAGGTGAATGTAAAAAACAGTTTCGCTTGCAATTGACTGATAACAAACCGGTTTACTTACGCGCGCGGCCCGTACCGCTCGCATTGCGCACCGCGGTGGAGAGGGAAATAAATCGTCTAGAAAAAGAGGGATCGATTTATCAAGTTGAACATTCCGATTATGGTACACCTATAGTACCTATCATTAAACCATCCGGGGACATCCGCATATGCGGCGATTACAAATCTACAATAAATCCGAAATTAAAAATTGATCAATATCCGCTTCCGCGAATAGAGGAACTGTTTGCGGCCCTAAGCGGTGGGCAGGAGTTTTCAAAAATAGATCTGACAACCGCGTATATGCAAGTACCTCTCCACCCCGATTCGCAGGCGTGCACGGCCATCACCACACACGTTGGTACTTATGTATTTAAGCGTACTCCCTATGGTTTAAATTGCATTCCACAAATGTTTCAAAAAATTATGGAGGAGACCCTTAGGGGCTTACCGAATACTGTAGTGTTCCTAGATGATATTTGTGTTACAGGAAAAGATAGGGAGACGCATAAAAAAAATCTGAGAGCGGTAATAGAAAGGTTGGCAAACATGGGTCTTACTGTTAAGTTGAATAAATGTAATTTTTTACAAGAGAGTGTATCGTATTTAGGCTTTATTATTGATAGGCATGGTTTACACCCGGACATGGCCAAGGTTGATGCGATCGTGAAGGCTCCGGAACCGATGAACGTGACTCAATTAAAGGCATTTTTAGGATTAGTTAATTATTATGGCAAATTCGTTCCTAATTTAAGTACATTACTCCATCCCTTGTATGCCTTGTTAAAAAAAAATCAGTCGTGGTATTGGAATACAAATTGTGAAATCGCATTCAGAAAAATAAAAAACATTTTAGCTAGCGACAAGGTGTTGTGTCACTACGAGGCGGAACTTCCGGTGGTGCTGTCGGTGGACAGCAGCGCGTACGGCGTGGGCGCGGTGCTCGCGCACACCTTCCCCGACGGTTCCGAGCGCCCTATAAGCTGCGCCTCCAGGACGCTTTCCGACGCCGAAAAGAATTACAGTCAATTAGACAAAGAGGCGCTCGCTATTATGTACGGAGTGCAAAAACATCATCAATATTTATTCGGCAGGAAATTCACGTTAAAAACTGATCACAAACCATTGGTATATATTTTTGGACCTAAAGGCTGTATTCCACAGACTGCGGCGAGTCGGCTACAACGTTGGGCCGCCAAACTAGCCGCGTACGATTTTAATATTGATTTTGTAAAATCAAAGTGCAACGGCAACGCGGACGCGTTGTCGCGCTTGCCGCTAGAGGGAGACGGCAGCGGCGGCGCATCGAGTGCGCCGGATAAACATTATTTAATGTACGTTGATGAAACTTTACCAGTTAATTTTAAAGAAATAGCATTAGCAACAACTAAAGATAAATTGTTAAGTAGAATTTTTGGATATATTATGTTTGGCTGGCCGGGAAAGTGTTCAGATGATGAAAAGGCTTTTTATGTCAGACGTGCAGATTTGAATATTGATCACGGCTGTATTTTGTATAAATATCGTCTGGTGATACCGCAAACATTACAAAAACGCGTGCTGTTAGAAATTCACGATGGTCATTTAGGCATTGTAAAAATGAAGTCCATCGCTAGGAATTATGTTTATTGGCCGGCACTCGATAAAGATATCGAGTTGATAGGAAACAAGTGCGAGGCGTGTCGCAGCGTACGCGACGCCCCCCCGCGCGCCGTCCTCCATCCCTGGGAGTTTCCCGCCGCGCCTTGGCAGCGACTGCACGCTGACTTTGCGCAGCTGCACGGCAAGTATTATATTATCCTAGTGGATGCCCATAGTAAGTGGCTCGAGGCGGAGGAAATACGTAGCACATCGGCGTATCACACCATAAAATTTCTTAGAAGTTTATTTGCGAGGTTCGGCCTACCGGAAAAGCTCGTTACGGATAACGGGCCTCCGTTTCAAAGCGCGGAATTTAGGGAATTTTGTGATAGAAATATGATACGTCACATAACTTCTTCGCCCTATAGACCGCAAGGTAACGGTGCAGCCGAGAACTGTGTTAAAATAGTAAAAAAAACTATTAAGAAAGCCGTTATAGAAGGTAGGGACATCCATACTAGTTTATATCGGTTTCTAATGCAGTATAGAAATTGTGAACATGCAACAACAGGGGTTGCGCCCGCGGTGGCGCTCCTCGGACATCGGTTGCGTAACAGGCTAGACGTGATGCGCCCGAGCACCGCAAAAATAGTCGAGGAAGCGCAGGACAAACAAGTACTCAACTCCTCGGGACTCGCTAGAAACTTTAAGGTAGGGGATAAAATATTATCTAGAAATTATTCAACTAATAAGCATAAGTGGGTCGAAGGGAAAATTTTACAACAAACCGGTCCGGTGTCGTATAAAATTATGAATAATGATGGGGATGTATACCGTAGGCACACGGACCAAATTTTACCTCGGAGTAACAATAGGTTCTCATGGGACATAGAAAACGAATCGGATAATTATAGTAACATGGATGAGTACGTCAACACGAGACCGCGGAATAGAAATAACAATTATGAAGGTGATACTTTCGATATTGATTACGATACGTACACGACGGCTCAGCCGCAGCCCGACAGTGACACAGGCACTGCGTCGGCGCCGACCACTGAGGCTGTAGGGCCAGCGGAGGCTGAAGATACCACCTGGGCGGTTCCCGGAAGTTCCAACCAGGTGAGCACGTTATCCGGAGAATTAAATGAGAGGGCAAAAAGAGCGCTTCGTCGCGAATGGCGAAGGAAAGGGATGGAGTAAGGTCAAGTAAAAAAAAAAAAAATCGTTACAGCACTTGGTCACATTTATCGCATTTCCTTTGGTTTTCTTGTCGTTTGATTAAACAAGCTTTTTGTTAGATATTAGTAAAATGTAATAATTAATATTAAAATTAATATCAACATAAAGTAAGTTATATGATGTAAGATGAATAATTAGTTTCACTTGGTGGAGGAAGAAAATAGTAGATGTAAGTTAAACTTGTTAAAATGCATTTAAAAAAAAAAAAAAAAATCTGTAAGTTTATTTAGTTCATAGATTATCAAAATGTTATTAATTAGGAGAGAGATGTGTAGTATATTGAAGGTACTTATGAAAAAGAATAAATCAGTTGGCATCCGACCGCAGTGTTTTATTGACGTATCTTACAGTAACGTAATTTTATATCATGCATATGTTTTATAAATATGATTTTTTTCATAACTTCAACATACCATTTCTTTACGAGATATACGAGTATTACACAGTTTGTTAGCATTAAAGCAATATTTATCAAGTAACGAGTAAGTTCTGTCGTCTGCGAATCATTATTTAGATTTCATACTTTTATTCCATAATTTATATATATCATATTCGATTTTGAAATTCGAATTTTGGGATTCGAAATTGAAATTGAGGAACCGCATATTAATTTGGAATTGATATTCTTGAAAATTCTCAATTTTTTTTAAATTGCTAGTTTTTAAAACCTTTAAGATTTTCTTACAACTAATAACACATAGTCAATGGTTTTGACAACCAAAATGATGTTTACTTTAAAGTACAAAACTTTACAGAGTAAAACATCTTGAAACTTATAATGCGAAAAGTTTCAAATCACAAAAGTTTAATAGAGTCTTTAGATGTCTTGACTGTTTACTGTGTGACGGTTGTTAAGTGGTCTCGTGTATTACGACAACTGATAGTACTTTATTAAGATTTTACAAGCAACTACCAAGACTAAGAAGTCATGTATTATCTGTTCTATTTAAGTACAGACCGTAAAGTTAGTTTATCCTAACCTTAGTAGCAGTATCATCAGAAATAATCATATAATAATACGCATTTGCGATTCCTCTGGTATTGCAGATGTCCATGGGCGTCGATGAACACCTTGGTGTTCCCGCTGCTCGTTTGCCCCCTTCTCTTATAAAAAAAAAATATATGTAAGTTGATTTAACATCAGCTGCACGTTACCAATGAACATAAAATATAGACCAATAAAAATAGTCACCAGCATTACTTATTCAATAGTCGTAATATAGTGCAAACTTTATTATTAATTTTGTGGCAGACCTGTCTCATCTTACTACCTGCTTTTCCATACTTTGGTTCTCTTTTCGCCGCTGATGTTTCGAAATCCTATTGATCGATTTTCATACCAATTGAAAATTCTCGACAATAATTGAATTGTTTGATGAAAATTTGAAAATTTAGATAGTTGTTCTGCGAAACCAAAAATTATTGTTCGTTACATTTTCAACTTTCATCAGAAATACAAAGTCAATATTAACAATACGTAAAGTTTGAAATTTAATATGAAATTTCAAATAATCGTTGATGTAGAAAACTTTGTTTCAACATACAATATATAAAATTATATTTAAATTTTTCTAATATTTATGCAACTTATTAAATTATATTGTCTTACTGTGGGTTTCTATTGTCAAAGCGTCTCTTTAAAAACAGAGACGTGTATATGTCGCAGTCATATTGTTGACTAGTAAGAAATATCGTAAGAAGAAATCTCTTAGCTTTTTCTGATTAATAAAATTGATTTTCATTTTAAACATTTGTTTCATTTTGTAAGTATGGTAAGCCTACAGATTATGTATTAGTACGATGTGGCTAAACGTGGGCCGCCTTATTGAAGAACGTATCCTCGTTATGACAATCCGGCTACACGTAGTACCGCCGCATTTGAAAACGGCCCTGTTTTTGATAACAGCTAGCCGTAATGTAATACGGCGGATTATACAGTTTGACTGCGACATATACACCGACAACGTTATCTGATCCGATGGGTAAAGACAAACTAAATTATGATAGCACACTAGCGCCACCCTGTCATTGTCAAAAAAGTGGCACAAGAACATTGTTGTATTGTATTGACCGACAACGATGTCTGATCCGGTGGGCATAAATCAAACTAAATTATGATAGCACAATAGCGCCACCCTGTCAATGTCAAAAAAGTGTCAAGTTCCTTTTCGTATTGTAATGTAGCATGTTTTTCCTTTTATGAAATTTTCTACTTACACATTTTCTGACAGAACTAAAAGCGGTAGCAGCGCTATACAAATGTTACAGCCGTGGCATTTCACAGTTATAATGTTCCAACGTTTTGGCAATAATTTTAAAGATACAGAAAATGTAAAGACATATCTATTTTGTTTACAAACATCAATGCTTTTGAAATACCAAACTATCTTCGTCTGGCCAAGTATTGAATTTAAAACCACTCTGACTTAACAAACACCGCTATATGTGATCTGGCGAAAGTCCAAATCTTTGTGACCATCGGAAAGATGTTTGGCCAAGATGAATATCAAAACTATTTCAATTCACAATTTTTTTAAGAAAGACAAATGTGTTTTCGTAAAAATGGTAAAGTTTGGTGAAAAATGCCAAGCTGTCAACAGAAAAATATTTTGTTGGTAAAATTGTTTTCGTAATTTAATTAAATTTTCTAGTTTTTGTTATATCTGGCATTGCGGACCAAGTAATAATAAATCAATTTCATACTAGACACAGATAAATTAAAAACATTTGTTTTTAATTTTCTGCTTGCGGTAATCGATCAATTTTTTGGCAAATCTAATATGTTTGATCTATTTATTCGACGCTTTTGTTTTTTTAGGTGGCAAGCGATCAAGCGAACGCCTAAATTTAAAAATGGCGATGTGACCTGCCTGTAGAGGTGTGAAAAAAGTCAAAATGTAGCAGATGCGTTAACTACCTTTAATGAACATAAGAGTTGATATACAGATAGACGATTTCCCTTTCTTATTAGGTCCCCTTCCCGCCAAATTAATATCCCCTTCCCAACCTTTCCGTATAAGCAAAGGAGGGTACTAGAATTTGGCTTCAGCAAACCTCGTATGTATGTAAAATGAATTTCTTTACAAAAGAAACGAGACAAAAAGTCGATTTAACCACTAATAAGTTCATCAAAATCTTTGTTACGTTTTCCAATTGTTGGATAGATAATCCGATATTCACGGAAATCCTATTCTGTGTACCCATGGAAGTTATCAAAGAAATGCGTTTACTCTAGGGACTATAGCTGTGAAATTAAATTTTATATTCGCCTCGTAACGCAACAGGCAATGATAAATCACTTGGAAAGAAGCGGATGCTTTCGGGATTATTTTTTAATTAAAATGTTATGAAAGTGTAAATGTAATTTTATATTTAATTGTTTAATACTTTATTTAATCTCCACTGGCGACTGCCAAATAAAAAAGCACATAATTTTATTACAATCATTTTGGATGTAATTTTTGACGTTCTACATAATATATTTCTCCTTATCCAAAAAAAAAAAATAATTATAATAGTAATCTCTGTCTAGATCAGTCCCTCATGATTGAGGATCGTGGTCAGCGGGAGTACGGGAACCATCTGGAGCGGTCCTCCTCCGGTGTCTGGCCAATGCGTCTCTCACGATGGTTTAGAATTTTGTGAACGACATCACTTTGACTTGGTCAGACTATCTTGACGGTGAGCGGTTCGTTTTATAAGACTTACCAATATTTTCATAAAGTTCTGGCAGTCGGCCGAAATCAAATATCCAAATAAAAATAAATAGTCTGTTAAGAGATCATAATAAATTTATCAGCAGTTAAATATTTAATACAATATGTAAAGAGTTTATCGAACCTCCTTCCTCACTCGTTAGCACGGGCATAATATAGATGTGCCTCCGTATATTCATTCAGCGTGAACTCAGTCCCTCTTTAGACGTCGCCGTGGATGCACGTGCTTACGTTTGTGAGAATTTCTACGAGCTTTCAGAATTAAAAACTTAAATCGTGCTTTAAACGGATTTTAAAAGTGAAACCGTTCAGAATTAACTCAGTGTTATTTATTGTGACAACGTTTGTGAATTAAAAAGGATTAACTTGTTTCGCGGTAAGTAATTTTTAGTGATTATGTGTTTGTCTTTTGAGCTTTTGTTTCTTGTCTTTTGTTTTATTTTTTTTTTTAATTATACCAATGAAGTTTATTTTGTGATCTTTTACATTTAATTTAAGTACGTACTCTTATGGTATTATTTAACTAATTTAAGCCTTTGAGGAAAGGGGCCAGTAGTAGAGCCTGCGATAATTTTGTACGAATGGGCCGGTTTGCTCGGTGCCATACCACGATCACGCAGAAGACAGGATTGAAGTGGAAGTAATTTCGCGTTTCGTCTGATGAGTGTACATTTTGGAGACCAGTCTCCTTACCACAATTTTCGTACAGGGAAAGGATGGGTAGAAAAAGTTGACTTAGTCGGGGACGGGAGGCATTGGGGAAATCATCCCTTTCTATGTGTCCGAATCGCTGATGATTAAAGGTAGACAATTCATCTTCAAATGCTAGTATCTATGAGCAGCGGTCGCTTCGCTATTTTAGCGAATTTCGGCGACCCGAAATAAGGTGATAAGGGTAATAAAATAAAGAATCTACAATATGAAATTTATTAAACATTTATATCCATGATTGGGCAGCAATGAATGAATAAACCGAGATTTTCAAGGGTTTAGACGGGATGAAAAGAAAGGTAAAGGTTTTTTGATTATTTTACGAATTATCATTATCTAATCAATTCGAATTTAAATTTAATTTACATTTCTTAAAGATCGCTCCCAACTGTTTTCATGCACTACAAGTTACATTAACCAAATCATTGGCCAATATCTAACCAGGTTCCTGACGTTATATTTGTACCATTTAACAGGTACAATAAGTATCTTAAAAACTTAATAACCGACGATTGGATGCATTTATGTATCTGTAAGTGTACAAAGGGAAAACAGAAAATGTGTGTCACCTAATTTGCATCCATTTTTCCCCTCCAAGAAATATGATTATGTTGAATCAGTGTCCGACTAGTTTGGAACTTATTAGATTTTTCATGTCGGAGAATGTCGCTCACTACGTAGTCGTAGGTAGTTTCTATGGTCGGATGACC
The DNA here is from genome assembly GCF_912999745.1 of Papilio machaon. Taxonomy (NCBI): domain Eukaryota; kingdom Metazoa; phylum Arthropoda; class Insecta; order Lepidoptera; family Papilionidae; genus Papilio; species Papilio machaon. The sequence goes on along the minus strand of NC_059996.1, from coordinate 1,465,391 downwards.
ACAGATAGACCATAGTTCCGTAAACAATCTTCTGACTAAAAATTTTACTATGACGTTGAGTCTTCAATTATTTAATTTATTATTACATAAGCGCTTAAAGCAAAAATGTCTCTAATTTTCGCAACACATTTTGCAGCTAAATTCAAAATCTACTAGTCTTTTAGTTATTTAAAAAAAAAATGGGACCCATCTGCAAGCACTTCCTTTCGATTAAAATAAATTTTATCAAAATCGGACCACCAGAGGCGGAGATGCGCAGTAACACACATAAAAAATACATTCGAATTGATAACCTCCTTCTTTTTGAAGTCGGCTAAAAACAAAAGGTATGATTGTTGAAATTACACTATTATCAAACGCAGAAATATTGTCCTTTTATTTATTTTTTAGTTACAGACTAGATAAATGACATATCCAAACAAAATATATCTCAACCGACATTTAGAGATTAATACAAGGTTATCTAATATCAAAGAGATCGCTTTGTATAGAGACTCCTGTTGAAGATCTGTTTAATTCATACTTACTGTAGTACCTTTATGTTTGTCGTGACAAAGTCTAGTTTTAAATTTTGTTTACTCACTGATAGTAGTTATTATTAGTCAGAAGATTTAAAAAATTAACATAATTTAGATTTATTGTATTCGCTTGGCGGGTTATCTATAAATCTGTAGAAAATTTAAATACAGTGTCTCAAATTCGGTTACGATCCCATATTGGGGATTTAAATTATTCAAACTTTCGTGAGACATTATCATTAACTTATATAGGAACGGCTAAAACACTCACGTATATATATCCGGTGTCGGCACCGACTAGTTTCGAGCCCATCGGGTGACCCATCATCAAGGTGAGTGTCAGTGAGCGACGGGCCGCGTCCGGGAAATAATACCAGTCCCACTCACCCTTTTAGTCGTTCCCATATAAGTTATTGGGGATTTCTCAAAACGATAACCCAAATATTTCAGTTATTATCGCTATTGTAATCAAATCATAAAATCCATCGTATTTCAAAGTCCAATTTAGTAGATTCACAATTCACAATCGCAACACAAAGCTGGAGCGAGCAAAGACATTTATTCCCGAAATTTCAATACAGCGAATGTTCCGACTGATTTGTTAACAACGGCCTCGGAAACAAAGGCGACGACCGAAGTGCTTTTCATATAATAATATTGAATCAAAGAGTTGAGAACAATAATTTATTTTATTGTTGATATTTTATTACTCATGTTGTCGGTGATAAATTTATTGTTAATCTAATCTATTGTTATTATTGACTGGCATAACAAATTTGAATCCCATAAAACTAAAAAAAAATATTACCTTCGCATTTATGAAAAATCTACTAGTCTCTAGTTATTTAAAAAAAAAAATGGCACCCATCTGCAAGCACTTCCTTTCGATTAAAATATTTTTTATCAAAATCGGACTACCAGGAGCGGAGTTTTGCGGTAAAACACATAAAAAAAATACAGTCGAATTGATAACCTCTTTCTTTTTGAAGTCGGCTAAAAATGACTAGCTGTCACCCGAGACTACGTCCGCGCGGCATTAAAAAAAATATAATAAGTAGCCTATGAGTTCTTCCAGACTATGATTTACATCTGTGCTAAATTTTATCGAGGTCCGTTGAGCTGTTCTGGAGATAACTCCAAACAAAAATCCATCCATCCATCTAAACATTCGCATTTATAATATTAGTAAGAGGTAAGATGAGACTTAAAATACATTTCGATGAGTTGATAATGTTTTTTTTTTTATTTTGGTTTTGTCTTTGAAATATCACGGTTTATAAACTGACTATGTAAAGAGGTCAGTGATTGCGTTATTTTGGAGCATTAAGGGAGAATTTTAAACTCCAACCTTTCTGGCCGTAAACATTTCGAAGTTAACAAAAATGTACTATTCTTGCCCTTAGCCACGTTTTCGTTTGCTTTGTATATCCAAACAAGCAATGGCTATCTACAAAGTGAAACATCTAATATATAAAATTCTCGTGTCACAATTTTCGTCACCGTACTCCTCCGAAACCGCTTGACCGATTCTCATGAAATTTTGTGAGCATATTCAGTAGGTCTGAGAATCGGCCAACATCTATTTTTCATAACCCCCCCCCCCCATTTTTTAACTGCGCGCGGACGGAGTCGCGGGCGACAGCTAGTTGTTTTATAAAATTTCAAATAAAAAGTAACGATCACGAATTTTTTTAGTATCTACATGTTTTTTAGTAATAAGCAGTACAAATCTTAGTTATATTGTTAATGAGAAAGTTTGGATGGATGGATGGATATTTGTTATTACGTACATCCAAAACGGATTGACGAATCTCGGTATTGGCACAGATACAGGACATTGTCTGGAAAACCGCATAGGCATTTTAATTATTAAGTTTTTTTTTTTTTTTTTTCATTTTTGCGCGGACAAAATCGTGGCCGAAAGCTAGTGCGTAACAAATCCAAAAAGTTGTCACACTAACTTACAAACTCTGCCTACCTTTCTGTAATATAGAATCTCTTTTAAGTTTTTAATAAAACAGCTTTAGTTTGTTTTTTGTAAAATATTATAAAAAAGAAATTTCATATGTGAACGCAAAACCAACAGAAGGATTTATCTGTTTTATATATTTAATACAATAAACATATTTGTACATAAATATAGTATACTTCAATTGAAAATTAAATAATTCGAGCGTACAAAATAAACAGCTAATTTGACCTTTATTTCGTATTTAATATATCACACATTCAAAATAATGTGTGAACACGAGTAAAATCGTTAATTTATTTCACAGTATACCACTGGGAACGACATGCCTACTTATTTAGTGCTAGCGGGTACAAAGCCTTCTCTTATCTAAAGCGCGAGAGAATGCGAGACAGGAGACACTTTAAAGCTTAAGAACTCAACTAGGGCTGCCAATTTACAATGACCCTACGTAGAAATGAATACTGGCGACTACAAAACCACGACCATTGCCTTATCAAGTCTCGATTAAAAAAACTATAATCCGGTAACTTAGACAAGATACGTCATATAAGATGGAAGAGGTGGCAGCCCTAACTTAACGTATGGGAGTCTTAAGTATGTTGTGTTTCATAGAACAAGTGCTTCTTGATCAAATTACTATTTGCAGTTGTAACAATATTTATTTTCTTCAGAATTTAATTAAATACGTAACCGCACATACGAAATTAGTGAAGTAACATACTTTATTTGAGATTTTTTCCATTGTCCTCGGCGGTATTTCCAAACCGCTACGACTTATGGTCCTTCAAGAAGCGAGCGTATCACCTTCTCAAAGGCCGGCAACGCATCTGTGATTCCTCTGGTATTGCAGATGTCGATAGTCGTCGATGAACACCTTGGTGTTCCCGTTGCTCGCTTGCCCCCTTCTCTTATAAAGAAAAGAAAATTAAATTATTGTTTCGAATTGTTTCAGGTAAACAATGCAAAAGAGGAAACGTCAAAGAAAAAGGAAACTAAAATTGTGTGGTGTGAAATGGACGATGATTTTGAAAATATAAGGGAGTGAAAGAAATGAAGTTTAAAATGGCTTTCCGTGCGCTGCGTCCGATAAATGGCGGACTTTCTAACAGACATCTGTTGGTTGTTATTCTATTCTTGTGTCAGACTATAGTTTGTGACAGTCAATGTCCGAAGTTTGCTGAAAAGCCTCTGGAGACGCGAGTTGAAGATGCTTCCATTGTTTTCAGGGCGGTTGTTATACAAGCACATTTTCAGGTAAGTTTTTCATATTACTTAATTACCAGATATGTTAAATCACGATGTGTAGGGGAAACTTTACATAAAAGCTACTTAACCGATCTTGATCCAAATTCATTTCAGAGGTACTCCTTACTAAAGTATAATTTGGTTAAATACAAACAAATGAATTAGATTTTATCGCTACTTAATTTGTCATAATACGGCTTAAGTGCTATCCATTTATATGTAGTACGGTGGCACGCTATCAAACGGTGACCTGAATTCGCCCAAATGGCGAAGCGATTGCTGCCCATAGACATTCGCAATTGCAAATGCGTTGCTTACCTTTAGTCGACGGAGGAAGAGACGCACAGAATGAGAATATATCCCCTTCCAATACATTCCCTCCTCCATTAAAATACTGCAGCAGCGGCACCATGCAGAGTTTGAGTGGTATTATGAGCTATCTTTTCTTTGTAAAAGTGGCATTAAAAATGACAAAGCTTCATCCATCTAAATTACAGTAGTTGTAGACGCCAGCAACAACATCATCTGTTGCATGGATCAGCTTGCCTGGTTAAATACCACACAGAAGAAATTTCCGCGTTTCGTCTGATGAGTGTGGTGCTGGAAGTTAATTTATTTCTTATCCCCTTCCCATCTTTTTCTTATAGAGGAAATTATGGGATTGAGATGGGAATTTATCGGAGGAGGGGACGAATAGGAAGGGGAAATATTCACTTTCTCTGCGTCACATCTGTAGATTAAAGGAAGGCAACGCATCTGTAATTGCGGACGTCTATGAGCAGCGGTCGCTTAGCTATTTCAGCGAATTCGATTTTGCCAATTTGTGATGTTAATTCAAGTTAACTTTTATAACGTATAAACGGTATTAATATACGACCCAATCTATTTAGCCAATAAAGCAAATATCAAAATAACAGCGCAAATCCAATAATGAACGTAATACGTTGATAAACGAGACGAATTATTACGTCACCGCGGAATGTGTTATGAAAACAAATTTTATTTTACACTCAAATTAAATGCAAATGCAATCAGCGTTCGTTATTCAGTCCTGCATTAAATCATTCCCGATGAGATCTGATTATTATTCCGCACACAATCACATTTATGAAATTAAAAAAGTACTACGGATTCGCGGTAGTGATTTGTTTGATGAAATACAATGTTTGAGTGTTTATTTTCTTTTGCTTTTACTTTTCATTAAATAAAAGTACTAAGTAAAAATTCTCGCAACTTATTTGGTACTCACAACTTACGCCTCTAACCCAGAGGGGTAGACAGAGATTACGGACCTCCATTTGGGGTGGCCAAACTATTTTATATTTTGAGGTTATATTTAATTAGCGTGAGTGTTCACTGTGATACCCTTAAAACATATTGTACAATCATTCTTAAAAAAACTACTCTATTCTATCTATTTTTTTTTAAATATGTTTTTGTATAGGTGAATCAGCAGTGAAAACCAAAGGTTAGAAATTTGATTTTACATATTGTAGCAGGAAATAAGTGTAAATTATTATTATTATTTTTTAGTTTCGTTGTAATAAAGTTATCTGAAGTAATATCAAAAGTGGAAATAGAAAACGATAGTATTTCAGTACTAATGGATTCTCAAAATATTTCGTTGTATAAATTTCTATAATGGACTCCTTTGATGAGCTTTATGCCTGGCTTGAAAGGGATTTTCCGCACCCTTAACTCTACGAGGTCCGTTATACTTATGCGCTACATAAAAATATAATATTTGTATACACACGCTAATCTAATACAACTTTATATGATTTGCCATTGGTTTCTGAGACTAAATTCTCTGTATAAAACATATCGTCGTCCCTGTCATTATCTTTGACAAAACGTAGATGATAAATACCTGGATGTTTTAAACGGGGATTTAGGTCTCAGAAATCTTTGTATTATTTAATACGTTTTATCTTCACAAACATATGACAGCTTTCGAATAATTTATAACGAAACGTGAAGAAAACGTAGACTTTTCTCAAAAATCTTAAATACTAATAAAAACACGGATGATTCAACTGTATTAAATAGGTTATCTTACTAATATTATATATGCGAATGTTTAATTGGATGGATGGATGGCTTTTTGTTAGAAAGTATCTCCAAAACGGCTGCACGGTTCACGTTGAAATTTGACATAGATGTAGAACATAGCTTGGAAGAACACATAGGCTGCTAATTATTTTTTTTTAATTCCGCGCGGACAGAGTCGCGGGTGACAGTTAGTATTATAATAACTATAGTGTTTTACTGTACAACTAAAATATACTTAGATATTAAGACAACAGTCTTTGATAAGTATCGTTCAAACCCCAAAATCTCTGAAGGCACTGAAATTACGATATCAAACTATGTCTAGCCGAATATTGGATACTAAAATTTAACAATCTTAATCTCTGCTTGTACATGTATTTTATAGGCGATACAAATTATTAGATTAATTCCAAAAGCTTACAAAGTGTTTAATTACATTAAATACAAACCTTAGATAGGTTATATAATGTAATGTAGTTGCGCAATTTAGTTATAACATAGTTTATTAACTTATTTTGTTTTTATAGTTAAGTAAATAAGTTTTTGTTTACAAAAATATTTTATTTATTATGATATTGAATCCTAGCTATCTATATAATCTTTAGCTCCTCGTGATATACCAGAAATTAATTTTATATTTTCTTCGTATTTAAACAATATACTGTACAAACAGTTAGCATCCCAAATAAACAGTCATCAGCTTTTAATTTGTTAATTTTCTTTCGTATTCTTGAATGATGTATTTAAAATATTAGTTGGTAATAAATACGTTTTTGTTTCAGAGTAAAACATTAGATTTAGCACTTGTATCAATCTATAGAGGTGGTGTGGAGCTGGCGTCTGTCAGTCAGTACTCAGGCTCCCCGTACAACACAACTGATCGGTAAGTCGACTACTCTGACAAATGTATTAAGAAATTCTCTTCCAAAAAAACCAATAAACCAATTTTTTGTGTTTTTTTGGTGATCCAAGGTTATAAACGAGCAAACGGTCACCTGGATTCGCTGAAATTACGAAGCGAACACTGCTTTTAGACATCTTCAATAGACATTTACATTTTAGTGACGGAGGTGAAGACGCACAGAAAGAAGTTATTTTCATCTCCGATGATTCCCCTTCTCAGTCAAATCCATTTCCCCTTCTGATCATTTCTTTATAAGAAAATGGAACGTGGACTATTAGACTTTTGGTACGAAAACTCATTAGACGACAAACAACACATGTTGTGTCTATGAGTTAAACGTTTAGAATCTACTCTAATTGATATAAATGACCACCTTTAAGTACTCTTCGTTCGCACGATTTTATTTCTATATACCCTATATGAAACAAAAGAATCAGAGTTAGTACTTAGAACCACTAATGAAGTTCGGACTCCTCCGTCTGTGACTTAACACTCATTCGAACTCGTGAGAGCTACTGAAGATTAGCGGAGAACTCAATTAAACAAACAAACTTCTGGGCGAGATCGCGATCCGTGTAATTAAATTTTCTCAGCAAAAGTGCTGCGTGATACGAATACTTAGCAGCTTTGTCACTCCACTCGTCTTACGTAACTTGACAAATATTATACTGATGTTTCATATTACACAATTAGTTTTATAACATTAATTGGATCATTATTTTATGTTTCGTTCTTCTTGCTGTCTTTGCATCTGGTTTGGTTTCTATACTGGTTGATCATATTTCTTGAACATCAAAAATACAAACTTCCTATAACAGAGTCGAAATGTATCTTAAAAAAAAAGAAGAAGGCTTGATTGTTTGCTAATTTTAAAATTCTGTGAAATTAAGCAAATTTCTATAAGTTTTTAAAATTAAAATAATTTTTAGGCAAGTGAATCTAAAAGTGAGTCCGCAAATAGAGGGATGCTTCAACTGGAGTATGGCTCCATCGCAAAGCGAGTTTATTATCTTCGCGAGGATCAGTGACCCAGCCGAAGACTTGGAAACGACGCCAGCAGACGGACCATGGCTAGAGGCCACCTCAGCAGCAGTTCCTTGGAGTTTAGGCGTTGATATAGCTATTTGGAATGCAGTCGGTATGTTCTTTAATATCTGAAAATACGTCATTAAAAGTATGTGTGTGTAACTAGCATTATTATGAAAAAAAAAAACGGATATCTGCCATACCACAGTGTTATAAAAAGACAAAATTATATTGAGATCTTAATATAATTACTAGCAATAGTCACAGGGTATTAACGATAAAGCAATATTTTGTAACTGATAAATCACAATGAGATATCAATAAAGTTATAGTCACAAACATAAATTTATTACCAGTTAATAAAAATTTTAATAAACAGGTTGGGCGGGTTGGGGAGAATGGGGCGTGTGCAGTAAAACATGTGGAGGAGGTAAACAAATCAGAAGAAGATACTGTTCAAAAGCATTGTGCGAAGGCTTTGGTGAACAAAGACGTTCATGTAACTCTTTTGATTGTACAGGTAATAACTATCAAGCTAAAGCAAACTTAAATATGACGTTTTTAATTTTGGCCTTAGTTCAGTCACTTAAAAAGTCTTGGTTAGACAACTTTTCACATTATCAACTTATTGAAGATAACAAATGGATAGAAAATTACAGACAGTAAATTAATATTAGGACCGACGAAAATTTCGAGGGTCGAAAGTTGAAGTTACGTGTGTCCGTAACATACACGATTTATAATTTTCAGACACTGATAAAATCGAAATTCTGAATTACCATAAGTTTAAAATTTGTTTTCATTATCAGTAACTTCGACATTTTAATATTCATAAATAAAATTAAACAAACAACTCCTACGTTCTTAAACCAGAGAGACAGGCAAAGTATGATTTATTAAAATACCAAATAAAATTCATTTGAAAGAATTCTAATTTTTATTTCTATTTGTAGTATCTATAAATCCTCTAGCGCCTGACGCTAGACGCAACTTCCATCCTACACAAGCCCGATGGGGGTCAGTTCCGGACCGGCCTCACGCATTCAGTCTGCGACCAAACTCTTACATATGGATTGCTTCTTCAGAACTCTTTGCCACTGGAAGAACTTTTCCGTCTGAGTTCACATTATTTGTTTCATTGAGATTAAGACCTGAGGTTTGTTAATATGGTTTTAATAATGTATAGAAAGCGGAACAATTTTCATAACTCGTAATTTTAATAAACAATGCATGAAAATTTTGACATCAATATTTTGAAATGATACTATTTTTAAATCCAAGAATATAAATTCTAGTAGTATTAAGCATTTTAATTTCCTACCAATCTATGCTACGTATAAGTTCTTTGAATGATTTATACTAAATCGATTTGTAGATATGAACTCGGAGGCATAAAAGTTTCAAGGGAAGCAGTCGTGAAATAAAAATATTCTCGAATTTCGTTTGACTAATGTTGTATTCGATGCCTTCGATGATTCTTTGCTTCTTTAACTAATACACTCAAATTCTTTTTTGCACAAAGTTCATTAATATTTTCATTCTCCGCCTTCTAAACTCCTAGTTTTTTATTTTTTATTTTAGAGCGGTGGTTACGGCCAAGGCACACTATTCTCGTTGCGGTCCCGGCGGCGGTCCGGCTCGTTCCTGTCACTCGAGCTGGCCGGGCGCGGCGCGGCCAGATTGGTTCACGCTGGGGCCGGCCTCTCACGCTCTATATATCTTGCAGTGCCATTGTATGATTTCCGTTGGCATCATATAGCTATAAGGTAATCTTAAACTTACTAATGAGTTCCAAATATAACGGTTGCTGCTTTTTGGGACATTGTTTTCTTTTTTCCTATGGTATAAAAATTTATTTAACCTTTTTAGTTATACAATACGTTATACCTATTAATAATTTCTTACGTTATACGTTTTAACATAAAAAAACAGAAGCTTTACAACGATAAGGACAGCCCTTTTTTATAAATGTTTTTTGCGATCCTAAATAATAGTGGCTGTTAATTCCCCAAGGATGTTTTGAGACAGAAAATTGTGCGATAAGCGAGTAGAAAAAAATGTCCTTCGCCTTACAATGTGAAGATATTGAAATAATTTTCCGTGTCCACGTGTATTGTTCTTTATAAATTGAATTAAATAAAATAAAAGCAATATTCTCGAAACAGTGATAGTAATATATCACTGTCCACAAATTTTACAACACTGACAAATTATTCTACAAAGTAGTTTAATGGTTTGTCATTAAATGAAGAAAAATAAATAAAGTAAATAACTTTTCGAACGTTTACTTATAAATATTACATTTATCAAGCGTGAAGCAAACAGTTAACATCATTTCTTAAAAAAAAAAAATCAAACTTAATTTTGCTTCCAAGTGAAAGAATCAAGTTTTTAATTCTGTTTGTTTTTGTGTCAGTGTTCACGACGATAATACGGTCCGTGTTTACGTCGACTGCCGTTGGCTAAGGACAGATGTCCTTGAGAAGGATGCTTTGGACACGCCAACTGACGCCGATCTCATTATAGGCTATCTTTTCTCAGTAAGTAGCAGTTTTATTAAATAAAATCATAAGCCGTGCACGAAAAGGGACATCGTAAATATTAACACAGACTGAGAAAGATTTTTCAGAGTATCAACTTACTTGTTTTCGTCTGTTTGGTATTAATATTATTTATTAGGTCGTTTGGAAACTCATTTCGTTTTTTCTCGACTTAGGATTCGTATATTTTTGACGAAGATGCACCACGTCCTGGAAGGTCGGTTGGAGATGATAAAGGCATTATAAATAAAAATGACTTTTCGAACAACCCAATATAAGGGATACATATATGTGATAGGCGATAGTTACTCTTTAATATTTAAAACACGAATTCCTTTTAGAGCAGAGAATAACTACACATGAAGAAAAATTGAAAAATAAACTGTGTAACTATACTTTGAATATAAAAAAGTTCAAGATCTGCTTATACTTTTAGGGTCTATAAGTTCTAGTGTATAAAAAATAACTTCAATACTAGATACAAGCATATTACTCTTAATAAAGCAATTCATTAATGATTTCATATCACAAACATTGAATACATTTATGTACATGAAATTACCAGTTCGATACAAAAGGGTATTACTTCCACGCAAAGCACACGCGGCTGGGATGGGTCGGATTTATTGCGAGTTGTAAAGTCAGGTTTCTACGGAATATGATTTTGAGAACTGACAGCTGATCACCATGCAGCCACGCACTCCGCTGCAATATTTATCTTTAATCGACCGTAGTAGTTTTACAGATGGAGCTGAACTTATCTGCGCTACCGGAGACTTGTTTCTACAACTTCTTATGAGCCAGAGAGTTTTTTCATTTTTTATATAGATGTCATGACAATTCAAAATTACGTACCACAGATATTGTTACGGTACAAGTCGGTAGGTTTGTCCTCATTCGCAGAGTCATGCACCGTGAAAACCAGCCTTAATTTTCAAATGTACGTTCTCGTAGCGGCAAACAATGATGTAATCCTCAATATAACCCTATTAAACGTGTTATTGAGCATTAATGCGACATAAACGACCGCATTTTGTGACAAAAAAAAAACACATACTCGTAATAAATCTATTCAAATTATTTTACGGAATTAAAGTTATTTCTATAGAATAGTATACCTTAAAATCGTTCAATAATCAATTAAGGAGTTTCTCGTACTAAGTCTATACTAAGAGTCTCCCTTACGACTCTGAGTGTGGATTATTCGAATTCAATTGATCCCTTAAATTTATAATAAGCGCCTGCGAAGTTTTGGTCAATAGCTGATATACGATATTTATATTTGCACAACACTGATCGTTGGTTTAAAATTTTAAAATATTAACCAACGATCAGATTCAAATTTCTGTACAAAACCTGTGAATCCCTGTTCAATCCCTGTCATTATCTTGGAAAAAACAGAGATATCAATATCATTTAAACGGGGATTTTTGTCTCAAAAGCCATGATTATAAATTTAAATATTGAATTGTCAAGAATTAAATTAAAAAGTTTTTTGAATTCACAGGGAGATCTCGAACAACTAGTGTTGGTTCCGAAGGCGGGTCAAGCTCACAAGCAGTGCTCTAGTCAAGTCGTAGGAGTGACCAGTTTACCTGATACATTGCAATTACCTTAACTGGTTTAATATACGCCCGCAGAAAAGTATACAACTGATCTATTAAAGTTGCAATTGTTTTACAAAATTATTTAAAATAAAAAATGTCTATTAGTATAATGAAAACTTATATTGCGTGTAAAACTGTTAGCAAAGTAAAGATGTAAATATCATACTTGTGTTTTAAATATTTCAACTCGTAATATACTTTGTTAATTTAGTAAAAAGTTTTGTTGAAATATAAAAATAAAAACATATTATAGTTGCATTGGATATAAAATATAATTATATATTTATCAGGCCTTATTGTAAATACTATTTGCACATGCTTTCAAAAAAATAAACATGATTGTTTTTGTAGTATTATAATTAAGAAATTAGTTTGTGTAAAAATAATGAAGTATTGTCAAAAATTTAATTAAACAAATGAATAAAGAAATGGCCTAGTATTGAATTGTTTGATTTTAAACTATTTTATGACTTTTCTTATGAATCAGATATCATCATTAACCTTCCCTTATCCCTATGGAGGGTCGGCACAGTATGTACTACTCCTCCATACATCTCTATCAGCGGTCATATCTGAATTTACCCCCTTACGCATATCCTCTTTCACACAATCCATCCATACTTTCTTTGGTCTTCCTCTACCTTTATAGCCATCCACATTCAATCTCATTACTGTTTTGTTTTTATGATTATCATCCCTCCGCATAACATGTCCAAACCACGCTAACTTTCTATTCCTCTATTTTTCGATAGCGTTTGGGAAAACGCACCGCAAGACCTGTACAGGCACAGGAGACTCATCGCAAGTGGGAAGTGGTAGTAATTTTTTTCTGTCTGATAAGTGTGCGTACCGGAGACTTTCTTCTAGTCCTCTTCTCCTATACTCAATTATTTTCCTATCCTTTTCCTATAGTCAATTATTTGACAACTTTATTTGCTAGAATAAAAACAAAAAAACATGTCTTTATTTTATTAGTTCTATATAAAAAGTACAATACATTTCTCAAGCTTTTGAAGTCATGTTAAAGGTTAAAATCGTCAAGGTTCATGTGAAAATGTCCTTAAATTTCAATAGCCATTACAACTGTAACTTTACTATCAATAGTAAAGCTTATTTATTTTTTATTTTCTTTTAAATCACTCATATAAAGCCGATTATATCTCGGAGTCTTCAACAATGCGATTTATTTGATCTCGTTTTCTCTCATAAGATCAGAATCTTTCAGGGAATTTCAATTACGATCGAGTTGTGCGTGAGTTGAATGCACAGCTTTGCTTATTTACGACTCGGACGTAGATTTAGCGTAAACTAGAACTGGCATTATGTGACTAATAATTACGACATATAATATAAACAAGCTGTCGTCCGTGACTTCGTCTGCACGGGATTAAATAAAACTTAATCTGTAGCCTATGTGTTCTTTCAGACTATGTTCTACATCTGTGCCAAATTTCATCAAGATCCATTGAGCCTTTCCGGAGATACCTTCAAACAAACATCAATCCATTTAAACACTCGCATTTATAATATAAGTAAGACACATGTTTACGGAAGCATCAGAACCAAACAAACGATGTTTTTTTTCTGCAAAACATTTTAAGTACTTAATTTAAATTAAATTTTAAGGAGGTTTTAATTTTAAGAGAGGAAAATAATTACTGTCATTGATCGTAGATATTTTTACAAGAACTACTTAACTTTGAAACTTGAAATACTTCAAATTTTGAACTTTGAAATATTGTACGTTATGTGAAACAAATCGTATTGCGTATACGAGCGGTACGTGCAAAAGACCGTCTGCAATTCAGAACGTGCAAATGCCCCATTTATTACTTTGAGTAGGAAATAAAACAAAGCTTTTATCGCTTTTACTTTAATACTGATATAACTTTTATTTATAAATAAATATGGATTTAATGGGTTAAAATGGAAAAATATATGTACCAAACATCAAGAAATGATGTACTCATTACTTTTTATACTACGAGTACATGTCGTTTAACAGTATTAGATAGCAAAGGAGCAAGCAGCCATCTGAATTTGATAACATAGCAAGCTGTTATCCATAGAAATGTGCAATTGCAGATGCGTTGCCTTCCTCTAATTGACATAGTTAGTTAAAATATACTCTTTCTGTGCGTCCTCTCTTCCAGCACAATCACCTCCCATCCCTACCCTTTTCTTTTGTTCTCCGGCACTCAACAGTTCGAAACGTGGAATTACTTCCATGTCACGCCTGTCTTTTTTGTGGTCGTGTAATTTCACAGACGCCGGATGCAGGCTCTACCAATATTAAACTGCTACCAACTTGCTACATCACTAAACGCTTAGCACTCATCGATCGCTTACAAGACTAGAAATATGAAGAAGACTTTTATAATTTATATAATCTTAACATTTATAAACCAACTAGGATTAAAAAAACTTAATGTGGTCTTCCAGACTGTGTTCTACATCTATACAAAATTTCATCGATATATGGGTCTCGATGAAACGTAGCCATTTTTGAGATACCTTGTAACAAACATCCATCCATCCATCCTAAACATTCGGATTTATATAATATTATTTGCAATTTAATATTAGTGCTTTGAAATATTGAATATAAGCGCAACTAGCTCAGTATATTTTACATTTTTATTATTTATATTATCTTATTGAAATTGAACCCTGGAGCGGAAAATAACATCTGAGACTGACATAAAGTAATGAACTACATTCGAGTAGAAAATAACATTTACATGAAACTGAAATATACAATTTTTCGCCAGTAATTGGCAAGAAAATCTCTCGCTGTTGTATAAATTTCATTTATCCTGGATTCCATTAAATGACTCGCAGCCTGCACCGGCTTTCTAGGGTTGATTGTTTAATTAATTATTTTAATAAAATTCAAATGAAAACGATATAATTATTAGCTGCTGGTTTGTTTAAGTGAAAATATTGGAGAATCGAGAACTTCTCTCTTCCCCAGTTTAATCCTCTTCCACCTCAAAACCTGCCCTCGAATTTTAAGTTATGAAACTATAAACTTATTTATTTTTTATATGGTGAATTTATTGAGTAATAACATGAAAAACAACACCTAAATTTTCCGGTAACGGTATATTTTTCCGGGTTAAAAAATAGTCTATTCCAGATTGTAATCAATTCCTTCATTCAGTTTCTTACATATTCGCATATTAAATTATAAAAACAGATAATTTTTGAATCAGCAAGCCTAAATTTAAAATCAAATTTTAATAAAAAATTGCTTATATAAAATCTCAAATTTCATTAATTAGTTGTTCAAGTGTTTTAAAACTGGCAACATTCTCGTATCGCGCTTCGAGAATTAGGTCACGAGTATGCACTTTTTCAGCCTCCAAGTTATATGAGCATACTTACTTGAGTTGAGGCTTTGCTAAATAAGCAAATGTCAAGACGTCCAAAGTATTCGATAACAACTTATGTGACGTCAATAAAGTTCTGTAACATGTATAAAACGCATAACATGTTACACAATTCTTCCCCTTGTAAATTCAAAAGATTTTTTACTTTATGAAGTTGTTCAAAAAGCTTTTATTTTTTATCTGATTTTTTGGGTACATTTAAAAAGTAACGTTTTATTACAATTTATTATTGCAGTGAAGCGGGTACTATCATTAATAATTTCAAAGAAAGAAACTGTCGTAAACAATATTCATATTGTTGGTTTTCAGAGAACTGTGTCACAAAATTATATAACAAATAATTATTTCCAGTCTTTTGTTCACGCAATTGGAAATAAACATTATTTTTGTATTTAAAATGAATTGATAATACAATTATTATAAATTAACATTGGATGTGTATTTTGTGAGCGTCGGTGCCTCAGGGTTAAGGCACTTTTTTTTTTTTTATAAGAGAAGGGGGCAAACGAGCAGCGGGAACACCAAGGTGTTCATCGACGGCCGGAATCGCAAATGCGTTGCCGGCCTTTGAGATGGTGATACGCTCGATTCTTGAAGGACCCTAAGCCGTACTGGTTTGGAAATACCGCCGAGGACAGACCATTCCACAACGCGGCCGTGCGCGGCAAGAAATTTCGCGAGAACCGCACTGTTGTGGAATGCCAGCCGTCCAGATGGTATGGAAGGTACCTGGCGGTCTGTCGGGATTGTATATTGTAAGTCACTTGACTTACAATCTGCAGGTCCTGGGTTCGAAACTCGCCATGTACCAATGTGTTTTTCGATTTACATTTGTACATTTATCCGACGTTCTTACTGTGAAGGAAAACATCGTGATGCAACCTGCACATATCTGAGAAGAAATTCAATGATATGTGTGAAGTCGACCAACCCGCACTTGGCCAGCGTGGCTGACTATAGCCTGATAGTTAACTTATGGTGGGTTCCGAGCCCCTCGATGGAGACGCATAGTGAGCTGATGATGATGATGTGTATATTTAATAGTAAACCTAAATTAAAAATATAAATTGTACAAGTTATAACACCGCTCTTCTCATAAATAAATGAATTTAGGATTCAAATATGAAATCATAGGTCGTATAAAATTTTTATGAACTGTCAACTGTTTATTCAGAAGCTAAGCTCGAAAATAAAACCGATTACTTTAATTTTTACCGACTAGTTTGCATGTGTATTTACGTCTCTCCCACATTCATAGATGTACGAATATGAACAAAGCGAGAGTGTCAGGACCGTACCAAACGAAAATCCGTAATCTCTACTTACCCATATGGGTTACGGACGTTATTTATATTATTTATTTCAATGTTACTATTTTACAAATAAATTTCATGTTACGTTAATTAATTATTTTATATTTATAAGTATGATATTCATAGAAAAAAGTATTCTATGAGTTATTTTTTTTTTTTCATAAATTCTTATTAGAAAATATATACGATATTAACTTTAACTTAAAAGAAATTTATCAAACCAATGAATATATTTTGAAGGATCAAAATTATAATAAAGTATATTTAATTTTGTTCTGAAATTGAATGGATTGTAATAATAAAAAGGTTTAGCTTTGGGCATCAAAGTTTTATTATATAGTATACTTCTTTCAGTTTTTTCCATTTAAGGTTTTGTAGCTTTATTTAGTCAAAGTGTTCTGTGAGGGAAAAATGTGGAATTATATTTCATAAAATTAAATTCCTTATCAATGAAGTCATGATGCTACGATGGCTCCAACGTAAATAATCGTAACTCCCAATATTAATATTTATACAACATTAAATTGATGTGATGAATACTGTTATCAGATAATTTCAAAGTGAAGTGAAGATAATTTAATTTTTTGCATAATATGTAATAATGTTTAATTAATCACAATAATTAATCTCAGAGAGCGTCGGTGGTTCAGGGGTTAAGCACTTGTCTTGCAATCAGCAGGTCCTGGGTTCGAATCCCGCCATGTACCAATGTATTTTTCGATTTTCGATTTACATTGTACATTGATCCGACATTCTTACGGTGAAGGAAAACATGGGATGCAACCTGTACATATTTGAAAAGAAATTCAAAAGATATATGTCCATGGGCGTCGATGATTACTTTGGTGTTCCCGCCGCTCGGGCCAAAAAAACCCGCACCGGGCCAGCGTGGTTGACTATGGCCTAGTCACCTAACTTGAGAAGGCTCCGAGCCCCTCAGTGGGGAAGTATGGTGAGCTGATGATGATGATGATGAATCATGAAGTTATCAAAATTAATGTGATAAAATAATAAACTGTTTTTTTATAACAGAAAAATATACTTTGTCCAAACTTTGAAGTACTTAAAGCTTTTAGAAATAGAATAAGCATGTAAAATAAAATGGGTATTTTTCTTTTCACTAGAAAAGAGATTTTTATCAGTGAAAGAAACTTTTTACTTTAAACAAACTAGAGTCAAGCTAAGGTAGTCATTATTCACAAGATTGCACTTTTTGTGCGAAGTGAAATGTTAAATTGTCTCAAGGTGCGCTGTTTTTCTTTCTGTCGTAACTGCAGTACGGTAAACGTAAACTCGACATTCATTAAAAAGTTCCAATTTTATTGTGAAATATTTCAAATAAATATTTGTCAATATTAAAACCCGATGTTGAAGCTATCTCAAGTAATACATCAACATAAATTTACATTAAAATTTATTGCAAACATTTCACGTTAGCGTATCGAATTTGCGCAACTGATTAAAGTTTATTTTTGGAAACAGTTTTGAGTAAGGAAATTAAAGTGCAATAAATAAAAAAAACCTAATTCAAAATGTTGCCAACACCGGAATCATATTAATATCCGTCGAAGAATTAAAGAATTAAGAAAGTATTGTTTAAGAGTTTTACCAAAAAAACAATTTAACCAACTAACCGTGGCTTTAACAGATATAAACTAACGCCATCTATTGGCTAAATTTTAAAATAATGATTTGAAAATTAATCACTTAAACTAAATTAGCTTTAAATTGATTAAGTATACTGGATGCGGGTAGCACATCGTGGCGATCTTTGAGATAGGATTATGTCCAGTAGTCGGCGTCAGCTGAAAAGAGGAATATTAAGTTATCTCGAATTTTAAATGCTTTCTTACTTTGCAATATACTCGATTAAATCGTATAAACATATCAACGATTTAAAAGAAAGTTAGTGAGTGTGAGTGTGAAAGTGAGATTCGAACACGTTTTTCACTAATTTCGAATTTTATTCCCAGCTTCTACGATGCAATACTACTAATAACACTACGAGAAAAAAATTAATCGAATGATAAAACACTCAAAAACGGTACAGTTGTGTAGGCTCTAGGTCATCACAAAGGAACCTATGCATACAAACCCACAACATAAAAAAACTTACATAATATTCCTTGCTATTGACTTCTAATATCTCTGTATTTTGTAAAAAAATATTAAGATTTTATAACGGGAGTGCAAAATTAGACTATTAATATGGGACAGTTCGTTATATGTTTAAGATTTATTTAATTTCTCAAATAAAACAAGAGGATCGCATCAACATATTCTGCTTAAGCCAGTAAAGATTGGAAGATGTTAAATTTCACAACAAATAAATAAAATCAGGCTGATCTTAGGCTGATTTAGGGATTGATTTAATATTACCTAAACAAGTAACTGTAATCTGAATACAATTAGGCCTTTCATCGTAATTCTATTGAAGCCACACTTAATCACACAAAGCAATTTCAATACAGAGAGATCACTTTGATATCTAGAAATCGATACCATCAAATTGTAGTGA
Source organism: Papilio machaon (assembly GCF_912999745.1). Classification (NCBI taxonomy): domain Eukaryota; kingdom Metazoa; phylum Arthropoda; class Insecta; order Lepidoptera; family Papilionidae; genus Papilio; species Papilio machaon. The sequence continues at coordinate 1,446,304 of NC_059996.1, read as the reverse complement.
GATAATATGATTCTTTCTGTTAGTTTCAAGTACAAATACTTTTTGTTATTCCTCTATATTATTAAAAAAAAACAACTATCTTTTTATTTCAACATACTGCAAATGTCTTTTCGTAATGTAAAATCATGGTTAGTGTCGATGTTGGTATTCAAATTCTGTAATATTCTTCAATCAAATATTATAAATTAAATTACTTTATTACTAGAAAACCGCAATTCCCCTCTGCATACTTCACCGCTTGCTCTTTGTAAAGTTAATATTTTTTTATCTAATCTATTTTTCCACACAATGTAAATCATTTTCACTTAACCAACTTGTTACCTTTAAATATAATAAAGTTGAATTAATTGTATTCGTTAATCTTGTGTTGATTAAAAAAAAGAATAAAAACTATACTAAGAACATTTTATGACAGTTATCGTGATCACTCGATAATTTTGAAAGCGTAGTAATTATATAAAACGATTTGAATATATTTTAAACGTACAAATATTATTTTAATATCATCAATTATAATTAAATAATTAATTTGTAGATAATTTTACAGAAGCTGGCAAAGTTATAATTTAATTAGATTATCTTGTAAATTTTCAGAACAACATTAATTTTGTTTCAACAACATTAATTGTGTTCAAGGCCTAAAACCGTAATCTTCGCAAGGTCTTATCTGGACGAAGTGATCTTACTATTCGAAAATTTAAATGGATGGATGGATTGATGCATGGATGGACGGATGTTTGTCACGAAGTATCTCTATAAAGGCTTAATGGATCTCGATGAAATTTGGTATAGATGTAGAACATAATCCGAAAGAACACGTAGAATAATTACGGTTTTTTTTTAATTCTGAGGTGACGGAGTTACGCGCAAAAGTTAGTAAGAACAAAAGTACAATTATTAAGCTATGTAATTATAAAAAAATGTTTATTCAGCTTAGATATATATGTATATATTAGTGAATTATATAAACATAGACCGCAAGAAACAATATACAAAATAGTTACAACAGAAAAGAAAGTGAATACAATTTTTTGCATTTTTGTATTTTCTTTTAGTGGGTTTTGTTTTAAAGTAAGTTTTCTCTTTATTTAAATGTATATTTTAAATGTAAATAATAAACAAATATTATTAATACAATTATTAAACTACAAACAATACTCATCAATAATTTTTATTACGCGTATCAACATGTTTCGGCTAATGAAATTATAGCAAAATTTTAATTAATATCGTGCCAGTATAGAACTCACTAACATCGGTGATAATGTGAATTTATATTAATTAATTACATTTATATTCCAATAACAGACTTGCAGAAAGAAGATGGTTTGGGTATTTTTTAAATAATTAGGTTTGTTTCCTTGAATTGGCCATAAAATAAAATAAAACACGAAATAAATAACCATTTGTCCGATTGATTATATTTTTGGTCAAATGGTATATTCAAGTTTGTGTGAATGTTTTCCCAACGAGAAAATTGCTCGGTAGGCTGATCGACTCCACAGTTGTACGGGAATGGAAAATACCTACCACATCAAAGGTCTCTTTTAAATACGAAAGAATGAAGTAAATGTTATTTCTAAATATAAATCTATCTATATATATATATATATATATATATATAAGTCGCGTTAGTTACATTTTTTATAACTCAAGATCGGTGGAATTGATTTAGCTAAAAATTGATGGGGAGGTAGCTTAGAACTAGGAGACGGACATAGGAACTTTTTTTTATCTTGTGTGCATTTTTTTATTCCGCGCGGACGGTGTCGCGGGCAAAAGCTAGTTTCATAATATAAATGTGATATTTTACGATGTCTTTATCTATTTGTACTCTTTCAAAGATAAATCTTATAGTAAATAGACGCTGTTCTAATCTGATCTTAAGTAACACAAAGGACAGTTGTGTATACACTTTTCCTTTAAAGAGTAAAAAAAAAACATTTCTAGTTTCTTTCTCGATACAAAAGACAGCTTAGTTTTTAATTCTTTTAAACTATCGTACTAATGGTTTTCTCCGAGTGAAGAATAATTATTTTTAAATTACATCTAGACAGCAAAAACTTGATGATAATTAAACCAACAATTTATTTAAGTATTAAAACTATAAGACAAGATGAAAAACGAGTGAATAATTAATCATACTAATATTATAAATGGATGGATGGATTGATGGATGGATGGATGTTTGTTTGAAGGTATATCCAGAACGGCTCAACGGATCTTGCTTAATTTTGGCACAGATGTAGAACATAGTCTGGAAGAACACATAGACTACTTATTACGATTTTTTTAATTCCGCGTGGATGGAGTTTCTGGCGACAGCTAGTATGAACATAAATAATATTTACTCAAATTAGAGTAGAACTTTACGCAGCAAAATCATGTCAACCATGAACCTTAGTTATTAATTGATTGACAATAGGCCAATTTTAAAAGCGTGAACTAATCTGGATGAAATTTGATACATACATAAATCGTGAAATATAATTGTAGGGGGTTGGAACAAGTTTTCCTCTTCACATAGTTAACAAATAACAATGACATAAATTTTCTTTTTAATTTCTCAAAGTGGAAGTCAAGGCAACGGCTAATAAAGTTAATAAAAGAACAGGAAAATAGACAGAATTTAATCCGTGCCAAGTCATTGTTGGAAAAGTTTAATCTTCCCATGTCGGTGTCATTTGTGGTAGAAACAATACTCCGTAGTAACTACAGTGTAGCGCGTAGCTACTACGGCGTAGCTCGAGTATATCCCGCACGGATACGCTCAGTATCAACAACGCAACCCTTTGTGCGGCTCGCATGCGAATCGTAAATAGAAAAGAGGGAAAACAACAGTAAAAAAATCTCGCAAGCTTTAATTTCAACGCATTGAATGGTTTGGCAGTGGCAATATTAATTCAATGCATATTACAGCAGTTTTTTTTTCAGGATTTTTTGGTAACGCCTTCTTATCATCCTTGAAAGTCAATTAATTAACAAGTTAAACAAAAAATAAGGAGCTATTGATATTACACTTATTTTTATGGTTTAGTTGTGTTTAATTTATATAAAGTGAAATTGAGAAGTTACTCGGAAAATGTTAAAAAAGAAATATTACCCAAACGTATTTTAGAAGAAAATATCATTTTACGGCTGTAATAGAATATTGTAGAGAGGTGCTCTCTTAAGCATGTAATGAGGTTATGAATCGATTCTCACAATATACTTCTGTAAGCACTTTTTGATAAGAACGATTTTACCCTGATATTTATACAAGTAATATAAAAATTATGGTATTATCTACTTACGTCTACAAAAAATAAAATGTATATTATATTGTTAAATAATAATATCTGTAGCTTTTAAAATAAAACAACTACACTTGATGAGCCAATTTTTTAAGATAATCTTAGTTGTCAAAGACCCTACAAACACAAGGTGATGTTTATTTTGGAAACCTGGTGGTCACTTACACAATACAGTTGTCAGAGAGGTTCGTACTTAGGCGTACGAGTTAACCACATTTCTGTCTGTCATTGCCAAAATCGCTTGTAACCTATTTTTCAAGATTGGCGTGAGAAAAGTAGCTGCGATATTCAAGGTGACGGAGTAAATCTGAACAGTTGACATGTAGTCTATACCTGAGGGACATTAGTAAAGTCATTAATGTATCGAAGTGTCTATAAATTTTGTGATGTCACGTTTTTCATATACATTTTGACAGATTTTGTTGATTCTAGTTTCTGCCGCTGTATTGACCAAATAGACGACTCGTATCGTCGCCATGATACGATATTAGTTTAGGAGATTTAAGTTGCCTTGTGTACGAAGTGACTATTGATTGAATATAATATAATATAGATAGCACTAGTTTTTGCTTTGAGATTTTCCAATGCCTTTGCTTCGTGTGATAACTTACTATATTTTTATTTTAAATTTATAATTTGTTTATCTATAAATAAACACAATGTTAATTAATTAGATCTCGCACTCTTAATTACACGCCCAAAAAATCTTATGAGTGAAAAATCTCCGCATGTGATATTTAGGTCATAAACTACATTCCTTTCACTAAAAATATAGATCTAGAAAAACTTTAGACTGTAGACAAATTACTTTAAAAAGAATAAAGACATGAGAAATTCTTGTAATTAAAACTAACAATTTGTCACTACGAAGACGACTTCTATTTAAAAAGTGTCTCTTGTGTGTACTTTGACGAGTTGCTCGTTTTATAAGAATTACAATAAAACTTTTTTTTTATTCAACATTTTCTTTGATTTAGGTCAAATATTTAAGGACCAAGAAGTATCTTTTCATTTTGACTTTCTTTTTAAAATGTTTATTAAGATCGGTATAAAATATTCATCGGTGATAATTTTTTTTCTTTGTTTTTTTTCCTCTCTCACCCACTTCTGGCCAAAGATCGGTACGATCGATTATTTCTAAGTGTGTTTAATCGATCATAAATTTCTTATAAGTTCAAAAAATATTAAAATTTAATAACCTTAACTAACAAAGATTTTTCTAAAATTTAAGAAGCAAAAGGATTGTATGTACAAGGCGTTGCAAATAATATTTCATGGTAGATTTACCCCTTAAAAAAGCCATATACGATATAGTTACAGCAAATGGAGGTAGCCAATCTATTGGAACTAACTGGACTAACGTAACGTACCGTCCAAGCTCCATTTTGAAAGGCTACTTCAGTTAAATGGCTCGTTGAATCGACTGAGCGCTCGCCGTACGACGCTCCTTGATAAATGAAATTTTCAAGCGATAAGGACATAGAAAATGTCATCTGAAAATTAAGTACATGTGACAATTAATTTATTTTTTTTTTATTTAAAAAAATGTACATTACTTGCAGCAATTTTAAGGAATAAAGTGGAATTTTCTCTAATTTTTGGAGATTAAAAAAGAAATTTATCTTTATAAACAGTTTGTTAAAATGTATAAATATATACACATAAAAAAAAGGTTTTGTGTTCATCTCTCTGACTGTTCAAAACGAATGGTAAAAAGTACATAATTTAGGAGTGATTTAAAAGTATGCAAACTTTTTAATTTCTCTACATAACTACGTTTTTTAATATAAATATTTCAACAAAAGATTCATATTTATTCCTTTTAATAATACAAAGCTATAAAACATTGATGTGTCTCCTACATGAGCAAAGTTGTACGACTCACATAAATCAATGCTCTGTGACTTACGAACTTTAGAGAGGCAATATATTTCTGACACTATGTCACACTGTCATCGGATATAGGCCTGAACACAGTAGCGAAAGCGAATTGAAAACTAAGCGAGGTGTAATTCTTATAGTATACTAGCTGTCGCGCTATTGAAACATTTTGTGGTATGGGCTAACGGAAAAAGAATGATTTTAAAGCGTTCGTTTTAAAGCAGCCAACGTCAAGTTTAAACGCGACGTTAAAATAGCGCACATACGAATGAGGGTTAGAATTATAAATTCGATTGTCCGAATCTCTTTTGATATCTACTGATTCTTGATAACATAAATAAGCCATACACTGGTGTCATCGGCTGGATTCATTTTATGTGAAAATAAAGTAAAATGATTAACGATAACAAAAATAACTACTTTATTAAAGAGTTGGTGAAATCACGATGATCGTATAGTGAATCAATATGTTACTACATCACTTATCGTTGGTTTCTGAGACCAGAATCTCTGTATGAAACATATTGTCATCCCTTTTACATATACAATATGTTTTAAACGCGGATTTCAGTCTCAGAAACCCTCAGTTAGATAAATAAATATTTTAAATACAATCAAAAGACTAATTGTTATTTTTAGCATTCGTTATTACTAAGTTTTAATTCGTTATTTAATATATTGAAGATTTCATATTTCAGTAACGAAATATATTTTCAACAAAGTTTAGTAAACTTAATCTTTTCTGTACCTTTTACCTTTGAAGATAAATTGGAAAATCACTCGAACTGGAATAATCTTAATAATCTTGTTAATGTAACAAAATGAAAATAATTTTATAGACGCTGAATAAGGGTATCTGTAATTTTACGTTAAAATTGTCGCGAAGAATGAATTCTTAGATATAAATTAACACATCTTACTTAATATTATAAATGCGATCCCTCTGGGATTGCGTATTTCCATGGGCGTCGATGAACACCTTGGTGTTCCCGCTGCACGTTTGCCCCCTTCTCTTAAAAAAAATGTTATAAATGCGAATGTTTAGATAGATGTTTATTTGAAGGTATCTCTGGAACAGGTCAACGGATCTTGATTAAATTTGGCATAAATGTAGATAGTAGTCTGGAAGAACATGGAGGCTATCTCTTATGTTTTTTTTTTATTCCGCGCGGACGGAGTCGCGGGCAATAGCCAATTTTTTTATACTTTTTATTCATAACATTTACTTTCAACGAGCAATCACAATTTAATAATAATTAAAAAATGTTTTTTTTTTTTTTTTTACTTTTTAATGACAAAGCTCGGCTGAAAGTATACAAAATTATAACTTTACCGTGAGTTTTCATTGAAACACTCATCATCTCCTTGACCTTGTCCCACCTACGTAGGGTCAGTGCACCTGGTTTTCGTCCTCCAAATGAATCTGTCTGCCGTCATCTCCATTGTCACCCCCTTCTTGATCATGGCATTCAGTGTTTTCATTGAAGCACTGGCAAAACTATGTAAAAACAACAGAAATAAAAATTAACAATTACTCGCACTGAGTTACGTCAGTGTGAACCCTCTGTTAAATTGTTGTGGGGATAAAACTCTTATTCATATTGTCACATTATAATTAACGATAGCTTTTAATGTATCAAATCTTTGTATATTTTGAACGTGTCATTATTAATTTCAATACATTCAAATATACCTAGCGGCGTATAATCCATTTGTCATAAACTCAGTTATCCTTCACTCATAAATAATGGATCGCTTAATTATTATTTAATTGCTTTCGATAACAGTACAAGTTGAAATCGGAAGTGTTGAAATGTAATTATACTCGTTCATTTATTAATGACGTTTCGATAATTGAAAAACCTATTTGACGGATTTGAAACAGAAAATGTTATGTTCTATTGAGCATTTCACTTTATAAAATAAAATTTTTTTGCAAATCAACAGTTTTTTTTTATATTTTAAGGACGCTGACCTCTGCCTTCAAACATCCTGACAAAATCAAAGAAAATATTTAGCATTCCCCATGTTTATAGGACATACTAATATTGATGTTTATTTATAAATGAGGCTAGCTGACCGTGACTTCGTCCACTTATAAAAAATACTTAAATACTTAAATAAAATACTAAAATGATAAAAAAATACTTAATTAGTAACGCCTGTGCGTTTTTCTAGATTATATTCTACATGTACGCGAGATCCATGCAGCTGTTCTGGAGATACCTTCTTTCAAACATCCATAGATCCATCTATGCAAACATTCGCATTTATAATTTTTCATATTCGTTTATTTACTTCTTATAAAACATTAAATATATATATATTTAATGTATAAAACATAATGTTTTATATAATATATATATATATATATATATATATAATAGTATACCACAGGCTGCGGAATCCCAGGACTCGAGCAACAAGCGATCAGGGCTGCCTAGACAGAAACCTTCTCATTATGCGCGCGGTTTCCAAAATAATTTTGTATCTGTCCATTAATCCAACTGTTTAGCAAGAGCTTCTTAAGATGTTGAGCATTTGTAACATAAGTACGATGTATTTACGCTGAGTGTTAAAAGGATATGAATCTGTACCGGAGATGAATCATATCAAACGGATGTAAATATTATGGTGTTTTAAAATGAATCATAATATGAGAAATACGATATAAAAGACCGTAGATATTATAATTTTATATAAACTATAAATTCTATAATAAGCCGATAAATCGATAATAACATTCCGATTGATGGAACAATGCAAGGTCAATTATCAAACAAACCGTGAATGTACTGCTAAGGATTATTATTGACTGGGAATAGAGGATATGCGATCAGACTACTCTGTGCTATGAGAGAAACATGTCTATTACGTGATTTAAAAATAAATTTAATTAAAAAAATTGAATAATAAAGTTTAAAATGTCCGTCATAATATTATTTGTGTCGTTAAATATTTTATTATGCGTAAATCAAAGTGATGCAGTGATTAAAAAACCTAGATATGAAGAAAAAGATGTTGGCAATTTGTTTTTGAAATTTGTCAGCGATTATAATAAGTCTTATAAAAATTACGAGGATTGGTTGGAGCATTACGAAGCGTTTATACAGAATTTGTTGTGGATCAATTATTTGAACGCTATACAAGATACTGTTGTATACGACATCAACAGTATGTCAGATCAAACTGCAGAAGAATCGAGAAGGATGTTTAATCGACTTTATGGTCGTGAGTGATAAAGAATAAGTTTGTGAAAAGTGTGACATAATTTGATACAGTCTTTGTTCTAGTAATTACAGTGTCAATCAAACTTAATGGTGGATTGCAGTTCCGCACGAGGCTGCTCAGATTTGGTTCTTATTTAACAATTTAGTTTCGTATATAAAGGGTCACATTTTCCTTTACCTTGAGTACGAGCTGCCATAAAGTTTGAATATAACATTCATAAACATAATAATTTTTTTAAACAATTAAATGATGCCTCGGTTTTTAATTCGAAAAGCGTTTAATTTTATAATATATTATAAATAGAACTAGCGATGTGATTTAACTTTTTTATTTCTGTGTTTATATCTTTTACACATTTATATCGTTATAACATAAATTGCGTTAAAAGGACTCTTAATAACCTAATAAGGAACCCGTCGCCTTTTATTTCATTATCACGGTCGCTTTTATGTCGTTACGTGCAATTAACTCGTTGGCGACCGTAACTTGACACTTTGAATTTCCTAGTATTGGCCTCAATTTATAATTTAATTTTTACAGCGACTGGAAAATATTACAAATATTTTTGTTCTTACAGTGATTAATTTCTTTTATTTAGTTACTTAACGTGTTGTAAAATGAAGAGGAAAAAACAAACAGGAAATTTTATTTTCATTAAATAATCTACAAATTGTTTATTAATTTAAAACACGTATTTTCAGCAACGACGAACCGTTTTAGAGACAGTTCTTTGCAAGGAATTCTGATGAATATATAACAATTTTTTTGAAGACTTTCATAGTCAAAACAAATAAAAAATTAAATTTCAAATAAATATTTATATTATAACTACTGCTATTCTAAAATTAAAATAAAAATCATTAAATTTAACTTCGTCTTTCTTTACATCAACTAAACGAACTATTTTAATTGCTTCAAGATATTTTAATTATAATTTACATAAACGCTAGACTTTTTATTTTAGTAGAGTATACTCTGACGTAAAAAGGCGTTTGGTATTCTTTAAAAACAGCGTCTTCCAAGAATAACGAACACCTTTTAAATATTGTTAATTTAATTATAAAGAAAAACTTTATTGTTATGTAGAATAATTGTCATTTTTATTTAAGTTCTAGAATGTTAGCAAATTTATCAATTAATCGACGTGACATAATCTAATATATAAAATTAAGTTTGTCTTTCTGTGTTGGTTTCTTTTCATTGAATATCGTCAGTCAATTTAATAATTATTACATCACAAATGTGCAGTTTACAGACACATTAAAAAGTTGCGTTCAATTGTTTATTGTTTGCTCGTGTCATTTCAATGCGTACGAAACGTTCATATGACTGTCGCTTTTAAGATGATTCACCGCCACTTTCCCTGACTGTACTTTAAATCACTGTTTGTCTCTTATTCGTGACCACCTGAATAAATTTAAAAAATTTGGCAGCATTTTAGGACACCAGAAAAGATTTGTGCCCTAAAAAGTCTTTAGCTTTCATTGACTGAAATGTGAATTTAGGCTTTTTTATTTTTTGACTACGTAGCGAACGAGTGCCAGATTTAACTAGTTAGACCGACAAGGATATCTGAACCGATGGGCATAATTCAAACTAAATTATGAGAGCTCACGAGCGCCACGTTATCAATTTTAAAAAGTGTCACAAGATCCTTGTTGTACTTTAGATTTTTTGTATTTACTTTTTGGAACGAAGTTCCTTATCGCGCGTTGTGAAAGGGGGCTAGACGGAAAAAATTCTTACGGAAAGTTGTCACGACACTTTTTTCTATAGTAAGTATGTTAACGACGAATGAGCGCTACTTCACCATGGCAACGATGTGACAATATATAACGAAAATTCATAGAAATAAAATGTAGTTCTTGTGAAGACTTAAGTTTTTTATTTATAGAATAAACATTGGTTCCTTCACTAATTAATACAAAGGAACTTCGTTCCATCCGGGTGTCCCTTGACACCTCTCAAGGTTTTTTTTGTTTCTTTTTTACTTTATGGCATTAAAGTCGATTTTATATTTTTTATATCAGTACTAACCGCGATAGCAGTAGCTCCTTCACCAGGTCAGATATCCTTGTTTAAATCTACTCGTATTTATGTATGTGACAACGTTGAAATTTATGCTCGCATGCACTCCAGAATGCTCGACGCATCCAATTTTCAAGATGAATGGATCAATTTCTTGGGTTGCTGGTGTTAAATTGAAATTGCATTTGGTGCTGTTGGAGGATTTCCAAAAATTAGAATACTGGCGTCTACAATACTTTATGATTTTTTTTTTTTTCAGTGTTGAGAAAAACATCTGCCAGTATTGATTATGGCAATCTAAGAAGGGTCAAAGTTTAAAACAAGTATCAAATTATTATCCCGTTAAAATAATGTTCCAGAAAAGTATGTCTTCTTTCAACAAAAGTTTGGTAAAATTATCAGTTTAGTCCCAAATAGTTGAAAGCATTTTTACCTTTCTCTCTTGATTTCTAAAATTGTTTACACACATATGCTAATAAAAACATCCCGACCACTTTACAATGTTACATTACTTTAACAAAATATTGTTAATGGAAATTTAAAAAAAAGAACATTTTACCTAAGAAAAAAGCTAATTATCCTGCCAGCAGTATTAATATTTATTCTGCACTAAAACTCTTTAATCCTGTGTTTTTTTACAAACCTCTTTTGTCAGTCAATTCCTTCCTTAAGCCACGGTTAGTGAGTACCCGCGTCCTTCATACTTTTAAAGCTGTGTAAAACAAAAGTTTCGAACTATATACATATTTAAAAGTTCCTGAAGCGTTGGAGCGAAACCCTTTTGTTATCATGACACTCGCAGTTTCCGAACTAAATTAGATACTCGAAACTTTAAAGTTGGTTGTTGTATATATTTGTTGTGTTTAGCGTTACAATATTAATAATTTTTTTTATAACGCACTTCTTTGGAATTAATTACGAAACAGGTCTCTACAAAATGACAAATACTCACGAGAGATGAACAAAGAGAAAATCACAAATAACCTGTAAAGAATCATCTAAATATTGAATTAAAACAACTCATTTTATTAAGGCAGTATTTAACTCGTCCACAATATATACAATAATTAGGTTTATAATAAAATAAAACATAATAAATATTTCTCTAGCTTTAATATTATAGTTTATTCAATCCAGCACTCGTCTCGAAGAAATCTTCTTTATTTAATTTAGGAAACGATTTAAAGAGAAATAAAGCCAATAAGTATTACGAGTAAAGAACAATAAAATGAAAAACTTACGCTTTAAAAGAGATTCCGCTTCTGGTCTCTGGTCCTTCACTCACACCGTAAGAATATTACAAGTTACTAGAGCATTCAAATGCTCGCATCTACGTATTGTAATTAAAGAGGGAATAAATATTATTGGACTTTTCGATTATTTCAGCATAGTTTTATAAAGTTAAGAGTTAATATTAGAGTAAATTTATTTATTTTTACTTATACATATTATTTTTACCTTAAACTATTTAAAGTATTAATAAGAATTCTATTACATAATATGTTTATTCATATTTAAACATTAATCTGTTCATACTTCTTTCCAAAGTTACTTTTGATAAAAAAAAACAAACTTTATTATTTTTTTATCAAAGTTATTATAATTTATGTTACGGTACGGTGTGTACGGCCGCCGTTTTAATGCAGGAGGCAAAGTTGCATCCACTCTAAAGAACGGATGAAGTTTTAAGAGCAATATAAAACCTTTACAACTGGACTTCAGATGTCTGCACACTAGCTTGATTTAGATAAAGAATCTAGTCTAGAAATAAAACTCTTTAGGTTTATGTAAGGTATACATTATGACACGGAAAGTGATTTTGAAAACAAAAACTTCCGAATGCAACACGAAAATTAGTAAAAGCATGAATTTATTTGTAGACTGGAAAGGCTAAGTGAACCGGTGGGCATAAATCAAACTAATTCTTACGAAAGTTGTCACGACACTTTTTGCTATAGACGAATGAGCGTTGCTTCTTTATGGCAATGACGTGACAATATATAACAAAAATTCATAGAAATAAAATGTACTTCTTGTGAAGACTTAAGTTTTTTATTCATAGAATAAACATTGGTTCCTTCACTAATTAATTGAAAGGAACTTCGTTCCATCCGGGTGTCCCAACACACCTCTCAAGTTTTTTTTCTTTTATGACATTTTCTATGTCTATGTAGGTTTTATATATTTTGTAACAGAAACCGCGATGGCAGTGCCTCTCTCACCGGCACAGATATCCTTGTTTGACTATAAATACCCAATACACTAACGCCATCATAGTGTATTTATTCTACCCTTGCTGTAAGAATACACCGATTCGCATTTCCAGAAGTCGCAAAAAGCTTTAGGAAAGCTCAAGAATATTTCTACCAATTCATAATTGATAAACAATTTTATGTAGTTTTATAATTACATTGTTAATATTGGATATTATACACATGTTATTGATTTTATAATTTTCTAATAGATGGCGTTAGAAACACAATAAAATTGTTATTAAAAATCTTCTTATTTAATAACGTAAAATAATATTTTTAAGATATATTCAAGAAATAAATTGAAATTACTGCGCAAATGCCCAAATTTTAAAGTGTAAATAATGTCGTAGTAAAGTATACCACAAAACTTAAAACAATGTGGGACAATACAGAACTCTCTTCGTTCGTTCTGATAAGTTTAAGAGTCACCGCATTTATATCTTTATCGTTGTATCCTTTTACGATAATGAAGCCACTGTTAGCTTACATTCTCATGAAGTTTACTGCTCCAAGCTCCCAGTTTACAAACAAAACCTTACGTAGCTTCCTATGTTATCAATTATCAAGTATATTTAAGCTACAGTCGCTAAGTTACTGAGCTTATAAACTAGTTATTAAAAAAAATAGTTGACTACCAATATAATATTCCGAGGTAGAATACAAATTAATGACATTTTACAAACGGTTATTTTTAATTAACAGAAAAAAAAATAACGGTACCTTTTACCGATACATTTAAAAGTTTAACATAGAACGGACAAGATTTCCTATCAATCTGGTAAAAATAATAACAGTAAATTCTGAGATTGAAGTTGTTCGGTTAACCAACTTGAATGGACTTGGAGATGGACTTATTTGAATGTATTTCTCCAGAAATAATGCTTCTTTTTATAATGATCCTCAAGTTAAAATACAACTAAGCGATGTACTTATAAAATAAAAAATAATAAAAGCGTAAAATGCCAACCAGTTATGGATTAACTGCTCCTTCGTTAAAACTTTCTTATAAACTTTAGACGACAAAGTTGAAGAACTGTTTTATCGACGTAGGAAAATACGAGTGTCTTGCAAACTTGATAAAATTATAAATTTCAATTATGTTAAAGAAGTCATGCAGCTTAATTTCACTCATTAAATCTAAAATAAGGGACTCTCATATTGACCATTAAATAATTAGACACAATTCTGAGGCCGTATGATTTCGTCGTTAAGGGCAGGATAAGCAATTGCATTTAAAGCTATAAGTTTTTATATCCATTAGGTTTATTTCTTGTTGACGCAATTCAGCGTTTATCAACGTATTCCTTTACTTTAAAAAATGTGGCATAAAAGACGTGAAATATTTACAATAATCATCAGTCTACCAATGTCTCCACTGAGGAGCTCAAAGCCTACCCTAAGTTAGGGTTGACTAAGACGTAGTGAACCACGCTGGCTCAGTGCGGGTTAGTTGACTTCATAAATATCTTTAGAATTTTTACGCAGACATGTGCAGGTCGCATCAGTGGATAAATCGATAATCGAAAACACATTGGTACAAGGCAGGTTTCGAACCCAGGACCTGCTCTACCGACGCTCTTCTGAGCCACAGCGTTACCTTTACAATGCTATCAAGTAATTTCAAAAAGCAAATTTCAGAAACCGAAGCCTTAGAAACATCAATCTCCTTGTAAACTCAAGCACAAAATACCTTTTCACTCAAATTGAGTTTTGTTGTCTAACTTCACAAACAATTGATACAAGTTAAAGGGGAAGGCTTTTTACGAGTACGATCTCTGTGAACCTTAAATCATTAACAATTGAAACTTAATTCGACAATAACTAAAGTATTTTTTTTCAGTCACAAGACGCAACGACGATATATTCTTTTGAGAGATGAAACATTTCATTTAATTTCCATTAATTCTCCGTAAAACAGAAGTAAAAAAATATTTTAACGGGGAATTTGGTATCAGAAGCCTACGATAAAACAACTATTAAATTTCGTTTAACTTTAGTAAGCTGAGATCGATGTTTCTATATACCCTAATTATAATTTAAATGGTTTTCCATTTAGCAATATTACTTTACAAAATGATTGCCTAAATTAACAAAATAATTTTCATGTGAAGCATCAAAGCCGGTTCCGCTGTACGCTAGTGGTTAATTATGGTGGTTACCATAGCAACCGTGGTTACGTTTAACAAAATATACATACATGATACTGGGGATGAAACATACGCATTTAGGGTGATCCAATTCTTTTAGTAGTTTTAACAATAGATGTCGTTACTTACTTATTAAAACACGGTGTTGTCTTTATTACCTGACATGTAAACTTTCTTTGAACCCAAGAACATCTATCGATTATAATTTTAAGTATTATCGGTTAAACACGCATACAATAAATTGTTTGTTCTGCGTCCATCATCCGGAGGAAGCAACAAAGGAAGTTCTCAGACGTTTTAACTTAACCTATAAACAGAGCACAATATAAAGTACTGCGTCAAAATCCCAACAGCTTACAAGAAATGAACTGCCTAATAAAGGACAAACTTGTGAAAGTTTAGTCAATGAAAACCTTAAGTCCCTCTTGAGGAACATAAGCCAGAATTTATCACGCTTCTTTGTGGAAAACTGGAGAGCTGTATAAACTTAATTGTTACTCACTCGTATTAGTTAAAGAAGGTTTAAGTATGGAAATATACTTGAATCTTTGATGAGAGTGAGGTAAAAATATGGCAATCTATCTTTTGTATTCATTAAAATCTTAATATTAAAAATGCTATAGTTTGGATTATAGATGGATGAATGTATGTATCTTCAGAACAGTTGCATGGATCTTAATCACGGTTTGAAAGAACAAATAGGTTAACAATAATCCCAGAAATGTGTACGGTTCCCGTGGGATACATTTGATTTATATATTAACTCGTTAACTCCGAAACGGTTAAACACAAGATGTGTTGACATTTGACAGTCATAGAACATAGCCTCGAGCCATAAGAAATATTTCGACTTTAAAAAACGAAACGAAAACTTTGTTTCCCTTTTTAGATAAATTTCTCCAACGGATGAACGTTAAATTTGTGCATAGAACAGTTTTACATAAATATGATAATGAATTTCTAACAATGATCGACCACTGCTATTATATTATTAAGTAAATTGGTTACAATGAAGGCGTATTTGATTCATTATTCCATATATCATTTTACATGTTTAATGAACTTTATTGAAATTTACGACGATGTTATTAATTTTTGCTTGAAGCCGTGCTGGGTTACGGGTATACGGCTTTTATGAACGTTCATTATACGGAAACTTATTAGTATTTTTTTCGTAGAAAATCTTATTTACTGTCTCCAAATGGCTATCTATATATATAAAAGAAAGTCGTGTTAGTTACACTATTTATAACTCAAGAACGGCTGAATCGATTTGACTGAAAATTGGTGGGCAGGTAGCTTAGAACCAGGAAACGGACATAGGATAATTTTTACCCCGTTTTCTATTTTTTATTCCGCGCGGACGGAGTCGCGGGTAAAAGCTAGTATTATAATATTTAAAGTTTTTTATATATTATATTAACGCTCGAAACGAATTTCATTTACTATTTTTTTTTAAACGATACATTGTTTGTACTAAAATTATAGTCTCAAACATACGTCAACGCTTTTATACCGTGACTTAGCACCAAATCATGGTTATTGAAACACTAACCTTGGCCCGCGACTACGTCCGCGCTGAATTAAAAAAAAAACTTCATAGCCTATGTCTTCTTCTATACTATGTTCTACATCTATGCCAAATTTCATCAAGATCCGATGAGCCATTCTGAAGATACCTTCAAACAAACATCCATCCAAACATTTGCATTTATAATATTAGTAAGAAATAAGATTATTATACAAATGCGAAATGCGAACTTTACTAACATACATACATGTTTATGGTGAAACATATCATTAATACACAAATCGTAAATAATATCAATCAACGGCGGTACTAGGTTTAAAACACGTGTTTAACTAAACAGTGTTTAAAGTTATTTGTTGAAGTAATACAGAAAGTGTTTTCATTGTTTTGTGGCGAGGATAAGTTTAAGAGGTACTTAAAACGTACGTAACATAAACGTACATCTTAGAGTTGTTAATGCTTCATTAGTAGTTGTACAAACAACCGCTTGTTTGTCCAAACTCAACCCAACTTGTTACATAACCGCGACTAATTAATATGTAGCAGTGCCACTTTAATAGGTCATATTTGACATCTATCAGTTAAAGCTTCATAGTGATGTGAGCTGTTTAAAAATATCGACTAAAGTGAATGAAACGATTCTTCAAACGTATGTTAGTCGAATTCAGATATCACGAAATATCGATGTTTTTCGTTTTATTTTTTGTAACATCCTTAGTGATGAAAAAGAAAAAGAGTCAAATGACGCAAAATTGTAAATACGTTCGATTGAAATGATTTCATTTAATATGTAAACGAAATTTTAAAAAAGGTCTATCCCTTTTTTAAACTTCAAAAAAACAAATGATATTGCCCTCCGTTACAAGATTACGTTGCTGGATTTTGAGTAAATGTCAAAGGTGACCAATTAAAATTCCCTGTGGCTATAGTAGGTATTATCTTACCAATTATAAATGCGATAGTTTAGATGGATGAATGAATGGACGTTTGTATTAAGGTTTCCTCAGAACGGCTCAACGGATGTTGATTAAATTTGGCAAAGATGAAAAACTTAGTCTGAAAGAAGATATAGGCTACTAATATGTTTATTTAAATCCGCGCGAACGTAGTAACGGGCAAAAACTAGTAAATAATAAAAGTAAACTAATTAATTATTATTTAAAAACAGTTGAACAGCGAAATTAAATAAAAGTTAAAACGCCATGCATACTATTGATACTTCTAGTTCTCTTAGAAGAGAAATTAAAAAATAGTCGAGGGTGTTTATTTCCTACCCATTAATTTCGAACTAAATAGACTATTTAATTTGAGAAAACTCTACGTGAAATCTGAGACCTTTCATAATTTTATAACCAATTTTAATTTATAACGAGATATATTTATAACAAGAGGATGGCATGGCCCAGCCCATAAAAAAAAAAAACAATTTTAATTCTACGAGCATGCGCTTACACTATGCGTGAATAGGAAACGTCCTGTATGTAATTGTGACGTCAATAAGCTAGCCCGAACTAAGCAAAGCTATGTTTCAGCTACCCCTCTATATCCTTATGAAAATTCAAAACCCTACGTTACGTGTCCATTCTACCGTGACACATTGTTACATATTAAAATCCCGCAAGAGAACGTACATTTTCAACATTTCAATGTTCCTTTAATCCCCAGTCGTGTAATGTTTTTAAATAATTGTATATTCACGTGGAAAAATATTCATTAAAATGTATTATTTTACTTTGATTTATTTTAACTATGCTAAAAATTATACTAACCAGTCAAGAAATAGGGTGAATTATAAATTTATTACTTTAATTTAAAATTTGCCTGATTTGTTAAATTTATCATTTCATAATGATGGTGCTCAACTGTCCAATTTAGCATTTTTTTAAGTTTAATTTATTTAAAAGTTTATATCTTTAAATAGCACGATTCCTCTTAAAACTACATAAATTGAATGTCATTAAAGTATTCGGGGAAAGCGGTTTTATGATAAAGTCAAATAAAACGTTACACAAATGGAATATTAAAAAAAATGAACTCAACAAATTACATTTCAAAGTTACAATAAAAATAATTTAAAGTTCTTCATAAAGACTAAAAAAATATTATAAGTTCGTCTAAATGAAATTTGATCAAAAATTGAAATTACGAAAATTTCTCTTTGTACCGGATTCCAGGAAATACAATCATTTTGTCGAACAACTCGTATACAATTTATTTTAAATTTCTTTGTGAATAAAATCAATTTAAGATATCATTTTGTGATTCCCAGAATATATATAATTACAAACTCACTCCCCATTATTGAGGGGGTTGTTTTTTAATTAACTATGCTTAATTTAAAAAAGAAAAGGAATCAATTTCCATATATTCTTAATACTCTATACTCTTCTTTCGGTTACAAAAACAATATCAAAATTAATATGATGCAGATTATCTGTATATATAAAAGAAAGTCGTGTTAGTTACACTATTCATAACTCAAGATAGGTCGAACTGATTTAGCTGAAAATTGATGGGGAGGTAGCTTAGAACTAGGAGACGGACATAGGAACTTTTTTATCTTGTGTGCATTTTTTTTATTCCGCGCGGACGGAGTCGCGGGTAAAAGCTAGTTAATCATATTGTTTCTTTTCTTCTTTTAAGAAATTCTCTCTTACGTTGAAAATAATCCCTAGTTAAATATTTAGATTAGTTTCCATTAACAGTGACCATAGACGTCAGCAACACCAATATCTGTTGCACGAATGGGCCGGCTCATCCGGTGCAATACCACAACACAAGCAAGCGTCAAGTGGAAGCCTATTCATAAAAGTATGGGAAGGGGAAATGGATTTGACGGATGGGAGAAATATAGGAAAGGGAAATATGTTTTTTCTGTGAGTCATATTTTCTATCGCTTGAAGATAAGCAACGTATCTGCAATTGCAGATGTCTATGGGCAGCGATCGCTTCGTTATTTCGGCAAATTCAGGTGACCACTTACTCGTTTGTCACCCTATAATATAAAAAAAAGATAAAAAAATCAGACATGATTCATCTATCAACTACGCATTAGAAAAAAAAAATTATAAAATGCTTCGTTAACAATGTACAAAGTAAGCCGGAACATTGTCACGGATTTTCTTTAAAAGGATACAAAACGCTGAGTGCTAAAAGACTTTCATTGCAAGACATTATTAATAAAGGTAACAAAATCAAGGAAATATTTTGTTGAAAAATTAACGAACATTTAATCCGACATCTCGTTAAAAAGAAGCGAGAAAAGTATTTAAAGTGAAAAATATTCCGTGATGGAAAAATCTTTTCGAAAATTTTAAGTATACACCTAAGTCTGTTTTAACACGGTCTTTTTGTACACGGTTTTGATATAACACGGTTTGAAAATTGAATATTTTTAATTTTTTTACACGATTTTATTCCATTTAGCACGATTTGAAATTTTATGTACTTAAATTTTTTTTGTCAAATTTAATTTTTGCGAAGTATGTTCATATCATAAAAAAGTATTTATGAAAGAAAAAAGTCTGAAACCATCGATAGTATCGATAGTTTGCGAACACTAGCTTAAAGATTTAAGTGAATTCCCCTTTAGCGCGTACAAACAATTTTTACTGGTCAAAGCAAATGTGAATAGCACTAATTTAGGGGAATTCCCTTTATGTGCATACAATAAAATTTACTGGTCTGAGCAATTGAAACGTGTTAATATTTTGTGAACTGTCAATGCAATAAGACGTGTTTGGTAAAGAAATTTTTTGCAGGCAAATTTGATTTTCCATTAAATTTAATAAAATAAACATGAATTCTTGTTCTTAAAAATTCTTGTTTTTCACTAATTTTAATAGGTTTTAGAGATTAGGAACAAATCACCCATTTTTGTATAAGATCAATGTCTTTTTTTACACGGTTTTTTATTACACGGCTTCTTCTGGAACCAATCTACCGTGTAAAAACAGACTTAGGTGTATTTGATATCTTTATTAAGTTTTTTAAATAAAAAATATTCTTTTTCAAGTTAAAGGTAAATTAAATTAAGTTCAAGTAAACTTAAAGTATTTTAAGGAATAATTAAAAAGACAAATCTATTTTATTGCGTAATTTTATAGAAGTATGTTAAAAAAAATTAGCATTTTTAATTAATAAATTTGCACTTAATATCTCTACTTTTTATTTAATTTTAATAAATAAAGTATTTTACAAAAGGAGAGAACCTTAGTAAATACTTAACTTTAATCATGGCCTGTTAATCTTTACACTGCAAATATTTAAATGCGATAGAGCCTTTTTAATGTTCCTTCCTAATTCCTCACAGCCTGAAGGTTTCTTCATTTATATTCTATAGCTGTTACCCGCGATTCCGCCCGCGCGGCATTTAAAAAACATAATAAGTAGCTTATGTATTCTTTCAGACTATGTTCTGCATCTGTGCTAAATTTCATCAAGATCCGATGAGCCGTTACGGAGATACCTTCTAACAAACATCCATTCATCCATCCATCTAAACACTCGCATTTATAATAATAATATGATTTTTTTATATTAGTATATTACGTAAATAACAAGAAATGTACTCTGTCATAAAAAAAAAACATCGTAAGTCTAATATAAAACTTTAAATTACATTCCAAAAACGAGATATTCAGCGAAATAATTTTATTTAACAGACTTACTGTTGGATAACAAAATTAGGAGTCAGCGTAAAATATAGCAACCGTCTGTTATTCTTAACACGGGCTTGTGCTGAGTGGGCTTCATTGTAGAAGATTATAATTGAAATAATCAGCAATTTTGTTGCCGAATCTCAAAAATTTACCTTAAAATATATACGAAAATCCTGAACCTTAATTGGAATACCTTTATTAATATAAGAGGTGATAATATCAATTATGTTTAGTTCATAAAAACGGTGAAAATTCTCTTCGATAAAAAAGAAAAATTCGTAAATTTTTCAAGACAAAAAAACTGTCTTTATACCAATCTAAGGCAGTAGTCAATCATGCCTAGAACTAAGAAAAAGAAATAATAGTAAAAGCTCGCATTACCTAACATTATAAATAAAGATTTCGAATAACGTTAGGATTTAAGGAGAACAAGAAAATTTACTTTGCCGTCCTCACGTAAACTTATTTATATAATAAGGTGACAAACAAGCAAGCAGCCACTTGAATTCGCCGAAATAGCGAAGCGACCGCCAGCCATAGACATCCGCAATTGCAGATGCGTTGAGTATCTTTAATCTATAGTGAAGGGGACGCACAGAAGCAGAGTATTTCCACTTCTTATGCGTCCGCATAAATTAAAATTAATAATGTCATTAGTACTCCGGCACCACACTCATCAGACGAAACGCGGAATTGCTTCAACTTAACGCCTGTCTTCTGTGTGGTCGTGGTATTACACCGATCGATCCGGCCCATTCGTGCACCCAACAAATAATGTTGTTGCTGGATCTCAACTGTCATAATCTTTACTAAATTGCTTATATAATCTTACATATATTGTTACAAAGTATTATATAGCTACGTTTTTTTTCACGTGCTAACGATTGTTATCATTACGTTCGATATTATCAGAGCATCGCATAAAAGTCCTAGTCACGTGCGGCCATTGAGGCCGGAGACGCGATCAAACTGCTGATAACGCCCTCTATCGATCATTGCTGAATTACATTATATCCTTCAAGCTACGTTGGCAGGATAATGTCATTAGCTGCTACAAAATAAAAAGTACACTCACCTGTTATTTTATGTACGTAACAATTTAAAAAAAAAAGTACAAAATTAAATTTAAATTTTACGATTTCAATAGTAAAACGGCACGAGAAATATTTTTCAAGAGAATACTGTTTATGTTATATTACTGTAACACGTGAGACATAGTTTATTTCTTCAAATAACTAAGAGTAAAAATGTCGTCTGTAATTTTGCGTACATTCGCAACAGAAGTGTTATAAAAGAGAGCTTATAGCTGTTTATGGTTTAGACTAAGAGCCATATGAGCCCGGCCACCTCAAGCTCGGTAAAACTGTTAATGCCTCTTCAAGGCAAATAATGCTCAATCATAAAAAAAGAATATGGAAATGTAAAATAAATAAAATTTAATTTAAGTAGACAGTAATCATCGTGATATTATGCTAAGTACCGCGCTTGGTTACGAAAGTTGTTTTATTACGAAATGCTAACAATGATTTTAACTGTTAAAGAAAAATTCATTCTGTATTCTTTTATCGAAAAAGTGATTCTTACTTATTTTCTATAATTTTAATAATTTAAAAGCTAAAAACTAAATATAACTGATCACATTGCTTGCTAACTTGCTCACATAAAAAATATTTTCAGGACAAAAAACAAGTTCAAAAAGCATTTTAATTAAAGTCGCATTTTTTAAACCGAAGCAGCTTTTGAATTGTGGTAATCTGAAACTCGAATTTATTTTTGGACTTTTTTAATAAAGTAAAATTTGAACAACAGCACGACGAAGTTAAATCAAATTATGAATTTTCGATAATAAACGACATCATTAAATTTAAAACTTTAGTAGCGTCGATTTTTTCTGTACTAAATTTATTCTGTAATATTTCATTCATTTATTTACTTATTGTCTATGTGTATACATTTTATAAAAACTAGCTGTCGCCCGCGACTTCGTTCACACGCAGTTAAAAAAAAACTTCATAAGGGGTATGAAAAATAGATAGTAGCCGATTCTCAGACCCACTGAATAAAATAATATTATAAAATTTCATAAAAATCAGTCAAGCCGTCTCGGAGGAATATGGTAACTAACATCGTGACACAAGAATTTTATATAATACGTATAATAAAAAAATATATCATTTAACAACATTTGTATAAGTATTATTATTAAAATGATTAGTGAATTAAGAAGTATGTGATTTTGTATTTATGTCGATTCTATTACAATCTTTTGTAAGCTAAACCATTGAATCGATTTTAACGATTCGATTCGTATTTTTCGATTTTATTGATTATTCAATAATTTTGCAATTATTTTTTTTTTTTAAAGTAAACACGAAATATTTTAATTAGTTAATTATTAAGTAAGAAAAAGTAAGTAAGTTATAAAATACGCCAAGATTTTAAATTGGTACTTCATTTTTAGCGACGACAGTTTCACTGGCAGTTTGCCTAAATATAACAGGATAAAAGTTGGAACATTTTCAAACACATCTGATAATAAAACATATGTTTTCAAAATTACAAATTCAAATTTTTAATTTATCCTTTTAAAATTTATATATTTATGACTACGTGTCTAGAACAATGTACAGTCAGCGCCTTTCACGGTGTTTCATTTATAAAAGTTACCTTGCAACGAGATATACTGAGCCCCTTATACAAAATAACCAATTAGGTAGTAACTAGTCGTTTGCGCAACTAAACGACGGCAGGTTTTCGTATCGACACATTTAAAAGTTGCGTCTTATCGGTTATTGTTTTCGCATCGTCAAATCAAAGCTTATGAAACGTTTAAACGAATGTCGCTTTTAAGATAAAATACGTCGAGATTCCTCGACGAATCTTAATTAAAATAGCATTTAGTGGACGCTTAGTTCTAGCTAATTTTAAAACGTAATTTTAAGTGATTATCAAATGATTTGATAGGCATCTTATCTAAGTTATCGTTTTTATACATTTGGTTAAAATTTTCTCGATCCAAGAAGCGCAAAAGTACGTGAAAAACCTTGCTCTCTAATTTAGAGGCGACCGATTTGATTCCCATAAAAATAATCTGAATAATCCTGTTTTTAATTCTATTCCTGATTAAGGATTGATCGTTGGGTTCGATAGTTTATCTACTATATTAGTCTATTGCTGACTGTGTTACTGAACTAATTGTTATACGTCTGCTCTGTATATTAAGGTAATGTCTAATGACTTATTCAACCGAACTGGCTTTAGGTGGAAATTAAATAACGTTTAGCGTAAGCCCCTTATGTCATCGTTAGAGGGTTAACCGAAGTCGTTTTATGCGACCGTTCTACGATTATGGATTGTTATCCGATGGCGGGACGTAAAAATATCTTTTTTTTTTCACTCGTTTGTTGTAAATTCTACAGAAAGTTTCTGAACTTAGTTAATATTTAATCGGACTAATAATTGGTTTCCGATACCAAAATGTCTATTAAAACATAGTTAGCTCTATTTTGTCAAAGATATTGACAGGGATGACGAGATGTTTTAAACTTTTAGTTAAGGTAAATCTTTTGTTTAATAAATATTTGAGATTTTCGAGTTTTGATCATACTTAAACAACTATAAAATTACCACTGTGTAAACTATTGCTAAATCAATAAGTTATTTGGCTGTAAACTTTGACTAACAATTATTAAGTTTTTAATAATAAACTATATAAGTTAAGTTTAATACTAAAACGGCTAACGTTGTGACAGTTTAATTAATAGTTCGCATAATGAGAGATCAAAAGAGAGATGTTTAATAATAGTAATGAAAGAATTTCAAATGAAAACTTTAAACTTTAAATTAGAATATATTTACTTAGTATTTCATTTAAAAAGTACTAGGAATGAGTATTAAGTACTAATATGCTAGTAGTACTAAGTATTTCATATCCTTAAAGGTTATTTTATCTATAAATTTAAACCGCTTTTTCACTAGTGCATCTATCCGTGCGATTATAACCCAGCACGGTTTCTACTTGTAAGAACCAAGTACACATGTCCACAAGAGCTACAGTGCGAATACTTGTTTATTTGAAAAAGATTTATCGCGTTCGCCTACAACATAATGAATTTCGGTATACAGTCAGGGCTCAAAAACTTCGATAACCATCACAATGTTACTTTTTTCAAGACAAAAACACAAAATTGAACACAAACACATAAATTTACAGACCACAGAGAAGCTTATAAAACAAAACCGTTTTGCATCGTGGATTTTAAAGTTACCTCGTGCGGATTACTTAAACAATAAAGTTTGTTTTATAGCTGTTGCTAGCGCGTGCTTTGGTTTATTACTCCTGTAAGACAACTCGGTGAAACTTGCTCACTTAGTTTCATTACAAACTTTGTACTCAGCGTACATAAGCTGGAATACAGATTGTCGAATAAATTAATTTCAATAAGTGATCGTGTTTCTTTTTTATTAGATTGAAAAAGATATAGTAATTAGTAAGTTATTTCTGAACACAATTACAAACGAGGTGGTTAATATTTTAGAGTATTTAATTTATTTTTTTACAATACATGCATTAATTATTTTACTAGACCAGTATGGTTGACTATGGCTTAGTCACCACTAACTTAAGGTAGGCTCCGAGCTCCTAAGTTGAGCCATACATTAAGCTGATGAAACATGTATTAAGTGGTCTATCCATGATAAAAATATAAGTGCTAAGACAATTTTATTTTATCAACGGTTGTTAAAATCTAACTAAGCATAATAAAGTACTATTTAAAATAAGATATAGACTACATAGATGTATCACTTATAGATATTTAATCCAGAGAAAAAATTATTCGAGCGCAATTAGACAAAAAAATGAAATAAAATCTTCATTATTACCATTTTCCATGTACGCTTTTAACACATGTTAAAAGGGACGATTACATAAGCGACGTCATTGGCTCCTTAAATACAGAGAAACCTTGTAAAGGAGTCATGGTTATGATAAAATGTACAATAAAAATTTAATATTATTATTATCAAGATTTCATGTTCATTTATCAACTTATTATCTATGTAATATATTTTATATAAATACTAATAAAATATATTATATAAGAAAAGTATACCACCGGCTGCGGAATCCCATGACTCAAGAAACCAATGGTGAGGCCCACAGAGACAGGAACCTCCTCACTATGCGTGTTTCTAAAATACCTGCTTTTTGCATCAGACCCTTAATCCAACTGTTTAGCGAGCATGTTTAGCATTCATCGATACGACTATCGGAATAATGGTAGTCGATTTCATACACCACATGGCGATAACTTCGTAAGTGAAGTCTAAGTTTTTTAGCAATTTTATTATTATTACTATTATTATTTGAAATACAGAAGGCATTACGAAAATCGATTCTAAATTACACATCAAACATTCCATCTATAGGTCTCTCTATGGTAGGTATATACGAAACGTATTATTCACAAGCAATACGTAATACTTAGTGTTTTTTAAACCGAATGCAGTGTTTATTTTTCCTTTCGTCAAAAATGTATTGGCAGCAAGGCCGCTGTATTTCAATCACTAGTGACTTTTGCTGTACGTTTGTTTTCGTGTAATATTGTTGGAGTCCATCAATATACCGTGTATTTGTTTTGCAATGGATGTGTACAAAATCTCCTATGTGTCGCCCGCAACTCTGTTCCCGCGAAATTAAAAAAAAACTTAGTAGCCTAAGTGTTCTTCCAGACTACGTGTTACAACTATGCCAATATTCAGCGTGATCCATGCAGCCATTCTAGAGATACCTTCTAACAAATATCCATACATCATCATCATTATCATCATCAGCTCACTATACGTCCCCACCGAGAGGATCGGAGCCTACCCCAAGTTAGGGGTGACTAGGCCATAGTCAACCACGCTGGCCAAGTGCGGGTTGGTTGACTTCACACATATCATTGAATTTCTTCTCAGATATGTGCAGGTTGCATCACGATGTTTTCCTTCACCGTAAGAACGTCGGATAAATGTACATATGTAAATCGATAATCGAAAAACACATTGGTACATGGCGGGATTCGAACCCAGGACCTGCAGATTGCAAGTCAAGTGCTTAACCCCTGACGCCACCGACGCTATCATACGCGATCCATACATCGATCCATCCAAACTATAATTTAATTAATATTAGGAAGATTATGGCATCACTGTAAGGTTACAAATATTTAATTAATTGCTGCAAAAAATGTATGCTATTTGACGCTTAAATCCACATTTAAAAAAGTATTATATTCCACTTTTCTATGCATACTATGATAGAAGTCAATGCTCTCATACTTGTATCGAAGAGCTTCTTGAGACAGCTTTTAAAGCTCGATCACGCGTAAAGCTCTAGTATAGCCATGTCTCGGTAACACAGCGTCATAATAAAAGCTATACACTTATTAAGGCAGGTGTACACTAAAACATTTTACTGCGGCGAGAAAGCTGCGATATTTTATATGCAAAAAACACATGAGAATGATATAGTTGGTTCCTACTGCAACCATACTTCTTATTACCTTTGAAATAACTGAGGTAACAAAAATGTTTTATACAAAGATTTAAAAACTCTACAATCTGTTAACCTACGATGATCAAATAACTTGTGATTTTCGAATAAGTCTTTTTCTTAGTTTTATTGTTAGTACACCAAAAATGTTTTTGAAACATTTTGTTAAAATTCTATATTTTTAGCTACGTGTATGTTCGTAGTATGCACGCACCTTAATACAATTCACTTTGTGTTACGCCGCCTAATTCAAAGTAATTGATACAAGCTGTTTGATACGTTGTATCAAAGCCTGAGATATCAGATGAGCTTACTTTGAGCATTGTATTCATCGTTACTGACATTCACCCATTGTTTACAGACAATGTGACATGACACATCAAAAGAAGATTCAAACGAGGATATCTGAACCTGTGAAAGAGGCGCTGCTATCGCGGTTGGTTCTGTGAGAATGTATACAAAATCTACTTAGACATAGAAAAAATACATGACATCTCGAGTACAACGAGGATCTTGTGTCATTTTTTGACGTTGACAGAGGAGGGCGCCAGAGAGCAGTCCTAATATAGTTTGACTTATGTCCACCGGTTCAGACATCCTTATCTGTCTCTATCTTACTCTTACTAATATTCGAATGTTTAGATGGATGTATGTTTGTTTGAAGGTACCTTCGGAACGGTTCAATGGATCTTGAAATTTGCGCAGATTTAGAACATAGTCTGGAAGAACACATAGGCTACTTATTACATTTTTTTTTTAATTTCGAGTGAACAAAGTCGCTGGACTGCTAGTATGTTATGAAGTTATAAAAAATAAAATAAGATATAAAACTTAATTAAAATAAAATTTACTTTTTGGTATGTACTAATGAATGCTTCACTGAGCTAGAAATGTATCGTAAATATAATTACATCACTTATTATGCAACGCTGCTCAGTCATTAAATTAATATTTTCTTTTCCACTTTAGAAGCGAGGAAACATTTCCAGGAAAGTTGAAAGGCTTTCACGACAGAATAAATCCGTACTAATGGTAATGTATATTCTCACATGGATAAATATTTTATTCACGTGAAGATTGCGTGTAGCATGTGAATAACTAAAATGTAATGAAACAGATTTTATTTCATTAAAAAAACTCTATATCTCTCTTTATCTTCCTGCCTATATCTTTGTCTTTCTCTCATCTTATATCGGTTTCATCTTAACTTTACTCTATCAGTGTTAAAGAATATTGATAAAGCAAGCAATAGAGGTGGATACACATTTTATAAATTACTAGCTTTTACCCGCGACTCCGTCCGCGCGGAATAAAAAATAGAAAACGGGGTAAAAATTACCCTATGTCCGTTTCCTGGTTCTAAGCTACCTGCCCACAAATTTTCAGTCAAATTGATTCAGCCGTTCTTGAGTTATAAATAGTGTAACTAACACGACTTTTTTTATATATATAGATTATTAGTCTTTCTGTGGAGGGAAACATTGTGGTGTTACCAGCACTTCTGCGTGAAATACAAAAGATAAGTGTGAAGTCAAGAAACCCACAGTGGACCAAAGTGATTGACTACGGCCTAATCATACCTAAGTTAGGATGTCAAACTTAAGTTATCAAGTTATTCGGTGGAGGCTTATTACATCTGACGAACAATTTGATATTTTCCATAGTTTAACAAAAAAAAACTTACAGATCAATCAAATCCTGAGTAACATGTTGTATAGAGAACATATATTAGTGCGCTGAAAAATGTAGTTTATAAAAGCCTTTACATTCCATGTCTATTTTTACCATTCTATTGGAATTCAAACTTTTACCAATTTAAACTAACATGGTCAGTAAAGACAATAGTTTTTATATGCACGTGCTAGGATATCAAAATATTGCTACAATTTTTTCACACGTTGTTGCAATGTTAGGAAAATGTAAAAATAAATTTTCAAGTATAAAAACACGTTTAAACACTTTTTAAACGTGAAGTTATTTAACGATGTGGTTTTAAATTTCGTAATTAAATTAAAATGAAACTAATAATTTGTAATCTTGCTTTTCGCAAATCAAAATATTTTTAAATGTTCACTTTGCCATTTTGTTTTCGAAAGTTATTTAAATTCAATTTATTTGTATTTAATATGTATAGAAGCAATTAGGAGAAGTTTTAGCACAATGTCGCGATGTATTGTAAGCCACGTTTGGCAACAGAATTGGTGACTTAACCACAACACCGTCGCCATTTTGGATGCTGTATTAAGACAGAATCTACATAGAGTAAAGAAAGTATAAAATATTGTATGACGAAAACTCGACATGAAAATATTACACACGAATTGCAGATGTAAAATATATTTCTAGTGTAAACTTTAAATGCGATGTAAGAAGCAAGTTTTATTTTCTTAGTGTCCATATTTTTAAAGCGTTTTCGTCTGTCTTATGAAAATAAAAAGAGAATATTTATTCAAGACTTTAAACTTAAATTAAATTTCGTGCTTGGAGACTTTGTTTATGTTTAATTTCATAGCAAGCAAATTTAAGAATCACCACATTATACGAATTGAATTACAAACTTAAAAAAAACATAATAGACACGACTGAATGAACAACTACTACAAACATTCTTTGTTAAAAAACTATCAAGACTATTAAAGAGGACTATTTAATTCAAAATTATATATATAAATCTAATTAAGTCGTAACCAATAAAAATTCTTTATTGTGACTGTCCACTGAATTTTTCAGTTTGTTAAATAATTTTGTCTCCGTTTAAATTTAACGTTAATTGAAATCAGAGTGAATACAGATGTTAATATTTAAATATTCATTTAAAATAAATGTCTCTTCCAACACTTTAGGTTCCCGATAGCAAAGGCTCGCGGTCGCTTTGATGACGTAAATAGAGATAAAGTAAACCAAAACGCTCGTGTAGTTAAGAGTTAACTGATCAAGTTTATTTTACTTATTTAGATTTAAGTCTCGAATACATTAGAAAATTAACGTTGGAAAATGAAAACTATTTTCCACAGATGAAACTACGTTTTTTTGTGAACTTAAATGTGACATAACATCTGGTCTTTTGAGAACTAATTAAAAACAAAAATGTTTAACACGTAGTTAAATCAAACCGTACATCCAATCAACTAAGTAAACCACCAAAAGGTAATGGTTATTTAAGAATTGTTGAATAAAAATATTAAAATTTTTAGCCATATAAAATATCTAATTTAGAATTCGATATTTAAAACATGATAATTATGAATAAATTACAAACTGCCAAAAAAAAATCGATAAATATACGCACAGTTTCTACTAGAAATGAACGCCATTATTCAGTTAGGCTCCAACACATTTATCATAAAAAAAATAATATTACATTATTACATTACGGCCTTTTAGAAAATGTGGGTAACATAGGAACAAATCTAGGTCTTTTTCAAACTATTTCAGCTCAACACATAAAGTAAAGCTTGCTTACGTATTACTGTATACATTTTATCGCACTTTCAATTCAACAAGAATAAAATGCATTTTACAATCTACGTCTAGTTTGTTTAGCATTCCAACCACAAGAAAATGTAACCAGCGCCATAAGTCCACTTGATAGATGTGAACTACAAACTTACCCACAACTGCAATAAAGACACAAGTCTTGTCGTCTAAGATAACACAATATACGTTCATGAAACACTTGATATTAATACACATTAAAAGAAATATATTAAAATATCGTACTGTGATTTGGTTAAAATATAGGTTATGAATACATTTTTTACATGAAAAATACACAGAAGTAATTTCGCTGTGTTAATTTATCTAAGATATTATGTATTTATAAATATCTCAAATTAATTCGGTAAAATAACTTCTTAAGCGTTGTAACATATTCACTAAGTACATACTTTGTCAGGAAAACTTACCGGGCAAGTTTCTTGAAGTTGTATCACTGATATAAACTTAAGTACATTTAGAATATATAGCTAGTCATAAAATAACGTTATTATGATAAATTTTATATAAGAAGAGAAACAAAATATTAAAATCATTTATAAAGACACATGTACTTCTACGTCTACGCTCAAGTCTACGACGACGTAGAAGTCTACGGCCCTTCGTAGACAAGCCAACGTAAAACCAGGCGATTTTGGTAGCTAAGGGACGCATCGCTGACATTTTGTTCTTTAGTCATCAAAGCCAGTCGCTCGCAACCTGTTTGACAAGCAATCTTGAAAATCACAGCAATCTTTCACGTTTCATACGCGTTTTATACGTGAAAAAGTTGCTGTGATTTTCAAGAATTCTGAATAAATATATACAGTTAAATGTAGCCCTTATACCTGTACTAAAGGAATAGATGACTCTCGTCGACGATTCTACGTTTTTTGTACGATGCGCGTGCTACGCGATACTCGCTGCCTGAGGATACAATATTTGTTTCGAAGATTCGCATTGCCTAGTGTACGAAGGGGCTACGTCGATTTATATGCCTACGCCTAAGTTGTTACGTCACGTCAAGACATATCACGTCTTACTCTCAAAAGAAAACAAAGTTAAAAGTTGTTTGTCATTTACTTTAACACATTAAAAGTTACTGCTGACTTTCTTTATATAGTGACCGAAAAAATGATAATATCATCGCATTCATCTAATTCCGTACAATCCTCTGGCCGGCAGTAAATCAAACTAAAGCCGGGTCCCTTTTCGCCAGATAATGCTAACCTGAACACATCTCTTCTTGATATTTTTGTTATTTCACGAATAGTTTTTTGAAGCTGTTGATGTATTGTCTTATAAGAATTATTTAGAAGCAATTTAGGGTTTTACTCTGATATTTTTAGTCGTTTTATGGATATTAATGGTAACTCTTAAATAGACAAAAAGATATATAGACAATTACATAAGAGGAATTATGTAAGTAACCTTTGTATGAAACCTCGGATTGTTACATTAATAGTATTTTAAGACAGTTCATTTTGTTCAAACTAAAAAGTAATTAGAAATATGAAAAACATTAAAATTTCAATGCTATCCATTTCGTCGAACACTCATAGAGATTTGTACACAGCAATAAAAACATCCGATGGATTATACATGAATGGATATTGGATTTAAAATCCATTTTGTTGTATACAGCTTAAAGTTCTGATTAACCAGATTTATGTAGGATATCTTTTTTTTTATTGTTTCACGTTATTTTAAAATAAGATTAGATTATAGTGTGACGGAGAATGGAACGACGTAAAGACGGTCGACGATGAAAACGTAGTAGAAATAAATAGAAAATAAATAAAATTAACGACGATAAAATTTTAAGAAAAAAAAAATAGCCGACTTCATAAAAAACAATCTCAAACAAAATGCACTAAAAAGTAACAAAATAACATCATGAAAACCCTCGAAAGTAAGAAAGTTCTCTTCTTTCTTGTAACATTTCTACGAGTATATTTTTTAATCATTGTTATTTCGCAGTCGGTGTCGGCCGAAGTAAATAAGTGACATTTTATATTTGAGATATCTTAGACATGGTTACGTTTATGTCCCTACTTAGGCCTAATATCTTTCGATAAAAATATTGGAACGAAGTTCCTTATCGCGCGTTGTGAAAGGGGGCTAGACGGAAAAAATTCTTACGAAAAGTTGTCACGACACTTTTTGCTATAGTAAGTATGTTAACGACGAATGAGCGCTACTTCACCATGGCAACGACGTGACAATATATAACGAAAATTCATAGAAATAAAATGTACTTCTTGTGAAGACTTAAGTTTTTTATTCATAGAATAAACATTGGTTCCTTCACTAATTAATTGAAAGGAACTTCGTTCCATCCGGGTGTCCCTCGACACCTCTCAAGTTTTTTTTTTATCAAAATCGGACTACCAGGGGCGATGTTTCCCGGTAACACACGTAAAAAAATACAGTCGAATTAATAACCTTCTTCTTTTTGAAGTCGGCTAAAAACGAAGTTTTTAATACGAGCCACCCTACAAATATGTTTATTTTATTTAAGTAAACAAACCCATCTTGAATTATAGTATTGAGATCATTTATCTAACTTCATTGATACAATTACATACATTACATAACATCAATAATCAATAGAGCATTTCAGTTAAATTATTGCACCGTAAATGTATTATTGCGCTGATGAATCAATTAATCATGCAAGACTAGCGTTATATCATCCTATACAGTAAACTAGTTGTCGCTTGCGACTCCGTCTGTGCGGAATTGAAAAATAATTAGTAACATATATGTTCTTCCAATATATATTCCTTGAGAATACTTCTAACAAATATCCATCCATCCCTTCATTCATTTAAACATTTGCATTTATAATATTATTATAGTTATTTGTTCGTAATTAAAAAAATATTTAGGTATTAATTAGAAATGTTCTGTTAAAATATAGAATTTTGTATAACTCTTTTGTGGTACAATCCTCGCTTTGATTGCGTTCTCAAATTGTACACAAGCAAAGGATAAGATCAAACGAATTTTGAAACAAGGAACTCGTAATAAAGAGCAATGGAAAGAAATGAAAAATGTATAATGTAAATATATCTTGGAATTGAGAAGAAATTAGTGAATTGTAAATTACATTTAAAGTAAAATATAAATGACTATGCGAATTGAGGATTAAATAATTTCTCAAATGTATATAACTAAATCACGAATATAGGTTCGTCAAAACAAATAATGTAGAAGATATGACCTTTTTTAGGTTGGCACCTTCAGATTCTCTGAACCTACTAATGTTGATAGGCATCAGAGATCGTTCCACAATAACAATTTTATTTAAAAAGATAACCATAAGATAACATTTCTATAAAAAAAATAGTTATACGAATCATAAAACTATATTTGATATCCTAATATTCAAACAATGCTGCCAACTAGTAAGCAAAACATTACCACAACAGTGACAAATTTGCAAAGTCAAGGGAATTGAAAACGTGATTGATTTCATGTCGGCTTTGTCGCGACACCAACTTTGTGAAACTTCTCTCATCGGAGTAAAGTTAACAAAGGACGTTCTCATGTTGAAAATTAACGGACATTTTAATACTGGTTCTTATGACAAGTGATTGATTACGTTCAACATCATCTTCTTAACTTTTTCAATACGAATCGGCAAAATATATACTTATTCTTCTATAAATCTCTATCAGTGATCATATCTGAATTGATTCCCTTCTTACATACCCTTTTTTCACCATCTCAAAGGCTGGCAATGCATCTTCGGATCCTCTGATATTGCAGATGTCCATGGGCGTCGATGAACACCTTGGTGTTCGCGCTGCTCGTTTGCCCTCTTCTCTTATAAAAAAAATCCTTTTTCACACAATCCATCTACACTTTTTTCTGTCTTTGTCTACCTTTGTAGCTATCAAATAAAATCAAATTACTTTCTTGTCTATGTGCCCATCATTTCTTTATCACTGACATAATTTACAAATACATACACAAATATACTCATTGATTAATAATGTATTCTTAATACTTCTTACCTTAAACCTTATACAACCTTAATCACACCTTGTCGAATTGAGTACTCTAACCTATGTTACTTAACTGTCAGAGTCTGAGACCAAAATCTCTGTGTAAAAAGGTTCGTCATCCCTGTCATTATCTTTGGCAAAACAGAGATAATAATGCTTTAAACGAGGATTTCGATCTCATAAACCCACAGTCAGTCACGCTCTAATGTGTTTCTGTAACGTGTCAGAACTAATACAAATACATTTTGATCAAGGAAAATGTTTGGCGCAAATAACAAACATATATGATTACTTTTCCCGTTACTTCAAGACTTTTCCTATTGTTATGCTATCGAATATCGAACTGGAGTAATTTGATAGTTGGACCTCGACTTTATGAAGTGTATTAGTGGTTCATATTAATGTGAATTACACTACCAATTTGTGAAAAGCACATCTTTATGATAAATTAACGTCCATATTTTTATTAGTGATTTCGTAAAAAGATTACACGGTTTCCATAAAAGTTAAATACCGTCAATAATTTGTTTATGCCTACTTTTAACAAGCAATAAAAATTGGTTACTTACAAAAACCAAGGAGGCTAAAACTTGATGTTTTTGAACTGTCAAAAGGATACAGAAAAAAATATGATATACGATATTTAATGACGGCTTAAAAGGCGTGTTTCATTTATTTGAACCTGTAAAACCCTATAAACATCACGAAATACCCCTTAGTTTTCCCGATAAAAACAGACTATGTCTTTTATTTATACTGAAGATAGAAAAGACCTCATTGCAATGAAAAATGAACAAACATCAACGTAAACTTCCAAATTTCCGCTGCCTTTAAATGAAATTCACCATTTCTCGACTTAGCGGTGGAGGAAACATCTTCAGGAAACTTGCGAGGCAGCGACGATTGAATAAATTGTGTCAACGGTACTGTAAGAGATTCGGCCAGGATAAAATATTTATTCAAGAGGAAATTGTTGTATGTCGCAATGGCGCAACGTAAATTTTAGAATTTTATGGTGAATGCTTTGAAACCAATTTCTGGCTGGTTTACAAATATCCTGGATGTTTTGATATTGTCGTGAAACATTTTCGTATATATATTGCTACTGCAAACTTTGACAGAATATTGAAATTTTATTAAGAATAGATTATTAGGTAACTGGTACAAGATGCTTATTGTAGAATAGCAATAATATAGAAAGTATTTAAAGAGGTAGTAAATGATTATCATTTTAAAAATATTTTAATTACTACTATATCAATGAAGATAATTGGAGTGTCTGTATGTAATATCGAAAAATCACATTTCACAAACATGATGTATTTTCGTAGCTAAAATGATAATTAAATTTTTAAAACTTTTGTCGAGGCACTTGATTGTACGAGTAAGTGCCTCCTTACTTAATTATATCGATTTTAAGGTTTACAAATTTAAGTATAAAGATTTCTTTGTTGTGGACGGCGGCCACTCGTATACAACTTATTGTTCCGGACGGTTTCAATTTGAGACGCGGCGAGCGGGCGTCTGGAGCCTACCCCGCTCGCCGCCTTCTAATGCGCGTGAGCTGTAGGATTGCCAGTGGTCACGGCGCAGACACCGGGTAATCTCAGAAACAGTTGAACTGATAATGGAAGGTCGCTTATGTATGAGAGAAGAACAAGTAATTCCGAGCTGACGTAGTTTCAGGCAAACTCTAGTTTATAAATACATTTGCGATGTCATGTCAAACTGCTTGATAATTTATGTTCATATTTGCTGAACGAAGCGTAAAAAATAAAATTGTAAAGTAAAGTAGAGTAGTAGAATTCAAAACTCCTTTTCACGGTTCAATAGTTTTTCCATTTGACAAACTACACCGGTGTTATATAATGCGGAACATTTCTGAATTATTTCATGAAATTTTATTATCTACATATTTTGTAATGTCATGTAAATGAAATTTCTGTATTCGGTACTTCCCTTGCACCAAATCCTGCTAAATTGTTACATTTTTAAGGCCTAATAGAGCAATGTTACTCGTCGTTTTTATATATTTGCAAGTACGTATGTATTGATACTTATGTCGGCTATTTAAACCTGTAGTTTAAACTGACCAATTTTGAAACGAGTAAATGATTTGATTTCTAGTCTGGAGTATGTTAACGTTGGGCCAAGTTCATTTTTTTTTTTTAATTAAGGTATATACTAAATATTACTAATATTATAAATGCGAATGTTTAGATGGATGGATAAATGGATGATTGTTATTAGGTATCTCCAGAACAGCTAAGCTGATCTTACTGTTATTTGACATAGATGTAGAACATAGTCTGGAAAAACGTTGACACATTGGCTACATTTTTTTATAATTACGCGCGGACGGAATCTCTAGTCTAAAATAAAAAAGCAAAAGAAATTACGTAGAATCTGTTCGGAGGCGCTTCAATTTGCGGCAAAGCAAAACAAACAGCTCACAGCGAGATCCGATGTAATCATAGCTCAGGTCGCTGCGACATTGTTCACGGAGAATTTCTACCTCAAACTAGTTCTATTTTCACATCTCTCTAATAGAAAAGTAAAAGTAAATAAAAATGTATCATCCTGTATTAAATTTTTTACGTAAAGAGATCTTTCGATCCGACTTAGAAGTACTTAAAAGACAACATAAATGTTTTAGATATCTTAGCTGCTCTTAACTTTACATGCGTCGCTGCGCAGAACTCAATTTTGGCGTAGCAAGCAAAGGGTACTTAGCCCGCGTCCTGCTACGCCAAAATTGGCAGTGACCTCGGGGCTATAGACTATTAATTATTAAATACATCATTGTGTGCATTATGCTGATAAGCTAAGTAGGCATTTAAGGTACGCTCGTGTAGTTGATAAGCCATCTAATAGTTTCCATTACAATTAAACTCCATTGTATTACTCTAATTTGAAATTATAGCATTCGACATGGTCACAGATTAAACAAATCACTGGTATAAAAGGAAACGAAACGTGCAGTATTGCAATTCAAAAACATGTCTCTCTTAAGATGTGTGTTGTTCTGTATAATTTTTGTCGCCATTTTGGATACAGTTCTTTGTAATAAACCTCATTATGATTTAAAAGATGCTAGCGATTTATTCGCTGAATTCAGACAAAAATATAATAGACATTATGCTTCGGATAATGATTTAGAAGCTCATTATGAGGCTTTTGTGACAAGTTTGTTGAAAATAAACTATTTGAATTCGATACAAAATTCAGCTACATATGACATCAATGATTTCGCCGATATGACTCCTGAGGAAATTAAACGACATTTGGGTGTTCTTACTGACGTAAGTTTTTCATTACAATATTCCTTTTAACATAGTTACTTATTATTTGATAATAAGGTTATTTTCTTAAGTTATATTATCTAAACTAGCTGTAGCCCGTGACTCCGTCCGTGCAAAAATAAATAATAAAAAAAAAAAAAATTAGTAGCCTATGTGTTCTTCCAAACAAGATCCATGAAGCTTTCTAGAGATACCTTCTATCAACCATCCATACGTACATTCGCGTTTATAATATTAGTAATATTGTGGGTTCGATTCTCGTGCATTAAAGTTTTTTTTTTATTATTAATTTATTTTTAAGTTATTTACATCATCATCAACTATTATTTTTGTGTAATAATCAAGTTATTTGGTGCTTTTTAAATTATAAAATACAATGCGTCCCCCTCGACTACGTCCGCGCAGAATAAAAAAACCTAAAATGTAGCCTATGTGTTTTTCCAAACTATGTTCTACATCTGTACCAAATTTCATCAAGATCCATTGAGCCGTTCTGGAGATACCTTCAAACATTCATCCATCAATCCATCTATGTGATAATATTTATTACTAGCTTTTACCAGCGTCTCCGTCCGCGCGGAATAAAAAATAGAAAACGGGGTAAAAATTATCCTATGTCCGTTTCCTGGTTCTAAGCTATCTGCCCATCAATTTTCAGTCAAATCGATTCAGCCGTTCTTGAATTATAAATAGTGTAACTAACACGACTTTCTTTTATATATATAGATTATCACATATTATTACATGCGACCATATTGTATTATGTATAGTGTGCTATATTGTTCTCATGTAAGTGACTTTTTGTTTGTCTTTTTGAGAATAAATTCTTTAAACCTAAACCTAATATTCTATTACAGGAACACTTTCAAGTGAAAACCAAATGAAAAGTTTGCAGAGAGTATACACACATACGTATGGTTTATGAGAAGTCAATAAAAAATAACAAAAATATTATAACGGTTTTCATTTCATGATAATCCTAAAACGATTTCTAGTTATTTGATAGATAATTCCAGAAGAAAATATTTACGTAGTTTTAAGCTAGTTTGGAAAAAATAAAACATGAAATGCTTCTATTAAAGTATTTAATTTCACATATTGAAGGACGAACGAAGGTTTCTGTCACCTATTAACTCGTAAGTAGATCAAATTGCGAGCGCAAATTGCAAAGGGACCCTACGGCAGGCAATTTAGCTCTTCTTAACCTTAACAGTATGGTAATGAGACATTTCAGATGAAAAACATGTTACGATAAAAATTCTAGAGGTTTTTTTTAAGTAATTATAAATGTATTTACATTTAAAATTAGGTCACTGTTTTTTAGTAAATTTCATTTACGAATAACACTTTTGATGTAGAATAAACATTGGTTGAGGCTCTAATAGATGTAACAGCGCCATCTATTGTCTGCGTATTAAAATAAACATTTTAAAATTAATAATTTAAACTAAATAAACTATAATGGTTTATGTAACACTTAATTTTTTTAGGATATACTCTAAAAAATGAAAAAATTATAGCGAATTAGATATGAACTCTTTTTTTTCACTACATTTTTTTTCAATTACATCTCACAAGCCACCCATGTGAAACCGGGTCTGGTCACTAGTTCACAGTAACATATCACCATACTTATTCTGTTTATTAAGATCCATATTATATTCCACATTCGCGTATAAACTCACTAAAAACGTTCATTCCCACGTATTCGAAGCGATAAAGAGTGCCGCAGCTGTTGCTCTGACAGACCCACTATAAACAAAGGGACGGTCGCATTTTCACTTTATTATCATTCATACTTTACCCAACTAAATAGACGTCGAAAAATATATATTTTTTATATCATAAGGTGGCAAACAATCCGCCACAAGTATTCGCTTTAATATCGAAGCAACCGCTGCCCCTAGACATCTGCAATTTTAAATGCTATGCTATGCCACAGAAAGAGTTTTTTTCCCATTCAACTTTTACCGTTGGTTTCTGAGACCAAAATCCCTGTACAAAACATTATTTCCTCTGTTTTGTCAAAGATAATGAGAGGGATATTGATATTTAACGTTTTATACTGGGATTATGGTCTTAGAAACTAACGATTAATGTTTCAATATAGTCAGTTTTCCTATACGGTTTAGAGAAGAAATAGAAAGTATAAAAATCTCTTTTACTTTTAATAACCTACAATGTCCCGTCTTAACCTACCACAAGTTTTGACAGTATTTCTGGTTTGATAATTTTTTTCCCATCTGTTATTAATATAATATTTACGCGCAAGTTAAATGACAGTCGTACATTTAAAAAAATACAAGCTAACTTTTACAATATCGTTTTTCCGTGTTTTTTTTAGTTATCTCATCCTGAAGCGAAATTGGATGAAAATTGCAAGTCATCGATCTATAGGAACAGCCGGCCTCAATGGCTGCACGTGACGAGGACCTTTATGCGACCTGTGATAATATTCAACCTAATGATTACAGTCATTATCGACGGCGATCGAAATGAAAGATGTAGGGTGGCTTTTACGTAGAAACTACCCGTATAATAATATTATTAAACGCTTTGAAGTATTTGCAAACGATTTAGATATAAAATTATACCAAAGGTTACGTAATTAATGGAATATTGAAGTATGTAATATTTAGTCGTAATGTAAGATTGAGCCGGAAACTATGGTTTTGGTTGGCATTACAGATATTTTCTTTTAACCAATATTGTATTAAGAATTTTGTAGTGCCCAATAATGTCTTTATTTATGGAATGATTGCTTTTTATTGAGGGTCTTGAAAGTTGCCACAATAATGTTCATTGTGGTTTATTGCGTAATTGTTCCCAAAATATCTCCTTCATATTGTTGGGAATATCACAATGTTAATTAATTAAGAATGGCTTAACTCACGTGTGTGTTAATTAATTTCGAATCTACACTGAGAAAAGGAAGTCAAACAAAGAGAAAAGAGTCTTTAATTACAATAATTTAACTGTGACAATGAAGACGACGAAGACGGTTTATATTAGGTCCTTACATATGAAATTGGCGTTTTGTATGGGAGGAACAAAAAGTCGAATATTTTTTAATATAATATATTTAATTAATCAAAGTATGAACCATAATTTTCTATGCACTTTTGCCATCTCATAGGTAGTTCATTGATCCCTTTACTAAAAAAACCAGTCGGACGGGAATCAATAAAATCTTTGAAGGCGATTTGGACTGCCCCATCGGAGTTGAATTTTATCCCTTGCAAGAAGTTATCCAAATTTCGAAAAAAATGGTAATCTGTTGGAGCAAGGTCCGGGGAGTATCGAGGATGTATTAGACTTTCCAATTGAAGCTTCTCTAATTTAGTAGCCGTCTGTAGCGCAGTGTGTGGTCTAGCGTTGTCGTGAAGCAGCAGTGGCGTGGAGCGATTGACCAACCTAGATTGTTTAGCCGCTAGCTTTTCCATCATGGTTTGCAATTGCTGACAATAGACATCAGCCGTAATAGTCTGGCCAGATTTGAGAAAACTGTAATGAACAATACCGGCACTAGTCCTCCAAACGCTTACAAGTAACTTTTTTGGGGTTAATTTTCGCTTGGGGCAGGATTTGGCTGGCTGGCCAGGATCCAACCATTGCGCTGAGCGCTTCCGATTATCGTAAAGAACCCATTTTTCATCACAGGTAATGATTCGGTTTAAAATACCTTCATTATTGTGCCGGTTTAGTAATGTAACGCAACAGTCGACGCGCGTTTGCCGGTTTGCTTCAGTCAATTCGTGAGGTACCCACCTTTCAAGCTTTTTAATCTTCCCAATTTGCTTCAAGTGAATTAAAACAGTTTTATCACTAACATCGCAGCCTGCAGCTAACTCGGACGTGGTTTGCGCTTCCACAATAGCCTTCAACTCTTCATTATCAACTTGAGTCTCAGGCCGTCCACGGGGCTTGTTCTGCAGATCGAAATTTCCAGAACGAAAACGTTGGAACCAAAAACGAACTGTGTTTTCTTTTGCAACACGACCGCCATACACATCATTC
Organism: Papilio machaon; assembly: GCF_912999745.1. Classification (NCBI taxonomy): domain Eukaryota; kingdom Metazoa; phylum Arthropoda; class Insecta; order Lepidoptera; family Papilionidae; genus Papilio; species Papilio machaon. Next base: position 1,403,933 of record NC_059996.1, on the reverse strand, counting down.
ACCCTTCGAGTCGTTTCCGCAGCACTAGTGCCACGGCGGAACTCGTACTCGTAAATAATGCGATATTTTAAGTTTTCCATTTTGTAAAATGAGTGACGCAAACAGAAAAAACAGAAGAAAAAAAACAAATGAATGACGGTCATCGAACCACAAATACATGAGTCTATAGCTGTACAAATTTGAATTTGGAATTCCTTACCAAAGAGGAGAAATTCGTGATTAAAGTGGCCAGTACGAAAAACGCCAATTTCATATGTAAGGACCTAATATCTGTTATTTGCGTTTACACGGTTGCTATACCTATAGATGAGTTGTTAATTATACGAATTGAAAATATAATACTTTGAACACTTGACTCAAATATAATAATCAACCCGTACTGGGTCAGTGTGGTTGACTACGGCCTTTTCTTTTTTTTATCGAGGGGGAAATCTTTAAATAGATGCACTGCTTTTCGGGGCAAAGACAGGGTTATGTGAGAGTTCCACTCACTAAAACCCCCTCGGCGGCCATCATCAAGTGCAACTGCGAGGGACCCGGGATCTCCAATGGAACGCATCGGGCCAGTTGACTATGGCCTAGTCACCCCTAACTTAGCGTAGACTACGAGCCTCTCAGTGAGGACGTTTAGTGAGCTAATGATGAAATGGTTATCTACTTACAAAGTTATTAACTTTAAAATTGAATAAACATATAATCAAAAACTGACCAAATACGTAAAAAATATGAATACTCTTTTAAAGTTTTGATACAACGAAATTATGAAGGAATCTTAGAACCCAGTACCTAACAGCAAGTTGCATTAACCACTGCGATATTATGACTTAATCAACAGATAATGTATTTGAGCCACGAATAAAAGGAGCGACTAATCAGGGGAGCTCGTTCAAACAATTCACTGCAAATATTTGCAGAGCAAAGATGAAATTAACTATCTACTAAAATGTCTATCTCTCTGGTACTTCGACTAAAAACCAGACCATAAAATATCTTTATTATTCCAGAAAAAAATATACTGAAAGGACTTCTTAAGATACTATTTAATTTAGTTGGTTGTGATAGTTATTCAGTTTTACATGAGCTTCGTTACAATGTAAAAGACATAATATTACTTTGATTCTAAAATACCTTCTCGAGCTTTCACATGATATCTTGAAATAACATACCCACATCTTGCCTTTTGTCTCGAGAAAATGGTTCAAATTATCCGGCAGTTTGGAAGCAAATACCGTAAACGGATATAGTAATGGCAGGAATTTGCGTGGGGGCCTTTATTCCGAAATCTACGAGTGGAATTCGTATCACACAATGTGTAATGCTGTGCCGAGAAATTTCAAGACATCGTCGCGGTCGGGTCGCTCCATATTTGCATTCCATGCGTGTATGGAATAGACTTCGTGTTGCTTATGCTGGAATGAATTAGACAAAGATGTTATACCTACAGATACATATTAATCTACGTTAGGCCAAAAATTTAAGTCTCATCATAAATTACCGAAGTTATTAAATTCGCAGATAAATTAAAAATATTTGTTTGCAATTTAAATGTTAGTTTGAGTTGTTATCATAGCTAAACTTTTTGCGAATCAGTGGCCTATAGAACAATAACAACACTCACGCCTGTAACCCGGAGGGGTAGGCAGATACCACGAACCTCCATTTGGCGCGATCCTGGAATACCCCTTTAGGTATGCCAATGCGAGAATGAATGAAATGCCAAAATAGAAGAAACGAGAGCGCTCGATTCCCCCGTTGAATGGCTAGACTATTTCTTTGTCCGAGGTAGCTGTCAGCTCTTCGGTGTCCTGTGATGTCGACTAACCTTTTTGCTGCTTCCTTAAAAAGCCTTCTAGTGCTAGGACCTAAATTAATCTATATCTTATTAATATTATAAATGCCAAAGTTTAGATGGATGCATATTTATATGAAGATATCTTGGGAACGGCTCAACAATTTTGATGACATTTTACAGATTTAGAACATAATCTAAATGTACACATATGCTAATTATTAAGTTGTTTTAGTCGGAGTCGCGGGCGACAGCTACTTGTAAAATAAATAACTAATATGAAAGGTCAAAAAAACAAAGCCCTTTCACTATCCACCAAATTATTACAATAATATTGATGTAATATTATTCAACAAAAGTTATTCTTACAACCAGTACTTGGCTCATCGAATATTTAATTAGTTAGTTCACAATATGAAGGTTACAATAAAATTAATATTCATAACAGGTATTTAACCTATCCCAGGGTCGGGCAAAAATAAATTACAATATTGTAAGTATATTTAAGCTTATTAATTAAGTTTTTAATATCGTATATTAAGAGCTTAAAGCTTAATATAATGAAAGTAGCTTAAAAATTTATAAAACAAAATACATTTGACTAGGAAAGAAATTAACCTTCCGTCAGTAGAGTAATATTATTGTATAAGGAAACTAAAATGAATTAGCAGTATATCAAATCGGCTTATGTTGCCGAAGCTAATTGCTTTGCGTGCTTTTACAACTCTCGTGTTTCTTTTTAATAGGATTAAGAAATTTATTCCTTACAGTGCAGTTCCACTAATTTATTTTAATAAATCAACTAGCTAACCCACTAAACGGTCCATCCGCAATTTAAAAAAAAAAAAAAAACTTAACAAGTAACCTTTGCGTTCTTCCAGACTATGTTCTACATCTGTGCCAAATTTCATCAAGATCAGTTCAACCGTTCCGGTGATACCTTCAAACAAACATTCATCCATCCATCTAAACTTTCGCATTTATAATATTAGTAAGATTTAAAAGCCAACTTATATTTATTTTTTACATATTCTTTTGTTATATTATCTTATGTAGCGTAAATAAGTAATTGCAATAAGACATACGTCGTGTCTCGTTACGAGGCGTCTTTGCGAGACGAAAAGACATAATCATTCAACTTTCAACTTTGCTCCAATGCTTTAAGGAGCGCGTTCTTTGATGTCAACTCATTCTTAATGTAAGAGAGATCACAGACTGAATGACTAAATGTTGAAGTGAAATGAAGCTTTTTGTTATCAACTTACTATTACTTCAACACAAGTTGTTACAGAATTATATTCTACTAGTTTTTGCCCGCGACTCCGTCCGTGCGGAATAAAAAAAAAACTTTAAAAGTAACCTATGTGTTCTTCAAAACTATGTTCTACATCTGTGACCAATTTCTTCAAGTTTCGTTGAGCCGTTCTGGAGATACCTTCAAACAAACATCCATCCATCCATCCACTTTCACATTTATTATATTAGTTAGATTATTATTTGTTAATAACCAGAAAAAGTTAAGGTTACTAATGTTATAAATGCGAAAGATTAGATGGATGGATGGATGGAAGTTTGTTAGAAGGTATATCCGAAACAGCTCAACGGATCTTGACGAAAATTGACACTGATGTAGAACACAGTCTCTTCTACGTAGTCTGGGAGAACACATAGGCTACTTAACAAGTTTTTTTTTAATTCCTCGCAGTCGGAGTCGCGGGCGACTGCTAGTGAGATATAAAAATAAAAGTTAACGAATATAAATAGAAATTGGAAAGTAAAATATAACTTGTTGAAAATAACTGTAACATAACTTTAGCTATAAATTTGTGAAATGTCTACCGTAACAATTATCAAGGCTGTCAAAACTTTGTGTAGTCGAGAAGTTTTAACATGGGAACAATCTAAAAGTCTGCCATAGTAAAAATGTTTGTAAACGTTTTTCTTGAAAGTTTTAAACGTTTTCTTTTTTTTTTTTTGAATATTTTAGGTCGTCATTTCCCGATGTCTAAATCATATTACAAAACGGTTCAAAGAGTTTTGTCTCGAATCTTATTTCGTAGTAAATCGAAATAAAGAGATGAATGTTAATAGAGGTAGACGCAAGCAACATCTATTCACAAAAGGACTCGACCGGTGAAATACCACGACCACACAGAAGACAGGCGTCAAGCAGAAGTTACGCATTTCATCTGATGAGTGTGCTTTTCGGAGGATTAATATTAGTCCTCTTTCACTTCCCACCCTATTCTTATAAGGAAAGGATTAGACGGAGGAGTGGATGCATAAGAAGAGGATATATTTTCTTTCTGTGCATCTCCTTCTCATTGAAATGAGGGTAATGTTACAGGCAGTTGTCGTCTCGCTGTTAAGGCGCTGGCCGCTTGCTCGTTTGCCACATTGTAAAATAAAAAAAAAACGTAATGATATTATACACATGCTGCTTAAGAACATTAAGCTACCTTTTATAACAGTAATGATGATCAATATAAAAGCGAATAAATATTAAAAAATTCATTCATCATCAGTACAATCTCTTATTGGATTCTCTAGAACTTTAAATTTGAATGTTTTAACCGCTTTTGTTTTAATTCATTTAATCCCTTTGTAAAGGCTTTGACTTCAATTAGTGAAAGCGGGGCGAGGAATTCCGTATCGTAACAAGTTTCTTTTTATCTTTTACTTCCAACCTTCCTATAGTTTAATCACTTTTCTAATTGCTCCAATGTTTCTGGTTTTAGTACTACGTTATTTAATAATGTGTTAATTTAATTGAAAAAATCATTAATTTACTAACATCTTAATCTAGTTGTTAACTTTTTTAAACATTTAGATAGTTTTGTAAATACATTCTTCTTTAGGCAAGGTTCTTGATTTTTTTAGAACTTTTCAACATAATAAATTACCTTTCTAGTTAGATTAGAACGTTGTCATAATCGTCGAGTAAATCAGTGACGGATAACAATAAGATTTTATAAAAGTAGTTTAACTTCATACTATCGTGGTTTTTACTAATTTACTGTTCGTAAGAAACGAGATTCTTACCACGATTACCATTTAAAAATCGCTTACATAAAACTTTTAATATGCATGTACATAAATGTATATAAAGTAAAAGTAATTTTGAATATAATACTGTTTTTTGGTTTATTCTAACTGCACAAATTTCGTACCAAAGTTTTGTTGTTTCTTGCAGTCATTAGTCGAAGTTGGTTTGCTATCCTTAACACGCTTAGTAAATGTTAAACTTCTAACAAATGACACGCATACTTAAATAATATATGTCATTGAAGGAAAATATAAAAACACTAGCTTTTGCACTCGACACCGACCGCACGGAATGTTCAAAAAAAAAAGTTTATAGTTTTTTCTTCAATTTTTACAAGTCCCTGACGTTGTTGTTATAACTGTTTAGTTGTTTTGTCACATACATACTATAACAAACATACATCCATCTCAATTTTCACATATTCGAATTTTACTTCAGCAAAGAAATGCCTCTTCACATAAAGGTAAACAAGTCTAAGATTACGTTTCGGTTCGTGTTATCTGGTACATCGATACATTAAGTTAAATTTAGAAAAATACAACGTAATGTATAAAAATTACCTAACTAAATTTCTTCCCATTTCATTCTTACACAAAAGCATTATTCCCGCCTCCGCTGTAACGTACAAGCGTTTTAATAAAACGTACCGGAGCCTAATGGATACAGACCCAAAGCATACAAAGAATATACTTTTTAATATACTAAAACGTTCGCAAATATTTATATAAGTGAATATATTTTATTCGTTTTACATAAGAATAACTAAAAGATCTTTTATATGTCAGTTTTAAGAATTTAGAATTGCATTTATTAAGACGTACGTGACTATGGTTGGTTAAATTTTGCTTATGTGATGTTCATTCAAGTTATTGTGAACCGCTTAATGTCTTCAGTTTGTTTAGGACCTTCTCTCTTAGCTCTGTTTGTGTTGTTAAGTCCGTGCCAAGATAATTTAGCATTTACTTATCCTAAATTAAATGGACTTGTATTTATGTAAATTGTCTACTGCGTATGTTGTTTTGTTCTTATGTATATTATTATGTAATATCTTATAGGACTGTTAAGTGAAAATTCTTTTAACAATTATAGTAAGTTAGAGGGATAATATTAAAATTTAATGACACGTTGGTGAAGCATAATGCTCTGTGGGACTAGAACGAATACATTGTGATAAACGTCATCGACAAAATTTGTACTAAAATCTGTACAGCGCCCCTATCGCCTTCGTAAATCTAAGCTCGTTCGTTTCGAGAACATTTCATAAACGACCTAATCTTTTATTCCTCAGAATAATTATTATCGAAACAAAAAAAAATGTACTTCTAAATTTACATTTTAATAAGCACCCAACTTCAACCTTAGGGACATCTCGGTAAATAATATGTATGAAATGAAAATTAATGAAGTGAACAAATATATACCAGATATCTAATAAAGCTTTTGCCCGCTACTTCAAATAAAAAAAACTCACTAAGTAGCCTATTTATTCTTCCAGACTATGTTCTATATCTGTATGAAATTTCATCAAGATCTGTAGAGCCGTTCCGGAGATACCATCAAACAAATATCCATCCATGCATCTAATCTTTACCATTTATAATATTAGTAAGACACGACTACACAAAGAAACTTCAGTATATTATTAAAAAGGAAAAAAATAGTTTTTTTCCTAAGACATCGTAATATAACCAAAATAAATAGAGACAAGAAATTAATTCCTTACTTACAAAATAATTTCATTCAATAACTTCTTTATAGGGTCTTATGTAGCGCGTGTAATAAGATTTTTTAGAATTTTAGGATTTATGTTCTTTTTAAACTGTTATACTGAATGTGCAAATAAATATTTGCATATATAAACCCACTTGCTTTAAATCCTATAAAGAACCAATTAATATTCTAATTTTTTACTCTAAAAAATTTGTACACTATTGAATATTGTAATACACAACCCTCAATCGGGAAAAATGCATAGTAACGAAGAAATAAAACAACATTTTAACCCAGCTTTTGTGTTCTTGTGAACACAAATATTTCATATTTTTCTTTTCATAGTTGTCGCAATTTCTTGAATAAAACCGTAAGCAAACATCAACATAATTTTTTGAGGGAATTGTTTTATATTTATTCAAAGTATATACAGCTAACCAGAGTCAGATTCAAATGACAGAAGTATTTTTTTATAATGTCATACTTTAGTACGACAGCTGTACGAGCAAAGCTTCTCAAGACGCATCATTATAAAAATTTCAATTTGAAAGTGTCACGTCTACACTTTATGTGTATAGCTTTTGCACGAACTTTAAAATTGCACTCGAAGAATGAAATAAAATACGTGTCTTGGGTCGTAAAACATTTTATTATGTTACAAAGTTTCTGTGACTAGTTCTTGTTGAGAAACATTTATATTACTTTCAGTTGTAAATACTTTTATATCATCATCATCAGCTCAATGGAGACGTATCACTATATCCCCACTGATGGGCTCGGAGCCTACCCTAAGTCAGGGATCACTAGGCCATAGTCAACCACGCTGTCCCAATGCGGGTTGGTTGACTTTACACATATCATTGAATTTCTTCTCAGACATGTGCAGGTTGCATCACAATGTTTTCCTTCACCGTAAGAACGTCGTACATATGTAAATCGATCTAATAATACATTGGTACATGGCGGGATTCGAACCCTGGACTTGCAGATTACAAGTCAAGTGCTTAATACTTGAGCCACTGACGTTTTCCTTTATACATGATTAGATATTTTAAAAGAAAATTCAATAAAAATAATTACTTAACACGTGTACAGAGTTAACTATCTCATTATTTTTAATCATTCTCTTCGCCAGTGTTAGTTCACGTAGATATTTAGTTCGTTAAGAATGTTACTTGATATTTTTATTTTACTTTCTAGCAAAAAGGTTTATTGCAAGAGAAGACTGCTGAGTTTAAAATAATATTGATTTAAATCTATTTTATGTGCAATTATGCTCACGGAGAGCTTTCCTTAAACGATATTTGATACCATTTGAACCGCATTGTCAGCTCGCAAAAGATCCGATGACTCATCTTAGAATACTTACGCTTTACTTTATTTGATCCTTATATCAAGACAATAAAGTGAATGAAAAAATAATTCACCCTATGTAAAAAATACTTAATTATTTCAATATATGTAGTTCATAAAAAATCTAAATAATTAATTACCTGTATTTTATCCATCAACAATCAACTACTAAAGGAAAAATCAATTTTATAAACATACTTTTTTTTAAAGAAAGGGGCAAATGAGTTGATCACATTGATAGTTACAATACTCACTGAAATTGTCTTTACCATCTGTTATTCTGTAGTTGTTACTACAGCTTGAGTACACTTATCTAAAGCGCCTGATACAATTTTTCAGTCGATGTTCATGACAAAATTAATATTGCATAGCTTGTAACATTATTGCTTTTATAAAACCTTACATCTTCATAGCAATAAAAATATGTTTCTTGTACGAAAATGTTCACTTTACAATTTTCTACTCCAGCATTGATGCAACTTACTCGTATCTATTCGACGACGTCGGTACGTCTCTGAAAATTTCCGTAAGATGTTTCCCTCGCCAAACGTGGAAACGTTGAATATCCTTTAAACGGAAATTATAAGTTACTTTGATAAAAATAATTTCAACACTATTTCAATGTGGAATTTTCTTTTACAAGAACTTAAAAGCAAATTGTAAATGTTTAAACAAGTATGTGCTAATAATTTCTTGCAGGCGTTTTCGTTCAATTAACACGCTCGTTTAAATTTAATTTATCGAATAAACGTCTGAGGCACGAAGAGAAGTACCAAGCACTTTAATTATTGCTAAATTAATACACAAGTACACATTTATTAAGATACAATATTAGTTATTTAATAGTTTAATTAATAATTAATACAATTGAACCTAGACAAGCAACCTTTATAATCGAGAGTAATTGTCAATCAGAGTTAGAGAAAAACTTATATATTCCGATCCCTTGGACTCTCGTTTATCCAGGTTTGATTGTAACTATCATTATAATATTGCTGACTTATTGATTTAATACCATATATTGACGATAGAAATAAACCTGTTCCAAGCATCACTTGATTATTCAACAAAACTTAAACATATTCTAAAGCCAGAAAACTTTAGTATCCAGTCTATTACTTTATGACAACTCTAGTCAAGACTGTTATTTGTATACTGGGGTTGAAGTGCCGAAACAATTGCATATGTATAGATGTTATTAACTCTGCATTTTCAAATAAAATGTAAGATATGCCAATAATGCATCAATATAACTAGTGCAGTGGAATTCTAGATGTTAAATATGCAACGACACCACAACCAAACAATCGCAAACAAAAACTATAAATTCAACTTGTTGGCGCGAAATCAAATTTCAATTTCGAATCGCGCACATTCCTTCTGGCAAGAGTTCAGGTCACTTCGCATTCATTGGATTTAAGAGGGACTGTGGCAATCTACCAAAATATTCAAAGGATAAGCGCTTGGAATGCATTCAACTGGATAACATTTTAAGTGGTATTTGTTAAACAGGAATAAAGTAAAAGATTATTGTAAAATTCTGTCATTTACGCTTACTTTAGTATGAATAGGCAGACAAGGATATCTGATCTAGTGGGCAAAATTCAAACTAATTATGACAGCACACTAGCGCCTCTCTTGTCAACGTCAAAAAAATAGCATAAACTTATTTTCGTACTGTAGCTGTCATGTCATTCTATGCCAACGTAGGTTTTGCACATTTTTTGACAGAACTAAGCGCGATAGCAGCGCCTCTCACCGGCTCAAATATCCATGTTTGTCTATTTGTATATAAGAACCACGTATGTCCTAAGTATGACTGTTAACTTAATAGAAACAGTTGAAGAAAGCAAAAGAGAAGTACGACCACACAAAATAGGATGTTAGGATTAGTACCTTAAAATTTAGCCTTTTTTTACTTAGTAATATCTAACTAAAGCTTCAATAATGAATTTAAAAAAAAACTTCATAAGTAGCCTATGTATTCTTCTAGACTATGTTCTACATTTGTGAAAATTTCATCAAGATCCATTGAGCCGTTCCGGAGATACCTTCAAATCATTCATCCATCTAAACTTTCGCATTTATAATATTAGTCCATCCACACCATCTCGATGGCTGGCAATCCACTACCGTGCGGTTTTCGCGTAACTTTCTACCGCGTACCGCCGCTTTGTGGAATGGTCTGTCCTCGGCGGTATTTCCAAACTGCTACGACTTAGGGTCCTTCAAGAAGCGAGCGTATCACCATCTCAAAGGCCGAAAACGCATCTGCGATTCCTCTGGTATTGCAGATGTCCATGGGCGTCGATGAACACCTTGGTGTTCCCGCTACTCGTTTGCCCCCGTCTCATATAAAAAAAAAAAATTAGTAAGATTATCTAAGTTGTGTGAAGTTGCAATATTTTTTAATATTACCGTATTGATAATAATAGTAATTTGATGTACTTACAATATGTCTGGATTAATGATATGTTGCATACAAAAAAAAAAACTTTAATATTTCTAAAGAAAGAATACACAAACCATTGTAAGCAGTCGGATCACGTACAAAGAGATCATAAAGGATTTGCAACGACATTCCTTAACTAGGTCTTTGTGAATAAGTAGTCTGTATAAGAAATTCCATATACTGCTTTTCTATTCAGATACAAATGGTGAGTATAATATTCCACATGAGCCACAATAAAATTCTAGTTAAAAATTCAAATAAACCGAAACATGGATACCTGATTCTTCAGAATACTCCTGTACCCTGTAACAGTAGTAGATCTCACAACAAAAATATTTTGTTGGTGCACGAATTCCCCAGATCGACCGGTGCAATACCACGACCACACAGAAGACAGGCGTGCAGCAATTCCGCGTTTCGTCTGATGAGTGTGGTACCGGAAGCCTAATTTTAGTCCTCTTTCCCTTCCCACCCTTTTCTTATTAGGAACGGATGGGAAGGGAAAGTGGATTTGGCAGAAGAGGGGACGCATAGGAAGGAGAAATATCCTCTTTCTGTGCATCCCCTTCTCCGTTGATTAAAGGTAGGCAACGCATTTGCAGATGTCTATGGGCAACGGTCGCCTCGCTATTTCGACGAATCCGGGTGGCCGTTTGCTCGTTTGCCACCTTATGATATAAAAAAATCCAAGAAGCTCTCGCTACAGTTGGATTAAAGGCCCGATATAAAAGGCAGTTATTTTAGAAACTGCGCGCAGAGTGAGGAGGTTCCCGTCTCTGCAGATCTGACCACTGGTTGTTTAAGTTACTAAATGAATATATTAACTTAATAAGTTAATAAATGAATATAGCTAACATGAGATTTACTTTACAATGCCAATCCACTTTCCAACATATAATTTTGAATTACTTCAGAAAAGTCAAATTTTTGGTGTTAGAAAAAAATTATGGGAACTGGTAAAAACAATGAATTAGATCGTTTGAAAGTAGTTTTTTTATGTCTCGATTTAATGTAAATAAAACTTATTCGAGCAATTTGTTTCAAAACACCTCTACAGCAAGGTATCAAAGTAACCGCAGGTATTTGCTATTTAAAACAAGATCTGAAAGTGTTAAAGCGGAATCTAAATTTTAAATAAAACACACATCGTTTTAAATCGTAATAGAAAAACACGTTTTAAATGTATTGGAACTTTCTGCTTTAAATTTTATTTGAAACTTTAGTTTTTTCACTTATAATTTTTCGCTTTAACTACCACAGTTCTTTATTAACTTTAGAAGTCTCGGTACATTTTAATAAACATGTTTCGAATGTCCGCTCTATTATTAATTAAATCTCACAATACCGATTATATTTCATGAGGAATATTCATTTAAGAAACTTCATTGTGAATTTTCCTCATCCACATTTATACATAATTTGAATAAGTAGGTCTATTTGAAATAATTTTGATAATATAGCGGAATACATATTCTAAATTGGTTTCCACGTGATGAAACATCTAGTACGATTTGAAATCAGAAAGCAGCGTCCCGTGTATGACGTATGAAATATAATAATCGTCTCAGTTTTTATGGACTTGTTACTGACAGATTTCGGTATAGATAAAATAGCATTTCTGCTAAAGTTTACGTCTGTAGACCATTTAAGAGCTTAGCTGCCATATTATTACCCTATACATGTTAATAAAAATTGTAGTGTCTGCATGTGATATTGAAAAAAACTTATATATGTATTATATCGTACATATAATGTATTCGCGTTGTTGATAATGATAATCCAATTTTTTTTATTTTTGTCTATCTGTCTATCTGTATGTCTGTATGAAAGGCCACTTTAATGTGCTTTAACGGGAAGGTAGCTGATGCACGCGGAGAAAAATAAGTTTCTTTTTTAATTCTCTGCTGAAAAAGTTGCGTACGACCTCTAGTAAGATATAAATAGCCAACGAGTTTGATAAGTTACTTATAAACATTATAACGTAGGAATAAAATCTTTTGATGAAATGTTGATAAAGACCATCTCCTTGCTATTTATTTTGTGGGAGGTCAGTACAAAAAAATCTCTCTTTCAAATGCATAAAAGGGAAATGAACTCTTACTAGACGAAACACGAAGTTACAGAGTAATGTAATATGTCAAAGTAAAAGAAATAATTTTTTTTATAAACTGAAAACTTATCCGACCCGATAGGCAAAAACGAAACTAAAGTTCATACACATTAGCATCTCCCAGTCAAAAAGATGTCACAGTATCATTGTCGCATTGTAGCTATCAGTCATGTCATATTTTACAATGTTTCATAAGCGATTTCAAAGGGCCAGATATATGTGTCGTATAGTGTTACACTTGTTTGTTACTTAAGCGACCAATGAAATTCTAAATAGAGATCATCACCCGCCAAATTATCCAATCAAATGAGACGTTTAACGATGTTGACATCAAGTGTGTTTTCCAATTTCGTGTAAGCACCTATAACCCGCGATGTTTCTGCTAACGAACACATCGAGACATGTTTACGCTTATTAGCTATCTAAATAAGATTACTTACACGAGTAAATCTTTGACTTTTGCTCACATGTAAACGAATAATGTAATAAAACTGGAGTCAAATAAATTTGATGGTATGCTTTATCAACGTTGCAGATTCTAACGCTAACAATGAAGGAGATAATCTGTGATATGGAACATATTTTAATGTCCTTTACAATTGATATTTCTAATAATTATCTACTATTTTCAAAACACTTTAGTTTCCTTTTTTCATCAATGACTCTTCTGTTTATTAATAACGTCGTGCTGTGGCCAGTTCGATTTCCTTTGCAGCATATGAACTCTTTGGTACTACCAAAGAGGTTGTATGATTATAAAGTGGTTAGACAACAATTTTACTAAGAATAGAATGCAATTATTTATCTCTAATTTTTGTTAATAAGATAAATAAACAACAGAACTGGTAGCATTAATCATCTAAAAGGATAAACTTGTTAGAACTAACACAAATTTTAACAGTAATTAGCTTTAGAAATTTAATCCGCTGAATATGCAAGGGGAAAAGTGGGAATATGCCGTTCATTTGAAACTTTATAAAGTTCAATACTCAATGAAAAGTTCTCTTAAAATAAATGTACGTTCAGCTGCATTTAGCACTCCTTGTATAGTCGTTTGAGCTCTACCGGTAGAGATAACTGTTTGAATTAACATTGCGACATCTTTTACGTGGTATTAGATGACTAGATTTATTATTAATCGATTTTGTAACCACTCTTTTGTTTTTTCCTATCTATCTATCTATATATATAAAAATGAATTGCTGTTCGTTAGTCTCACTAAAACTCGAGAACGGCTGAACAGATTAATCTTATCTTAGTTTTGAAATGATCGTGGAGGTCTAGGGAAGGTTTAAAAGGCGAGAAAAAATTGAATAATTTCCGGGAAAACCCTAAAAACAGCCCTTTTCTATTTCCCATACAAACATCCCTTGGTCACGCCATCACGCGTGAACGGCTGGACCGATTTCACTTTTTTTTGTTGTGTTTGTTATTGTCAGGAGAAGGTTCTTATGACAGGAAAGATTTAAAAAATTTAGATGGATGAATGGGTGCATAATGATTTCGCGCAGACGAAGTCGCGGGAAAAGCTAGTCTTTTAATATATACGTGCCTGAAAATTAATTTTAAGAGATATGTCTATTTTCCTTTAACTCTTTAAAGAACTACCATTCTATACGATCTTCAAACATCTATACATGCCCGTAGACTACAAGCCACATTTTAGATTAATTTCATTAACTGTGAGTCAACAAAACACCTCTACAAAAACTTATTACTATTTATATTTTATAAAAAACTGTCAAATTAATAATAATATATTTTTGTACAGATGGCAGTGAAAATCCACGATATAATCTACAACTTTTGCAACATAATGTCTTGATAATCTTACTCTATTTGTCCTTGTAATATGTTATTACATCGATTTTGTGGAACATTACACACTAACAAACTCTTTAGACAATTTGTTTCGCTAATAAATTACATATAAATGTGATTTCCACAGAGTTAAGCTGATATTTTAACAATGGCTGGAATTAAGTACGGATTTATCTTGATTTTCACCTTCGTTATTACTAGTAGAGCTCTTGATAAACCGTGGTACGATTTAAGAAATTCAGAAGAATTGTTTAAAAAGTTTCAATATGATTATAATAGACATTATGAAACAGAAGATGATCGAGAAAGACATTACGAATGGTTTATTAGTAACATAGTAAGAATCAATTATTTAAATTCGAAGGATGATACCGCTGTGTATGGGATCACAATATTTGCTGATCATCCAGTTGTGGATGCAAAATTAATGCTGGGATATATATCAGACGTAAGTAGTTTTGCGTTCCGGAGGTCTTATTGTAGTTCATGTTCTTATAAGAAAAGGGTGGGAAGGGCAAGTGGATTTGATTGAGGAGGGGACACATAGCAAAAGGATATATCCTTTTTCTGTGCGTCCCCTCCTACATTGATTAAAAGTAGGCAACGCATCTGCAAATTTTTCTTCTCTTACATCTTATCATTTTAGACGTTTACAGGCCGCTTGCTCATTTGTCACCTTATGAAATAAATAAATAAAAAGTTATGAAGTAGTCATTTGAATAAATGATAGTAAAAAAAAAACTTTATTGATTATGATTTTCAAGATGAATAAATAATTTTTAAAATTACATTTCTAGAGGAAAGTATGGAATGTGAACAGAGTTTTAAATAATAGAAGTAGAACCGAAAATACATTGCATAAAAGTTAAAAGTGATTAACATTTTATATTTTTCAGAATGACGATGAGCTGTGGTTGCCGTAAATAGTGACTTAAAAATGTCGCGATTATATATATTGTTAAAATGTACAAAAAACTAAGTAATAAATTATAAATATAAGAAAAAAAGGTTGTATTCGATTGAATTTTTATGTAAATATTGTACTGTCCATATGTAAATCGAAAACACATTGGTACATGGCGGGATTCGACCTCAGGACCTGCAGATTGCAAGTCAAGTTAACCCTTGAGCCAGCGACGGTCGCAAAACACTGACTGTAAATTGTGTCCTGACATATGCATAAGAACTATTGTTAAAGAAAACTGTGGCAGTCCTCATCCAATAAATTTAACTTTATTACAATTTCTGTATTATATAAAATTCAGTTTATTATTTTTTCCTCTATATATTTGTCAGTCATAAACATAGTACTTGTACCAAAGTGATTTGAGCCGGTAGTCAACAGTCGGATCACGTTCGCAGAGATCACAATGGCTTTGTGATCAACTTCTCAGAATTTCCTGCTTAAAAGCTTCATAGTAAACTCGGTTCTGGGAAACCTTTCTTATTTATTCGTAAACTACAAAGGGGATTTAATCGTTGGTTTCATATTTTGCACAAAACAAAAGACAATCATGATAAAATTTATACCAAAGAAAATATAACATTAATAGCTTCAAATGGGAAAATCTATTTACTTGAGTAAAGTTACTGGAAAATTGACCTTAATACCATCTAAGAAAGGTGTTAATAACTGAAAAAAGAAAATTACTAAGCGGGCAAGGTCTTGGACAAATATTATTACTTTTAGTCGTTCCCTACCCTTCTTTTAATGTATAATATTCGTGGCACATAAAATGTTTTCTAACAAAATGCATATCATTTTCACTGCAAAATTATTTTATCTGGATCTTGGGTATTAAAATGATGCATTGTTTAAACTAAAGTGTAATAAAGAGATTACGAAATGAGGCAGGACGGTGGCGCATAAGCGTCATATAATCTAGCTAAAAGCCTATTTGATAAATTATAACACTAGATTGGCACCGAGCCAATCTTCTGATCAGATACGATGTGAAAGCTTCACTTTAATTAGGTGATACCACAGTTTAATTACACCTCTATGGGTTATAAACTCAAGCCAGTGATAGAGCCTTAAAAATATTTTCATGCATTTATTAATCGTTAAAATTGTTTTTTACCTTTGATCACCATTGATTGATGTTATGGACGTCAACAGAGTTATGAAATAGTACATTTATCCCTTGAATATGTGTAAATAAAACTGCTTTTAGTATTGTTGTTATTTATTTATCTACGATTAATCATCTTACTAATATTATAAATGTGATTGTTTTTATGGATGTTTGTTAGAAGGTATCTCAAGAACGGCTTAAGAGATATCGCTGTAATTTGGCATAGATGTAGAACATAGTCTAGGAGTACACACAGCCTACGATTATATATATTTATATAGTTAATTAATTACATACGGGCTAAGTCGCGGGCTCAGCTTGTATTTTAAAAAGCTAAAGCGTAATTTAAACACCGAATAAGGTTTTTTGTAGTGAGTCTCGTCTTTTTGTACGATTATTTCTATAGAGGTCAGTAATGATTTTTATGTCAGTGTTATTTTCAATAGGTGCAATGTTGTCATGGGTAAATGAGGGTAATGTGGGTACAAACTTTTAATATTTACATAGATACTTTGACCAAAAATATAAACTTCAATTTTGATGCCGATACAATCGGCACCTTTTTGTTAATTTACTTTATTTAATTTTTATATTTTTTTGAACATAGAACATTTTTATATTTTTCTTTCTTTTTATACAAAACTAGCTTTTACGACGCGACTACGCGCGGAATAAAAAAAATGCACACAAGATAAAAAAGTTCCTATGTCCGTCTCCTAGTTCTAAGCTACCTCCCCATCAATTTTCAGCTAAATCAGTTCGACCGATCTTGAGTTATAAATAGTGTAACTAACACGACTTTCTTTTATATATATAGATTGTATCAGTGTAAAAATATATTTTCTTCAAAGTGGTTACTAATCGTTTCTTATCGCTTTTTTTTAATTATTTTCATTTTCATTTTTAATTAGTTTCTAAATTATTCCAAATTACCGCTCGCGTCTTTCCTTCCTCTACAAAATTTTAACCTCAACTCAAATATTTAAAGTATTTAATCCAATCGGTTATTTAATTTATTACTGAACTAAATGTAAAAGTAACAATATAAATTAGAATAAAAACATTGAAAACTGCGCAGTCTATTGAAAAAAATATCTAGCGTTTGACAACAATGTCTATTGAATTGAAATTATTATTGTATTCAATTCATTTTAACTGATTGAAGAGCAAATCAATTCAAATAGAAATGTGGAGGTAATTTTTCATTGTTCACTCACTGAGCAGCGCTGCCCTACTTGCTGAAGAGCTTTCGAAAGCTCAATAGAAAAATAATTAAATAAAACAAAGTTATAATCAAATTCAAATACTTATAAATTATTATCATTAAAATACATATATGGAAGGTTTTGTTTGCGTGTTTTTTTTAGGATTTTGATTTCTAATGGCATTGTATCAATTTCTTTGGATATAAGAATTAATAAAGAAAACTTATTTTTAAATGATTTGTTTAAATAACGGAATTTTCGTAGTGGCCACTCATAGCTGGCCAAAATTATACTTGAATATCTAAAATTATTAATAACAAAAGAAGACAGAAAAATGACGTAAAATGATATGATGGCTTATATTAATGTATGGAAGTTTATCGACGGCAGAAAGCGGATATATCGTATCTCGAAAATTGGCCCAAATAAGTTAACATCAATTCCTTTAACTAGTAAAAAAATCAATGAAGTAGTAACTTTAGGACATTCCAACTAACGACATTCCAACGTTTAGATTGATAAAAATATGTTCCAAAGTTCAACTTCCTATCTTTATTAATTTAGGAGTTGTGATTTTTTGAAATATTTTTTTGGCTCTGGTGTAAAACTAGATATTTTGAGATACGATAAAATCGCTTTCTTCCGACGATGTCATACTTTGCCGACCCTCAATAAGGAAAAGGACAGGTTGATGAACTAAAGCAGATAAAGCTTACAAGTTATACAAAAAGATAGAGCTATCTTACTAATATTATAAATGTGAAACTTTAGATGTGTGAAAGTTTATCCGACGTTCTTACGGTGAAGGAAAACATCGTGATGCAACCTGCACATATCTGAGAAGAAATTCATAGATATATGTGAAATCAACCAACCCGCACTGGACCAGCGTGGTTGACTATGGCCTAGTCACCCCTAACTTGGGGTAGGCTCCGAGCCCCTCAGTGGGGATGTATAGTGAGCTGATGATGATGAAAGTTTAGATGGATGGATGGATGTTTATACGAAGGTATCTACGTGACGACTCAACGGATCTTGATGAAATTTGGCACAGATACATAACATAGATACAAATAGTATTTTTAATTCCACGCAGGCAGAGTCACGGGCGATAGCAAGTACGTTCATAAAATAAATTAAATAACAAAATATTATTTACTGTAAAGGAAGGACAACGTTAACCCGGGGATTTCCCCGTCACTCCGTATGAATGGTTGGCAACGACAATGCAGCCGGTATTAATTACCGGTCCGCTACTGTACACTATAGGTAGATGAAGCTTCAAACTTATTGCTGCAGTAAAATTATATCATATAAGCTATCGTCAACCACTTCGTCCGCATTAAAAAAGTCAGGATTTGGTTGTTAAAATATAAGAAGTAATCTTACTAATATTATAAATGCGAATGTTTAGATGGATGGATGGATGTTTGAAGATATCACCGGAGCGGAGTACAAAAAAGTCAATTAGCTTACAACTGAAAACTTCTAACATCAGCAATAGTTTGAAAGTATCATTTGTAAGAAAAATGTTACGATATTTGTTCCTCACAAACTGGGGAACAAATTACTCAGAAAACAACACCCAACAGCTATTAAGCGGAACAAATAATCTAATACATTTTTCTTGGCAGTTTGACTCCGTATAAATTATTTAAGTTATATATTTTAGTAAATATAAAAATTCGTACGTCATTTTCGTGTATATACATAAAGATCTTTCCCCAGAACAAAAGTAAAACCTTGTACAAATGATGTAATTAATATGAAGGAAATTCCTTTGTTATAATTAAAATAGTAAAAGAGAAAGTTTTTCCTCATACATATTTTTATTAATCCTCACCCAAGAGACAATCTTGGTAATATTGTAAATGCGAATGTATGGATGAATGTTTGTTTGAAGGTATCTCCAGAACGACTCAACGGTTCTTAATGAAATTTGACATAGATGTAGATCATGGTCTGGAAGGAAACATAAGCTGTTTGTTATGTTTTTTTAAATGCGTGCGGCCGGACTCGCGGACGATAGTTAGCTATAATAAAAAGTCCATAATTTTATTTTTTTATTTTTTTCTTATCAAAAGTATTTCTTTTCAATAAATAAATTATTTCTTATGTAAACTTTATTTGCTTTTGCAAAGTTTAATTAACCATTAACCTATGTATTATTTAACCTAAAACATATGTAAGTAATCTACCTGAGAAGAAATTCAATGATATGTGTGAAGTCAACCAACCCGCACTTGGCCAGCGTGGTTGACTATGGCCTAGTCACCCCTAACTTGGGGTAGGCTCCGAGCCCCTCGGTGGGGACGTATAGTGAGCTGATGATGATGATGATGATATGTAAGTAATGAATCATTATTACTTTTACTTCCACATTTTTGTTTTAAAAACAAATTACTGGCTCCATATTTAAACATAATTAACATATAATTTGATACTGTTTCCGAAATAAATAATGTAAGCTCATAAAAGAGACGTTAATAATGTGAAGGTGTTTGTTTAAAGTGGCTACGTTTGGGCAAAACGCCAAAGGCTAGAACATAACGTTTCAGTTTATGTTTATATCAGATAACACACAAAGAGTCATGTTATAATATAACAAGTTTATTTTTTTATATATTATAAGGTGCCAAACGAGCAAGCGGCCACATGAATTCGCCGAATCACGAATCAAATCCACCTCCCCTTCCCATCCTTTCCTTATAGCGTGCGAGCCGGCACATTTGTGCAACGGATGTTGTTGTTGCTGGCGCCTCGCACTGTTAAAATTTTTCAATACTAGCGGTCGACTGTAACGTTGTCAGCTAAAATTTAAAACAGAAGCCTAAAACATGCCAATGTGCATTAGTTACTTGTCAAATTCCTGTTAAAATCGATCTAGCTGTTCCGGAGATTATCCAGTACAAACGAGGCCTTGCCTACGGACAGATAATATTTTTGAAAATTTTGATATGAACAACGCAAATACATCATGCGTATTATATATTAAACGCGTAACGGTTTGCTACGCGAAGTTTTACTTCCACCTAAATTGGTTTCATTATTACAATTAAATTATGTATCTTTTGTCATATTCTCAGTACAAAAACATAATGTTAGATATATTTTTTCAAAACGAAAGAGAGGGATGCATACCTACATTTTTTTATTAGAATATGTTTGTTCTTCAGACTCTTGATGCGTTCTATTTTTTGCACTAATTCCTTATGCTAAATTACAGTAATGAGTTCCTTTTTTTACACAGTTATTACTTTTTTATTGATTTAACAATAATCTGTTGTGATGGAGGTAAGGCCTATATATTTTTGTATAGGTTTTATTGCAGAGGAAATCCCTGTTTATGTTATTGTCGTTACACTTCTATCAATCTTAATTCGCATAACATTTTGTGAAAAAGTTGAGATTAAATATTTCGGAGTCAAGGTAACAATTTTTCTAAAAAATCCTCAGGGATGTGTGACATATTCACAAATTGATATACAGTCCATATGCCGCCACTACGTCACGTTGACGAATCCATCACTGTCACCAGGTGAATAAAAAACCTCTACTGTACTGAGTACTTACCCCTAAAAGCGTCATGACGCAACAAAGGTACACCCAAGCGTGAAATAATCGCTCACTGACAGCAGCCTTTTTATGAATTATTAATCATTTTTGTCAAGTTTTATGAAATTGACGTCATGACTTTACAGGGCCGGATTCAAAATTCAGGTCTCTTTTCTTATTAGGAAAGGATGGGAAGGGGATGTGAATTTGATGTAGGAGGAGATGCATAGGAAGGTTAGATATTCTCTTTTTGTGCGTCTCCTCCTTCGTCGATTGGGGGTAGGTAACGCATCTGCAATTGCGAATGTCTATGGGCAGCGGTCACTTCGCCATTTCGGCGAATTCATGTGGTCGCTTGCTCGTTTGCAACCTTGTAATATAAAAAAAGGTATTTTATAAAATTTTACGTAAGCTTTGCACGGACAGTTTTAAATGAAGTAAAAATAATTTTATCTGTGGCAATCTGTCTGCCTTTATGACCAAAAATATTTTTTTAAGTGTAAGGAAGCAAAACAAAGCAAACTACTTCATCATCTTCAAAAGGAAAATGCTAAATAGAATTTATCTTAATAATACTAAAAATGGGAGGTAAGTAACTAGTACTTCAAAAGGCCATCAATAGCCCGATGTCTATCAGTGTGCCCTCGTTAAGGAATACAATCCATCAACCACAACAAGGGGTGGATATCAACGCACGCGCCGCGCTATCCATCTTTTGACTATCAGAAGAAACAAATTAAACACTTTAATACATCGGGCGTGACTAAAAAAGAAAAGGGGGAACGGAAAAAGCCGTATCACGTGTTCTTAAGTAATTTATAAGTTGTCTAGACATGACATGAATTGTGCTATGTTTTCATTTTTTTTTCTATCATGTAATAATATATCGTATATGAAAAAACATAGAAATATAATTTCCACAGTCTCTGTCTTAACATGTTCCAACTAAAGAAGAAAATTAATTAAAAAAACTTGAGAGGTGTCAAGGGACATCCGGATGGAACGAAGTTCCTATGAATATTCGTTATATATTGTCACGTCGTTGCCATGGTGAAGTAGCGCTCATTCGTCTATAGCAAAAAGTGTCATGACAACTTTTCGTAAGAATTTTTTCCGTCTAGCCCCCTTTCACAACGCGCGATAAGGAACTTCGTTCCAAAAAATCGAATTAAAATATCACTGGAAATGATGCATAAAATCCTGTTTGATATAAATTTGATGGACATCAGATATATTTAAATGTTTTCAATAAAATTAAATAATTAAGTATTCGAGTAACTTATCAGTCAAAATTATTTTCATATATGGTCAAATTATTTACGTTTGTCTGTTTCAGTAAAAGATATTTCGGTGTTCAACGTTTACTGTCCCTGGCGACTAGTGACGCCGGTAAAAAAAAGTGAAGTCCCCTTCGATATCCGGATTCTAAATCTGTAGCGCAACTGCGGAGCACCGACGTTCAGGCCGGCGTCTTTTTAAATGTCGTTGGAAGCTTTATATATAATTCAATTTACTTTGAATGGAAAAGAAATCTCGTGTCTGTAAAACGAATTGAATAAAATTTATTATCAATAAGAATCTATTGACGCCAAAAGACTTTATTAAACTCATAAACTGTTAAATTATAGTAGGGTTCGTGTGTCGTCTAACACTTTATATGAATCACGAAAACCACTTATGAGTTCAGTTACAAGAAAAAAACACTACTTTATTAATACAAATATTTAATCGAAAACACTGTGATTTTATTACAAGAAACATCCAGAAAGACTAGAAAAAAAAAACAACCATTTCCTTTTAAGTGTCACCAAAAATCAAAGATTAAAGTCCTGCTAAACACATACATGGACATAGATTATAACTGTTGTACCGAGCGGGCATACGGCCGCGAGAGCTTCGAATGGGTCGGTTTGCTATATACTCCCCCTCTAGTCCTGGAGGACGCCCTCGCTCCTGGACTAGCACGTCATTACTACTAGGCTGAGGAACAGTTGCAAGGCCAACCATACTATCTGTGGGAGAAAGACTTGGAACTTCATCATCTGCCTCAGCATGCTGTGACGGCATACGCCCTGGTACTCGAGAACCTGTTTCAACATTATTTGGGGGACGACCACGTTTCTTCTTAGGCATCACGGGCCGCGGAAGAGTATCACCTTGATTCTCACAGTATAGAGTGAGATCGCTCACATGATATTTCCCTAAAACTTCATCAGGCTTGTCAACATGCGCGACGTGGTAAGTGGTAGGGCTGACCTTTTTAACGATGCAATATGGACCATCGCGCTTTGGAACAAACTTCGAAGTGAGGTCTTTAGCGCTTTTACTGAGAACGTGTGATTTGATGAGGACCTTGTCACCTTCGTTGAATGTTACAATAGGCCGTCTCGAACGATCAGCATACTCTTTAGCTTTATCTTGAAGAGTTTCAACGCGTTCACGCACCGCTGAAAAGGAGCTAACAAATTTCCTGAGATAGGGAGTTATTTGCGGGACAAAGTTATCTTTGTCTAGGACAGCACGAAGGTCATGGGCGACTTCTGTGGGGGACCTCATCTCTCTGCCAAATGACAAATAAGCAGGCGACATACCTGTGGTGCGACATATAGCGTTATTAAGAGCGAACCGAATCACTGGTAACATGTGGCCAGGAAGTGTGGTCGCCTTCCACGAGTTGTGCTAACAAAGTCTTAAGATCTCTATTTTTACGTTCTGCGGGGTTTGCTTCTGGGTGATAGAGAGGAATAAAGTTTTGCTTTATCCCCAGGATGGACATGCATTGACGCATGACTGCCGAAATAAATTGTACGCCATTGTCAGAAACCAGTCGGCGTGGAAGACCAAACCTCATAAAATACTCCTCTATGAGGACATGTGCACACGCTTCAGCAGTAGCTTCTTTCAATGGGAACAGTTCTGTCCACCTCGTAGCTGTATCTTCTATAAGCAAGATCCAACGCTCCCCCTGTTTTCCAGGTGGCAACGGGCCGAAAAGATCAACTGCCAAGACCTCGTTGCGCTGGTTTATCACCGGCGTCTGCAATAGACCTGGAGGCTTGGTATTAGCAGCCTTATAGCGTTGACAATGGATACATGCTTTTACATAATCAGATATGATTCTTCTCATTCCTGTGAAGTAGAACAGACGTGAGACTTGTTGGTAAGTGCGGTCAATTCCTGCATGTCCGGCTGTAGGGGCATCGTGAAGCTCTTTGAGAATATCGGTCACTTGGTGAGCAGGAATGACTAGTTGTGGGGACTCGGCATCAGAATCCGGATTGAGTCGATATAATACACCTTGTTCCATTAGAAATCCCCTTTCTGACCATCTTTTAGCAGCAAGTTCGTCCACTCCTTCCAATTCCGTGACGATCTTCCGTATTTCTGGATCCGTCAACTGGTCCTGGCGCAACTGGGTAGGTGACTTTGTGGGCAGGTTGCAAATGACAGAACAGATACCGCAGTTATTTTGTGTTTCATTGGAGCAGATCGGTCTGCTTAATGTGTCAGCAACCACGTTAGCTTTTCCTGGGGTGTACTCGAATCTGATGTCAAATTCTTGGAGTTTAAGCGCCCAACGGACCAACCTACCAGCAGGAGACTTTAAAGAAAGCAACCAACGCAAGGGTTGGTGGTCACTGCCTATAATAATTGGTTGTCCGTCGAGGTATGGCCTGAAACGCTCCACAGCCCAGACTACAGCAAGCGCTTCCCGTTCTGTAGTAGAGTAGTTGCGCTCTGCTGCGGTGAGTAGACGGCTAGCATACTCGATAGGCCTTTCGTCCTTGCCCTCCCCTTGAGCCAAAACTGCGCCAAGTGCATAATTGCTCGCGTCGGTACGCAGTACTAAGGGTTCTTTAAAATCAACTTGAACAAGTACGGGCGCCGTGGTCAACAGACGTTTCAATTCCTCGAATGCCTGAGTTTGTTCAGGTCCCCAGCTCCATGTACAATTCTTCTTGGTCAGACGTGTAAGCGGTTCTGCTATCTTTGAAAAATTTGGAATAAATTTCCTGAACCAAGAGCATGTTTGGAGAAAAGTCCTCAAGTGTTTTAAGTTAGATGGTTCCAGCATATTGAGGACAGCACTGACCTTCTCAGGGTCAGGAGAAACACCGTGTTGAGTGATGACGTGACCGAGATAACGGACACTTTCTTTGGCAAAAGCGCACTTCTCTCTGTTGACGTGAAGTTTAAATTCTGACAAGCGTTTAAAAACGGCTTCAAGATCCTGTAGGTGTTGCTGAAATCCTTCTGAGATAATCAATAAATCGTCTAGATAAGCAAGTACTGTAACATCTTTTAAAGCAGCACAGGAGCGTAGACGATCAATAAGCCTTTGGAAGGTTGCCGGCCCGTTTTTTAACCCGAATGGCATTCTCTTAAAGCGGTAAGTGCCTAGGGGACAGATAAAAGCTGTTTTGTCTCTGTCTGTTTCTCGGACCATAACTTGCCAATATGACGAACGAAGGTCAATTGTGGTCATATAACAATTCTTCTTCGTACTCTGGAGAAGGTCATCAATGCGTGGGAGTGGGTAAGTATCCGTCTTAGTTACTTCATTTAAGCGCCTATAATCCACGCAGAATCTTACCTTACCATTGGACTTCGGTATCATCAAAGCAGGAGAGCACCAGGCGGATTCGCAATCTTCAATGATGTCATCTGCCAGCATCTTCTCGATTTCCTGCTTCATCGTCTCCTTCTTGGACGGGTTAAGGCGATAGGGCGGCACAGCTATCGGAGGGTGATCTCCGGTGTCTATGCAATGCTCTGCAAACGGTGTCGGACCTCCCCCTGCTGTAAAAATACTTTCATGCCGAATAAGGAACTCAGATAGTGCTTGGCGCTCAGCTGGTTGCAAGTGTATGCCTTCATCATCCCGAAGCATGTTAGCAGAAGCTATGCACAAACCGCGAGACATAGGTTCGAAAAGTAATTTATAATGCACCTTAGTATTGGCACTAAAATACCATTCATGACGATGAAAATCAATAACCACTTTGGCAGCATTAATGAAATCAATACCCAGTAAAGTTTCATTATCATTAGAATCAGGGAAGATTATAAATGGAATATTAATGACTATGTGTTCTAACCCCACTGGTAATATGGTTGTCAATACATCCATATCCCTAACATGCCCATCAGCAAGTTTGACATGTCTAGTGGAGGGAGTAAGAGGGTGACCCTTATGTAGTAAGAGAGCATATAGCGTGTGACCAGCAATACAATGCTTAGCTGCTGTATCTATGAGTGCAGTACCCTGTTTACCGAGAACTTGGATTTTGAAGATAGGCCGTAAATGCAAATACCTATCATCGCTCTCACGGTCGTACACAGACGCTACAACACTTCCCTCACATGTACAATAATTAAAATTCAAACAATTATCATTTTCCAAACTATCATTAATTTTTCCAAAATTACACTTACTACATTTTTCTTCACAGTCACAATTAACTGAAAAATTTAAATTATTACAATTTGGTTCAATAATTTGATTATAAGGTAATAATGAGTTCTTATATTTAGCTACAATTCCTTGGTTATAACAAAAATTTAAATTTTTACACTTAGTCCGAACATCCTGATTATATAAAACATTATAATCACAAAAGATTGGCATCTCATTATTACTAGAGCAATTACAGTTTATATTATTTGATATAGAATCATTACTGACCTGAAAATAAGATTTTCTGGAAGTAAGGCCACTATCAATGGTAGCATAATTAATATTTGCATTTTGACACTTAAAATTACTAACAAAATTATTTTTATCATGTTGCTTAATACTATGCATTGCATTTTCAACAGGGAAATCAGAAATAATTTTACTATTTTTATTAATACTACACTGAACACTGTAAAAAGCATTGTCATTTTGATTGTGTTCGGAAAGGTTAGATACACTTGACTCACCTCGGCTGATTAACTTACGGCACTGTTCCTTTGTGTGTCCAAACCTTTTGCAGTAGGAGCACACCGGACGCTGTTTTTTTATAGTCACAGACTGCTCTGTAGAACCTGGTACAGCAGACGTAGGTGTGGTAACAGCAGGCCGGGCGACAGCGACAGGCCCAGCGGTGGCGGAGGCGGGCACGACGGTCGCGGCGGAGTTTGGATAGCGCGCGCGCGCCGGCGCGCTCGCACGAGTGACGCACGGTTCGTGCCGACCCGCAGCCGAGGCCGGCTGGGCACGGGTCGAACGCACACCACTAGTGGACGGCCTCGGTTGAGTTTCCTCTAATGAATCTTCTATGTTCCGAGCATGGCTCAGCAATGAGTTGAAAGATGTGAATTCTTCACGGCGCAATCTTGTGCGTATTCTGTTATGAAGTAACCCATATACCATGTCCAGTTGTACTTTTTCCGAGATATCATCCCTCGGTAGCTTTGCCATAAGCGCACGGACACGAGCAACAAACTTATCAGTGTTTTCTTCCACCTGCGGGGAAGCAAATATTTCTAAATATACTCTATGTGGTGGAAGGCGGGTGCCATATGCATATATTAAATTTTCTTTGGCTTCGTTCCAAGTGGATATGTGATGTTTTAATCCTAGCCACCATGTAGCTGCGTCAGCAGACAAAAGCATAGCTAGGCCTCGTATGATATTAGCGTCGGATACTTGAACGCACTCTGTATAGCTTTCAATTGCATCTATAAAGGCCTCAACAGATTCACCAGGTGCACCGCTGAATGAAGCTTTGCAACGCGCCAAGGTACCGTCTACGTTCACTGGGGGCATCGGCGGAGCTGCCGGCGTCGACGATCTTTGTTCCATCACGTACGACATAATGTTTTTAAATGTCTCAGCCTGCGAACGCTGCAGCGAGGCCATCAACGCTGAGACATCATCCAGGTTGAATGTAGAATTGTTGCCACTTGATTCGGCGTGGCGGCGATCATGGGGGCTATCGTGCTCCTCATGATTTTCGTTGGCGTTTGCATCTTCAACAGGCATAACGTAATCGCGACGTTGCTGGCGATCTTGACTTCTCGTTAGAGGCATTATGATTTAGGACCAACACCATACAATAGTTAGTAAAATGTTCACAGAGGCGCGTGCGCCATTTTTGTTAACATGAGCACAAAACAATTAGAAAACGTTGGGCAGCCAGATATAGTAGGGTTCGTGTGTCGTCTAACACTTTATATGAATCACGAAAACCACTTATGAGTTCAGTTACAAGAAAAAAACACTACTTTATTAATACAAATATTTAATTGAAAACACTGTGATTTTATTACAAGAAACATCCAGAAAGACTAGAAAAAAAAAACAACCATTTCCTTTTAAGTGTCACCAAAAATCAAAGATTAAAGTCCTGCTAAACACATACATGGACATAGATTATAACTGTTGTACCGAGCGGGCATACGGCCGCGAGAGCTTCGAATGGGTCGGTTTGCTATAAAATGATTTAATGTTTAAAAGTGTTGTGCTTTATTTTTCAATGTTCGTTTAAATGTTACATTATTTGACATGGGTAAAGAATGAACATGAATTGTTTCTGAAAATTGAATATTCTTTTGTTATTTTTATATCAAAAAAATTATTAATTTAGAATCTAATTTACTGAAAGCCCTTGGTATCTATTAACTCTATGAACGAATCAAAGAGAAACAATTTATATCCTGATCGAAGTTATACTAAAAGAGTTCAATTTTGAATGTAAAGATTGTTTTCAACAGCCATTGTGTGAGTTTCCTAATTAATCTACATATATAAAAGAAAGTCGTGTTAGTTACACTATTTATAACTCAAGAACGGCTGAATCGATTTGACTGAAAATTGGTGGGCAGGTAGCTTAGAACCAGGAACGGACATAGGATAATTTTTACCCCGTTTTCTATTTTTTATTCCGCGCGGACGGAGTCGCGGGTAAAAGCTAGTTTCTATTAACTCATACTTTTTAAACGTCAACAACTATTCAAAATTAATGACACATAAGTCGAGTGTATCGTATGTTCAGACAACTTAAAATAGACGGTAAGCTGAACAGTGTTCAAGACATATCAAATTCAGTCCAGACAGATCAGCTGACTCGAATGTCTGGTATGTCCTGTCCCTGTCTTGGCTGAATTTAGTCATAGAGAACAAATCTTCTTCATTTTAAACTAAAAAGCGCTAGTATTCTCAGTGACAGACATTTTTAAAGGTGATTTATTAAGGGATCTACTACATCATTTATTAAATGTTATTACTTACTAATGAAGAATGCGTCTAAAATATCTGATGTTTGATAAAAGTTACCAAATTATAAATGAACTAGCTGTCACCCGCAACTCCTTCCGCATGGAATTTTCTACATGTGTTCCAAATTTCATTAAGATCCGTTTAGCCTTTCCGGAGATACCATCTAAACTTCCGCATTTATTTTATTTAAGCTTTTATAAATCTTTTGTATGTTAAAATGAGCTTTTGTAAAGTACTAAATCATATTCAGATCACTCTCATTTTGTATGAAAATAACAGAGATCGCAAAATCGTTTTGTATAGGTGTTTGGGCAGTGAAAACTCACGTTTATAAGCCACATTAAACGTTTAACAAGCTTTACCAGAGGGCATGTTTTACAACTTTTTTTTAATTATTCCTCTTTTGACAGTAAAGTCAAACACAATTCCACGTAAAAATTTATGACAGGCCTTGCACGTTTTGCCGTTTTAAAAAAACCACGTAACGTGCTGAGGACAGGCATTTTCATTTGCCAGACGATGGAAATTGAAAACATAAAAATTATCGCCTCGAGAAATTTTGAATTTATTTCGGTTTAAATTGTAGGATTTATTTGTAATTTAATTGCGAATTTTGAATACTTGTTGCAGGTGACATAAATGTAATTAAAATAGACTGATTTAGTTATTTATTTTCGTAACAATAATGTTTGATCTTTGCTCGATTTTCAAATCCCATTTGCCTTCTGTGTCTATTGGTTCCTATCCATTCTACCGGTTTTAGATTCAGTACACAATTACCGGTCTTCTATTATTAGGAATGTTTTTAAAATTTAAATAAAAGAATAATCCAGAACATCTAATGGAAGCTTCGCGGGCTCACTCGGTCATAACAACACATTGTCAGCCACTTACGCAAGAATTCCAGTTCCCGAAAACCAACGTTACGTGGTACATCACTAGATACGATCGATAATAATAAATAAGATGGAATAGTGATGGACACATACCTTACTCTACCCCCACCACTTTTAATGCGTAATGGACGCAATATTTCGACTGAAAATAGTTCCTTTTGTCACAGTAAAAGTAAATAAGTGAACTTTGTTAATGAGAATGGGAACTATTGAGGAATCGACGCTATTAAAGACGAAGAGGGCCGGACGTCTATTTTTGGATTATTATCTTTACCAGTAACAAGGTAATAAATGGAAATTTGGAATCCCTACGTAAGTGATGTCTATTACTGCTATATCGATAAACGTAAATAATAAGAAATACGATAAATGTCGATGTGTGTGGATAATAATTGAATAACGTCTTTTTTCATTCTTTGTGCTGTAATAAAATTTATTGTCGACTTAGAGTATGTTTATTTCTATTACTTTACTCTGGTTACCTTTGAAAGCTTCATCAGTACAATGTTTTAACCATTTACGTGTTTGTATACCTGTTCCAATCATATTTTTACTTAGCTAATGCTTCAACTCTTATGAAGGTATAGCAAAAATGTGACATATTTCAGATTTAAACAAAACGGTTATATTTTTTTTTTATTTGCGATTTGATTTCATATGATCACCCTTTATGATAAAATATCCAGATTATGTAGAGCATTATTTACTTTGGAAAGTTTTTAATAACCTACTGCTGCTACTTATCGGGTAATTCTTGCACTTAGATTGGCAACAGATGCTGCTTTCGAAACCTTTGTTAGTGACGTTCTCATCGATATATTGCAGCAACGTTTCGGTATACGCTTTCCTGAGTGAACGAACCCGAGAGACGTGTCGTGGCTTGTGCCGTTCTATATATAAATTGAAACGCCGACGGAGGGCGCTCGCCTCCCCCCTTCTTTTGTTCCTATTTCGAAATTCAAAAAATAGATACGAAGGGTGTTTCTGGATGCGTATGAGTCAGTGTCGGTTCGAACGCCCGCGCATGCGCGTCGTGCGAGGCGGGGTCACCATTCGGAAAAATTTACGTTTGTCGGTGTGAGTGCGTTCCCCTTTGGCCCTAATGGATTCCAGTGTTTGTGATATATGTGTTCTAGCCAGCTTTCCTTCTGTACGTATTATGTAAGATTATTACTTAGATATTTTCAACTTATTTAATATGTACCACGTATTTCTAATATAAGTTACATCATAATTTCCAGAAGAATATATATTTTTAATGAATGGTACTCTAACTTTTAACTAACAAAAAGGGTAATTTAGAATATTTCAAAAATCTTAACATTAAGAGGAAGTTTTTGTATTTATAATATAAAAAAGGAATGCGGAATTGCACAACAAAATGCTTCCGGGCTGAAATTGTTTCAAACTGGACAAAGTGAGGCAACCGACAACTTATTTTTAAATAAAATAATTTTCTTCGGGCAGCATCTTATTTTTAATTAAAATATAATACATTAGTTATTGAAATCAAGTAACACTGCAAACTTTTTAACTCAAATGAAATGTAGATTATTATGGAAAACCAAATCAGGAATAACATTTGTTTTTTTTATGTCTGCAGTATACAATATTCTGTGTTCAGTATCGTACAACTGTCAGATATCTAGTGTAGAAATTAATAAACGCGGCATACCAACCTCGTTTGAGTGTTAATATTCCGCTGGAAAGTATTTTGGTTAATTCCGAGCGCTCGCTCGGAGAACACCGCCCAACTAAAATAGTTGCCGGTTTTACTGCTATTATTCCTTTTATTCAAACTATTGTAACTCTACCTAATACTGTAAGTTTGTAATACCATGCAAAGCGTAATAATGTTCATCATCACAAATGCCTTCCACAGTATTCGGTCCTCCACTGTCCGCAAAAATGTCTCGAAAAAAAAATTTGCAACCATTTGAGGCTGTTGCAGACGTTAAACATTAGTAACATTTTAACTGTAAAGTCAAACTTTTCAGCTAAACAGAACGTCTGTAGCGGGCTTCACATGTCAAAGTATCAAGAATGCTTAGTCGGTATTTCATCTTACAATATCTTTTGATAGAATTTCCTCTATTTTAATATAGCCACGTACATCTGACTGCTTACTTAACCGTGAGTGTTACAAAAACCTATTCTTTTCTATTTTTTTTTTTAAGAATGCGAGGTAACTCTAACAATATAATTTTCTACAGTCATTTCTATAATGGTAACTCAGGCTTATAATATTAATAAAGAAGTATACAAAAAAGGCAAGTTCATTAATAATATGAACACGAATGTTGTGGATCCAAATACCACATTGAAAACATGTATGATTGATATATTGTATTGGATGAAATAGATTTACAAGACATTTGATTAATTATACCTTTTGTTTATATCGGACGTACATACGCTACTAATTACCAACCTTTACTTGTAAAATAACTTTGTGTTCGAAGAATATTGAATTTAGGTTTATTGTTTCTAGTGTAAGAATACACGTGTGTCGTATATATTTCATAGGTTATATTTTAAATATTTACTTGAAAGCATCTCATTAATTGTAACTTTTTAGCCGACTTCAAAAAGAAGGAGGTTATCAATTCGACTGATTTTTTTTTTTATGTGTGTTACCGCGAAACTCCGCCCCTGGTAGTCCGATTTTGATAAAAAATATTTTAATCGAAAGGAAGTGCTTGCAGATGGGTCCCATTTTTTGTTTTTTTTTTTAAATAATTATTGAACTGTTCAGTTGAAAAAAAAAAAAGTAGGTTTAGTATAAGATAATGAGTGTCTGTCGCCATCAAACTGCTGTGCAGTTTGACTTTGACTTTTTATAAAAAAAAAATGTCAGTAGCGCCTTTCAGTCGGGATTTTTCGTTTTTTAAATTTAGGTCAGGTTATTTTTTTATCTTCTTTTATTTCTTCCTAAAATGCAAATTATCTACACATTTCATTCAGAACTTATGGACTGTCATCTTCCACAAAAAGCGTTATTATTTGAAGTGACATTTAAATTAAGATACGTCGTTTAGGTGTGAACAAAACATAACTAACAAAGTCTAGATCCAGGTCATGAATAATTTTCGCAGTCGGTATTGCAAATGTAAACGTCCTTGACACGTTAACGAAATGGTGTAACAATTTTATTCGACGGACGCGAACGAAATTATCTAGAACACACATTATTATATGTACAAAAGTCATGTCTATGAAAATATTTTGAAGCGCAAACTTTATCAAATATCAGGTTAGATTCGATTTCATCATTAGATTGTTTCCCTGAACTATTTTAATTTAAAACAAAATAGTTGCATGTCTTTTACTTAAATATATAGATACTCGCACTTAATAGTAGGATTTAGTAAGTCAATATCCGCCACAATGAAAGAAAGAAGGGATAAATATTATGAGATAGGAACTAATTTAAACGTCATTATATCATAAAGATACTTAATCAACTTCTAACCATTCTTTACAGTAAAAATCAATACTTTTATTTCGTTTAAAACGGATTTTTTTTTTAGCAATTCGGTTGATATCATGTCAACATCAGGTCATGCGGCAAATATTTTGCAACACAAATGTCGGCAATTTTTAATTCTCGCTACGTCCAGTGTTTTGTACGAAATTGTTGCAATATTTTGTATGCAATTTAAATACAATTTAATCCTTATTAAATTAAATTTAGTAAGTAGCTAATCTTTGTCAGCTTACATTCGTTCCCAGGGGCGTTTTTTTAATTTTTGTTTAAAATGAGGCTGTGTAACAGTAATTTTTTTATTTGATAATTACTAAAAATAGATGTACTCGTATTTTACCTGAACTAATGACCTTAAACTTAAACTACAGAAATTTGTTGGAATATTTAAAACCCATATCATTTCAACCTTATCTCATTTCTAATTTACATCCTCACTCACTCTTTGTTTATGTCAAAATTAAATAATAAATTGGAACAACTTAACTTTCGGTTGTATTTTACAAAGCGTTGTTAAACTTGTGTTTGTAAAGTATTCTCATTACCGAAAGGAGTACGGAAACTGTCCGGCATCCGGTTGACGAGGCGTCACAAATATCTCTAAAGCTTCCGGTAGAGTTGAAGTTGATAATGACCCTAAATGAAATAGTTTCACTTAACTTTTAACTAAGTTCAATATTAATGTTTTTTAAATGCTTACTGTAGATGCTTTGCTATGTTACATTTAGTACTTAAAATTTATAATTAAAAACATATTATAGGGTAACTTCTATGTTCAATATACGAATAACAAAGCAATCGTCTTTTCATGTATTTCGTATTCTGTTATTTTAATTGATTATATATCTAAAGTTGGAAAACAAAAGTAACTTAATATTATCTATTGAGATAATATTTGGTTGCGATGAAGTTTTAGCTGATCGAAGTATTAAATTTCAGACAAGCTAATAACAGTTGAAATATAATACAATCTTGCTAATATAATAAATACGAATGTTTGTATGGATGCATGTTTTTTTTACGCATGTCCTAAACGGTTAAACGGAACACAATGAAATTTGGCACAGATACAGAACATTGTTTAGAGTAACACATATGTAGGTACTTACTATAAAGGGAAAATTTTCCCTTTCTGTTTGCTATGGGCAGTGGTCGTTTAGCCATTTCAGCGAATATGGTGGTCGCTTGCTCTTTTGCTTATGTTATAAAAATAAAGTTACAAGCCGTCCTTACAAGGCCTAGATATAATAGACAAATTAATTTACATAGATAATAGATAAAGTAATAGACAAAATTATTACATATTCCACTATGAGTCTCTACATTCCGTCTAAACTTTGATATTTCCCTTTAGAATTGCCGAGAAATTTCTATTCTAAATATTAGAGAGATTTCGGAGGGAGCGGAAAATTATTGAGATTCTTGATGACTATTAAACGAGGACACGTTTCCAGATGGATTGTTACATCTCGCTCGGAAATTGGCGAACCTTGAAAATGCCTGAGATGAGTAAAGTCACACTGTGTAAATACTTGATTGCTTTATAAATTGCCGTTATTAAATACCATAAAAGTAATGGAAATAAAATGTTCATAATAAAAGAAGAAAATACATATATATTTAATTTATGTAGAACTAGATTGACAATGTATTCGTAATATAATATGAAAAGGTTATATATAGTTATGTAATGCCTTCGGAATGGTTGACGAAATTTTTCTTATCACGTTTTTAAGTCGATTAGAACAAAAGACGATCTCGGGGGTCGCTAAATCGTATTCAATGTTCTCTCATTTCCATACTATTAAACCGTACGCGTCCTTTACAAAACGAAAGGAGCACGCACGATTGAAGATAAAAAGAAAATTTACCATTGCTTTCTGATTTCTTTTTCTTTGTACCTTAAACAGCTTTTTTTCTTTGCTATCAATTCAGTTTTCGTGGAACACTTCTTCTTTTAAACTCGGTAAAAGTTTTTGTTTTTCAGACCGTGTAAAAATATTGTTGGTAAATTTTTTCTAAGAAATTTTACCGAAGAAACGGAACACTTCGGCGTATTTACAATGAAAGAAATGAAAGTTTTTTTATGATTATAAGTAAAATTTATTCGCATGAATTTCTTATTATGTAGTATCTTTTTGAATTAATTGAAAAATTTGTGCATTTTTCTTCATAATGTCTAAGGCTAATATGAAAAAAATAACAGAAAAGATTGATAGAATGACTTCTGATCGTTGGTTTCTGAGACCTGTTTTGTCAGAGATAATGACAGGTATGTAACAGGTAGCCAAGGTTAATATTCGTTTCATTTAGTCACAGATTTATTTCATAATATCTCCCTTTACTTAAATCTCTTTTATTTCCTCGTAAAATGTTGCCGTGTAGTCCCTTCGTGCGTATTTTGTAATAAATTTATATTTTACCAATTTATGAAATTCTAACCTTTGAAATACATGTGACATTACTATACCGTTAGGTTTAAACTTCCAATTAAGGCAATCAACGTTACTGCACAGATGCAGGCGAGGCAGCCCGGATATCCAGGCTTTATTTTCAATGGCCACTTCATTGAAATGACTCGATTCGAGTGAGCCTACATTCGAAGTACCGCTCGTTGACAAATTAATCTGCTAGCCTTTGGTACAATTTTAGGAAATGAATATAGAATTAATTCAAGTATCAAGTAAACTAGTATCGGTGTTTGTACTGTATAATGTGGGTTTCTACTGTAAAAGAAAACATAGCGACAGCTACTCATATTATAAATGCGTATGTTTTAATGTATGAATGTCGGTATCATTGGACGCATTTTTCCAACTGAAATTTGGCATAGATGTGAAACATAGTCTGGAAGAACACAAAGGCTACTAATTAAGTTTTTTTAATTCCTCGTAGACAGCTTACTAACTTTCCATCCATTCAGCCTCGTAACGCCCACTGCTGGGCATAGGCCTCCCCCAAAGGTCGCCACGATGATCGGTCCTGTGCCACCCGCATCCATGAAACTTCCGCAACCTTGACCAGATACTTTTTATAAATATGTAAAATATTACTGCTTGTATGTTACTGTTGTACTAATAAACTGTTGTAATAATAAACTGCAAGCATAATTATATTTATTATTATGTATTTTAAATAGAACGAAAAATTTCACACATGAAGATTACATTTATGTGCCAAGTGTTGCAATAACAAAAAATTAAGTAATAAAAATAGCTACTAGCTGGGTTGCCATTTAAATTTTTAAAATTTATTAAACACTGGTATTCAATAAATACTAAAATAAAAACTGGAATGGAAATAAAAAGTAATGTAATAATCTTTTAAGAAAATTAAAATAATTTAATTTTGATTGAATTTCCTTGTATTCGAATGAGGAAAACTGACAAAAGAGATTTACACCTACAATAGATAACGTTTGGAACGTTTTCAGCTTCGGTAAGCGAATTTTGTTCGCTCGTCGGCTTTAATCAAGCTTTACTGTTGCCTGCCAATTGAAAGGAACCATTTGCATTTAAATGAATAGAATTATTTGCTTTACATGAACTTCCCTCCAAAAAGAACTCAATGTGGATTAAGATCGCGCCGAACTGTCGCCGATTAGATGTCTCAGAAGTTCTATAGAATGAAACAGATATATACCAATAAAGTTATATGATCCGGTGGTCATAACTGAAACTAAATTATGATAGTTCACTAGCGCCCTCTGTCAATATTTAAAAAGTGTCCTAAGATCCTCCTTTTTTTTCCATTTTCTATTGCTATTTAGGTTTTTTATAGTTTTTGACAGATCTAACCGCGATAGTAGCGCCCCTCTTACTGGCTCAGAATTGAACTATAACGAAATATTCATTTTATCGTTCTCTTTTTTTTGTATATTGTTAATTGATCAGATAGTGATATCAAGCTGCAACTCTGTACTCTCTCTCTCTCCTTATTTCTACTAGTATTCCTTTTAATGGATATGTTAGTTGGGTCAGCTTCCTTTGTTCGTCTCTTTCACTTCACTCTGTTTACTGCTTGTCTGAACATTGTCTTTCAAAACATAACTATTTTTTTATATTTTGTTACAGAACTAAAAAGAAGAAATATCTGCACAACATATTAAAGTAAGTTATTTTAATCAATACCGAATTTGTTGTTTTACTATAGAAACGCACGGTCTCATATTATCTTCACATGAACAAGTTGTTAGGTCCCTAAGCATTATTTAGGTTGACAAAAAATACTTGCAATTAAATTTTTGCTTACGAAGCATCGTTAGCAAAAAACCTAACGTCAAACTTTCCGGTCATTATTCAGTATTGATTGGCTGCAACTTGTTAGAGCAAGTAAACACTATAAACTGTAGTCCGAGTTCCAGCAAATAGGCCATAAATCAGTAGTTAAAGCATTTGTTTACAAACTTATACCGCAGTTAAGGTCGGGCAGTACTTCAGACTGTTAGTTGTACATACTTGTGGGATTTTAACAAATATTTTACACGAATTTCGCAAGAAATGGTTATTTGTTTTTCATCAATATTAATAACCTAACGTAAATAAATAACTACAAAATAGTGCCATCTATTGACTTCATTTTAAAACATAGATTTTGAAATGTTATATTAATGGAAAATATCGAAAAAAAAAATTAGAAATGTAAAAAAAGTTTCGACGATTAAGAGATGCGAATTTATTTTCACTAATTTAGAATTTAATTTCCTACGTCTTTTCTTGTGCCGATGTAACTTCGGAGAAAAGAAGAAATTAGTACCTAGGCCATCTCAAATAAATTTACATACAAATCTACATACAAAAAAATAAACTTACATACTCGACAAGAACATTAGTCAAAACTCTTGTCAGTCGAGTAATAAGAAAACAATTGCCTATTTTAAGACGTTCAGAAAAAAACAACATAAGCTTTGAAATTCTTCTTCTATCAATTTACCCTGATAACATATCTTACTAATATTATAAATGCGAATGTTAAGATGTATGGATAGATGAACAGATGTTAGAAGGTATCTCCAGAACCGCTCAACGGATCGTGATGAAATTTGGCATAGATATAGAACTTAATCTGGGAGAACGCATAAGCTATTTATCAAAGCGGACGAAGTCTCGGGCAAAAGCTAGTAAATATATAAAGTCAGTGCTATATATATCAAGTAAATAGTTTGTGGTTGACGTAAACATAGAGCATGTCGCCTCCAGGCAGGTCCCACTACAATTTATTCACATATTTACGATTCTGAAGATGCGAGTAATGCGATAATCGTGTATGTTTGCATACCAGCCGTCATATACATCCATAAAGGAGTCGATTATAAGTTTCAAGCCATTCTGAAGTCATCTCAATATTGAAATCAACAACATTATTAGTAGGATTCAATTTACTCGTACTAATATTATAAATGCTAATATTTAGATGGATGGATGGATGGATGTTGTTTGAAGGTTGGTATAGATGTAGAACATGGTCTGGAAGAACACATATGTAGGCTACTTATATTTTTTAATCCGCGCGGACGGAGTCGCGGGCGAGAGCTAGTTTTAAATAACGATAAGATTTTTATATCTGTTTTTAGTCGTTATGTATTTTAATTATTTTTAAATACTTACAAAGTAAAATATAAAATAAATATTTTCAAAGATAATAACGATAATTAATTGAAAATGTCAATTACCTCGATTCGACGTACCCGCAAACAGTGAAAAAACGTTTTCTATTAATTAAGCAAAAATAATGACCAAGATGAGTAAATACTTCGTTATTACGAATTAATGAAATATAGTTTGCAATATAATTATAAAAAGATAGATTGTTTTACAACATTATTATATTTTTTTAATAAAAGCACAAAGATCTTTTTCCAACAAACTAAATAATAAAGATTTTTTCCAGTACTAATTTATAAAATGAACTAATTTTCATTTGTTATCTATATATATAAAAGAAAGTCGTGTTAGTTACACTATTTATAACTCAAGAACGGCTGAATCGATTTGACTGAAAATTGCTGGGCAGGTAGCTTAGAACCAGGAAACGGACATAGGATCATTTTTACCCCGTTTTATATTTTTTATTCCGCGCGAACGGAGTCGCAGGTAAAAGCTAGTTTGAAATAAAATTTCAATCAAGTTAAATCATTCAACCTATCACGAATATTTGCGATAAGCGCTCTTGTCATCATTTATTATGTCAAAATAAAAATGAGATTTTTGCTTATCCACCCCCTCCCTATCAGGCGTTGCAAAAATTTTATTAAAAATGTTGTCGATCATGATATGATGACGATTGTCATAAATATTCCTACTAGGCCCACAGTAACAGTAACAAACTCTCGGGCACCCTTGAATCGGAATGCTAAACGCGTAATGAATGACAGCCCAAGCCGAGGTCACCTCTCGGGGGCTCTTGAGCTCAGTCACTCCATGGAGCGTCCACCGAAGTGACCTAAGAGCTCAGTGACCTCCCAATCCGGTTATAATAATAAAACAGCCCGAGCCGAGGCTCCTGTGTGAGCCCTCGAGCCTAGTTACTCTTAAACGAAGTTAAGGCTAAGCACCATCAGCGCCCGGCCACCTCAAGCCCGGTGAAACTGTAAATGCAAAGCAAACAGTGACTACTCAGTCACAAAAAAAACCAGTAACAAATAACATACCCAAATATGAAACTTTCAATTATTTACGAATAAACACATCTCACTATACCCGGTCCTTTATAACACGAGTATATTCGTGTACTGTTTCCAAAATCCATAACTCGAGCGTCCTTCGGCGTTGATTTACGAAGCCGTCTCAATAACGAGTGCCCTCGTAAAAATCTCGACCCGTCTCATAAAACACGAACGTATATCTCATTTACTCGCACTTGAGCCCTGTTAAGAGATACACTGTTTACACCACTGTGTAAGGAAAGTATTGTAACAAAAACGAATACTACAGTTATATTGAATTACACAACAACAATATTTTTTTTTCTTTCAGATTCAACTGAATTTATAGAATACTAACAGTCCCGAGAGACTTTGGCCGCGCAGAATTAAAAAAAAAACTAGTAACAAAAGTATAGTGTTGCTTCCTAACCGTGGAAGAATTTTTCAATTGGTTTCGAAGCTTATTTTTTGTTGTTGCTTATTAATGTAAATATGCATAAGTGGACCAAAGAGATTCTAAAATGGTCAATAACCGTAATATTTACATTAACCATATTTTTTTTAACTTTACTTCTTGTTGACTTATATGTTAAATTTCCTTAAAAATGAGTATAAAGTTTTCATCTCGCTTTAATGTAATAATTTAAAGAAATATCAAATATAAACGGACATTAGAATTTATTGTAAACGAGGGCTTAATGGCGGTGTCGTAAAATCAGTGTAATCTAAACGAACCCTTTCGAGATTGTTACGCTCCTGTAGGAATAATAATGAGGTGCTTATAGCCATTATTGCTGATAATTTTCATGTTATGCGTCCATTACTGTACCTTAGAGTTTATTGTTTTTACTCTACTCTACACTACATCTTAATGATGTATACACAATAGCTAATAACGTAAAGAAAATTTTAAAAATTTACGTCTGTCTGTATGCCCTAAGGCCAGGTTTGTTCCGGGTAATCTACGGAACGGCTGAACAGAGTTTGACGGGACTTGGATGGGAAGGCAGCTGATGCATTTTATAGGTTATTTTTTTATTTTTAATTCCGCGCTGACGAAGTCGCAGCCAAACGCTAGTTAATAACATAAACTGCATCAAACTTTAAGCAGTACCAAATTTACTTATGGATGTTCTTTTCTTCTAATTCAAGATCTTATTAAAGTAAATTGCACATTTTGCGTTAGAACTCGTAAATAAAAAAAAATCCAGTAAAACACTTTTCCGCACGCAACTGTATAATATTAGCTATCTTTATCTGAAACTTCATTCTACTATTTTTAGTAAATAACTGAAACATGAAACAATCTAATGGCCGCCATGCAACTTGACTCTATCCCCGCATCTCTATTACATTTCGCTGACATTTAAAACTATTTTCTATTCTGAGTCTGAAATGATATTCTGATCATTCATAAAATTTGTATGGCATTGTATTAAAAAAAAATACGAAAATCATTATGCGTTTTAGAAAGTTTTTTTTCAATTGAATAAGCCAGCGCTTAACTACAATACGTATGAAAGAAACTACGTAATTACAGCACATCGATAGTGAAAAGCTCTTGAATTACGATAAAATATCGATGCGCAGTCTTGGCAACTAGACTGGGTTTTTTTCCTTGCCAATTGACACAGTTCGCGAATGTGGGGTAAGCGGCCGCCGCGTGGGTATAGGAGTGCGCGTGGGCGTGGGCATCACAACAAATCGTTTAAAAATACGCGCCCAGCGTCGAGTTGAAACCACACAACGCTTTGTAACATATTGAATTTTTATTTGAAACTTGCGAACGGTGAAGTTTTACTGGAGATATTTTTATATTGAATAGATTAGTGGTTAGACTAGTACTAATTCCAGACTAGATTCTAATTAAATACGTGAAAGATGGAAACTAAAAAATGAACAAAATTTTAGTATTTTATTTTTAATTTACATATGATTTTGTGTATTTTTAATATACATAATATTATAATATTCTTTTGTCGAATAAAATCACAGAATGATAGAAATAGTGTATTGAATATCTGGAGATAAACAAGCAAATAGAAAATGGCCAAATTACTTCTCGTGGTACATTTATCTTTTATGTTTTCCTAGCTTTTACCCGCGACTTCGTCCGCGCGGAAGAAAAAAAATACACACAAGATAAAAAAGTTCCTATGTCCGTCTCCTAGTTCTAAGCTACCTCCCCATCAGTTTTCAGCTAAATCAGTTCGACCGATCTTGACTTATAAATAGTGTAACTAACACGACTTTCTTTTATATAACATACTAGCTTTTACCCGCGACTCCGTCCGCGCGGAATAAAAAAAATAGAAAACGGGGTAAAAATTATCCTATGTCCGTTTCCTGGTTCTAAGCTACCTGCCCACAAAAAAACAACAAAAAATAAAAACAAAAAAACAACTTTCAAAATTTTGGTCAGCACGGTAATCTCCGGTAAGACCGGACCGATTTTGACGAGACTTGGTCAAGAATGTAGCTGATGCACGCGGCCGTATTATAGGAATTTTTTAATTCTGCGCTGACAAAGTCGAGGGGGACAGTTTGTATGAAATAAAATATTTTTTTTATTTCTGACATAAATTACCAGTTCTTTTTACCACCTATTATTTAAATGAAATGCAAATTTCGTTTTCTAATAATTAAGGTCTAATTTTATTCCTCTTTCTCTTCCCACCCCTTTTCTTATAAGAAAAGGATAGGGAGGGGAGGTGGATTTGATGGAGGAGAAGATGCATAGGAAGATTAAATATTCTCTTTTTGTGCTTCTCCTCCTTCGTCGATTGAAGGTAGGCAACGCATCTGCAATTGCGAATGTCTACGGGCAGCGGTCGGTTCGCCATTTCGGCGAATTCATGTGGCCGCTTACTCGTTTGCTACCTTGTAATATAAAAAAAAGTATTTCGTAATCTGAAATCTATAAATATCCAATTTAAATTCAATAAAAAAGCTATAACAATTTCCTAGTCGATCATTGAAAGAGAAAAACGTTTATTTAAAAGCTGAAAGAGATTTGATTTCGCTTGAAGAGGGGCATTTGTGATCCGTCAATGTGAAAGGGCGACCTCGATTGCTTCTTTCCTCGCAATATCGTCAAGTGTTATTCTTATAAAACGTTTTAAATATAAATGGATTCAATTTAAAACAATACCCATCCATCCGTCAGCCTTAAGCATTTGATGTTTATAGGTATTTCTGAAGAAAGGTTTTTTAAAAGCCATTTTCTGTTTTTTTTTTAAAACGGATACCAAAACTTTCTTCACCGTGACTTCATTTTATTTTTTTAACAATTTTTTTGTACAGATGTTCTAATATTGGAAAGCAACGGTGACATTTTTATATAGTAGAAAAAGATAAAATTAAATAAGGTACCCAAAATGCCAATTTCAGAGAATTTAGTATCTGTACATAGATTATATATCTATGTACAGATGAGATTATCTAACGCGTAATGCACTAGTTAATTAGTAATCTGTATTACTATGAACAAGGTTACCTAATGCCAATGAGATGTTGTATGTCACAGCTATTATCACCTATTAAGAAGCATGAGTAAATGACTTATACATTAGCGCCGAGTGGAATATAACACATAACATAATATACAGGATGTACAAAAACGAGTTCGAAGAAAAACTTTATAAGTATTGTTTAAATGTTAAGTTGGATTACAAAATTAAATTTTCACCCAAGAAAATACTTTGTCGTTCAACACAAAATTATCGCACATCCTGTAAATTTAATTGATATTATTGTTACGTATTTATATGTAAATACATTCGAAACTTGTTAAGCGAGAAACCTTTATAAGCGAGAAAAATACCGCGGTTATTTCTTGGACTCTCGCTTAGCTATGTTCGACTGTTTACAAGGATAAATCAATATATTGTAGTAGTATACTGATCCACAGTTATAAGATATCTTCATTAAACTTATGATCTTCTTATATTTCAGTTCTTTTATATGAAGAAATAACGAACTGAAAAAGTTATCCTGAAAACTAATAGCCCGCGAAAATTTATTTACGTTAAAATTGTTTTTTTTTTTTTTTTCAGTACCATGAGAAGCGTGAACTATGTAATTTTTTGCCACAGCATACCTAATATAAATTTCTGTTATATTTTTAATTTATAAAATTATTTAGTCGCATTGATATTATTTTTAATCTACATATTTCTATACGTTAGAATTGAAATTTAAGTCCCTAAACTAAAAGAGCACTAGCAGATTTAAACGTACTGTCTAAAGAAACCTTTTAAAAAGTTTAAATGCTCTTACTTTAAAGTCGTTTAAAACTTTGCAGGCGCGTCTACTTAAAAAACAATTTATTGCGTCAAATACTGGAAATTGTTATTCCTTTAAAGTTCATTTTAACACCATAATATTACGACTTCAAGATAGTTTTTATAATTTTTTTTTAAATTGGCCTTTTCACTCCTCGTTAGTTAATCTTTAGCAGTGTTTCCCAAGGTGGG
Organism: Papilio machaon; assembly: GCF_912999745.1. Lineage (NCBI taxonomy): Eukaryota > Metazoa > Arthropoda > Insecta > Lepidoptera > Papilionidae > Papilio > Papilio machaon. The sequence continues at coordinate 1,359,113 of NC_059996.1, read as the reverse complement.
GCGTAGGCCCCACCTGGGGGACATTTGGATTAAGAGGGGAGCAATTCGGAGATTTAAAAACTTAAGGCTCCATCCTTACAATGATAGCCAGTGCTAAAAAGTACATAATAACGTTTTAAGCCAAAAATAGTTGCATTTAAACTATTTATATGTGTTTTCGTGTTTAAAAATTTTATATGAAACTAGCTGTCGCCCGCGACTCCATCCGCGCGCAGTTAAAAAAAAATGAAAAAAAATTAGATTTGGCCGATTCTCAGACCTACTGAATATGCTCACAAAATTTCATGAGAATCGGTCAAGCCGTTTCGGAGGAGTACGGGAACGAAAACTGTGACACGAGAATTTTATATATTAGATTGATCTAGTCAGCCAAAAGTAGTAATTATAAATATTAAAAGTAGTAATTATTTCTCTAACATTGTAAATTTAGGCCTCGAGAGAAATTTATTTCTAAACAAAATTTATAAGGGGGCAATAGTCATGTTCATCCTGAAAAATGGGACATGGATCAAAAAAGGTTGGGAAACACTGATCTAGAGTGTTTTATTAATAAAGGTCCGAAATAATAATTCAAAGTTAAACTATTTTGCTGATCCGCCGTTTTAATTATTATTCCATTCTGATAATTAAATTTTCTGCTATATTAAAACTAAATTCATTTACTAAACATATTATGCTTTATTAAATAAAATTATCTGGGGTACAATAAAATTTAGGATTTAATTTATAAAATTTGAATACCAAAATATTTATTTTTACCTAAGCCTAAAAAGAAGTCCGTTAATTTGCCATTCAAAGGCATTCGTAGTCAGAGCGACGATGTCCTATGAATATTAACAAGTTAGTTCTCGGGTAAACATCACGGCACGCAAGATTTATGGGAACATGGCAGGAACATTACAAATTCCACGTACAAAGTATCATCTTACATTCATATACAGTATGTATTATTAAATCGCTAGACGTTTTCAGAAGTCCCTTTTTATCACACAAAAAGTATTTGCTTAATTTAAAATAATACTAAACAGTATTTTAGTTTAAGTCTTTTAGTGTATTGGTGAGTAGGTTTTTACAAACGCTGCAAATTTATACAGGGTGTAACAAAAACTCTCGCAATTTCAGAGCCAATACAGAATACGATATTTCAGTTCAACTCATTGAAGTTACAGTTTGAATGAGTTTATTTAACTGGATTACATATACTACATTAGGATACAAAATAAATCAATATTCAATTGAATTCAGTCAAATGCAATGTGTATTGTAAACGTTTAGACGTGACTCTGTCTCGTTAGTTAGTCAAACAATTCCGTTGTCTATTGTTTCTCTTAACAGTTAAAATTACAAGTATTTGACATTCTTCAATTTTCAATTAATTACAAAATGACAAATACCACAGAGAGCATTAAAAAGAAAAAATAATTTTTCGTTTCGGAGACCTAAGTTTAGTCCTCTTTCCCTACACACCCGTTTCTTACAAGGAAAGAATGTAAAGGTTAAGAGAATTTGACAGAAGAAGGATTTTGAAGGGGACTCCTAAAAAGGAGATATATCCTTTTTCTGTGTGTCACCTCCTGCGTCGATTAAAGGCAGCTTATCTGCAATTGCGGATATCTGTGGGCAACAATCGCTTCGCCATTTCAGCAAATTCAGATGGACGCTTGGTCGTATGCCAACGAATCATAAAAAAAAATAGAATATACTGTTACATACGAAAAGATTACTAACCAATCTAACAGCCTACACATTGATACAAACCCATATTGTTTGAATTTCTCATTATATCTGAAAATACTGAGAAAAAGTTTTTTATGATACTTACTTCAGTCAAACCCACGGTTACTAAACGGCTTTCCTACACTACAGTTAAATTAAAGCCATGTGCTTATCAGTATCTTTATAAACATTAGTTACGTAACGCCTCAAAGTTCCTAACAATACGTATTACCGAATATACAGCTAGTGGGTTCTGTTTCATTTCACGCCCCTATCACATTGACATACGTAAGCGGGGTGAAATGGTCTAAATAAAACTGGAGTGATCTACATAGTGTTGTCTCTCTTTAATCAAAGAGAATGTAAGGGATGACAATACATAATAAAAAAAGTTTAAGTGCAAAAGAGCTCTGCGGTTAGAAGTCTGTCAATATCGAACTTGTCGCAGAACAAAAGCGGAGTCGCTATCCTTCGCATGCGATCCGATCGATGTGTACACGTCTCAAACCAGTGTCATAATAGATAACTGGGAAGCGGAATTCAAATTAGAATATCGCTCCGATTTCGTATGTCAATGTGATAGGGGCATGAATTCTGTTTAATCTCACTTCACGAGTACGATGTCAGATCCTATCATGGATCTAATTAGCGAATTGTTTATAATTAGAGTTAAGCTTACTTTGATGGATTATTGGTATCTGTTTAATTAACCACAGTTGACTCGTTTATATAATATAATATGTTACGTAATTAACTGTAGGCGCGAGTTGGCATATTGGGCCAACTCGCGCCTACGGTTGGGCAAATTGGTACGACGACCGAAACCTAGCCTTAGCCTTTTGATTGTTATGATTAAGTCGCTGGCTTAAACTTTATTTTTACTACCTACATATCATTCTCTCTCTTTCTACTTTTGCTTCCGTTACCGTTTGCTTGATTTAGTGTCTGCTTGGCTACTAGTATGAAAATGATCGTCTCTGAGTCATTAGACAAAATTATAGTTTATAATTTGTTCATATTATAAGTTGGTAAACGAGCAAGCGGTCGAATTCACCAAAATGTTGAAACAACCGCTCTCCATAGACTTGTTAATAGCGCCATCTGTTGATACGTTTAAATTCTGTAATCTCAATCTTTATCCACATCAATATTTAACTCGCTCTGTACTGTAATACTCTCGTCAGTATTAACGTCAAACTTACATCAACCATCAAGTAAACGTATACGTCTCCAGTTGGGAAATTGGCAAAATAAACAAGGCAACAGGTGCGGTTACGTGGGATTAAATAGGAGCAATGTGAAAGCTCTTTGACATAAATGCGAGTGTACAAAGATGTAATTCTGTTTGTACATTTCAACAATGGAACTAAGAGCTACTGAGAGAACTACGGACGTTTGTGTCGTCACACACTACGGGTTACTGTAACGTACGTATTGTAACATAATTTATACGTGATGTAATATTTGAGATCTCGCTTTTCAAACCAATCGATCATCAAAGAAAAATACATTTACAACAAATGAAACTTCAACTTCTATAAAGAAATAAGTTAAATGAGACAGGAAGATTCTTAAAAAGCTCGAAATAAATTTTTAATTACAACAAAATAATTGTGTAAAAGTACATAAGTGAGTTGTTTAATCTAAAAGGTCATCGAAGTCGAGGAAGACCAAAGCTTTGATAGAAAGACGACGTAAATCAAGACGCGAAAGAAGTTGACATAGTAAATTCAAAAACCAAAGATAAACCGAAGTGGACAAAGTTGCTTAACCAAGCTAAGGCCCACAAGGGGCTAGAGTTACAAGAAGATAATAGTGTCTTCACTTGATAAACATTACAACTGTTAATTTTATTCACTTGATCCTATCTTGTCGACTTGAAATTTTGGAACGAAGTTCCTTATCGCGCGTTGTGAAAGGGGGCTAGACGGAAAAAATTCTTACGAAAAGTTGTCACGACACTTTTTGCTATAGTAAGTATGTTAACGACGAATGAGCGCTACTTCACCATGACAACGACGTGACAATATATAACGAAAATTCATAGAAATAAAATGTACCTCTTGTGAAGACTTAAGTTTTTTATTCATAGAATAAACATTGGTTCCTTCACTAATTAATCGAAAAGAACTTCGTTCCATCCGGGTGTCCCTTGACACCTCTCAAGTTTTTTTTTTAAACCCTACGTCATATAAGCAGGAAAAAATATTCCTTCAAATTTTCCCTTTTCCTTTTTCATGCGTCAATAGCAATAATAATATATTAGAAAGCATTTCCAACGTCAATATTAATACAGTGTTACTTCGGATTTCCAGAAACCTTTTAACTGATTTCTCTAAGAGACAGATTTATTATATATTTATCGCGAGTACGTAAAACCCATTTCAGACGGACTTTTAGCGGCCATATTCACTGGACATGAAAATTATTATTACAAAATATTTGCTGAAAATCTTAGACATATAATTACAAGTAGACATTTTGGTAACATCACTCAATAATCAGCCTATTTTGTGTTCTATTTTGCCATCAGTGACTAGCATTGGTGTTTGTTTTATTATCTGAAATGTTCAATCGTTGCTCATAGGTTTGCCATTTTAATAGGTTACATTTGACACTTAATTAAAACCCTTATACGTGACATTGTGACGGCGGTCTTTAAATATTCTTCATTTTTTTTAAGATAGAACTTCACACCTGCTAATCTTTTTTCAATTCGATTACATATTTATAGAAATAATAATGACAAATTTAAACATTAAGCATGTTACAAAAAAAATCAAACGAAAAAATAGATATGTCATAACAACTGAATTAAATTCACATTTTATGTTTGAAGATGAATCGATTTATTATCTTTAATCGATGTTTTTAAGCACCTCACCTCACTAAGATGCTAAAATTGATAGCAATTGATAGATGTCAAATGTGACCTATTAAATTGTCGTATAGATAATAATCTAATTTTGCGATTATCAATCGAATTACCGCATAGAAAATTTTATAACTTAAAGCCATAGCTTCCCTACGATGAAGTAAAACGTAAGTAATCCCAGAAAATGTTTGACACACGTTAGGATTAGTGAAATGCGTTCGACGCGAGTGCGACGCATAAATCAAAGCTCCCTTTGTTTATCCCCACTAATGTAGGGTTGGTACGTGCGAGTCATTCAACCTGAGGTGTGATTCCCCACAACGGGGCTAGGGTTGCTACAAAAATAAAATGATGGCGCCACTTTCTGAAGTTGTTGGTACAGTCAGCTTCATAAATATAGTGGCAGTCAAGATATCCAAATATATAGGAACACCTAAAGTGATCAATTATATAAGTACAACCAAAGTCATCAAATTAATTGAAGCATCCACTCTGCTCAAAAACATCGGAGCGTTCACATCGTCATATATATGAGTACATTCAAAGTGCCCATAATTATAGTAACAGACATAGCGTCAATAGTAACGAAGCATCGAAAGTATGCAAAAATATCGGAACATTTGACAAAATTGAACTCTATCTCTACTTAGTTAAGATACACTTTGAAATATACTACATCTGTTAAATTAATTTGACATTTTATATCAAAACATTTTTTTGCTATTTACTACAAGTTTACGTCCCGCATGACAGATACTAAATAGATAAGCAATATCAAATTTTAATTTGTCACCATATATGTCAGTTTGTCCTTACGGCTTAACTGTTCGCTGTAATACGCAGTTATGGCGATTCGAATCCCAAACTTTGTTAATTTTTTCCTTTTTTTTAAGGTTTTTAATTTTATTATCAAAGCGTTATATAAAATTGAACTTTATCGCAACAATTATTGATTACTATTCGATATCTTTAAAAATTAAGGAACCACAATATTCCTTGTCCATTTTTTTAACCGAGACGTCATTAGCATGTTTTTTTTATTGTTCACGTTTGTTATTGTAAGTTTCGTCATTTAATTCCGCGCGGACTATGTCACAGGCGACATCGAATACGTGTAATAAATCTATGCTTGGAAAATTCTACTGCAACCGGACTGAAGATACCTAACAGTAAGAGAAAAATATTTTGATACAAATTATCAATTAATTTAACAGAAGTTGTATACTTTCAAAGTGTATTTCAAGGATATGGATATACGAGTAGAATTAAATTTCAATGACCGCAATGACAAGTGAAAACACTACGCCTACTCGCTTTATCCCGAGATGGCCGAACCTAACCGTTATTAATTTTATTTAAATATTTAATACCCCAAAAAAAAAAATTGTTTTTGTTAAGAAAAATAGATATTCTAAGTACATTACCAGATTTTTCCTTTTCATTAAAAAAATCAAGCTCTATATGTGATCGATAATATTGAAAAATAAAAACCTTGTAAGTCTGGGATTCGAACCATTAAACTTACGTACTGCGGCGAAAATAGTAAAACACTGAAACTAGCACATACTGTGACAGAGTAAAATTTGATATTACTTACTAGCTTTTACCCGCGACTTCGTCCGCGCGGAATAAAAAAAATGCTCACAAGATAAAAAGTTCCTATGTCCGTCTCCTAGTTCTAAGCTACCACTCCCCCCATCAATTTTCAGCTAAATCAGTTGGACCGAACTTGAGTTATAAACAGTGTAACTAACACGACTTTCTTTTATATATATATATAGATTATGTATCTGTCATGTATCGTAAATTTATAAATTTTAAGCGTTATTATAATAATAAGAAGAAAAATGTTGGGTTGTCCGATAAGTTCGTGCCCATTTTTAAGGGAAATTTTAAAGAACCTTAAGTTTTGGCATACGTCTTTTAAATTATATTTGTTCGATTTTATAGCAAAATGTCTTATTTATTTCGACAAAAATTAAGTCAATCAGTTTTTATAAAACTAATAGAAAAGAACGAATCGTGTCCTACCATTTGTCAAAATATGGCTGAAGTTATCCTCTTTTAGTATGTATGTGTTATGTAAACATGTCATATGTTTTCAATAATTGTAATATATTCGAGTTTATTCTAAAATACCTATTGAAAATTGGAACGAACTTACTGGACAACCTATTATGTTAATACAAAGCGTCAAATAAATTTAACAGATGTAGTATATTTCAAAGTGTATCTTAACTAAGTAGAGATAGAGTTCAATTTTGTCAAATGTTCCGATATATTTGCATACTTTCGATGCTTCGTTACTATTGACGCTCTGTCTGTTACTATAATTATGGGCACTTTGAATGTACTCATATATATGACGATGTGAACGCTCCGATGTTTTTGAGCAGAGTGGATGCTTCAATTAATTTGATGACTTTGGTTGTACTTATATAATTGATCACTTTAGGTGTTCCTATATATTTGGATATCTTGACTGCCACTATATTTATGAAGCTGACTGTACATCAAAATAGTTCCTCCTTTGATTCCGGACTATAGTTTATTTTACGCTATCTATGGTTTACACATTTTTATAAAACAAAGTCCCGTTGCCCTGTTTATGAACGCGATGTTGTTAGAAATACTGAATTAATGTTCAAAGTAAATCGTGATATACAAATCAATTAAGATTTAAAGTGCAAATGGACTGGAAAAATGGAGTGAAGCTTCTGTTAAATTTCGCGAAGAAAGGAAGAAATATTTTTAGTGATGTCGTCTGTATTTTTCAAATTTACTGAAACAAAATTTAAAAACCCGAGCAACCATAGTCGTACTGCATTACGAAAAAAGGAATTCGAAACGCTGCAGCTTTCAAAAGCCGCACTAAATAGTTTTCCCTCCAAAGGTATTTGAGAGACGGCTGGAGCAACAAAGTGCTTTATAAGTTTTCAAGTTCCATTTTAAAAAGACAAACGCGCCTTCTATTTTAAATTGCAATGTCTGCAGTTCGAACTTTGGCCGAAGTTCTTTAGTTTCAAAACTTACTCTGGGAAAACTGCAACATTTTTTACAATAAACACTCAAGTTTTTCACAAACTAGAAAAAGCGTACACAGATATCTTAACGATTACTCAAGTGAACTTAAACTGAACTTATAATTGAAAATAATAAGAATTACTTTGTGTAATTATGTTGTGTAATTACGTTGTGGTGCATATCGAAGTACCAGGACATCAGAGATCGCACGTAGCGAATTTACGCCTTTCTCTCGATTTCAATTAAGCTAAATACTGAATCGCTTAGACTACACGTGCTTTCTTTCACTGAATTGCTGTCTTCCTCACTTATTGATCGGGTTTCTTTGAATATCATATAACCCTGCAAAATCCTTACTGAGGGACTTACAGCCAGCCTTAAATTAGAGGTGACTAGGCCCTAGTCAACCACGATAGCCCAGCGCTGTTGCCTGACTTCATATCTATTTGAAATACTTCGCAGACAAATCCAGATTGCATCATGATGTCTTTCTTTTTTTTCAATAACTAGAATTTTCACGATAATTGTAATTCTGTACGCACCTATTCAATTTGTGGAAACAAATTCATACATTGAACGTTTCTTAATAAAACGAGAAATGTTTAACACGTTTATTTTAAAGTTTACATGCAATGTGCCAATTTACAGAACATTCCAGAACAAGTTTGTAAAGTTGAATCGTAAATTAACGCTAGGAACTGATTAATTGACTTTCTCGACTTAAAGGTGTGTTTTACGATAAGATCTGAAATTTATTCTCCTCGGGGAAAAATCGTTAAAGTGTAAAATTGTTGCAGAATCATATAGTACATAAAATACGTTTGGTTCTTTATGACTATAATTAAGATATTATTTCGTATATTTTTGATATAACTTTAGTTTTCTTTAAAGAATAGACTGTGTTTTTACTGATATTTTAACTGTATGATGGGCAAATTAATCTTAAGATCTATTTTTGTATTATTAATTCATAAATCAAGAGTTAATAATGTAACTAAGTAAGATTTGTTACATAGATGTTTATATAAGGATTATGTGTATGCCTAAAGTGACAAGACTTTAGAAAGATTTAGAGAGGTATCTCTAAAGGTCTCTTACTGACAACTTACCGGCTTTGAGCGTAAGGCCCTTCGTATACAAGGCAACGTAAATCTTCCAAATCCGATTTTAGTTGCTAAGCGACTTATGCAATTCAATCTTTCAGAAGTTCCTACACACGCATACTTCGCCGACATTTTGTTCTTTATCATCAAATCCAGTTGTTCGCAACCTGTTTGTTAATATCTGTACAGTTGACATGCAACTTTATGCCTGTACTTACTGAATAGGAGACTCGCATCGACGATTCTACGTTTTATGTACGAAGCGCTCGCAATGGAATACTCGCGACGCATAGATACAATATTCGTTACGAAGGTGTACGTTTCCTTGTCTACGATTGGCCTAATTGGATATCTTAATATATATAAATCTCGTGTTACAATGTTTGTCCTCAATGGACTCCTAAACCACTTAACCGATTATAATAAAATTCGCACACCACGATCCAACTTGAGAGATAGGATAGTTTAAATCTCAAAATATAGTCGCAATTTTAATTTATTGCTAATTATTTGTCTGTTATTATTTGACAGTCACAATTATCTGTTAATTCCAAATGATTCTAACAGATGTCGATACCTTTCGACTGGGTTGAGTAAGTAATCAATAGATTGCGCTGCTATGGTAAATCTACGAACGTGTCATATAAGCTTATTAACTGCGCGCGGACGGAGTCGCGGGCGACAGCTAGTACTGAATATAAATTTAGAAGTTTCTGAAAAAAGCAAACAACTCATTTTACTAGATGCGTCATCAATGTTCCTACAAACATGGTATAAATTATGCAGCTCTGTCCGTAGCATTTTCAGTAGCAGCCAAGTTTCAGAAATATGGTAATACTACAGTGTGCCTGCATTAGCATACTTTTCTAGAAGTTTCCAACATGTCACTACATGCTTAGCGTTACAGTTGGCGAACAAACAACTTCTAACATAAAAGCAAACACAAGCGCGAGTTCAACATAAATGACTTCAACTGTTTTCAACATAAATGACAAATACAGATATGTCATTATATCCGTTGAAGTGTTACAGCCTCGGGGTTGCGTCCAGCCTTTTTAAATCTATATCTGCTTTTTGACATCTTTTATTTTTGACGTTGTTTATACATCGTGTACATTTTTGATATACAATTTATCTTGTCCTTATTTTCATGTAACGTTTATTTTAAAGTTTATTGTGAAAAATTAACCAGTTTCCGCATCATTCATGGAGGAAATTTACTTTAAAAAAAATTGTTTCGGAGGCCTTATTTTAGTCCTCATTCCCTTCCCACCCTTTTCTTATAAAGCAGAGGATGGGAATGGGATGGGGATTTGTCGGAGAAAGGAACGGATAGGAAGGGGAAATATTATCTTTCTTTGCGTCTCCTCCTCGGTTAATACAAAGTAGGAAACTCATCTACAATTGCGGATGTCTATGGATTGCGGTCGGTTCGCTATTTCAACGAATCAAGTCGTCGCTTGCACGTTTGCCACCTCATGATATAAAAAAAATTTCAGTAATATCTTTTTTCCTTTATAAAAAAACAAAGATGTCTTCTTTGTATTCATAGAATGGTAGATATTATCTTCGAATTGTACTATTTATTAATAATAAAAAAAAAGTTTTGCAAACTTTTGCAACAAACAATACGTAAGTATGAGCGAATAGAAAAATATGTCGCCTAACAAGCAATTCGATCTACCATCATTTCCATAATCAAAGTATTTTGTTGGCGTTACAAAGAAAATCCACCCAGTAATATATGAGATATTTTTTGTTCGTAATGTGTTGTAACAGAATTACATCGTACTAAAGTAATTGAAGTTTGTTTGGCATGTGAGAGTTTTTTTGTCATCCAAACGTATTCAGCTATCGCCATTTTATCCAGAATTGCCGAAAGTCTACATCTTATGCCAGCGTAGATAGAAAATAAGATAAAAGTACCGTTTATTTCCATTTATTATCCCCTCAGCGAAGGCAAAACAAGTCCATTCATGAAATTGTGTACCTGAAGTTATTTCACTGAAAGAAAACACAAAAATATATTTACGTAGATTTTTATTTCGCGACCGTATTGAACCATGCATAATTAAGGACGGCTTGTAATTTCAGACGAGATACAACACACAACATATTTATAAAAACACACGGCGCAATCTTTTCTCACAGGCCCACCTACGAACTGTTTCACAACTAACTTCGAGCGGTTATAAAGTTTGAATATAGTTATACTTGCGCTCCATAGCTGAATACCAAGTTGATATCTTTAAAAGAGGTCGCGATAAAAAAGTATCTTTGCTTCGTTTTTTCTTTTTAAAATGTGCCTGATATTTTTTGACACAATGAGTGTCTGCTAATGTTCCTTTTTACTAAGCAATATTTTCATCACTTTCATTAGCGCGAAGTACTCGTGAAAAGGTGGGTTGTTTAATATCTCCTCGAATACGCACTCAGCCTTTCGCAAAGTAGACATTTTAAGGATTTAAAATAAAAAAGCTTTTAGCTTTCCATCGACATTGTCATATAATTTTAGACTTTCTATATTAAATATACGTAGTCTCTAACTAGAATTATAAAATAAAACAACTAAATCATTGGTTATTTAAAAAGTAAGATATTCTTCTAATTTGTTAATTGCTTCAGTCTTCTACTTTTTATCACCTTCTATCGTCTATTTAACTCTATACTAATTAAGAATTTAACAGAAATACATTTAACTTATCGGAATACTTGTTATAAACCACACCGATGCCAGCAATCCCATCAATCGTTAAACACTCAAAGTAAAGAGACGATGAGCAATTCGGTTGTATTTCCCCTGACGACTGAAATTCCCCTGATGACGGCGACAACCGTCAGTCAACAGGAAACGAGATGCTCCCGCTTCCGCTGACGCTTCCGACAGTCGACTGGCCGCCTCTCACACCGTGCTGTAATGAGTTAATAGTTAATAAACTTTAATTGAAAGTGCAATTCCATGCATACTGGCTATGATTGTGATAATTATCTTGGCATAAAGTTTCTTTTAAATAGTAAAAAAGGAAAGGGAATAAATCTAAAAAAAATACGAAGATGTACCTTCGTGACAAGTCAAAGGTATACAATACAAGCGATATGCACGACTAGTGTTATACAAAATCTTTTTTTTTTCCTAACATTCGGAAGTTTTTTTTTCGTTACGATGCGGTTTGATATACGGCACATAGAAAATACACTAACGTCTTGCCACTATTAATACCAACAGATTCTGAAATGTGAGCGTTTATATATTTTATTGCATTATCGATAAATCGAATTATCGATATTTTTAAATTTAGCCATATTATTATACGAAATGTTCAGTGTTCAGAAAGTAATTACTGTGACGTTCCTTGATAATTAGTATTAAATTATATCTTACTAATATTATAAATGCGACTATTTAAATGGATAGATGGATGGATGGATGTTTGTTTGAAGGTATCTCTGGAACAGGTCAACGGATCTTGATGAAATTTGGCACAGATGTAGAACATAATCTGGAATAACACATAGGCTATTGTGTTTTTATTTAATTCCGGACGAAGTCGCGGGCGACGGCTTGTAATACGTAAATTAAAAAAAAGAATTGGGATTGGGAGAAAAGGTTCAATTGCTTAATAGTAGACTAACCTTGTTCTAGTATTAAATTACAGGTTAATTGTTATTCTAAATTAGTTCTGTTAAAGAGACAAGGGAATAGAACAAGAATAAGGTAAACTCTAATCGGGACTACAGGAGACAATTTACTAAAAACGGACAGAGTATTTCGTAGTTTAATATTTTTGTTACTTCATTAAGTGGCTAGACTGGATCTATATTTTAATTAAAATGTAGTTAAGACTTAAATTGTATTTGTTTTTTTTTATAAAAAAGTGTTTTTAGGTGATGTACCCAACGAAAGAAAAATCTGTTACTATGTAGTACAATGCAATAGTAAATAGCATTTTTATAATATATATTTAAATCTATTTAACTATATTTAAATCTTAAGACTTTTTATTTAAATTGAAACTTTTTGGTGTCCCTTTAATCTGTGTATTTTAACGTGATTTAGAAATCAAAATTATAGAGTTGATGATGTTACAAATGTTCAAACATAAATGAACTGAGATTAAGAACTTAGTGAGAGCAAATCGATACTTACACGGTACATCACTAGAGCTACTTAAACAGTTTTCGCTGAAATATTATGAGAGAAAGTGCGGCCACAAGTTTGCTGGCAGCGGCAACAGCTCGAGTACACCTTTCATCAGACCTCTCAATTTGTTAACATTTCAAGTGCTTAGGTACTTTGCCTGTATATAAAGTGTAGTATTATAAAACACACACGAGAAGTTCAATGATATTTTAACAGCTAGTATGGTAATGTATAGCTTGCTTACTTATCTCGCGACTTGCTGAACTTAAAATGCACAAAAATTAGATAGTTTTTTTCGTATTTTATTTTCCCAATTTTAATAATAAGATCTGTTAAGATTCATGTAAATATAGATATGAATGCAGTTGGAAGTCGTATTTTACTTAATCTTGAGCATTATACTAAGTAAAAAAGAGCTATAAAAAAGTGTAGCAAAATAATCTATATACATCTTCAAAACGATCTCAGTGAAAACTTAGACATATTTATCGCACCTTTTCAGGAACACTATAAAAATTGCGGGCGTGAACTACGTACACCATACTGGGCTCAATGCCCTCGGACCCCCTACGAACGGATGCCGACACATCGTTTCCGCTACTAAAATAACTCGACGCAAATAGCTCGTGCCACAAATGAACAGCGCACTAACGAAGGGCTTTTCGAATTAGATAACCATGATTCATTACGATTGGATCGAGTTCTTGGTGATCAGTTGACGTGTCAAAGATAAATGGCTTTTGTAAGTGATGCCACGTGTTCATAGTAAGGGACAACCCTCGACAAAATGGATAACGATAAGATGAACTCACACATGTTGTTTACAGTCGGCTAATGCACTTTTTGTTTATCAATATATAACAAAAGTTCAAAAAGAATTACCACAAAAATACACTGTAAAATCACTTTTATATAAACCACAATATTTATGTTGAGAAATCCTCAGACCTCAAGGGACACGAAGTTTGCATTGAATAAATGACCATCTTCCTGCATACTTGCAGGAAGATGTACTCTACTGTTTTTAGTGTAGTACTCTACTGTTTTTCCTCTGCCAACATTAACCGTAACTTACTCACCAAAAATTTGATATATTCAGACGATATAATAAGCATTTTTCTGTAACTTACGGCTTTTAACATGTTTATGACGTACTCGTATTATTTAAAATGATATCTTCTTTGCATCATAAAGAGAAGAAAGTTTTCAAAGTCCTTTCCTTTATTGAAATGTTCAACAGTACATTGCAAGTTCAACACCTGTTACAAAGTGAAATTTGACAAAATTTCGATACAGAGGTTGGGAACAGGAAAAGCTTAATTCAAAAAGTTGAGGAAATATTTCCGAGCGGTGGCAACTGACAGTTTGCGGTGAGCCGCGAGCAACAAAATGGCGGAGCTTATTACGTTTTGCAATGGAAATTGTTTGGTAGAAATATCAATGGCGTATTTTTTAAATTCAATAATATTAATAAAAATAAAACCAAACAATTCTGATTGCCTTTTATACAAATTGTTTTAATTATGCAGATATGACGATTTTTTTATCTTATAACGAGATAGCAGCCAATTGAATTCGCCGTAATACTAAAGTGACCGCTATCCATAGACGTCCACAATTACAGATGCGTAAACCTAGCTTTAATTGACGGAGATTTTAAACAAATCGAGAGTTAAGAAATAGGAAATATCCTTTGCGTCCCCTCCTCTGCCAAATGCACTTCCTCTACCCATCATTTCCTTATAAGAAAGGGGTAGGAAGCGATAGTGCACTAAAACATATTGCCGTCATTCTAAAAACTTGACAGTTTCCTTCAGCATACATAATAGATGCATAATCCGAAAAAATCTTTTCTTTATTCAGTAATCCTTTCGTAACCAAGAGGTTTTGACAAACGTAAATTGAATTGTATCTTTCAAATTTATCTCGTCGCCAGTTTTATTGGGTTTGCAAGTTTTTGTTATCTTCATCATACATAGAACGATATCTTTTTAATATTTTATTTACCTCATAAATAACACTTTTTGGTTTGTATGAGATTTTAAAGTATCTGTCGCTTTTAATACTTTATTAAGCAAAAGAATATTTCAGCGGCACCTACTGTAATATAACAATGACAAAGAGGTGTTAATGTGATGAGACTATATTCCATTTCGTTGCACAAAAATAATTTTGCTCAAAAACGAGTTACAACATTTTACATAGGACCCGTCGTATATTACAGTGCCGAGTAGTATAGCAATGTTCATAGTCATAAACACATCAAAGCTCATTATTGTTTCATTCGACGTAACATTGCCGTTTGTATTTGCTTAGGGTCGAAAGCACTCGACGCGCCGTGACCGGCTTTCTAACAGCTATATTTGAATAAAGTCAATTTTCTTCGTATTCAAAAAGAACAGTCTGTTTTTTCCAGTGAAGCGAAATGTTGATTTTTAATGTTATTTACTCTAAGCTACGACCGAGGAAATTATGCGAAGGAAACGTCGGGCGTGATGGAGGCACTGTCAGCGGCATTACTATGCCGAATCAATTTCGAAAGCCCCTACCACGGTATTTCAAACTCGAAGGAACTAACAGATATCTTAAAGGGACAGAACTGGTCCAGGAAATGTCAATTTTGCGAAAATATATTTGTCTCATATAATGCCGACGTTTTTTGGATATTTTGTTTCGTGGTTGCCATTTTGTAGTTGGTTAAAAAGTAATAAATTACCTTCAAAAGTATAATTGCGTAGTAAATTATACCTTCTAAATCGTTAACATCTGTAATAGTCCTTCCAAAAAGTATCATATACATTTCAACAATTTCAAATTTTTAAGTAAAAAATGTTGATTTAAAAGTCGAATAGATTTAATCTTGATTGAATTCGAGAACAATTAGTTAATCTATACCCGGCGGCGAGTCTTATCATCACAAATAATTTCCTATTGCAAGCGAACAACTAAGCCGTCTTTCCAATTTTCCAAAACAAACTTTACCCGTCTCAAATCTTAGCGCTCTTGTAACCGACGCTGTGTTGCCAGAAAAGAATTATACACGTACGAGTATTTACCCAACGCGAGATTGCGTAGATTTAATATTGAAAAGGATTTTGAATTAGTTATTCCGAGACATATTACCATGTGAGATATTAAGGGAAAAGCATGTTTAAATTAAATCAGCTTTATAACTATAACAGTGAAACCGATGATTTCCACAATGGTCTAGGTAAAGTTAGTGCCCATGGGAGACACGGCAGCAGTGTGTGTTAACGGAAAATAACGGACATTAGAATTATATCAGCAATGTATTCAAGGAAACTAGTAAATTTGTAAAAAAAAACACTCGTAAACCAATACGAAAAAAGAGTAAGAAAATATCAGATTTAATCAGTTTTTTTATTATAATTCATTTTATTTCAAACTGGTTTCTTGTCGTAATATAAAACAATATCTAATAAAGCTTTGACTTATAGACCTAAATAAAGTCTAGCTTTGTTTTAACATACATTGAGCGTGAAACAATCGGGTTCCACGTGCGCTAGATCCGCAATAATTGTACGCCCACAGCTGAAAAGTGTGCCTACGCCGAGCGTAGCAGACGTCAAAACTTAGACGAACAATGCAGTCCCCTACTCCGCACTACCCCGACCACAACACGTAACCGCGATACTAATGAAAGCGTACAGTGTGCAAAACAATTTTTCATAAAAAAAAACTTTTCGCCTACCATAACTAAACAAATACACGGATAGAATTTCCTGTCGCTTATCTACTCAAGGTTTTGCTGAGGGTGAGTGAACATTAGAGATTAAAAAACTATTAACCGAATCGAAACCTATTAACGTTTTTACACAAATCATCAATTAGGTCAGATGCATACGTATTATAGCGTTCGGTATTTTTTATATTTTATAATCTTAGGTGAATTTCATTGCATTTGTTGACGCTACACAAAAACCCAGTAAAGTTGAACAGGTGGAAAGGAAAAGGGAGAAATTAAAACAGACGTCAGTTCATGTATATCATATCTGCTAATAAAATGTAGGCATGTAGTTTATATTAGAACAAAGAATCTAAAACTAAAAGCCTTAAAAATAAAATAAAACAACTAAAATATATTATTAAAAGGAGTCCCTGTAGGCAAGGTTCCGAAGATATCGGCAGTAATCCCCCTTTGAATAGCTAGAGTAATACTGTGTCCGAGTTAGTTGCCAGCTGTTCGGTCGCCTGTGATGTGACTAACCTTTTTGCTATTTTTATAAAAAGCCTTATAGCGCTAGGACCCCACGGACCAATGGTCTCGACTCCGAATGGGAGAAAATCATATTCGGTGCCTAATATTTGCTTTAACTTTTTGGGTAGGGACAAGCGTGTATGAAATTAAAAATTAAAATCTAGTTAATATTTCTAAAGTGATTTTACTTATAAGTTTTAACGTAACGAACAATAACCTATTCTCTTAGTAATATTTATCATCGAATTGAGTAAATACAGAATATTTGCAATAATGGACTTAATGATCATTTTGTTGCGACACCTCTAACAGGTAATTTCCTGAACTGATAAATCTTACAAACGACCGAAGTGACGTATTTAATGCCTTCTACTGAGGCGCAAATTGTCTTGTTTGCTACCTTGTTACGAACTCGCAATAAGATCATTTATTTGACTCTTCATTTCAACATCTTAATATATATAAATCTCGTGTCACAATGTTTGTCCTCAATGGACTCCACCATAAACCACTTAACCGATTATAATAAAATTCGCACACCATGTGCAGTTCGATCCAACTTGAGAGATAGGATAGTTTAAATCTCAAATTATAGTCGCAATTTAAATTTATTGCTAATTATTTATCTGTTATTATTTGACAGTTACAATTATCTGTTAACTCCAAATTATTCTAACAGATGTCGATACCTTTCGACTGGGTTGAGTAAGTAATCAATAGATGGCGCTGCTATGGTAAATCTACGAACGTGTCATATAAGCTTATTAACTGCACGCGGACGGAGTCACGGGCGACAGCTAGTTTCTTATAATTTTCTCCACGATTACTATATACGAGTATCTCCAAAGATTTTCATTTCACTAAAATATTTCAACAATTCCAATTTTTTATAGCTCAAACCTAATCTGTTGTCCTTAGAACAATCTCGTAAAAATTTCATCCAAATCTGTCTAATAGTTTAGGAACACATAGAGGACAAACTTTAATTACTATTTAGCAAAAAGAATATTTTATTTTTAATTTATTATTAAAACAAAGGTCCTTCAAATTATTATTCTTGAGTTATTTTACTGTCAAGATTAAGGACCGATTGCTACTCGCTGTCTCTTAAGTTACGCTCACAAATTACTATATTCCCTGTACGTAGGAAATCACACTTAGCGCAGTACTGATGCATATTCGGAGAGCGCAGTTAAATAACACTATTACGTTAAGAGGTATACGTACTATATTTGCAATGTACCACATCCAACATTCCTGTATTTCTAATACATGTCTAGTCTTAGCTACTCGTATTTCAGATATCATAGATGTGCAGGTTAAGGTAAATTTTACCTTAACCTGCATTTTCATAACAAGACTAGATTTTTTTTTTCATTACAACATTGTTACCATAATTTTAAGCACATTAGTGATAATATTAATGTCATCCCATTCGTGGTGTCATTTCCTGGTGTGTCATAATAGTTTTAGTAGCTTTAGCATTTTTTCTATCTTAGTATGTTATTTTTTTAATTTAAATTCTTCAACGATTATCTAAACTAGAGTTCATTGCATGATGTCTATCGGCAAAAATAGATACTTTGTATGAGCACTTAAAAGATAAATTTCCAATTAACAAAATGCTTTAATTACAAAAGATTGTATACTTTATATAAAATTGCGTTGCAATAATGCAATCTATTGAAAGAATGTATTGCTGATAATGGAGTCTGTTACGTGTAGGATGGGTGTGCGGAAGCTTTTAGCTCTAAATATCCAATACGTGAACGTGTGATTCATTGGTTACTTATTCGCTGAAAGCTTTTTTTACATCGTAAAGTTATTATGGCAACTGGATATCGAATTGCATACAAACAAAATAACTAATGGATTAACCGACTTACGATGACTATGAGTTCTAATTGCAATTGTTGTGTAAGCTGATTACGTAAAAATTGTTGGTTAAATTCATTCAAATATTAAGAAAAACACGTATTTTTTATTTAAAATTTCTGTTAGTTAATTTGAATTTGTTTCTGAAATTTCTGGCTATAATTAAAGATAGTGAATCCGTCTTTTGACTATCCAACAAGCTTAGCTTTTTTGAATGATTCACTCTATAGTTATTCTGAAATATGAATCAACAAACTTTAATATTGATTAACTTATTCCTGTTATCCATCCTTCTGTTACATTTCTCTCAGATTTTTCTCAATCTTCGATATCATGTAACATGTTCCAGCGTATATTTTTGTTATTCAGTGTTGCTCGCAGTCATTTATCTCTCGTGTAGAGGTAATATAACACAGGATTACGGCTGCCTCACTCCCTTACTGTTACATACGTACTTTGACGTTTAAGTCTGGATCTGTTAAGCACGCGCATTCACAAATATCAAATAAAAACGAACAGTTATAAACTTCCTTGCTTGTGTTCAGGTCTTGTGAATGTAATTTTTGAGTCAGTGTCGTGTATAAAGACGTTTCAATTTTACGTAAGTGTCAGCATGGACGGATACGATTGTCATCTTTACCTCACCCTCCGTGGAAAATAATAGAATTTATTTACTACAACGGCAGGTATACTTGTCTAGTCTATTTATATATGGTCAAAGTACTACGTTACCTTACTATTAACACATTGTTATGTTTATTTCAACGCTATTCTTTTAAATTATTGAGAGCTGAGGATTTCAGAAATTGCTTTTAAAATACGTGGTGCTGTGCGTTGAATTTAATATTTCATGAGCTGAAATCCTCACTGTTTGAAGCTCGTTCTTTTATATTTTGCTAGATAAAGTAATTCCAGAGTTAAAATATTCATTCGTATTACCATTATATTGTTTTTGAATTTAATTATTTGCAAATGTGTGTTATGTCATAACTGTATTCTGTGGGTCTAGCATGAATAGTGGTGACAATCACAAGCGTTTCGTCATCCTCAATTATGTCAAAGTTAAGGACACAAATTTCAATACATTTATTATCAATCACGATACGATGGTACGAAAACATTATTCTAGCTTTTTCATAGGTATATAAGTGTATAAAAAAATTTCATAGCAACGGTAATATGTTTGGTAATACTTTGTGTTTCGGTTGATAACCTACGGTAATATAAATTCTAAGATTCTTGTCTTTTTAATTTGCAACTTTAATCTAGGAATATCTTTGTATCTGGAATTTGAGATATTTAAAAAGCATCAATTTATTTCCATTGCTATTTCTGAAGCCATTCATTCTATTTGCGAAGCCATTTCACATACCTTTCTTTAGACTTAAGTTCTTTGGCCGCTTGCAGTTTGGCTGCAATTTAAAGTTTTTTTTCAAAGAATTCGACATTTTTGTTACCCTCGCCCGCTTTCGCAACAAATTCAATTCCTTATTTATGCGTCTCTGAGAACACGACTGTTTCTATTGAGATGTTTTTATATTAAATATACATCTAGAAATAGGGATTTACTATCTATGTAAAGGATGAACTCAAATTGTAAGATAAATTTCTTCATCAAAGTGACGGAAACGCAACAGATGTGTTCATACATACATTCCGGCTTGGGACAGTCAGACAACAAGATTATTTTTATTGAATCATGACTCAGACAGGACATTCATTTGATTATTATTATATACATTATTGTAAGCGAGGAGGAAAGAATCGTACGTGACAAAGAGAAGGTTGAGTGTGTGGGTACACCAGTAGAGGTAGGCCTAGGAAGAGATGGATTGCGTGAGTAGTGACACGTACAAGAAGGGATTGACGACTGAGATGACGGAAGATAGATTCATATGGAGGACGGAAACCTAATGCGCCGACCCTATGTAAGTGGAATAAAGACAATGAGATGATGATGATGATAAAGGGCTACGATTATTTGTAAAATTATTACGCAATTTTTAAATTATTCCTTTCATTCAACGTCGCATCTAAATAAAATAATTATTAGAATACTTAAAAAAAATATGTATTCGTCAGTGTCTGTATGCTGTGTAAAAAATTAAATTATTAGTTGCCATAGTATTACGCAGCATGGTTGAAATAAAATGGAAGCCATTGTGAAAAAAGTTTTGAAACCGACCGACAATGGAGCTACACAATTTCGCAGCTCTGCAAAATTTGTGAAATGAATACACTGTACTGGACAATTTGAAATTCACCGAAGTTAGGACTTTTCATGTCGACATTACACTGTGGAATTGTACAGGGACGGATTTGCTTTTCTATTTTTGGTGCTAGTGTTTTGACTAATAAATCATATTTTATTTTCGTGTGTATATTAACTAAAATAACTAAGGTTTTATGTATACGACTGAAGACAGTTATCGTAATATGTTAAAGTTTAAGTAACCATAATTTGATTATGTTCTCGGAACACAATTTTATCTTTTATTTAAAACAGTTAATAACATATTAAATTATTTGAAAGTCTTAAATTTATTCTTGTTAATACGTTATTTATATGTGCTCAGTTAAATTAAAAATAAAACTTTCTATTTATAAAAGAAACGCTCGATTTAATCGTATAATGTCAGAGGCATGTGTTTCACCCTTAAAATTGTTTCCGTGCAGACCTTAATTAAATAATTCTGCCCCTGAGGTTCACATTGGTGCGGACATTTCGTACGAAATGAGATTGAATTATAGTAATTAACTGACTGGTTGGAACAGCGATATGTACTTACGGTCACATAGATTTCGTTCATTATGCACTTATGTGAATTACACGAGGGCAGAACAGTTAAATAGAGCAGTAGACATTGCAATACGAATACCGTCAAAATATTAATGTTTTATTGGAACGAAGTTCCTTATCGCGCGTTGTGAAAGGAGGCTAGACGGAAAAAAATCTTACGAAAAGTTGTCACGACACTTTTTGCTATAGTAAGTATGTTAACGACGCATGAGCGCTACTTCACCATGGCAACGGCGTGACAATATATAACGAAAATTCATAGAAATAAAATGTACTTCTTGTGAAGACTTAAGTTTTTTATTCATAGAATAAACATTAGTTCCTTCACTAATTAATCGAAAGGAACTTCGTTCCATCCGGGTGTCCCTTGACACCTCTCAAGTTTTTTTTTGTATGTGTGTTTAAACGATAACAGTACTGCACTAGCTACTGCTCTGTTTCAATTTACTGCTCTTATGTAAAATAGTATTAACCACGAGAACCGTCCACGTATATTATGTGGGAATAGCGGGAACACTAATTACTATTGTAATAAAATAAAATGGCTGAATTCATTACAAATGCGTCAAATGTAACAATCAATTTATTGTGTGATTCAAAGAGATTGACATGGTTGACAATTAACGTTTTTGTACAAATGTTTCAACAGTTCAAGCTAACAATTAGACAAATTTAATGCAGCATCCTGACTATGAAGGGTTGGTATAGAAATTAATACAAGTCCATATTAAGCATGAAGTGTCTTAAATATTAGAATACATATAAAAGATCTAAATAAAACAATTCTTTAAAATATATTTCAATGTCTACTCGCTGCGAACGCGTTTACTTTAAGCTATTCAAATAAGGCAGTAGTATGACATGTGAAATGCTCCCGGCTCATTTCCCACGCCGCGGTTCCTCTTGTTATACGATTCCTTTTCTACTTTTTAAAAACGTTGAAGGCCTTTGCTCTTTGAGTTGCTTCGGTTTAATTTCCTGTCCCGTTACTCTATTCGGCAAATCTTTGGTAAAAATTCAGAGACATTTACGATTTTGTATACACTTTCTGTGGTAAAAATATATTTATAAAATAATTTTTATCACTGTCCAGGAAATGAAATCTCCTTTTAAAAATAATAAATCATTTAAGTGACGTAAAGGATTTTTTGTAAGCCGGAGTAGTTTAATCATTATCAAAAAAATTTTTCGAAATTGCAAATTTTCTTTTCGTGTAAATTTGTGTATGTATAAATAAAGTGTATGTAAAATATATAAAGTAAAAGGAACTATTTATGTTCGTCCTGGTTATTTTTTTTAATTCATGAATTTGAAAACACTTATAGAATATAACGCCATCTATGGACAATTACCAAACTTATACACAAAAGCTTGCCACGGAGCTTTCGTTTTACGAAAAAGTTTTTTCGTTGAAATATTCTTCAATAGATGGCGCTGCAACTAAAAATAATAAAGCAACATTAAAAAAGTACATTATCTAAGATATTACTGTATTAATTACTGTTACATTTAATTAATTTCATTTATTAATGTATGATATTTTAAAAAGTATTTTCCTTTGTTTCAGATATTACAGCACAGTTTAAAATCTAAGGGCCAATAAACGAATAATTCCAAAATGCATTAGTCAAATTATAAAGTTCCTAAAGCAGCATAGTTAAGTTTTAGAATTTAAAAAACGAATACAAAAATGTATAATTCGAACGAATTTCTACACAGCGCGGGCGTGAGCCGACACATGCAAGCGACTGGTGAGGCGCCTTCACAAAAGACGAGCATGAAACGTCGCTCTTGTGAAGTGCCTTTAGGTGACATATCATCCAATAACTTCAAAGTATCATTAGGAGATATTACGAATGATGGTCCAAATTACGATTGTCGGTCACTCCGTTCAGTGAAGTCGGAAGACACTCGTTCTCTGCGGTGTTATAGACCGATAGATAGTAGGAGCGTGAAGAATTTCCGGTCATCCTTAGTTGATATTTCTGCATATTCGTTGTCGCGACCGCCAAGTTACGATCAGCTGTCGCGCCGTTCGATGGTAGATGGTGCTGATTGTGCCGGCATTACCTCCAGTATTGAAGGCGTGCTGTGGTCAGACGAAGAAGAGAACGAGTACTTCTATCATGAAAATGTAACTTCAGCTTGGAATCAAGGTCAGTAAATTTTTATTTTTTTATTAACATTATTATAAAATCATATAAACATTACTTTAAAAAACACCTTCGAACACAAGCGTCCATGAATGACTCTGGGTAACGCAGTTAATTTTATTAGGTCTTGTGATTGAATTTAAAAAAAAACTATAGAAATGTTTACGAATGTAAGAAATGTAGTTATTTACAACATAACTTAGATGTAACTTGCAAGGTTTCGTTGCGGATTATGTACATTTTACTGGGTCACACGCAACAATAATTACTTATTCACACATCGATAATTGTTAGTTATTTGATCTAATTTGTAGGCTTTGTTTTATTTCATCATCAGCTCACTATCCTCCATAGCTCCACTGAGGGGCTCGGAGCCTACCCCAAGTTAGAAGTAACTAGGCCATAGTCAACCACGCTGGCCTAGTGCGGGTTGACTGCACTCATATCATTGAATTTCTTCTCAAATATGTGCAGGTTGGATCACGATGTTTTCCTTCATCGTAAGAACGTCGGATAAATGTACATGTGTAAATTGAAATTCGAAAAACACATTACTACATGGCGGGAACCCAGGTCCTGCAGATTGCAAGTCCAGAGTTTAACCTCTGAGGCAGCGACGTTCCTTATTTAATTATTTTACCTCTGTCAATTATCTATCAAGTGAACCATTTTAGAGTTACACATTTACATTGACCTGGGGACAGTAACGCATTTATGTTGACCTGAGTTTGATGTAGGATTCGAGGGTCAATGACCTATTGATGATGATCAGTGATCAATAGCCTCCCGGGGCGGTTCATTTGCATAACGACCTGCCCACGTAATGACCCGTTTACATTGCCTGTAACAAATAGAAACGCTTATTATCCATCGTATTGATTTCATATAAAAATTCATGCTGGTTAAAACTTAACCTAGAAAAGTATAAGTCCTAGACGGATATATACTGATTATGATGATATACTAAGAAGAGGCGGTACAAAGCACGAGAAATCGACGAGAATGTATAGATGTATACACCTAAGTACTCTTTCAGAGTGCCGGCGGGCGCGGGTGCTAGCGCGGGCGCGTGTAAATCAAAATGTATGCAGACGCCATTTGCGTTCACAGTGCTCCCGCGAGCTGCGCGTCTTCATGAGGCGGGCGCGGGCGCGGGTGGCGCGGGAGTTTCTAATGGCTCAGTCCGCCCGTATCGTTCACAGTGATATAGCGTCTGTTAGGCGACTACGCGTGTGGTTCTAAACCATTTTGATTCACCCGCCGAAGCGTCGTCAATCGTCATGGATATCAATACTGAAGAATTTATATCTGCAGTACAACATCGCACTGCTATTTGGCAAAGCAAACATCTGCAACATTTAATAGTAATAAACCAGCGTATAATACATAAAATTCTCCAAAATTTTCTCTTCCTTTATTTAAATCGTGTGTGCCAAACTTCATATATTGAAATTTCCATTTCAAGTATGAATTTTCCATTAATAAAAACAAATCTTCATCCATGTCTTCTAAATACGTAGCAAAGTTTGAGAACGACCTATCACATGTGCAATGACACTCCTAGCTCGATCGCCACTGTGAATACGCAGACGCCAAGACCCGAGCGCCCGCGCCCGCCACCGCACCCGCTAGTGCAGTCTGAATAGTACCAAAGATGTGCGCCAGGACCGCGCCAAAAATGAAAACTCGTAAACTCTGCCTACTTACTTACAATTCATTAAAATACTATTCACAAAAATCTTACTAATATTATAAATGGATGGATGGATGTTTGTTAGAAGGTATCTTTGGAACGGCTCAACGGATGTTGAAGAAATTTGCCACAGATGCAGAACATAGGCTGGAAGAATACATAGGCTACTTATTAGTTTTTTTTTAATACCGCACGGACGGAATCACGGACGACAGCTAGTAAACCATAAAATTGGAGATACATAAAAAACACTTTTTCTTTTTAAACTTTCCTTTAGTTTTTTAAAGTCTGTATTAAGTTAACTATCTTGAAAAGTTACTCGTTAAAATTAACAACTATATTTTTCTCGAGTAAAACGTTTTTAAATCGGTTTGCGGTATAACTGAAGTTAACTGGCTTCCAGCTTTTACTAACTATATAAAGAGAATTTAATATACATCGGTCTCCATTGAGTAACAAATAAATAATTAAGGAATCGGTACTCGGAATGTTTGTGATGTACCTTATAGCGAGTTGATTGCAAATGTAAAAAGCTGTAGCAATTTTAGGTAGTTATTATGTATACAAAATATTAAACATAATATAATTCCTTTAAGTAATAAAGTTAGTTTTAGTTTTAAATTCCGAGAGCAGTAGTACGCAGACAAAGACTGATGATAATTTTGATGATGTTTAAATGTTTTATTGATCTGTACCTCTATGTATCTATTTTTAAAACGAAATCTTTCACCAAATCACCTAATTAGAGATGTCCAATTAAATAAAATACACATAAACGAGCTCTTTTTCTTATCTTCTGTCAATTCTCTTTCGATTAGAGGTAACGCACCTGAAATTGCAGATGTCTATGGGCAGCGATCACATTGCTATTCCGGCGAATTCAGGTGGCCGCTCCCTCGTTTGGCACCTTATGATATAATAAAAAGCTTTCGGATGTTGCATTAAATTAATAGAACAAGGTATTTAGTTAAAACACGATGAACTTATGTCGTTAATATTACCTAAACAGTCCACATGAGTTTTCTCTAATCGTTGCTGAGGGTCCTCATTAAAGTAAACGACCTCTCCGATATCGTATACGATAAAGATATCGAATGCTTAAGAATAGCCGCTTTTAGCGGTACTTAAATAGCAGTTTCGAGATGCAGAATTAACTTCATACAAATTGCACTTTTTTTGCTAATAGCTGTATAACGAATTATCTTTTTGTATTCAATGTTTCGTTGATTGTATCGATTTCCAGGGGAAAGATTATCATTAATTTTGAAAAAGTTAACTTCGCTTTTTAAGAACTATAAGTTTCTTGAATAAGCAGTTCCTAACAAGCTTTTTGTGATAATGTCTTTAATTTCTCCCAGAGATGTTAAGTCGCCTTATTTTAATATGACAAATCTACTAGTATACCTTAGTGATTAATTAACGACCTTGAACGGTGTCAGTATTTTGTTTTGTATCAATTTATATATCATTCTTAACACTTGAAATAAACTAAAGAATGTATACCAGTGTTATACATCATAGTAATTACAAATTAGCTCCAATAACCTAACAAAACCTACATTCAGCAAAAAGAACAGTCGGGATGAAGATCAGGGCGCCAATAAATTATATGAAGGTGGTCGCATTGTGACTACGATAAAAAAACTGAAATGTAAACGTTAAAAAACACAAGAGCTGCAATTGAAATGATATATTAGCTTTAAGTGCAGATCGCTACTAGGTAGAAGAAATTAGGACAGATCCTACTATTTGTTACAACTCGATCGTAAATATAATTTTCGAGATGAATAATATTCATATTTTGACATATGATAAATGGTACCTACTAGGGTAGACACAAATGTTTTGTTATACTATTATTATAAATTGGAACGATTTTATTACTAATTTTATTGTTTGCAAAAAGCTCCAAATCTACGGAACTGATTTGAAAAATTCTTTCACTGTTACTAAACTACATTTTATCCCCGAGTTACATGGACTATATTTATTAATGGATTTTTTAATTTCGCGCGGATGAATATAGGTATGCGTGTTGCCTATACAGAAATTTTAAGAAACAAACCTACATCACCTACATCTTTATAAACCACTCCTGAACTCTTGCATTGAAACAGTTCTTCATTTCAATTTCCATTGAAAGAACAGATATAAAGTAAAATACCATAGTCTCGGTCTGTTACTCGTTTGCCCCCTTCTCCTATTAAAAAAAAAGTGAATATAAACAATAATAACTAAATAATAAATAGGTTTACTAGAATACAAAAAGCGTTTAAACACTTTCAACTAAACTATTTATTCATTCGAGTTCGAATCGAGTTGCAATAGTTGTGTTGTACTTTGCACCGACTACTCGTGCTAGTGTTGTGCCACGGACGACGTAGTCTAATTGGCACAAGTGAGTGGTGCTTCCCCTCGCCCACCTCCTCCCCACGAGCCGCTAGCTCTGTAATTGGACGTTTAAAATGTACAGCTTTACCTTTATACGAAGGAAATTAATTATGTCATATGTGTGAATTAATTATGTCATATAGAGGGTGTTAAAATCATTTGAGAAAAAAAAAACTGCTGACAAATTCCTCCTTTACCTTCTTAATTCATTGCTTATTATTATTGTGCTTAAACGATTGCTTTCTACATCTGTCAAACTGATAACACAGACTTAAATTACTTAGTACTAGCTATCGCCCACGGTTCCGTCCGCGCGGAATTTTAAGAAACTCATAACAAGTAGCCTATGTTATTATATGTTCTTCCAGACTATGTTCTACATCTATTCAACTAGTCGAATTTCATCAAAATACGTTCAGCTATTCCGGAGATGCCTTCAAACAAATATCCATCCATCCATAGATCTAATCTTTCATATTTATAATAGTAGTAAGATTTATTAGAGTTTAGTTTTTGCCCCTGCTCTAGATACATAGATATAAAAACGTTGTAAAGATGTAATAATCGATGATTTATGTATCAACATTTTCCTAAATAAATATTTAGTGAGGTTTTGAGGGAACACTCCCTGAGATCGCTTCATATAGTATACCGGTTTACACTTTATTCGCGATACAATACAACTTCACAAACAAATTTTGTGATCAGTGACGTACTTAAAATATTCTGTTACGTGTCATTAGTTTGCCATCCTTTGTTAGGGCATAGTAGAGCATCCTTACATTACAACTGGCATTTTAAAAATCATTTTTATCAAAATCAGACCACCAGAGGTGGAGTTTCGCGGTAACACACATAGAAAAAAAATGCCGTTGAATTGATAACCTCCTTCTTTTTGAAGTCGGCTAAAAATTAGATTTTCTTATACCCCATGTATAAAATATCCAAGGTGTATGCAATTATAAGACTTAATTCAAGCGGAGATATAATTCATATCATAACGAGGCGAGTTTTATTTTTCAACTTTATTAAGGTTAACGTTGAATAGACAGCAGTTAAATAACATTGCGACACTAAATTTTAAATTACCTGCAACATTTGTGGTAATAAAATTTATTGTGCTGTCATAATTTATGTCAAATTTTTGCTGCTTATTTTCGTTACATATTGTGGCAATTAAGATTTTTAATCTACATAATTCACTACTTTTTGCAAATGACGTATGTGAGACTTTTAAGATATTATCAATTACAATTTAAAACTATAACCTCTTCGAAATATTTCGAAAGAAATAATTTAAGTATCGTAAGTTTTATAATTTAAAAGTTGTCAGATTGATTTAGAATAGGTAATAGATAGTCAACGACTTTTTTACAAAATATCGATACTAGAGTAAAACACAATCATTATATCGTTATTTCTCTACTCTAATGAACATCACTAGTGATTTCTCTTGTCATAAAACTTCAAATCCCACCAGATAGATACAATAAAATTATTTACGATTGTCGGATTTTGTTGATATTTGGAGCTAAACTTTTTAATATTTAATCTGTTTCAATAATATTTTCAATTTAAATTCCTTTTTTATTTCGCTTTGCTACTTTTGTGGGAGTTATTTTTTCTCCATAATACTTTCAAAAGCAACATCGGACGTTAAAATATGTAATATTCGTCATATAACTAATTAAAAAGATCAATTAACGATCAGATATCGATCAAAATTTTGTGCAATTAATGAAATCAAAAACATATTAATTTTATTTAATTAATTAATTTAATTTCAGAAAAAAACATACTTTTACCAATTAAATTGGACCAAACTTATTTTGATGTGTTCAAAGTAAACTTACGAAAGTTGCATAATTTAATTATTTCTTAAATCTCAAAAAAAACGTGACTGATGTCATAATTTGAAAGAAAAATATTGTTTATAGGTATAATTATGCTAGTAATTATTGAAACTCGATGAAACTCTCTAATTATAAAAAAAAAACAACTTTACATAAAAATTTCATCTTACGAATTTTGCTGGAGGCCTAATATTCTCTTTCCCTTTTCACCGTTTTCTTATAAGCGAAAGATGGGAAGATACAGTGAATTTGGCGGAGGACGGGACGCATAGAAAAGGGAAATATTTTATTTCTTTGCGTCCCCTATTCCGTTGATTAAAGGTAGGCAACGCATCTGAAATTACGGATGTCTATGAGCAGCAGTCGCTTTGCTTTTTCGGCGAACCATGTGGCCGCTTGCTCGTTTGCCAATTTATAAAATAAAAAAATATTACAATGATATGCATAGTAAGAGACGTACACAATAATCTTTATTAAAACTAACTTTATCTATGTTTCATTTCTACAGCTAGCGTAGAATCTTTTATTACCAACAGACGATCGTCCTATTAATTTTCTATATTAAAAGACATCGTTAAATTAGTTCTAGATAGATAAAACAAATGCCTACATTCGATCTAACGGTATTTCAGGCTTATATTTATTATTATTAATATTTTAGATTTTTTACACTTATATATTACGGATACTGTACAATTTCCTTAGATTAAGTATATTATTATTCCATATATTTATTTCTTGTCTAATTTTATATATTTTTCTTAATAAAAATTTAAACAATATTAAAAAAAATATAGAAAATCTAAATACGTCGGCAGCGGAGCCTTGGGCCCAAGCTACCGGCGGTTAGGCCGCCAGAGACAGAAACCTCCTCACAATGCGTGCCGTGCTCAGGAGTACCGCCTTCTGTGCCTGGCCCTTATATTATTATTATTATTAGTAAATTAATTTTAAAATGTTACATTAGTTTTATCACGTAGCATTTATATCGACATACAAAATAAGTTATTAAGTTACTCATAAACATAACCTAACTAATAATTTACCTTACACTAGCACAAAGCCTACTGCTATATAAGAGTGCCTCGGCAGTGAAAACTAACTATATCATCAAAGTGTGCCAGCAATTCCTGTTGTTCGCAAGTGGGCAGATGTCATTACAGTGTCTAGACGCGCACTGGCCTCGGGTGTCACGACAAAAGCGATAAGCGTGGTATACCTTTGTGCTTGAAGATTGCTTTTGGTTAACGGCTAAGAAGGCCAAAGACAGTCTCTCACCTTTATTATAATCTATGATTAGTACTTATTCGTAGATTTTAATAAAGATTATTGTTACGCTCATCTACAATGGTAGATCCCGCAACAACAATATTTGTTGGGTGCACGAATAGGCCAGGTCGATCGGTGCAATACCACGACCACATAGGAGACAGGCGTCAAGTGTAAGTAATTTTGCGTTTCGCCTAATGTCGTCTTTTCCTTCCCACCCTTGTCTTATAAAGATTGTAAGGGGAGTGTAAGGTGCATTTGGTGGAAGAGGGGACGCATAGAAAGGGGATTTTCCGTCTTTACGTCCCCTTCTCCTTTGATTAAAGGCAGGCAACGCATCTGCAAATGCGGATGTCTGCGGACAGCGGTGGATTCGCTATTTCGGCGAATTCAGGTGGTCCCTTGGGCTTTGGCCACATTTTGATATAAAAAATCGATTAGAGATATTCTAAAGAAATACGATAGAGTATTAAAAAGCGAGCATGTGTAGATAATCTCTGCTTAACTTGGTTAGCGGTGTGTTATCTATGTATGTCTTTCCGTGAGTTTCTACTGTCGAAAAACATGTACAAGCACATGTATTTACCTCTGTTTACAAAGAATCAGAGAGATAATAATTTAATCTTGATCATGTTTTGCTATAATGAAAGTAATTTTTAGGATATATTCCTAGTTGAAATAGAGTTGTTCCGTGTCTTATTTACACCATACATCGTATAAAGCTAATGCTGTATGTAAATGAGGGAAAATGGGGTCGTGGATGCGACGTTTACCTGTTGATTAAGTGTGGACTGACATCGGCCATGATTATGGTGAACGGCAAAAAGTTTTCGCATGCCGCGCATGTCGCCTCCACTTTGAAATGGTGCAAACATTTTAACAAGGTAATCGCTTTCTGGAATTCAAGAGTTTGATTATGCTAGAGATTGCTGTAAATTCTAGTTTCATGATAATTTTTATGTGTCATTCTTTTTATGACTTTTCCTTTGGTTGCGGACTTGTTTTATGGTCAGAAAAACTTGTTACTTAAGGTACTTGTTCTTCATAAGATTTTTTAACCTAAACACTCACGTTTATGATGAACGGTAAACGGTGATTAGTGAACGGTGAACAACGATTGATGAATTGTAAATTGTAAATCCAGTTAATTTATGTTATAAACAGCGGTGTTTGTAAAATAAAATATATTCTTGCACTAAAGTATACCTGAAGCTAAAGAAAATTTCACTTCTTAAAAAAAAAAGTTCTTTTGTTTTCTACGTTTTATAAATTAGGCTCTGCTGACAATTATCATTTTATCGTATTTTTAAAATTAATATTCAATTAATTATCTTCATTAAATATATAAGTGGTTATATTAATCAAAATAAAATTAACATTTGCCACACCCATCATCATTATGTTAATTCATTACAAATAAAGGTGTTATAATATAAGGTGTCATCAAAATATCTCAATAATTCAAATTTAGTAGCACAGGCTTTATGTCGGCTTTCTGAACTAGCCGGCCGTAAAGTACAGTGATTCTCGAACTACTGTTAATTTAAATATTAACAGTTAAAATCACATGATTATTTTTATTATATTTTTTTATCGTAAGATGGTAAACGAGTTAGCGGCCACCTGAAGTCGCCGAAATAGCGAATCGACCGCTACCCATAGTGACAGACCTCCAGCACGCACAATTAGACTGTACGCGGAATTACTTCCACTTGACGCCTGTCTTCTGTGTTATTGTGGTATTGCACTGGTAAAGCCGGTACTTTTGTGTAATAAATGTTGTTGTTTGCGTCTACCACTGATAAGTTAGTGACAAATATCTGTTGTCATTATGACCATCTCCTATAATCGTTTCTTAAAAAAGCATTCAACATATTTTTAATTGACCCTTTTTAGAAGGTGTTCATTAAAATATTTTGAACAATACAAAAGCGTGAAAATACATATTTTGAATACCATGTTTGTTTAGTCGGTATTTACCCAGAACTACGTCATCAAACATCTTACTTTAAAGTGTTTTTATTAATAAATAATTCATGAGAACTTTTTTAAAACTGCATTGGAGTCCAGTTTGAGAAGCGATGTTTAGGAACCGGTAGCTTGGACTTTCCTCTCTGCTTTCCAGCGATCACCCGCTATAAATAATAACGTTCGCACGGCTAGCGTTTTATAACGTATCGGCTTTCCCGACATTGCCCACATACGAGGATTAACGATAACTGATAGTATACGGTGCCTACTTTACCATACTTAGTAATAAAGCACACGGTTAAGCCCTTTCGTACACTAAGTGAAGTAAATCTTCGAAACTGATATTGTATCCTAGCGTCGCGAACATCGCGTTGTTCGTACACAACGTCGAATGGTCGACGTGAGTCCTCTATTCAGTCAGAACAAGCATTGCTACTACCTGTAAACTGAAAATCGCAACGAGCAGGTTCCTGTGTACGAAAACCTCTATTTTTATATGACATTGTATTTTGTAAATCGCTTAGCGACTAAAATCGCCGGGTTTTGAAGATTTACATTGCTATGTGTACGAAGAGCTTTATTGCATTTAGTATATCACCTACTAATAAACATTTACTACAAAGCACTAAGCGTGTCCGTTCAGAGTTATTTAACGAAGAGAAGTCTTAGACAGTTGATCAGTAGGTCGGTAATTTTTGTCAATTAGTTCACAAAGTCAATGAAAGTTAACGTCCAATAATTTCACAGAACCCATTAGAATATTTTGATAATTATTTGTTTCATCCACACTTGATATACCCAGATATTTGAAGATCAACAAAGGTACTCCGAATTTGCGAAACTTTTGCTAAATTTTTCGAGTAACATTACCATGAATATATGCCAATTTGAATTCGACACGCAATAATTATTGTGTTGCATTACTCAACGACCGTATATCCTGGTCTTAAATATTCACTGATCAAACATTCCGCCTGCACCTGGCACAGACGCTTCCTCTGGCTTTCAAAACTCTGTATTCAACTTTTTTTAGCAACATATTATTTTTATTTTGTTGCAACATTATTTTTTGAATATTAATCAAGAGATTCATTTACTTTGTATTAATTTAAACATTTAGTTAATACGTGAAACTTGTACTTATACGTGTATTCTACTGTTAGATTAAGCATTTAAATTAAGGTACGTGTTCCACAGATGATAAAATTATGGTGATAAAAACCGTTTAACTATACGGCCAAAAACCGTTTAAAAACTGTTTACGGCGTATAAAAACGGACAGTTGTCATTTCGTTTCTTTAAATCATTTAAAAAAAAATAGTATGAACACACGAATCGAAACAATGTAGGGCATCGCTCCCATTCGACCAAGTTCATCTCGTCACGCTCTCGATCTTAATTGTTATTAAAATCGGAGTAACTCTAGTGACCCAGAACAGATTCATTAACGAATTGAATATATGAAATTTTCATATTTTTCTGTCCGCACTACGATTAAAATTTATGAAAAAAGTCACCGAAGTACAATCTAGGTACCATTAAATAAGTTACCAAACATAGGTACATAAGTCTTTAATGAGATAATCTCGGATACCAATCGTAATATTGGATTTATCAATAGAAAAAGGTAATTAGTTATTAAAGGTAAATATTATCCGTTATTGACGATTATGTTTGCTAACTTATTCAAATATTGCTGAGATATTTGATATGATCAGATATTTAAACTGAATTTCTAAACTGTTTACTTAAAAAGCATATAAGCACCATGTTTGAAAATCAATAAACCAAGTCAAATGAGTAAATCCAAAGGATTTCATTAGTCAAAAGTTTAATTAGTTTAAAGGTTCGAAAGAAGTTCGTATGAAGAAAATTAAAAATTGTAGGTACTTTTATCTTACCGAATCGAATGGGCACTTTCTCGAGCTAAATGTATACGATCTTTTTCATTTAATACTTTTTATTCATATAATTTTACTTACGAATCAGGGTTACTGTTGTTTTTTATTTAAATCGTACGCTTTATTATTTAATCATTTACTATATTGATCCAGAAAATATACTTATTTAAACCCTTTAACCATCGATTATGGACTTTACGAACGTCAAAATGGTTATTAAAAAGTAAAGACAACTATATCTTACTATCTCACTAATATTATAAATGTGAATGTTTAGATGGATGGATGGATGAATGTTTTTTTGAAGGTATTTTTGGAACGGCTCAATGTATCTTGATGAAATTTGGCACAGGTAACAGATATAACAGATTATAGTCAGGAATAACACATAAGTGACTCTCTTTAGGACTCTGGACTTTTTAAGTTTTTTTTTTAATTGCGCGTGGACAGAGTCGCGGGCAATAGCTAGTTTAGAAATAAATGTATATCGGCAGTGCAATTTCATTTTACACCGTAATTTCTTCTACAGAGTCATCCAATAAAATGTAGTGTAATAAACAATACCCTTCAATCATATTAAATACCAACTTCTGCCATTAATTGCAATCATCATAACTTCATTTGTAAATACTTCATTCAAACATTATATAAACGTTGACATTGATTGACAAACAAACAAAGTTATTAGAACGATAACAAAAGCTGGCTAATTATGTGTCAACATCTTATTGGGTTCCGTAACTAAATTGGAGTCTCAAAATGTATATATCTTTAACATGAGTTTCCACCAACTGTACAGGAACTTATCATCCGTCATATTCTAGAAATAAGTGAGATAAAAATATTTTTGTACAATTAATTTGCCAGTTAAAACGGTTAAACAATGCCTTGCCTAATTCATTAATTGTCATATGTTTTGTATTGACACATATTTTTGTCTCTTTTTTGTTCAAACAGAATGAAAGAGATGACTATATTTTAAATAATTGCGTTGAAATATCCACTGAATATAAAGTTTATTGTAAAAGGAACCCAAATAGTGAATATGTCGAGGAATCGTATGTAATAAAATACCATCTGCCCATCAAGTATTGCCGCGCCTAAACCGAACAATGCCTTAATCATAGGAAATTGCTCGCACGCAGTAAATGTGATCGTACAAAACAATTGGGACTTACGTAACAAATTCATTGCGTATTTATTTTATATTAACGGACCCCGCCTTTATGTTCATAGAAAACAAAGACAAATATAGAATCATTTTAGTGTTGAATTATGTTTGTTGGAATGAAGTAATAAAGTTGCCTAAGATTTGAGCAATAACATTATTTTTAGACAAGCAAATTTTTTTCTCAAAATACCAGGTTTTCGATTGCTTTGGTTGAGTATATAAAAAAATTTGAATGCGTTTTGTTGGTGCTTTATCTTGAATCAAATAGATTAACGTTAATTAGCTAGTTAGTTTGGAATAGAGGCACCAGGATAGGTCTTAAAAAAAACGAAATGTGAATTCTTAACACAGATTTAGCTAACTTAAAACCGTTTTTTCACGTAAGTCGTTACTTGATATAAAATGCTTCTTGTAGGCACATGTTTCGTACTCATTTGCATGTTAGTTTCTCATTGTGTTGAGGTGCGTCATAAGAATTTCCTGTTGCACGTAAAGATTTGCATCCGATGTCTGCATATTTGACTTTGTTAATAGGGTATTGAACACGTTGTAACATGTTTAAAAATAAGGTCTTAAATAAAAAATATAATAGATACCTTAATCAATTTTTTTTTTTTTTTGTAAATTTGTTATCTGTTCCTATTGCTTTTAAATGCTTATTAAATTATACAAACCCTTACATTTAACATATCAAAGTTATACACATCTTTGTTCTTTCTGAAATCTTTTGAATAAAACACTTCGCCTTAAATGTTTTCTAATATCTCAACTACGAGTATGTATTATTTTTTAACCTAGACATAGCAATAATATTGTGATATTAGATTTAAGATTTTATGGTAGTTTAAAACCGCACCCCTGGTCCCTGACCCAAAAATATGTTAGGGGGAACGAGAGGGCGGCAAAGCGCCGCCCAAAAAAAAAAATATCTCAACTAACGTTTACGTTGAAATGCTTGGAAAGTACCAAAATGACTTATATACATATTTAAATTGTGTAAGTCAAACAATTCATAGGAATTTCTGTAACAGTTCACGGTGCACCTTTAAAAGCCAGATGCGTTCGTGTGGCCCGCGCCTAAATATTTATTATTTTTGTAATGCTTCCGCAATGAAATAATTCTAAAATAGAACAGTATTCAAATCTGATTGTATCATGCTTTTATGTTAAAGTAGTGATTTATCTATCGTGTAAATAGTAGAATTTTAACCGTACTTTGAGATAATTTGAATTAAAAATATTTATAAGAAAGATATTTTGCTAAAGACTCTATTTTCAAATTATAAAAATGAATTCTAAGATCATAAATTAAATAGGTAGAATGCAATGGCTTATTTAGTCACTATAAAAAACTGAGTTATTAAAAAAAATAATGGATGAACCTGTACTATTTGTCATAGAACCGTAAAATGTGTGACCGTCTCAGTAAAAACGACGCACAATTACGACCGCCATACACGGATAGCGTCAAGTATTAGCTTACAACTGGCAACGTTGCAACTAAAAAAACACTGCCTGCAGCAGGCCGTCTGCCTAAAGTACGTGTACAGCGTAGCGGCCCTATTTCATTCAGTAGAATGAAAATGGCAGTTGAGGTGTCGACCAACACAAGGGAAGTTCAAATAACAATGGGAACAGGTTGCCAGGCCGTTTATAGCAAACAATTTACTTATTAGACGCGGGGAATAGAGTCACTAAAATGCTGCATCAAAATTTATTCTCATAAATGTTAATAAAATTTCAGAAATATGTAGAAAGTTGTTTCACTTACAGTCTAAATATTATGAAATTTAAAAAAATCATATAGTGAGATGAAATTTAAAAAATGTTTTAATTGCAAAAAGACCAAAAAACATTATTAATACTGCGTAAGTATTTAACACGATATTCATCAAACCTGAATTCATAAAAATAATTGTTTTTTAAACAACTTCATTCTTCTTAATATTAATTCCGTTTTCACGGCTAATAAAGTTAAAAAAATAATATTAACAACATCGAAAATATATCAGAATCACTATAAAAAATACAAATCACAATTTTACATAGTTTATTTAACAAGTCTCTATTGGATTACATTTGTCAACGTCGCACTAACAGCTGACAAAGTTAGCACGTAATAATACATTGTAATTAGTGAAGCAAAGTTATAATCTTTAAGACAATTAATTCTATAAAAAAATATTGACCTAAAAACCTACTGCAGCATTTTAGTAGCCTCAAGACAACTTTTTGCGCGCGCAGATGAGTCATGCAGTCAACGGTCGCAACTTGAGCGCGCGTTTGATGGACTTTTTAATTCAGAAAACTTTTTCTATAGTCAAAGCCACTAATATCTATAGTAATTCATGATATACTTTTTTTACTTTTAATTTATTCGCTGTGAAGCTAGCGAGATATTTACTAACTTGTTTCAGTACCCCACTCAGAATCCTTTAATTGTTACTTATCATTTTGTCTGTGCTTAACTTAGCTCAAAAATCCTTGACCTATTCACACACGTGACTCAAATATTGATTAAAGGTAGTAAGTATTTAAATGTTAAAAGTATAGTACTGTAATGTAACTTAAACCAAAGCAAATTAATCTAAAAGTTTCATCTTTAAGGGCCTATATATCCGCCATTTGTAATTCGGTCCACGTATCGTATTCACTCTTACCGCGTCACAAATATTTGCCCTTTTATAGCTTGTGTTAACTAAACTATACAGTAAACCCTTTTGTATTCCGTTCGTGTGTCCGTAGCGTTACAATCAGACCAATTAATCTCTAGTTGACCCAGGACACGGATCCGAAAGCTGTAAATGATGACGTCATAAAACAGATCTCTATCGCTACCGCTGATGATTCAAAGTTTTACTCGAAAAAAAAACTAAAAAGTAGGTATATATGTAGGAAAAAGTATTGACCGTAAGTGTTTATTTATGAATTTGTTATTTTTATGTATAGATGGACAAATTAACTTTTACATTCTAGCCACATAGAAGTTGTATTATAAAATAATTTGCTTTCTATCTCTGATGTGGGTTTTCTAAGACCAAAATCTCCGTTTAAAACATATCGTTTTTTCTTCTTTTATCATTTTTTTTTTTAAGATAAGGGACAGGGATTTGAAAGGAATGATGATATTTACACAGAGATTTTGGTCTCTAAAATCCACGGTTAGTAATTTGTTTTTCACGATAGTACATCGTAATTGTTTTGAGGTGCAAAATTTTCGTAGAACATTTTTTGTTTAGTAACCCTTTTTTATTTATAAATGAAAAGTGTACAATAAACAAGAAGAAACTTCATACGAAATGTTCTAAATTTATAACGTTCGCAGACAAAAATTACAGATCCATATAAGTCAGGAATAAAAAATAACAAACGTTTGTTTTTATATGGGGAAAAAAATCGATGAGAAAGGGTCGAGTGACCGAACGCCTAAAAATGTTCGGAGCGCGCCTCGGACGGTACGGGAGAAGAATTTTAAATAGAGCTCCAAAGATGTTATACTAATAAATACGGAATCTCAAAAATAAAGCCACATGAAAGTAACCAATCGGTGACTTCGTTAAATCCCACATTATCCTAAAGTACAGTACTAAATAAATACATTAAACGCATTGCAAATTCTATATTTCCTTGTTTGTAAAAATACACCTCGGCGGACACTGACTTCGAAAAAGCAATTAATTGTATGATAAAGACAACACAAGAAAGAAAAGAGTTCACTTTTATTACTCTTTAGTGCATTTTTTTTAAACACAGAATAACTCTTCGTAAATTCGCTACATTTTCGAACGAATTCGTATGGTCCATTTAGAGGTTATAAATCCATGTATGACTCCTTTAAAGGTACGGCTGGGATCTGAGGGATTTGTATGAAAAACATTTCGACTGTTGGACTTAGGTCCAACGATGAATGCGTCCTTGAAATAGTATGCGGGAACGTTTAAAGACCACGACATATGATTTATAGATACTCGTAGATGGGATTTAAAAATTGTATATCGAAGAACATTAAAAAAATAGACTGGAACCTTAACAAATCTTTTCATCAATTAAATTGTTTAAACTTTCGTGAGACATAATAATGAATTAATTAAGTACGGCTTAACTCAAGTGTAATCGTCCGGTGACGGCACCGACTAGTTTCGGACCCGTCGGGGGTCCATCTTCAGGGCGAGTGTTTATTTTGAGGACTTCGCGGTCGCGTCGCGTCTTGCACAGATAGCATAAATCTTCATCAAGCATAAAATAATATATATTTTTTTGTTTCAGTGGAATTGATATTTAAAATATTAATATTGGATGAGTCAAGATTATGTACAATAAATTATTTCGCGAAACTTCTAATCTCTCATCATAAATTGAGAATTTTTAAAAAAAAAACCTAAGTCGTGGCCAGTTTTGATGGAGTTTTTCGTTTAGGGTACAATCAAAAGGTTCAATACTATCAAGATTTTTTACGAGTATATTAAAAATAAGCAACCAAAAAGCCGCTTTATTAAGAAAATTTAAAAATCTTTCAAGAACATACATTGCAGAAAATAATCAAGCTTACCGTCGGCT
Organism: Papilio machaon; assembly: GCF_912999745.1. Lineage (NCBI taxonomy): Eukaryota > Metazoa > Arthropoda > Insecta > Lepidoptera > Papilionidae > Papilio > Papilio machaon. Next base: position 1,318,401 of record NC_059996.1, on the reverse strand, counting down.
TCTGAGACCAAAATCTCAGTTTAAAACATATTTTTATCTATGTTTTGTCGAAGATAATGACAGAGATTACGATATGTTTTACACAGAGGTTTTGAATTCAGAAACCCACGGTTAGTCTTAAATAAAATTTACAATTACATTTTCTTTAAAGTTTAATTTGCTTTGAAAATGCAAGTAAAGCATTGAATAAGCTCAGAAACTACTGAACCGATATGAGAAATTCTTTTACTGTTGGAACGCTACATTATCCCTGGGTGACATAGTCTATATTTATTACTAGATTTTTTTTTAATTCCGCCCTAACAAGGTCGCAGACCAATGCTATCGGTTCGAAAAATAAAGAAAGCCGAAGTTTTTTTTTCGTAGCAGGTTATTGAAGGTAATTGTTATGTGTTACGTCACCGTACATGTCATGTCATTACCAAGCCCACATTATGGTAATTTCTTTAATTTTTAACAATGTACAAAATTACGCATCTTCTGATGATAAATACAATGTCCAAATATTACTTAATTTTTAATTAATTAACAGGAAAACATTGTAAATTACAAATACGCTTCTGATTTTTTTTTAATTTATTATTTTATTTCAGAAATGCTAAAACTTAGAGATTTAAAGAATGCGATATGTAAATAAGTTATATTGTTAAAAATTTCAGATAATCTTAGTCATAATACGAGTATAAATGCGAATGTTTTGCTGGATGAATGGATGGATGTTTGGAGGTATCTCCGGAACGGCTTACTGGTCTTGATGAAATTTGACTTACATGTAGAGCATAGTCTGGAAGAACACATAGGCTACTTATTAAGTTTTTTTTTATGCCGCGCGGAAGAAGTCGTGGGTTACAGCTAGTTATTACATAAATCTAAGTTATGCTAGACCTTCGAAAAGGAACAATTCAAAGTTAACTAAGTATTTTCAAAGCCTCAGTTTTGTATCCAGTATCACTTTCTGTTTCACTGTCGTTTCACAACACCTTTCCACAAAAGTGGGCTAATAATCAAGCCTGAGGTAACAGAAAACATCGAAGTCGGTGTGGTCCGCGTAAACTGTCATTAGTACTTAAATGCATACAATTATGTCGTTCTGTACCGACGTCTATACAACTTATAGTGCTGTTAACATTATCTTCTCGGTACTTAGTGTTGTCAATGGAATTAAAAATCGATAAATAATCGTTTTAGTGAACATCGTAAAATGAAAATCAAGATGCGAGTGCTGCCATCTGTTATCAAGAATGTCATAAATATTATTGTTAATTAGGTACGGTCACGGTTTACCATAATTCCTTTTAAATTACGTTAAACGTGTAAAGTTTGTCTGTTATTTTGTACATGCGACTGTTAATTTCGTTAAAGAGAATCTACTTTATTGAAATCTTGTTTAAAATGAACCATTAAGAAGTTTATACAATTTGCCAATAATTCTAACATACTCAGGATTTTGTGATTACATAAACAGTTCCAAAATATTAAATTACACATTGTTAGCTTCACTACTAAGTATACACTAAATGGTCCTTTTCCCTTATTTTATATTGAATTAAATTTCTAAATTAAGTTGACTTGACTAGTACCAAGTACTAGGAGTTCATAAAAGATAAGTATCATTACTTTTCTTTTAATCTTTCTCGGTCATTAGACGAATGCCGTGCGCGTTGCTTGTGCCGACACGTCCGCATTTAGTGTACTTATATAATGTTCTTTGCACTTTAAGTCAATAAGTTCGTTAGGGTGAAACCCCTCGTCTTGCATTACACTTCTAATTACCTGGAACTTATGAATAAAGCTAAATAGTAGTTTAATATTCTGTTTTTAGTTCTCTTCTTAAATTATTGATTTGGTCTTGGTCAAAATTCTTGCATATCCAGTCTCTCATATAGTGTCTATTCCCTGCCAGAGCTCCGCCTGTCCGTCTATCCAGAAACAACGTTAAAGATTAATGGGCCTCAAAATTACACGGTGTTACCATCTGACAAAATTAGCCTCGGGAATACGGACTCGACCGTTTCGACCGGAGCATAAAAACAGGATCTTGTGGGAACACGCCATTTGCGTCCCAGTTTTTTTTTTAGTTTTTAATCGATTGCCAGGAAGCGGCCTGATTTGATTGGAGCTTTAAGGTTTTATTCAAATTTAAAAATCGAGATTACCATATTTAATAATAAAAATAATGTTTTTTATTGGTATTTTTTGAAAGTAATGAATTGATGTTTGTTATTAAAAGTATAAGCTTACGATATCATTTTGAAATTCAATTATATAACATAGTTTGTAACCAGCTTTCGAAATAATTTTTTACAAATTTACAAATTTTCTTAAATTATGTGTCTACAAATTGTTACTAATTTCAACGATTACCAAAATGCGGTTATATTTCTTACTAGTTACACAGGGTCGTGGGATCGTAATTATTTTTTAAAATATTTTAAATTAACAGTCATTGTTGCAGCAAAACTTTTCAATGAAGTCACGCCTTAGTTGACGCGTGTTACGAGAACAATGCACCCTGGGGGTTGAGTCGACCCCTAAACTAATAATAATTTGTTATTCATTGTTGGGTAACTTCATAGGTACTGGTGTGCTTCACAATTAGAATGTTAAAACTGTGTACGCAAATCGTCCTGGAGTTTGTTATAAACAAAACAACTAGTTTTTTTTATGACTGATTTATTTATTCTTAAAAAGATAAGTAAAATGATAATAAAGTTTTTTAAATAAATTTAGATAGCTAATAATATTAAACTACATATGTACCTATATATTTTAACGACAAAGGCAACCGTCCAAAAGCACTGGTAGAAAATTCCGAATACTTTAAAAAAACTTAATAGAATGACATTAGGAATCTGTGTTTTTAAACGAAACTTGATTTTCTTGTTTACATGCCATTCGTTACTTTATAATTTATTCAAAAGATATCGTGTAAAATTTTATGACGTTTAATAAAAAGTGCAAGGCGCTATGACTTCAAAGTAAACTTAAGTAGGCGCGTAATCTGAATAAACCGTGAAATTTATAAACTTAGCTTACTATAAACCTGTTCATATGAACATCTACCTTTATTTCTAGTCTTAATACATTTGAAACTTGTCATATAAAACTCGACATGACACTTGTAGACGTACTCAATTTATATTGAGACATTAGTAATCGCGTAAATCTTTGAAAATCGCGGTTTCATAAACACTTACGCAATAAAAATTATCATTTAAAAAACTGCGTTTTTTAATTAATCAATTCTCATTCGTGTTATTTAAGAGTAAACAATTACAATGTAAATAGAGCAAAACGTCTCGAGTAAAAAGTTTTAATATTAATTTACAAGTTGTAGAGACTAGTGCAGGTTTGAACAAAGCGGGCATTACAGCGGCGTCGCCGATTGGTCGATTGTCGTCTCATTCGCGTCGATGCAACGCTGTGCGACGGTTGTCAGCGCGTACGCCGCCATTTTTAACGTTCCAAAATTAAATTAAAACAAAAACAAATGTGACAATATCGTGACTGGTACTTACGTGTTAAATAATTAGTTTAATTGTGTGTGCTAACCGTGATGTTGGAAGAGATTTGTTTTATGTGAAAGACAAGTGTTTGTGACCTTTCGTGTTCCAAAGGAGTATGTAAGATGAATTCGAAAAAGTTAGAATACTTCCATGATGATGAGATCGACGAGAAGCTCAATCTCAGCTTCTTAGGTAAGTCGATGAACATTTAATGTCCCTTGTTTGCTATTTATACCGCTGTAATGACACAAATAGTCTCAGTAAATAGCAGCTTATCTCTAATATATTGTCGTGATTGGAATATCGGAGAATAGATGGTTTAAATCGCTTACTCGATATGTTCATTTAAATTTATATGTTATTGTCCATCTTATTGTTTATAATTAATTAATAATGAAATTGAATACTTTTTAGTTACTAGTACTAAATATGTTTGAGTATCATAACGCTTTTTAATCCTATTGGGGTGGACAGAGTGTCAATTGATGTCCTCTTTTTACACAAATTATTATTTATTTAGCTTAAAACAAAAAAATCAATTGACCAAATAAGGTACAAGTTTAATTATAACTTTATATTTAAGTTTTTTTTTTTACTTTTTTAATAACGAATTCGTTATTTTACTTTTGTCGCATTTAACTATATAAACACCATAAAGATACCTACTTAGTATAATTTTTGCTTTAGTGATATTTTGGTCATAACATCGAAATTGAAGTCTTTATTGTGTCTTAGATTTCAGTTTTATCTGTGGCAATAAAATTTACATTTTATGTGTTTCGTGTTTTGTTATTGCATTTGATATCATTACGTCGAAACCGAATTTGATAAGATGGCGCCATCTGTAATTAATACAATGTTTATTATCGTATTTTATTATATCTAATCTTAATAATAAAATGAATTATGAAGAAAATTATTAGAATAACATTCTGATGAAATCGGAAGCCTTGACTTTTATTTGTCTTGATTTTTTAAAGGATATCTACTTTTACCTTAGGTTTCTACTTACAAATCAACCATACCAAAACAAGTTTTTTGAGAATAAATGACAGTAGTGAGAATGCTTTGCAAATGCTTTAAAATTACTTTGTATAAATCTATAAAATCAGCGGTTAGAAATATCGCATAAACGATTTGAAGAAACTTTTTTTTTTACTAAAAAATATACAAGTATTGACGTGTACTAATACACTGTGTTTTTCCTTATACGCCGATGGAGGCGGTTTCTTTGTAGTTGATAAGAGCTGCTGATAAGTCATTTCTGAGTACAAATTTTTCAAGAGTTTTTTGGAATAGTGATTAGTGATGCAAAAGCGAAGTTTAAGTATCTATGACAAATTTTGCAATTTCCTTCTGTCCTTAAATTTTAGCCTAATGATTAGAATCTTGGAAACAAAAATAACTTCCAAATTTTTTACCGATTTATAAAAGGAGGAGCGAATTTATCTTTATATACTTTGTCTGATTAGGCTGGTTAAATATTTTATTCGTCATTCACAGCTCAATAGAAAGCAAAGATCGTATCTATACTTGTGAACATTAAATATGAGTTAAGATAATATTAAAGTGAAAATATACCAGCAAATTGTTACGAATCCTGTTTAAAGTGCTTGCTTCATAACTGTATAACATTTCACCACATTTCTGCGGGACATCCACCTCACGTGGGGGTGCATTACTCACAGTTACACTCAATGAATGTGAGTCAGAGACCATAACCTGCCATCACCCACGCTGTCTGCTGAGATGGTAGCAGACGAAAGCTATGTAACCAGAAATGGAACTTATTATTGTTAATGTCGTACTCACAGTCTAATTGGTCATTAAAGAAGACCCTTACTTTAGATATCTTGTACAAAATCGATCTTGTCGATCAAAGTCTTGTACAAAAAGAGACCACTTATCGTGGGTTTCTGAGACTAAAATTTTGAGTTCCGGCAATGAAAACCCACGGCAAAATAGAGTTCATACACTTAATTTAGTTGTTTGAAAAATAACGGAAACTGTTCTAATAATAATCGTTAATATCGTAGTTTTATTTCGTCTATAATTACGAGACAATTCGTATATTCTAATATTATATATTTTATTTTATTTATATTTACATAAACACGACGTATTTGCATTTTTTTTTGATGCGATAAAAATTCCTATTATGGCATAAATGATGTCATCTTTAAAACATGTCGTCCAGTTGGCCTTAAAGTGTCAACGAATGTAACGCACTAATTAATGTGTTTGTTGAGTGCATGACACTATATGACACTTTGGTTTAATAGCAGTCATAACGTAGGAGTAATTTCAGTTCGATTCCTCGCCCAATGGTAAATAAACTATCAAATTTTCTGTTAAAATTCGATAGTTAGCAACTGTTTCGAGACTTTTGTTCGCAATTGTAAAGTTTAATGAAACAAATTTGACGCATTATTTGATGTAAAATGCAGTCATTATTTCTATTTCTTATTAGCCGACTTCAAAAAGAAGGAGGTTATCAATTCGACTGTTTTTTTTAAATTATAAGTTTGCTGTAGTGCAGTAATTTATTCAAAAACATTTAATGACTTCCATGAGTTTCAATAAGTATTATTTTTATCTGTACTTAATCTATGACGACCAAAGTGGTCGTGTCAGTTTGGTCTAGTTCGCTTTCACTATCTCTTACAGCTTTAAAGGCAATGATAATAATATTTGAATTGTGTTTACGATGTCCTTTACTCAGTAGAGAGAAATTTCACTTGCGATGGCATTCCATTAAAATACCAGACGACTGAAGGCGGCTGTTTGCAAGCAAGGCATTTTGCTCGTTTCTTTTTATGTCTGAGGTTTGCTTGTTCGAACACGTTTGTGTGAGTAGAAATTAACTTGAGAATAGATTTTGCTTGTGAATGGACTTATGGAAGACCTCTTTTTATGCATATTACAGTTTGAGGAAATCATCCGTTATTACTGCTTAACCCTGTTGGTTATGGTCGTGAATGTATGTGTAATTATGCATTATATTGAGATTTTGCTTATTTTAGGTACAAATGAAGTAAGAATACTTTAGTAGATAACTAAACTGAAAAAAATATGCGACAATTTTTTATCATCCCTTATAAGCTCTCATTCGCACGAGCGTTTTTATTACGCGCGTTAAAAAACGATCAAATAGAACAAATGCATCGGTTTTAAAACACGACGCTATTTTATCACGCAGTGTTGCATTTTAGGGCTGGCGGAACATTAGTGATTTGCCGAAGTGAGCCAGCGCTGAGTTATAAAGCTGCATTAAAAAGCGCTCGTGTGATTGACTGCTAAGTTTTATGATGGCAGGATGAACATGAATCGAATACGATCGTTACTGCGTTTTCTATTACAATAACTGTTCAGACAGTTGTTAATGATTTTATATCTTGTTGTTTTTGTTGTAATTTTGCATCAATCTCGTACCGTAATGATAATATAGTCGTGCGGGACTCGGCACCTATTATAAATCTTTGACGTTTCATTTTTTGCTCTTTCCATAGCCCGATCTGACGAAACCGGTTGTTGGTGTTTTGTTTTTTTTTTTAAATATATTTTTAGAGGCTGCGAATATGCGGCCAGTGTTTCAAAAGTATTGAGTTTATCCAATTTAAAATGAAATCATTAGTTATATACAATAGTTAGTGAACGTTGTGATTGTGTGAGTGAGGAAGTGAGATGTTTTATTTTATTGCAAAAAAAATAACGCAAAATAAATATCATTTCACTTATAGTCTCAATACAAATTCTTTGGATAACATACGTGTTAATCCTTGCTAATCCGTGAACATGGCAACATTTTTGTATCATCTTGTGTGGTCCAATGCTTTACAAAAGATATTTAAACATTGTTAACAACGCCCCCAAGATGTCTGTTTTACAGCGTAATGGAGTGTCACTTTAATAATTCATTGTACGCTGTTGATTGGATGAAAATTACTGTTTCATTTTAACATAAAACTAGTAATATAATTCACGTCACGTATTACGGCGTTTTAACATAATATACGGATAGTTTGAACAGGTTTGAAATTTTTTACATTAAATAATTGAAAAAAAGTTTGGTCGTCTTCTAATCAACGATATTGCGTGTTTTAATTTTTTTTTGTTTTCTAAAGTACCACAACAATTTTTGCAAATTATTTGGGATGCAAAAAGGGTTGAATCCCCAAGTGTGTGCGAACCAATTTCATCCACCCTAGTGCTCTACATATGGCGAGAGGGATTTGGGTACATTGACCTCAAGAATTTTGATTAGAAAAGGGTTGGTAGTGAACATTGTAAGAATAATTATAGTAGCGCTCAAAAGTATTTTGACAACATAAATTTTTTAAATATTTTTTTAAAATAAAAGCCCATCGGAAAATGTCTTGAGTATAATGTAGATTAATGTAACTGCGACTATTTAACCATATCAAATTACAACTTGTTTGTTTACACGCCGCGCCGCCAAACGTATTAGACTTACCGTGAGCTCAAAAGTATTTTGACACGCATTTGACTAGACAAACTCTCGCAGATTACTTGTTCCTTAGTTTTTATTTTTACGTAAATTTACTTGTTCTGGTTACTTCAATATGTCTAAGTGCAAGGAATATTCTAGTGATTTCAAAAAAGCCGTTATAAATGCATTAAAACAAGGATTGAAACAAACAGAAGTTGCTCGTTTGTTTAAAGTGTCTCGACAATTAGTTAGCTTATGGAATAAAGTTTATAACAAACGAAAAACCGTCGAAAGTAAGCCTCGAACAGGCCGTCCAAGAAAAACTTCTTTTTACATCGATCATATTATAAAAAAGTTATCAGCAAATGATATACGGATGTCCGCTGTAATGATAAAAAATGAATTAAAAGAAAAATATAACGTAGATATTCATGATTCTACTGTCAAACGACGCTTAAAGGTCCTAGGGTTACATGGCCGAAGACCGGCTAAAAAACCTTTAATATCGAAAAAAAATAGGAAGTCTCGTCTTGAGTTCGCGAAACGGCATATATCGTGGTCAAGTTTAGAGTGGTCTAAAGTTTTATGGAGTGACGAAAGTAAATTTAATTTAATGTCATTTGATGGTATCAAGTACATTCGGCGTCCAGTAAACAAAAAATATGATTATCGGTATCAAATACCCACAGTTAAACATGGAGGTGGTAGTGTTATGGTTTGGGGATGTTTTTCACGGTCTGGAGTTGGACCATTAGTTCGAATAGAAGGAAAAATGGATCGGTTCATGTATGCAAAAATATTAAAGTCTCAGATGTTACCATATGCTAAACATCACATGTCAGCTAAGTGGTATTTTCAACAAGACAATGATCCCAAACACAGATCAAAACATATTAGTGACTTATTAAATCGTGAAAAAGTTAAAGTTCTTAAGTGGCCAAGTCAAAGTCCCGACTTGAATCCAATTGAAAATCTCTGGGAAGAATTAAAACGTAGAGTAAAAACGCAAAATTGTTCAAATAAAAACGTTATGTTTGAAACTCTAAAAAATGAGTGGGATAAAATTCCAATAAGTCGATTACAGAAATTAATCGACTCAATGCCGGAGCGATGCAAGGCTGTTATAAAGGCCAAGGGATATGCTACTAAATACTAACATATTTTTTACTGTAAATTATAATTATGCATTAAATTAATGTTTTTTCAAAAATGTCAAAATACTTTTGAGCCACCATTTTCCTAATATTTAAAAAATTAAACTTTTTTTTATTACGAATAAGGACCACTTTGACACCATTTTGAAGTTTATTCAAAAAGTGATAAAAAAATAAATAAATGATTATTGTGTTTCATATTTATTTTTAATTAAACTATTAAATGTATTTGTCAAAATACTTTTGAGCGCTACTGTACTTATTTTCGAGTCCTAAAACAAACACACTTGACATTTTATTTATTGTACTTTTTTAAAAGATCTTTATGCATTTATTGTAATAGCTAATTTTATATTATACAATACTGAATGATGCAGAAGATAAGGGTTTATTCTTTAATAATTAAACAAATCTGCGGCAGTAAATGTTTTGACAGTGGTAGACGCAAAGGAGGCAAAGGAGGCCGGCTCGCTCGGTGCAATACCACGACCACTTATAAGACAGGCGTCAGGTGGAAGTAATTCCTCGTACAGTCTGATGAGTGTGGTGTCGGAGGCCTACTTTTAGTAATCTTACGTTTCCTACCCTTTTCTTATAAAAATGGATAGGAAGAGGAAGTGGATTTGATGGAGGAGGGGACGCATAGGAACATTCTCTTTCTGTGCATCTCCTTCTCCGTCGATTAAAGGCAATGCATCCGAAATTGCAGATGTCTATGGCCAGTGGTCGATTCGACATCGTCGGTTGCTTGTTTGCAAAAAAAAAAAACACGTTGATGTATATTTTGAGTAAGAAAGTTACGACCTAAATCAATGGCAGCAAAACTCAGATTTAATGACAAATCGTATTCGTCATCACGTAATGATTCATCACAAAGCTCACTGTAATACAGTTATATCAAAGCAAATACCGACATCCGATTTCATTCATAAAACTTGTTCCTATCTCATTTCCTGATTATTGTTAAAAACAATGTTAACAATTACTTTTGTACTGTTAAAACAATATATTAAATGATAACTGTGTGCTTTTTTTAATATTTATTAAAAAAAAATCCAGTGTATCCATGGATTCATACCAGTGACACATATTTGATACAAAAAATAGTTTATATTTGCAATTATGTAGATTAAACATGTAATAAAAATTATCTGAAGCTTTGAATAAAGGAATCAAATTCGGCAAAAAAGAGTCTCAAAAACTATTTGGTTCTCGAAACTTCAATTGTTTCTTCCCTAGGGATGGCCTCAGAATTAATCCAAAGGGACTACTAACATACTTAAGGGTGGTCACTGATGTGAATTTATTAGGTACAAAGGGGACATCAGAGATAAAGTAACTTCATGATGGATCCATACATTGTCACGATAATGGTGTTATCTTGTACAATGGCAAATTATTGTCAAACCATTCAGAAAACAGTGTTAAAGGAGTGTGTACATAAAAGACAACAGTTCTCGTTCATTAGAATATATCAGAAGCTATCGTCCATTAGAATCAATAGTTTTTTTTTTTACCTAATAAAGTATGATTTTCAAATAATCGCCTCCAAAACAATATAAGAACGAACTTAACACCAACGCATCTAAACCATACTTTGTAACCCGACCATATTCAGGAGAGAGCAGTCAATATTAAAGGAACAAATTAGTGCGCTTTGTATTTTACTGTTTGTCTGTTTGTACAACCTTTTGTTCGTAGTTTGAGCTCCGTCTTTGGTTTATTGACCGTTGTAATAAAGTAGCATCAAAAGACATATCCGGATGTTTTGTTTAAAGCTTTACTGTTTTATGTATTGTAATTTCTAATCTTTTAACTTAACTTACTCATTGGAACGAAGTTCCTTATCGCGCGTTGTGAAAGGGGGGCGAGACGGAAAAAATTCTTACGAAAAGTTGTCACGACACTTTTTGCTATAGTAACCATGGCAACGACGTGACAATAAATAACAAAAATTCATAGAAATAAAATGTACTTCTTGTGAAGACTTAAGTTTTTTATTCATAGAATAAACATTGGTTCCTTCACTAATTAATCGAAAGGAACTTCGTTCCATCCGGCTGTCCCTTGACACCTCTCAAGTTTTTATTTTTCTTTATAAAACAGAGATATGTTTCGGCAGTAGGAACTCACCGTACGTATAATGAATCATCGTTTGTCACAGTGCAACGAGGCGTTGGCAAGGACGTTATTGATTGTTACACTGCTATAAACACTTTTTAGTAACTGAAAATAAAAAATATTGCCGTGTGTTCCCACTGCGAAACATGTACAAAACACAGGTGTATGTTATGTTAATTTATAATAATAATATTGTAGCTGTAGACAGTCTTCCATTCTCTCACAAGTATCTCCTTTTTTGTGATTTTTTTTTAAGGTTTGTCAACAAGGGAACCTCCTTACCTGCATGGACAGGTGCAGTTAAAACCCGATCAGGTTCTAGAGGTCAATTTATACTCAAATAATTATTTCCAATTTAAACATTTACGATTTACTTAACACGGCAAGTCGCAATTTACGCGATAAATGGCAGTTATCGGGTAATTCATCACTTTTGGGTGCGAACGAAGCAGTTTCAACATGTTTTCAGCTTTTTTGGCGCGAATCATTAACTTGAACGGATAGGCGTATATATATTTTTTTTAATATATCCATTTAAGTTTACGGATAGTGAAAGTTTGAAATTCAAGAGTTGATGTACAATGCATAAAAAAAGCTATTAGTAAAATTTTTATACTTACAATGCTTGTCTTTATAGCTATACTAAATGTGCCCGCGACTTTGTCCGGTAGGAATCCAAAAAAAAATTATTGGTAACCTATTTGCTTTTCCAGGTTGTCAGTAGTTCTGGATTTACGTGTTTAAATATCCATCCATCTAAACTTTTGTATTCACATCAGTAAGATTAGGTTTAACTACCTCGTTTTATATTCCAAGAAGTGTCTCTATGTTATACAAAAAAAATATATTTCATACACATGGAGTATTTTATAATTTTTGTCTATCTGTCCATAATTTCGTGTTTTTTCCGAGTAATGTCCGAAACGGCTGGACCGATTTTGTTGGGACTTTTAACATGCGGTTGGGACGAAATAAATATCCAGAATATATTTAAGCGTTTAATTAGTTAAAGATATTTGGAAGATATGTGATCAAAATATAAAGTAGGGCACCTTTATTTATATTAAAGTGAATGGACAATAAATCCTTACTGCGACGTAGTGTTGCCAGTATTACGATAGTGAAAGTAATGCAATACGTAGCCCTAAATCATGTCACCAATACTATTGATTGAAATGGAACAGTTTTTGCTGTTCTTTTGCTGCGTAATTGACAGTGTTGAAATTAAAAAAAAAACTATATATGTTTTTGCTGCATTGAATTAACTATGAATGTTTTGTATTCATACATATTTTATAATGTGGCAATGATTGCTTGAAAGCTTGGGTACAATAGTTTTTAGGTTATAAAAGCGACTGAACCAAAGAAAAGTTTTGCATAGCTCAGGAATCTTTACTTGTGACGTCACATCTAAACTCTTAACTAAATAGTGCATTTTCAGTCATATTTTAACACTATAATTAACTTTATATAATGTGTTTCAATTTAAGTTAAATTAAATTTAAATATTCAATTACTAAAAACATCAACGAGACATGCAAGTTGATAATAATTTAAATCTCAAATCTCAAACAGTCAATGAGATTAAAAATATATTTTCTACAGACGTAACGAGGCATAACGTATTACCATCAAATTATTAATTGATTGAACAAGATCATCCTATATAACAGCGGGTGGTAAACCCGTGTATGAAATTAACTGTCCATTTCTTTCTCACTTATAAAAATATATGAGAAGGAAAATAAAGAATCGTATGCCAGAGGCATTTCAGATTGCACAGCACAAGTAGATGTAAAGTCCTTTTTACACTGGCCAAGGACTACCTGTTCGAATAGTTTAACCATAATTTTAACACAAATCAGGATATTTCCTATTTACTAGATGACTTTTATATTGTAAATTTAGAAGTTAATTACACGCATTGTTATCCGAAAGAGAATATAAATAGCAGCGTTTTCGAAGTAATTTAAAATTAAAAGTGTGACCTGACCTTGATTTTTTAGGTGTGGTAAAAAAACGATTTTAGCGAGTTCTAATTATAATTACTTGTGAAACGTATAACTCATTGTTTTGAAGTATAAAAGTGAGAGATTAAGTGTTTAATTTTTTAAGACCGTCGGTAGCTCAGACGTTAAGCACTTGACTTGCAATCTGCAGGTTCTTGGTTCGAAAAACCATGTACCAATGTGTTTTCGAGTTTCGATTTACATATACATATACATTTATCAAACGTTCTTGCGGTGAAGGAAAACATCGTGATGCAATGATATATGTGAAGTCAACTAACCCCCACTGGGGCAGCGTGGTTGACTATGGCCTAGTCACCCCTAACTTAGGGTAGGCTCTGAGCGCCTCAGTGAGGACGTATAGTGAGCTGATGATGATGATTTTTTTACATTAACGTTTTAAAATTGCAACAGATTATAAATGTATCAATAAATAGTTAACTGGTCAATAATTTAATCTAGAAATTTACACTAATATGTGGAGTAATCCTTTTTGTAATTGTAAAATGTTCTGAAGATAATAAAGTTAAAGGATAAGTTAGGTATTCAATTTATGGATAAAGACGAATACCGTTTGAAATTAAAAAAAAAAAAAACAAGTTTATTTCTTTCTTTATTCGATAACCTTACAGGACACGGTATGAGAACGTGTGGTGACTCTATGAAACAAAAAAAGGACCCATATCCAATCACAATGCGTTCAAATAAAGTGGGCAGTATCTTTGTGGATGGCACGCTAATTGACTTTCGTCGGCTTTGCTCGAAAATTTAATTATCACTCGATAAAACTTATTATTTATGAGCTTTTTGTTATTTTTATAGATAGCCTGAGTTGAAACTTAAAATAGATATTTAATAATTATTTATATATGAGGAGACGCAGATAAAGAGTATATTACCCCATCCTACACGTCCCGTCCTCCACCCAATTCCCTTCCTATCCTTTCCTAAAAAGGACTAAAATTAGGTCTTCGGCACGTACATTCTTCAGAAGAAACGCAGAATAGCTCTCCCTTGACGCCTGTCTTCTGTGTGGTCGTGGTATTTCATAGGTCGAACGAGATAATTCGTGGCTTGATTGTTAAATTGCAGAGCCAGAAAGAATATTAATGTTTATTTAAAAAAATATCAGATCAGACATACAGACTCTTTGTTAATACAGAAATATCGCACAAATTCAAAAAATATCGTGTACAATAAACCAGACATAGTTGCAAGCAATAGTTAAAACTAGTACTCTTATACTTTCTAATAGAAAGGACTACTAAAAGGTTACATTAAATTGCATTTTCTATTTGAAGCTCGTTTAATGTCAATATGTTTATTACAAAGGCTTGGGAATTAACATTGATTATGAAGCGTACTCTAAGCATTACTAGTCATAAAGTGCTTGTAGTAAATTTACCTTAATTACTTGGTTCTAATATTGAACTATTTGTTACGAACGAATGTATTTAATTTATAACATCGTTCCTTCCCCTATAACGTATCGAATAATACATATAGTTATGTCAGGTTTATCAAGAAGAAAGAGGGGGATGCAATATACAATTGTTTCGCCAGTGAAAACCGACATTAAGCTTGATGAATGATGTTTAAATCGTGAGATTTTTTAAACTAACTAGCTGACCAGGCAGATGTTATCCTGTCTTATCTATTGCTCCGCTCTACTTATTTTTTTTTCATAAGAACCTTCTCCTAACATAAACATATGTGATGTTATGATGAAAGGAAATTGAGATTCATTTTTGGAACGAAGTTCCTTATAGCGCGTTGTGAAAGGGGGCTAGACG
Source organism: Papilio machaon (assembly GCF_912999745.1). NCBI lineage: Eukaryota > Metazoa > Arthropoda > Insecta > Lepidoptera > Papilionidae > Papilio > Papilio machaon. The sequence continues at coordinate 1,303,368 of NC_059996.1, read as the reverse complement.
GAAAAAATTCTTACGAAAAGTTTTCACGACACTTTTTGCTATAGTAAGTATGTTAACGACGAATGAGCGCTACTTCACCATGGCAACGACTTGACAATATATAACGAAAATTCATAGAAATAAAATGTACTTCTTGTGAAGACTTAAGTTTTTTATTCATAGAATACACATTGGTTCCTTCACTAATTAATAGAAAGGAACTTCGTTCCATCCGGGTGTCCCTTGACACCTCTCAAGTTTTTTATATATAGGTTTGATTACTTAGGTGATATTAGTATACACAAATTGGATTGTGCCTAAAACACCTTTACATATCTCGTAGTAATTAATTGATCCACTAAAAAAACTTAAAGCTCTATAAAAAGAAAGCTAAAAAGCTCAAGCAGGATTAATTCTTGAGTTATCATTAATCTCTATGCAATATTAGTCTTTATTCCGTTGGCATATAGTTTAAATTTGTATAAGACTAGTTAATAGGATAATTTGTCTTACAGATCACGATTTTCTCTAACTAGATTTTAAAGCATACATAATTAAGTATTGATTGTATTCTAGATGACTTCGTTTATCTTAAGCAATAACTTAGAAAATTTATTGATAGACTTGAAAGATATGAGATTATTTTCGCATATACATAATGTTAGGACTGTTGAGGGTAGTCTCACAAAAGGTTTTATAAGGAAGCGTGCGCTGCTGCTCGAGGCAGTCTCTTTCCATCCGTCATTGCGGAACGTCTGACATTTTTGTTTATTTACGTTCGGTTTGAGTTTATACTACAGCGAGGATTATTAAGAAGTAGAGTTAAATTCATTATTTCGCTGTTAGTTTAATTCTTTTAAAATACTTTTGCATCAAATATCTTATATCAGAAGTGGGATAGGATCCACGTGATTCTATCCACTTTGCTCACTCTGTGTTTGTGTTTGCATTTTCGCGAAAATAAATGCAAAGAGAAAAATGTCAGATCGTTACCGTGATAATCGTTGTAGTCGTAGCAAGTTGAGTCGATATCAAAGTCGTACCAGTGTTTGCGAAACAAGGGTAGTGTGGACCAAGCCGTTTATTCTGCATGGGAATATGTGGGCAGTGAGGCTCACGCGCTGTCTGTGTATTTCACAGCAGAGAGGATTGTGGACGCGATTTATTCAATGTGTGCTGCGGTAAGATCGAACCAATGTTTTTATATTTCATGTTTTGATGCCAAATAAGTCAACAATAGACTTTTCAATTAATTTAATGATGTGTTCTTTACTAAAGACTGAAATTGAATACCTCGATCAGTTTATTAGTGAGGGTCAGGTAAGGCCGAGTCGTGACAAGATTTAACACGTTACCTGCCAGCATGGTACGAGCATTTTCATTTTAAAGTGTAAGGCTAATTGGTGGAGCTGAGCGTGTTAAGCCATTACCTGAGTCAGACGTATGTCATTATGTCATAATAGTCATTGATGCCCTTTATTAGTTCAGTTTGCTTTGTCCATGTATTGTCGAGATGCTCGTTTCGTAGACTGCGGGATACCCAACTGCAGAAGTAAGATTGTGAACGGAATGTGAGACGTTCTGTATCAGGAGATGCTTCTAGGGTATTTTCAGGACTGACAAACTGCGGGTTGCCATTAATATCATGTAGAGGACGGACTGCGGGACGCTTGCCCTACATGGTGCCACGGTGAGGGGAGTGGACTCCCGAGACATGCTCTGTTTTTTTTTTAACGGTGAGACATCTTATGTTCGTATGACACGCAAACGTCGTGCCTATGTTATACGAACGATTGTGTGATACTACTTGCGTATAATAAGCGAACGTCGTGCCTATGTTATACGAGTAGTTATGTATCTGACATGTGTGTAATAAGCGAACGTCGTGCCTATGTTATGCGCATGTAGATGACACATGATATGCGAACGTCGTGCCTATGTCATGTGCTGAAGTCATTTGTGTAGAGGTAGATGAACTATGCAAACGTCGTGCCTATGGTTCACTATGTTGTTGTAAACGAACTATGCAAACGTCGTGCCTATGGTTCACTATGTTGTTGTAAACGAACTATGCAAACGTCGTGCCTATGGTTCACTATGTTGTTGTAAACGAACTATGCAAACGTCGTGCCTATGGTTCACTATGTTGTTGTAAACGAACTATGCAAACGTCGTGCCTATGGTTCGCAAAGTTGCAAAGAAGTACAGGAGGACGAGGACGTCCTACAGTCAGGAGAGGCCGTGTTAGGACTGTTGAGGGTAGTCTCACAAAAGGTTTTATAAGGAAGCGTGCGCTGCTGCTCGAGGCAGTCTCTTTCCATCCGTCATTGCGGAACGTCTGACATTTTTGTTTATTTACGTTCGGTTTGAGTTTATACTACAGCGAGGATTATTAAGAAGTAGAGTTAAATTCATTATTTCGCTGTTAGTTTAATTCTTTTAAAATACTTTTGCATCAAATATCTTATAATAAATATATCTGACGCAAATGTGTTACGTTCAAAGAATCACAAAATTAAGGAAACAAAGCAACATACTTTATTCTTTTGGCATAAAAAAAATTATCACACAACAAAATTAAGTCTTTAACTCAAAATTGAGACTTAGTGCCTTAATATATAAAAGTTATACAGTACCTATTTCAAATACATTTTAGTGCGTCCAGTCGTGTCATACTGTGACTAGCGCTCAGTGCGGATTTTGACAAATCATGGTTATTGAAACATTATTAGGCGTAGGCTTGTGAAATACGATCTTGTCTAATAAATAATGAATAACTCATACCGAAAGCAGTGTGGTTTTACATATTTATGGTTAAAAATATAACAACGTTGACGTTCAGAATGTCAACCAGCGGTAGTCAAAGAGTTAAAACACATCTCTAACTAAACAGTGTCTAACTATATTTTTTGGGGTAATGCAGTTAGTGTTTTTTTATTTACTATTAGTCATACTACACTACAGAGACCACTTGACGTCTTATAACGTTAATCAAAACATTCATCCCACGGTTAACACATAGATTGCAATTCACTTCTAAGGTCCTTTGAACTCCAAATTTCATTTGTAAGTACTCCATTGATGTTTAACTTGTTTAATGATGTCATTAAAAACATCGGCAGCTGGTAGTTAATAAACTTTATTGGAAGCAAGTTTCGCCCACATAAAAGTACCGTTTACATTATTTTTATGTATTTACCACAAACTTCACTTACGTAAGTAAATGTTCCAAACTGTTTGATAAATTTCTTAAAGGATGAATTAAAGAAATTTTTACAAAATTACAGCTGATATAATTATTAATTAAATAAAGAATTTGATGGTATTTGAGAATAAAAAGGAAAAAAAACTTAAAAAAAAATTACAAGGTTGCAAATTTTGTTATTATTGTCACTTAACGTATCCTATAGCTTTTTCTATAAGACTTCTTTAATCATACTAATATTATAAATGCGAATGTTTAGATGGATGGATGTTTGTTTGAAGGTATCTCTAGAACGGCTCAACGGATCTTGATGAAATTTGGCGCGGTTATAGAACATAGTCTGGAAGAACACATAGGTTACTTATAAAGTTTTTTTTAATGCCGCGCAGTCAGAGTCGCGGGCAACAGCTAATCAAGAATGATATGTAAAAGATAGAACATAAAGTACTTATGCAGTAATTAAGAGTAAAGTGCAATTTGAAAATGCAATAGAGACGAGCCGTATTTTAATTCTAGCGGTCGCGAAGCTATTACGTTTGATTTATATCGTGGAACATTTTGCGCATCTTCCAATAACTAATGTCTGCTTTGAAATTGTTATTTATTAGACTTCATTATTGCAACTGGCGAAGCTAGGCAATTGTTTATGTTGTTGATAAATTTTCTTTTAGTAGCTTCTCCTATGAAAGTAATATGCGAAATTTTACGTTATATTGACGTGAAGAAATCATATTTTTAATCTTAAAAAGGCTATCTTGTAGCTTGTTCTATTCCATTTTTTAGTTTAAACGGACACATAACAGAAAATTGTAATTGTTTTACTTTTAAAAGAAAAATGTATTGTAAATTAAGGAAGGGAATGAGGCATAAAAGTTTTGTTCGTAAAAGAACGAAATATCACGACCTCATTTGATGTTGTTCATGTTTCTTAATTTTTTTCAGTAACATTTGTTGTAAATAAAAATATTAGAAAAGGTAAATTCGTTATGTTACCGTTAGTATCCGAAATATTACGCATTGAATTTCTTCTCTCACGTATTCCCATCTCAGGATGTAAAAATGCTGTAAATGCGTGCTTTCGTCCATTATTTCATTTCCACGGCGCGTTGGCTGTTAACATCGCATTGTTAATAAATTTGATCTTAACAACCCTTCACGTAGTTTATTAGTCTTGTTTCTCACGACCTGACCCCGATGATAATTAAAATGAGATCTATGTACCGTTTTACCTTTTCAATTATCATATTTCTCGTATTAATTAATCCGACATCGACGACTGTAATTGTTTTTAATTGGATGAAAGTAGCACCGTTTATTTTATTAAATGTGGACGATTTCTGAAATTACAGTTTTTATTCTATTTAAACTAAACGTAAAATATAAACAAAGTAAATAAATGCGATGGAATAATTTGAATATATAAACATTCAGTTCTAATAAACTTATGGCTCCTATTTTACATGTAAGTTCTAAGTAATTTTACATGTAACTTAATTTCGAAACAAAACACATTCACTTTATGTATAACAAATTAAAAGCAAAGCTGACATTCTCGCAAGTCGAACACAATTTAATGGCACAAATACCTTTCAGCATTTCATTACTGATTCCTTTCTAAATAGCACACTACTGTTCATTGTATTCGCTGTCCCTATAAGACCCTATTTCCACTAAGAGCTGTATACAATCGGACACCGTCATTGTATAATAATCAGTGGAAATAACAGTAGAACATCACCAGTTGTTAAGAAAAAGGCGAGTACCAGTTAATCGCAGTAGTTGTTTAATAAAAGAGACTAATTGTGTAGTTAAAAAGCGGTAGAGAACGACTAATCTTTTAGTGAAAAAGGGTACTAATAGGACATCCACTTAAGCTCTTCCATTTTACTGATGCCGATGTATTTGCGATGGACTAGGCGATACTAGACGTAATAAATTGGCCGCTGACACAGCGCTGCGACGATGGCCCGTTAGCGACTAATAAAGGTGAGGGTACATCGGCTATACTAATGTACATGTTCTCAAATAACCCAACATAATATAAGGAATAATGAGCTAAATTTGGTACAAGTTTTTAGATAACGTTTCAGTATAATGTAAAAACCCTTTATAATTTCGCGTAGGTGCTAAACATTTTTTTTAGTATGTGTCGAAAAGTAATATTAAATAGCCTTTCCTTTGTAATCTAGCAATACAAGAGTCTTTGAACCTTCATGAGGAAACTCATATAAGTTTAATTTAAAATAATCTTTTTAAAGAAATTCTAGAAATAGACATTTTGGATGTATAATTTTGTTCAAACGGTTCAGTAATCGATCTTTGCAGCAAAAAATATCACAGTACGTAGTATAAAGTACTTTTGTATATAATTGGAAGGCTTTATTTTAAAGCTTTCACTGACTTATTGCATAAAGCTGTATCTAAATAGTTATCTAGCGAGGAATCGCTTCGGTTCGTATTAATATTCTTATCTGGGGATGGACCTTTCATCGCATCCACTTGTTTTAATTAATATGTATAAGCATTAGCTTGTTGTGACTATATAAATGACAACACAAGTTTTGTTTTTTTTTATTATCTTGTTTGGTTGGTAGAGAACAATTACTTTACCTGAATCACTCAAGAGACGTAAGTTTTTATACCGATTTTCATGACTTATACTTAGGACTACAGTCAGTTTGGTTTTTATTTTTTTTAACTAATGCAATTCTAAATCGATTGACTTATCTTTCCAACGGATGTAAGTCTCGTTTCATAAATATTGTCTGTCATGTTTATTTAATTCAAAAGAGGCATTAGATAAAGGAAAAAGGAAATAAAACAGAAACAATCATAATAAACGTGAAACAATTCTAGGTGGTTATTAAAGTTTATTACACTTCAAATGTTTATAGTAAAATATACGACATTATAAAACGTGCACAAAAGCAGGTAATGATACAAAATTATACAGAATATAAATAAATTATGTCAAAACAATGATCGCATGCCCAACAATCGTGTACACAAAATGTCAAGAGATATAAAGAACATGCGAATTTAATTCCATTACTTCTGTTTCTTGGAATTAATTTAACAATGCTTTAATATCTGAGTGATTTTTTTTTTTTCATAAATTGTTGAAACATGACCTAAATCTACGAGGTCTTTGTAACATTGTATGTAATATTTAGACAAATATACTTATGCTGGTCACACACGTTAGGTTTTGTATAACCGACAGACAGTTTTGTCACATACTAGGGTTAGCTTGTAAGGACAGAATCGTCATCCAAAACCTTTGTGATCTGCTTTGTATTGTGAAGGAAAAATAAAAAAAGTTAAATTACCTTTATGACGAAATATCAAAGGTAACACTGATACATTCGATATATGGCTGTAGTAATATGGGAAGTCCTATCAGCCGAAACTACAAATAGACGCCATTACAAACATCATAGGAACTGTTATCTTTGAAGTTTTATTTCCTGCGTTTATCTATTTTGGTCATGCTTGTACACATATCAAGGTTTGCTTAAGCCGATCGAATGTGATGCAATCCTTATAAGGTGCAACGTGTTCGATAACGTAGGTGAAAGCTTTAATTGTATTGTTAAATATACAGGGTGTTCTGAAATACAAAAGACTACGATTTAACCAAAATTATCTTTAAAATTGCTTTGTTTAGGCGCTAGATGGCAAAATAGTACCTTTTTTTCTAATAAACGTTAAATTATTGTTTTGTTTGTTTGAACTTTTGTGTTAATATTCAATAAGACATGAGGAACGTTATGTCGTGATCTGAGTGTACAATTATCATTAGATGTTTTATAGCTGTAACATACAATCACGTTCACATATATAGTTAACATGGTTCTTCCATTACTGCAGTTGGCTTATTAATGAACATATCAGTGTTTTTGTTGTCACAATTGTTGACGCTATATTCTTAACTTTAACTGGAATATAAAAATAAGCTTTTAAGTTATAATAATGTAAGTAATATTCGAATGACGTTTATAAGAAAATTTTTCTTTAATTTCAGGTAAGGAACTTTTGTTTTAAAACTGAACGAGAATGAGGTAAATAAGACAAGAGAAGAAAAAATTAAGGTAACATTTTGCACATTGATTCTATGATTAAATACTGAGATTTAATGTCTACTAATTTATTTAAGTAGCAGTTATGAGTAATTGACCATAGCATCTGAACGTTGTGTAGACAACATTACTGTTACATAGCTTTCAAATGTTGATTTAAAATCGATAGTGATGTATTACGTAAGTGTTTTATATTTATACTTTATTGTTCAGTCTCAGTGCCTTTATATATTTAAAGGTTCGAAACCAAGGTGAATCCACCTTTACCAATAACTTTGTGTGTACAGCTCGTTCGAATATGCATTAAGATTACCTCCAACTTATATCTAAGTCAGTTGCAAATGTCTTTATATTAGATTTTTGTAATATTTGGCAAAAGTCACGTTTCGGTGTTTGTTGTGTTACCAATATTTTTAAAATTTGTTTTGCTTTGCAAATTTGTTTTGCGTTGCTTTGCAATTTGAGACTATATTTGTGATAGTGTTTTTGTAACACCCTATACAGCGTCTTCTGTGTCAACTAAGGTTAAAGAGTTGACTGCTATCAGGATACATATTGTTCTTTTATAATGTTATACGTAAAGGTTACATAAAGATTTTATTCCTAGATAAAATACTATTTTAAGAACAATTTAGTAATATATTTTCGTCTGGCAAGTAAATTAAACCTTCCAAAAAAATGTAAGACTCATAATAGCTGTGAAACATTAAATTTTCCAATGTAATATTCACCTTAATAAATAATTATCGGTGACCATCTTGATATAGAAACGCTATTAAACCTGCTCGATTAACTTTTACATTCGTAGATGAAAGAGGTCATTGACCTTAGTTAAGCATGAAATAACCGCGACGAGTTTTAATTGAAAGCGACTTAATTAGTTTGACTGCCAACTATCGTGATGCGGCCATCGTGAGAAAATAGTCGTAACGTTCGATTTTGTCTATACAGTAAATCAGAATTTGTTTTTTTTATAACAAATTGTTGGTTGAAAAATAAATCTTTCATATTAAAGTAGTACTTGAAGCTTTTGTAATTTAAATAAAATAATGTATAGATAATATATAATTTTATTATTCTTCAATTTATTTTAAAATATAAATATTCTTTTTTAATTATTTCTATTCACTTAGTTTGTTTTTTTTTTATTATTTTTATTAAGTTGTTTTGGCGTGAGGCAGACGGCTGGACGTAAAAATGACATCAAATAATTAAGGTTTATAAAGAAGCTTGTGCGCACGTAAGTGGGATAAGGCCTGGGAGATGTTGATGAAACGATAAAAATAAAAAATAATAAAATAATAGATAAAAAAATTAATAGGTATTGCCAGCAATACTATAGTATTTTTTGATACAAAACATAAAGAGATTTTTATTACTACATTAAAGTTTTGGCAAGATAAAATTTGCATTTTTACATAAATGAAATAGCGTCAGCTTAGCCCACTTTACCCTAGAAACTGATACCTATCACTTACATACAACAATGTAAGAACTATTATGTTATTTATTGTTTATATGTTATTTATACATAAGCTTATGTGTTATTTATACTTTGCAGCAGGCTGTCATATTCCCGTCCTATCACTCGCTCACATCATGCGCCATTTAAAATTTTCAACACAACTGACGGACCGATATCGATCGCATGTCAGAATTTCTTAAACGTAAACTGTCAGATATCTGCCCCGTTTCTATAATATTATTACTTGTTTCAAAATACAACGTTCAGGTGAATTTGAGAACATAATTATGTGTTTTTTATAACCATTTAATTTACGTAGCTTATTATTAATTAGTTGAATTTGTTAATAGTTCCTTGATTTTAAGACAGTAAAGTTTTTTTTTTATAATCGTCGAGAATCTCTATGCTGTAGCCTTGTTCAGTAAAAACACGAAAGAATAGCTCTTACTAATATTATAAATGCGAATACTTAGGCGGATGGATGGATGTTTGTTTAAATGTATCCCCGGAACGGCTGAACGGATCTTGATGAAATTTGGTACAGATGTAGAACATACTCTGAAAGAACACATAGGCTACTTTTTTTTTTTAATTCCACGCAGATGGAGACACGGACGAAAGCTAGTAATTCAATATTCTGAAGTAAATATTAAAACTTTGTAATGTTTCGTAACCATTCACTGACAAAATACTGTATGTTTGAGTTTATTTCACATCGAATTTTAAACAGTAATACAATGCACTACATCTTCTTATCTTGTTTGTAAAAAATATTGTTAAGTAATTTTAAACCTTAAAATTAATTCCATAATGTGAATTTTTCAACGCCGATCACATCAGTTCGGATATAAACGATCTGAAGCCAAAAGACTTGAGAATGCGTTTAAATAAATTACAATCTGGGATAATTCATGAGGCATTCAATTCCCGATATGGTTGTGCTCGAAAGTGATGCTAAAAATACTGTCTAAGGAACGCTGTTTGCCAAAAACGGTCACAAGTTACGATCCAGTTTCTAATGAAATCAATAAATGCTTTCGATTTTCTAAGCACTGACCGTGCTGGATTCCAACTTATCTACAACAGCATATTTTGTGCGATTTTTTTGAAAATAATTCAATCGTTAAACAATGCGATGATGGAAACATTTATTCTGTTTTAATATCTAAACAACATAATTATTTTTTATTTTTTAAAAAATGTCTGTGAATAAAATGAAATCTGTTTTTTAATAAATCATATCTCACTTCTTACTAATATTATAAATGCGAATGTTTAGATAGATGTTTGTTTGAAGGTATCTCCGAAACGTTCAACGGATCTTGATGAGATTTGGCACAGATGTAGAACATAGTCTGGAAGACAACATACGCTACTTATTACATTTTTTTTTATTTCCCGAGGACGGAGTTGCGGGCGACTGCTAGTAGTTAATATATTAAAAATTAATACATCATTGTTAATTTTACCGTGAGTAAGTAATGATATTTAAAAGCGAACTTGTTTTGCTGAGCATCATTTTGTCAGATCATTTTAAAGCCACCAATAAATCAAATTAAATTAATTACAGTATCATAACTGGCCGGAGGCGATTCGTGAGCTTACATGATATAAGCCGACGCAGATTGTTGAGGACGTTTGTACTTACTATGTTGCGAAACGGTAAAAGTATACAAATGCACAGTCAAAGATTTTAATTCGCGTCCCACGAGCATGTACAGTTGCGGAAATCCGCGGTATTTCACTTACGGAAAAATCGCCCTACCTGCAACGAGACAAACTCCGCCACTTCTTGCGAATTAAGTAGTAATGAGTTGCGCAAACCACGCGAAAATAATAAAGCAGAAAAGTTAAACGACTGTAGCTTTTAAGGTGGAACACCGCCAGATTCCCTGATTGTACACAATGTGTACCCACCATTAGGTGAAAATCTAGTATGGTTTTTAAATACTACAGTTAAGTCGCATTGTGAGTCAGTAGCAATAAACGTTTAACAATTTTAAAATATAAATTTTAATTATCTTTTATATTAGGTCGTTTTAAAAAAGCTATAGAAAGATATCAGTTGATTCTGTCTCGTATCATGCAGATTAATTTCACAAGAAATTTATCAAAGCAAACATTAATCATATTTTAATTAAGATCCTCGCAACGTTTATAACGGAGTTGTGAATTCGTAAACGGTTCCACGTACTGTTATAATATATAACTTTGAATACAAAACGGCTGGTAAAACTTAATATCCCACGATTGTCATCGCGTAATGTAGCCACTGAGTAACCGCTTGTCCTCATCATAATGTCTAGTCTAGCATTTGCATTGCTTACCCATACTGCGGAATCTAAATCATTTCAAGATATTCCTGCGACGTTCGTAATAGCTTGCCGGAATAATGACTAGAATCATTTAACTTATGAAGCTACACATACATTAAAAATATTGTCACTATGCTAGAATATTGGCTTGGATTGTGTACAATGATGTTGTCAATTTTTAAATTGGTTCAGTTAATAACAAAAGTATATTATTATTTATGCAATACTGAGTTAATCATTAATCCTGAATTAATCCTCTTATTATTTTGTATTAAATTCCAAATAGATTATACCAAATAATAAACTTATATAAATTGCTCTTGTTAACTCTATTATTGATTTAAGATTACGTACATTGGTATTGGGCAACAAAATTAACTTACCCATTTGTAACGTTCATTGTACAGTCACATGCAAAAGCGCAAACAATTCAACCTTATCACAACATTATTTGATCCAAAATTTTACCAAATGGCCGATAGGATACTGGACAGGGCTTAAAGTTGACAAATAATTTAAGTGTTAATAATAGGGTTGTCAACTTTTAAAACAAAAGATGACTAACTTGTGGACTCAAGAGTCGACCGACGAAAAATAACGATAAAAAGACTACCACGTGACGAAAAGGAACGACATCTGTTGACTTTGTTTCACTCTCCACTCACTTTTACCGAAAGTTATCGATGTCAAACCTGTAGTCCGAATGTGCACCAAAGAATTTGGGTCGAATTCAAGAAGGTGACAGCCCTAGTTTATAGTATTTGGTATATTTAATAATACCGATTTCAAAGTTCGTGTTAAACTTACTGACAATAATAATTACATCGATATATCAACTATTCTCCCGACAAACGACAACATTAATAAAGTACGTTAATGCATAAATTATGTAGAGATAGATATAGGAGATTTTTTATATCAAGATAGTTGGATTTTTTTTCGCTGTTGTGATACTATGTAATATTATGCTGATTTAAGTTAATACAAAAGGTAAAGTGTTAACGCAAAATACAACCTATTTCTATGTTTACTACAGTTTTATTTTGTCCATTCTATTAGCTTTTTTCCATTTTTATCCACGTCTAAAAACAAAAGAGAAAATAATTTTCAATAACTTTTGAAAAGTCGTTAATTTACGTCTACCATATTTCAATCTCTTATACAGTTAAACCTGAATAAGCGAGATACTTTGTCCGGTCCCGACGGAAGAACATCATACTAATATTATAAATGCGAATGTTTAAATGAATGGATGGATGTTTGTTTGAAGGTATCTCCGGAACAACTTAACAGATCTTGATGAAATTTGGCACAGATGTAGAACATAGTCTGGAAGAACACATAGGCTACTATTATGTTTTTTTAATGACACGCGGGCGACAGCTAGTTAAAAATAAACTTAAAACATTGCTTAATTTACAAAACAAACTAAACAATATTGTAAAAAGTAATTCGCCGGCCCCGCCTAAACCGTGTCAAATTAGATTGATATAGCCAAAGACTAATGAACTTTTATATCATTCGAGATCGCAATTTATTGTATCTATTAAGGACATTAATTTAGCTTCGAGATATTGAATCGCGAACACATTTTTTAATGCCTTGTTAGTAAAATATATTTCTATTTAGCATCCACAAACACTGCTTAGAATCATTTTTAAACATTTGTTCCTGTAGGTGAGCTATTTTAGTCATATTTGACACTTTGTCAAAATACAACAACGTAACCTAACGGCAGGTATAAAATGCACAATTACTTACATTTTTTTGAAATTTCGATTACATATTTATGGTAATGTCAATCGATCGCTGTTATAATGTTGCGTCAGTGAACTCTTTTTCTTTTTAAACACTTGGATATTACAAAAAAATCGCATGAAAATCATTGGTATTTCATAGCAATGGAATTCGATTTACATTAATCGATATTTTTAAGCTGTAACCTCACTATGAAGTTGTAATTGATAGATGTTAAATTTGGTATATTAAATTAGCCTAACTACAGTTAATTCAATCCGGTAATAATGACGAAGTAACAGCCCGAGCCGAAGCTCCTGAGGGAGCCCTCGAGCCTAGTTACTCTGAAATGAGGTTTAGGCTAAGCGACATTTGCGCCCGGCCACCTCAAGCCCGGTGAAGCTGTAACTGCCTCTTCAAGGCAAACAGTGACTACTCAGTCACAAAAAAATATAGGTACAATTAAATAAACAAATACAATTTTATTAAATGATCTTGTCTCACATTTCTAACTTATATTAGGATTGATGTGAAGTATGCAAATTCAGCAGTCGTAGTGCATTTGTGCTGTTAACTATTTCATCATCAAGTTATTTCATTTACTGAATTCAAACTATTGAATCCAATTCCATCGGTTAATTAAAAAAGGGTACGCGTTCAGAAGGTATCGCGTTCAATCTGCCAGATGTTGCAACTGCGTTCCCATCCGCAACTTAACAATGGCTATCTACCGCATCGGTAACAGTTATTTATTGATGGACACCTCAAATAGCCCATCACAAGGTCTATTCAAATATCCCCATTAAAACGTTTTGCTTTTTTAACAATAGTAATAGATGCCGATATAAGATTGAAGTAAAAAGCTTTCTATGAAATCTTCTTACAATATCTCGGCTTTCTGCATTACAATTGGTTGTTAAATTCTGACATAAAGTCGATAAAATTGGCGATTGTTTAAATTATGAAGTTCAGTGAAAGTATGGAATTTACTTATGATTTTGTAGCCATTTGATACGTAATATGAGAATTTGATGTTTTTTTGTTTATTTTAAATAATGGTTCTTTCAAGCATTAACTATGACTTTCTGATACCAAAATTTCTGTATAAAAGATATTATCTTGGAGAAAACGATATGTCTTAAACGGAGATTTTGGTCTCAAAATCTACGGTAAATGTAGAATTAACCTGACGGTGACATTACCACATTCTCTATGGTTCACTAGTATAGTGTGTCTTCTTAGTCTTTTGTCCTAAGCGATTTACAAATCGTGGAAAATTATTTTAATAATCTAAATGGGGCATCATAAACTATACAAGACTATTATGTATTTGAAACCCAGCAGAATAAATGGGGTCGAAGCTACTCGCGAGCCTTTTAATGGAAAAGTTTAATTGAAGTGGGAAAGTTGCAGCACTGTCAGCGCCTACTTAGCATCCGGTTGTTGTCTGCAAGTTAGTGTTTAATCGTACGACCTAACTGGAACCTGTATCGTGCAGTAATCATCAAGTTAATCATCAAGTTTTGAAATGGTCTGAAGTCATGTTTAAATAAAGAAGTGAAGTTAATTAATTTTGCACTTTTTGCCCTAAATTTCAGAACAAATATTAATTGAATGGAGAAATATGATTGATTATTTTGTTATTTAAGATTAAAAATACTAAATCGATGTCAACTATTTGAACTGAAGGTACACATCTATATATATATAAAAGAAAGTCGTGTTAGTTACACTATTTATAACTCAAGATCGGTCGAATTGATTTGACTGAAAGTTGGTGGGCAAGTAGCTTAGAACCAGGAAACGGACATAGGATAATTTTTACCCCGTTTTCTATATTTTTTTCCGCGCGGACGGAGTCGCGGGTGAAAGCTAGTTAATAATAAAGAAAGTAGAAAAACCAACAAAACTAATTTTATTGCCTTCAAATAAAATTCTACAGCGGAACTGTATGTTGAGAATTTTTACGACTATATACATAAGTGAATTGTCAATGAACTGTAGAATTAATTGTTTCTAAAATATAACATCGTGGGAACAGGGCCACGGATCGTTAAACAACTTCGAAGGTTCTAGAATATTATGATGATATTTATTATTTGCTATAATCTTGAAATCTCCGACTTTCACTCGATCGTTAGAAGATTGACGTGCACTTACTCAGCTTTAACCATTTCTCTAATGCTATTCAACGATAAACCAACCTATATTAGCAGAGTATTATATGACTATTGGAATCTTATTTATAACCTTACCAGGAAATTTTGACAATTTTATGTGAAATGTATATATGTACTAAGTGTGTTGAAAAATAAATCGCATCAAAGAAGTTTGGTTTTACTAAATAATTAACAAGTTTATTTAACTAGAGCACACTAACACATTGGCGTCAATGGCACATTTCGTAACAATATTTGCGGACAGACATGCCGTCGTTTACCCACAAGTTTTCATTCATATTAAAGGCGTGGGCGGACTCGCCGACGACCGATCCATTCATGAATTGGGCAAGACTAGCCCACGCGGCTAACGGACCTAAAGCCAATGGATACTAAATTACACTTTAATTAATAGGAATTTTACCGTAAATTTCACGGTACGAGGAACGCGTTAATCAAGAGTGTACGAATCAAAGTAGCCTTGTATTCGATGTTTATTGAACATCGAAGCTGGATTGTAAGCTTTGCTGTGTATTGATTTATTATTAAATAAAGAACCTTTGGACATCAAACATGAATAGTTTAATGTATTTTCTATATCTTATTATTCAATCCTATTCCTTATAATTATTTCAACATAATTTAAGATGTTTTTCAAGTTTCTTGATGAGTTGTTATTCATCAAGTATTATTTGTAAGTTTGCGTATACATAGCTCCAGGCAATAATTTCACTTTATAATCTTGTTGACATTTTCTTTTATTATGAAATATAGGAAAGGTGTCACAAAAATAATATTTCTGTATTTTTTATCTTGCCAGATAATAAGTTGTAAATCTAGAAAGCTTTAGGTAATGTAGCGTAAAAATCGTGTAATATTTCTTTATATTGCTTACAAAATGAAAGCAGCAGAGGATATCTGGCTGATGATAATTTGATATTAAAAGAAATACTATCTCACTGTTCGAAACATGACTGTGCATTACAAATTAGAGTTGGAAGAGTTCAAATCGATAGTCCCCAAAGGTGCTAACATTATATTTAATATCTAAATTTTGTCACTCTTCAACACTTGCGCGTAGTATGTATATGAACATTGAAGTACTGTAAGTTTGACAGCGTTTATGAAACACATATGTTCCTACTTCAAAAGAAACCGCCCACGCGCAACTAATGTGACATCTAACATTATTACATAGTAATAGTATCGATCGAATCACACTTGACAATAAAACAAACTGGTTTTTTAAGCATGCTTTACTAAGACTCAACGTATGCGGGTAGGATTGTATTTATAAATAGTGGGTGTGTCGAAACACTGACCTTATCGGTTATGTTAATCACGGATCTTGAATTCATCATCGCGTTTGGGATCGTCATGACAAAATAATTGACAATCATATGATTACTTTTTTTACACGACCAGTTTATTTTACTGTTTATATACGTATATTAAAAATACACGAATTAAATCGGGGCTAATCCCTCGTATACGGATTCCTTTCATAAAGTAGGTTAGTGATTACAAGACTGGATTCGCTGAAAGTATCAGCTTTCTTTCATCCAGTTAAAGAGAGAGAAGACAATTAATGACATTTACTCTCTCGCTTACTCTCTATTATCTCGGTCTTCTATTAATCATTTTAGGTTAAAAAATAAGTTATACCTTTCTAATTGTTTAATATTTAAATACCTGTTAATTACAATACAAGAGGTCAGAGTTATACCAGAATTTTCGATATCCGTGAAATATTTGCCTTAGTCCGCATAGAGATAATTGCCATCAACAACATGTCTATTAAAGTGCAGTTCCATTGTAGACGATAGTGGACGAAACCAGTCGGAAAATGGGCCATTGTTCGAATGTCTTTCTCATGCCTTGTTCTTATATTGTATTTTGACCGTTAAGAAATTCGTTTTCCAACTATTAATGTTGTTACATCTCAGTGAATGAATGTCTGGTGCGCTGGTTGGGATTCGATTATCTCAGAACACGAACTATAGTATAGTAAATTTCCTATTTTAGAAACCTTTAGTTAAGTTATGTATACAATATAAAATCAAGCGGGAATAGCCTCAAGAATTCGGATATACGATCTTTTAGTGGTTAGTTCTAATCTGGATGCGGACTATTATAGTAAACCATGTCTTAGCGCAAGCTTCGAGCTTATTTGGAATGGTAACAACAAATGCGTGCAAAAATACTACTGTTTGAGCTTTGTGGTTTTAATTGTAAAGTGTACCCGATGTGTAAAATTGTGAACCCAATAAAAAAAAACTATTTTTATTATTACAATATAATTATAGTCTAAATTGACTATAATTATTTCTGTTTTATATAATTCTATTACTAATATTTTGGTTTCGAATAACATGCTATACGATGTTGACAAGCAAACTAATTAACATAAAGCCTTTTGTAGCCTTGCTGATAAGATTGAAGTATATAACTCATTTCATACCTGACTGGCGAAGTAGAGCGAACAACAAAGAACTCACTTAGTGCTTAAGTTTTTTTGTGATATGTAACTTTACGACGTAACTTTTTATGTGTTTATAATGTGATATTGAAATATGTAATTATTAAATTATATAGCACATTACGAGGGCCACACTGAAAGTTTTTAGAACTGGCTACTTTTTAAGAATATATAAAAAAAATAAGATTAAATTTTGAAAATAGAACTCTTTGCTAATATTATGTGACAATTGTTTTAGAAGATTAAAAGTTTCTTACTGCAGAGTGGTATACTAACAAATGTTTGCCACTTGTCTTGGAAAAAGATCGAGAAAAACGACCTTGAAGTAGGATGCTCCTTCATCACGACAACGCCTGTTCGCACACCTGCGGGCGAACGATCGACTATTTGGCGTCGTCAGACGTGGAATTGCTTGGTCACCCGCCATTTAGCCCCGACCTCGCACCCTGCTATATTTATTTATTCCCGAAAATAAAAGAAAAACTTCGAGGAAAAGATTTTATGGACGCCAAACAACCAGTGGGTGCGTTCCAGAAGGCCATCGAAGAGACCCCTAAGGACGATTGGGCAAAGTGGTCTTCTCGGTGGTTCTATCGAATGCAGCGATGTATTAATGTTAATAGTAATATTCTGAAAAGATATAACATAAATAACAACTTGCTAGTTTGCTCAGTTTTTGATTTTCTAAGAACTTTCAGTGTGACCCTCGTATATATTTCATAGTTCGAAAAAAAAAACGATATTTAATGAATATTACAGCAAGTGTAGCAACTAAGCAAAACAATTCTGACCTTAACATTAAGTTTCATCATAATTATTTACATTCTTAGAACGAAAGAGTTAATTTTCAAGAACGGTAATAAGTTTACGATTACTTCTACGAATAGAGGAATCGCTTAGTATACAAACATAGTCATCGTTATATATATTTACGCTTTATCAGCCTGCCCCTTGTCCCTACGGAGGGTCGGTACGGTTTGTACTACTACTATCTCTATCAGCCGTCATATCTCAATTCACTCCCTTTTTACGCAAATCGTCTTTCATATAATCCACCATACTTTCTACTACCGTATTTCATTGTGTCAGTTATTTCATCGACTTTTTACGTAATACTTTATTAATAAGTAGTGAAAGTAAATCTCATATATTTGCCATTGAGTTTTAAATATTTTTTGTCACCCTCCCATTTTGGTTAAATAACGGTTGACATTTTGAAACGAGATCGCAGCGTAACTGATTTTTATGCTACCGTCTCATTTCTTACTGTGACATGTGATGACGTAAGCTACCAATTTTTTTTAAATTATGTAAAAGTGTTAAATTCATAATTTTATATGATTTATTTTTAATACGTTATCTGTGGAAATGAGAATTGGTCTTGTAAGTGACGTAAAGACCCTCTTTTTATTTAATTTACTTATGACTCAAAACCCGATACTATAATATCCTTTTTTATTTACATGTACATACGTAATTATTATTTTATAATTGATTGTTTTTATTTACGTGTTCTAATCTAGTGTTAGCTTTCTGATTTGTAGGCTATCTTTCTAGGTTTCAATTACTCTAATATTCAAACAACTAAAGATGCAAAAAAACATGCAATCTTTCGTACTAAAGTAAGAAGACCTATTGAGGTGTCAATGACCTCCGAAACTTCCTATTAATGGCGTGCATATCGCTATAAGTATGAGCACAAACAATTTTAACCTATTTGTATGAAGGTATTGTACTCAAATTACGACACACAACATATAAGAATTCTAATTTATCCATTGCACTATACTGTATGGTATGGTCTTAACATTTTGTTTCTTACTAACCTGTTTGCCAGAAAATTACCAAATTAGAGCATAAACATTTTAGTTCCTAAAGCGAAGAGGATAAAGACTATTTTTCATTGCATTATTTTGTAATAAATTGCCCCAATTTTATGCGCAGTGTAAAACTTTATGGAGCATATATCACCAATAAACGCAGTTTACAAAATTAATTTGACACCGGTTTACTTCCTGGTCTTTTTTATGTCTGTTTTTTATCATTGTGTTGAGATTTGGTGGTCTTATGTAATTAAACCTTCTTAGAAAACACAAGTTTGTACTGGCAGCTAACACATGTTTAAAGATGTGGAATCACTGACCTCTATTAATGTATAGGCTATTAGCGTGGTATTTTGTGTCTATTTCATTTTCGCTATCTCAGTAGCAGTTTATAGCGATGTGAGGATTCTAATTAATCATGGATATATTAACTGTTAGTTACATCAGAACTTAGTCTTAGATATACTCTTAGTTCTGTCTAATTCAATCCAAAATGTGATGTCTGCGTAACATCTACTTTTGTACTCCTTTTATATTAGTAAATACAAGAACAGTCAATATACGCAATTGAATTTGAAATTTTTGAATTATCAACGCAATAAATTCTGCATCGATCCATATTTTATTTATCTTTTAATTACCCCACTTGAATTTTGTGCATATGGTCGGTACAAAATACGTTACAAGTTCATTGGCCGTGGCTTTTTTACCGTGTAACTGTTGAATATCCAAGTCAAGTGGTCTATATTTGCACAGATGTCAAACTTTGTTTTATGGGTTGCCATATTTAAACGATTTTACTGGAATTTAAAATATGTGGCAATCAACTTAATACAACTGCCTAAAATAATTCAGATTACTTTCATCTTTTCAATCCTTTAAGCTTTAAGGTTAAACTTAACTGGCTAATAACTTCTGTGGTGACCACGACACAGATAGAAGGAGATTTTAAGTCATCTCTAAACTTAAGTAATGTGGACATAGTGTATGAACAATTTATTTAAAAGAAAACCTTTATTACAAATAATAACTTGCAATATAATATTAATGTAAATAATTCTTTAATCGCCTTATAATAAAACACCGGACGTAAGCTTTTATATAACATCGATGGCTTACAAAAACTGATGCATCCCTTGCTACGTGCAACAGGAAGTGTTTAATTAGGGGGCAATGAGCCATCTGCGCCTACACTTCTTGTTATTACGTTAATGCTTCAAGGAATTGTAACTATATAACTATATCTAGGAAGAATTGACATGATCATGTCTGTTGTCTTTTGTTGGTTATGATGGTGTCTTCCGTGGTGTGTCCAAACTGCGAACTTTGCTATCTTTGCCGTCTTAATATGATGATAATATAGAGACTACATATTAAATGATTTATCATATTAGTCACCTCTATTTTTGATCCAATTTTTTATTAATTCTCTTATCAACAGTTTGCTTGACAAAAATTGTACTCACACGTTAGACTTGAAGCAATCTGTTTCTTAATGAGCCAAGGTAGAGACGCATTAAAAATAAAGTTATTCTCAATTTTACGAAATCCTAGAATTTCTACCTTTGAAGCTCACTCTTTGGCATAGAATAGTACATATACAATCTTCTTAAAATTTCTCCATCGTGTCAAATATGCTGGATAATGTGATGGAAAAGTCCCATTAAAGCAGCTCAGATAAGTCACGTCGGTACAACCAAGGGCTGGGATATGAATCTTATACCTCGTACGTGCCGATTGCAACGCTTTGCGCGTGAGTTGACCACAAATTATGCTTTACGACCTCAGCTGTAATAGTTTGCCGATATGCTGTAGAGTTCTCCTTATATGGCCGTCTATTGCACTGTATCGTGATTTATTATCGTTTGTTCGAACATTTGCATAAAATTACATTCGATGTTCTTATTTTCTATATGCGTTAAATGTGTTTTAATGACATATATGAACGCATTATTCTTATCTTCTTATCAATCAAACGAAGTCAATCGTTAATTTTGGTAATTAAAGTTGCTTAGTATTTTTATAATGTTGGCAAAATATTGAAACCATGTGTTCGGATTTAAAATGTTTACCAAACGTAATAATTTTTGTTTAAAGTGAACTCATTGGTCTTATATGGTCATTATTTCGATCATAATAGTTTATTTCTTGTTACACTTTATAATTTAACTTTCATATAAGCTTATGTAAATCGTTTAAAAGTAATTGATTTTATATTTTTAGAGCGGCTTCGGTTTTAATGCGTTAAATGGAAAAGCCGTTACGAAAGGTCACTTTCATTGATAAGTACCAGCTTACATAAGACAAGCTGCAGCTAAATGTCAACCGGGTGTACGATCAATGTCGTAAAGTGCGACACTGTTACGCAACGGTGTGAGTGACGGCCATTTCGCCAGTTTTATCATGTTTCCTACAATGGTTGTTATAGACCAGTTCTAAACAACACTTGCTATGATTCTTATGGTACTTGCTAGTCGTAAAGTTTGTTTATATAATGAAAAAGTAACTTTTTTAAGTTCAAGCACTAGTTTAATCTAACTTAAGAAGATGGATGGATGATCTAAAGGATTTATGGATTATTCACTTATATTTTTTTAGAATGTAACTCCAGAACGGCTCAAGGAATCTGGCTTTCATTTGGCATAGATGTCGAACATAGTCTGAAAGACCACATAGGCTACTAATATTTTTTTGTAATTCCGAGCGGACGAAGTCCGGGCGATTGCTAGTATGGGATAAAGAGCAAAATTATAATTATTTTTTTAGTATTATTCAATCTATTCTATGGATAATCACGACACTAGAAATTTTATAGTTCTTTCTTTAAGATGTATTGTTCATAGTTTCATTCTAAGTTGGAATCCGAATAAAACACAAAGTGAAACTTATTGTCGGTCAAAGGTGAGTCAAGTTTGTGTTTAAGCAACCGCAGATCCAATAATTCCGAGTCGATCCGAAATCACAATAAATCTGTTGCACTCATACAACCTACCGCGGTTTGAACCTGTGACCTTAACGATTTTATCTTTATCAAGAGAGATAAAGCTTCTGAGAAATATGGGAGCTGAAGTTTACTTCACGGTGGTACGAATGCATCTTCACGATTTACTTTTTAGGAATGTCGAAATTTTGAAACATGAAATGTTGCCAGAATTTAATAGAATTACCAATACAATTAAGTAGTTATTTTTCTTTAGATACTTTATAATAAAATGCAACTTTTATTATTAATGTTCTAAAGCTACATTGAGGACAAATAGAACATTAGATTTTTAACTTTAAATTCATGGTTATAGGGTTGAATTCTCATTGTTACTTTCCATTCAAATATTATCTTTAGTTAATGAATGTAGTTCGTATAAAGCCCTTTTTCCATACAGAACTTAATCCTGGCAGTTGTAATATGTTCAACTCTCTAAATATCGTAAGAAGAGATATTCATTTTAATAACAATGAAAAAACCTCCCATTGACTTCACAATCAATTTTCGAAATGGCCCTTTAACATTCCATTGCTTTGCAAAGGAAGTTCGATGACTTTGAAAAATGAACTTAAGTCCTTTGAGATGGGATTCATTTTTGTTTACTACATATTGGAATATAAAAATCGTGTTCTGAAAACAATGGAAGTTGAGACCAATTGCTCGTATGAATTGTGATGTAAGTATGTTGTAGTTATTACCAAAAAAACCGCGCAATCTTCGATAAATATCATTATATGCTTCATAAAGGTTAATTTATCTGGAATTGTGCCAAATAAAGAGTGTTTTTGAGATAAGTAACGTGTTACACGGTGGGTGTGAAGACAAAGCAAATAACTTCAACCAAATTCGCGGGTGGTCTGCTAAAAGATGCGTTGTCGTGATAAAAAAAAATGTGTAAGATTTTGGTAACTCAGTAACTTTACAAAAACTTGTTAGCTAAAATAGATCCAGTTTTAATTCCTAGAAGGTAATTTATTGTGGATTTCTGAGACCATAATCGCCGTTTAAAACATATTGTTATCTCTGTTTTATCAAAGATAATGACAGGAATTATATGTTTTATACATAGATTTTCGTCTCAGAAACCAACGGTTAATGATGGAGAGTTTAGTATTACATCTGTATTTCATATTAATGTAAACGAATTTACGCTTATATTCTTGTTTCTCTCACAGCTTTCGCCATTCAACAACCTGTGTACATTTCGTGTTTCACTTCAATGCGAAACCTTTGTCTTCTTCAAGAGGATCATAAACCTTTTGAAATATTAACAAATACGAGAACATAATATAGTTATATATGAATATAAAATATTAACGTGTGAGTTAAAAAAACAATATGGCTACGTTATTTGTACACAAAGCTAACGACTGTTCAAATATGATATTCTATTCATTCACCCTTTGAATATTGTTTGTATCCGAGTTACCGGCAATTTGTGAAGTCCGTCCGTTTGTGTTTTGCTCAAACAAAACGTAAAGACACAGAATTCATTTGCAGATTGAGATGTATGACATTTTGTAACACTTCATTGCATATCTTGTTCTATGCAGCCAATAAAGAAATGGACTGGAGGACATTGATGATGTATGTATGGTGAATTATTACTGGCGGTATTCACGATTTTCCGGTAACATTCGCACTGTTATCCGCAGTGAGTGGTATCATATAACAGCGTTGATTCTCTCCGACGGATATAAATCAAGCCTTATCATTGTATCAAATGTCGGTTAACAGATATTTAAATTTATTCTGTGTATTTAATTGTAACTTTAACGGTTACAGATAGGACCTGATAAGGTCATATTTCTCTGATTGTCGTATAACAACTGAACTAGCATTTACAATTGTTTTGACTAAACTTTAAGAGAGTTTTTTTAGTAGAGCGTCAGTGGCTTAAGAGTTAAGCACTTGAGTTGTAATCTGCACGTCCTGGTTTCGAATCCCTCCATGTACCAATGTATTTTTAGATTTTCTCGACTTCGTTCTTATGGTGAATGAAAAACATCGTGTTGC
The DNA here is from genome assembly GCF_912999745.1 of Papilio machaon. Classification (NCBI taxonomy): domain Eukaryota; kingdom Metazoa; phylum Arthropoda; class Insecta; order Lepidoptera; family Papilionidae; genus Papilio; species Papilio machaon. The sequence goes on along the minus strand of NC_059996.1, from coordinate 1,279,128 downwards.
AACCAACACATATCTGAGAAGAAATTCAAAGATATGTGTGAAGTCAACCAAGCCGCACTTGGCCAGTGGTTGACTATGGCCTAGTCACACCTAACTTAGGTTAGGCTCCGAGCCCCTGAGAGGGTAAGTATAGCTGAATATTTTAAGACAAACCTTATTAGCCTAAAATATTGTGTCTAGAAAATAAGTTATGGAGTCTTTTCCGAACTAAAAAATGTTCGAGATCGAATATTAATTCCATAAGTAAATATATCTCACAGCTTCATTGTAAGCGGGGCAGTAGGTCACCGATAACAGATCAGCAGCTCAAAGACAATGATATCATCTAAACAATTCACCTTCAACATTCCTACTCAATAGATATGATACGCCTCGCGCCGCGCCCATGCGATTAGAAAATAAAATAAAACAAATGCAATTCTATAAGGAACTTAGATAGCTGAACAAATAAACATAAAGTTATGTGATTAGCTAGACTAGCTGTCGACCACGACTCCGTCTGCGCGGCATTGAAAAAACATAAAAAGTAGCCTACTTAGACACTATGTTCTCCATCTGTGCCAAATTTCATCAAGATCTGTTCAGCCGTTCCGGAGATACCTTCAAACAAACATCCATCCATCCATCCATCTAAACGTTGGCATTTATCATTTTAGTAAGATAACTGTAAATAATTCATACAATCGTGATCCTAAGATTAGCCATTCTGTTTAAAATTGTGGTTAAACTTTCTTAAAGTTTGAGTCGAATTGAATAGGAAGATAGAGTATAATTGAATGGTATCTAACCATTTAAAAGAAATGATCAATATAAGTTAGTTTTTAAGTGAAGTGAATTCATATAACTTAAGCTATAACAACACGATATTGCATGCAAAGGATAAACATCTGTCGACAAAAATTAACGAAGCCACACAATGCCTGAGACGAGTAACATGAATATAATCCTGCGACCACATTACGCCATATGGCTAAGTACGAAATTTGGGACCGGCCAAATAAGCCGATAAAATCAATATCTACAGTGAAAACAAGTCTTATATTAAAGGACTGTTTTACTTTAATAATCCATCTACCGTACTCAGAGTTGATAAGGGACTCTTAGATTTTTATACTAAGCGGCTATATGAGTTACCATTAAATGAGTACTTCAATATTCAATATTATTCCTTATCAATTCAATCGTTTTAGTATGCAATCATAATTGAATGCACGATTACGTCACAGCTTACTTAATAGAGAGATCTTACCATTAGAGACATTATCCATCTGTAAGTAGGGCTGCCAAAAATAAGAACATTGGCGGTGAAAAAACGACTCTTGTTATCCTTTGATTACTTAGTAGGTGACGAAATAGAGATTGAAAGATCTCGGCAGATGCAAACCCAAATAGGTGGAAACCCTGTCTGTAACCAGTTTAATCTGGATCCGGGATAGCTGTTGCCAGTCAACATCTAGTTCATAGATTTTATCATGCGTACACGCAACCTCTATCATTTTTGTTATGTACGTCTGAATTGCGTGGTCGTAAACTATAGTTGTCATACATGGAACTTGTTTAAACATGTCTACTAATGTTTCTAGATTAGCCTTTGTTGATGTGTGAATCACATCTTAGGTGCCTACATTATGTTTAAAAATGGAAGCAAAAAAACTTAGCTAATAAATTCGGTTCAGTTTTCAACAAAGTCATAATAGTGACATTGGTAAAATTATTGAATTAAATCATAAATAAAATATTTTTTTTATATTAATCGGCGGCAAACGAGCAGTGGGAATTAATAAAAAAGGTCACTGACGCTCATGAATATCAACAACATGAGAGGAACCGCAGATGCGATCCGTTGCAATAGTTTGAATAATTAATATTATGTTATGTCTATCTTTTTGTACATGAACTTGTGCACTATAACAAAAGAATTCCACTGCAGTGAAACGTTTATTAATATACTAGCGACCCGCCCCGGCTTCGCACGGGTGCAATGCAAAATATACCTACTACAGAATAAATGCACAATTTATTTAAGGTACTTAAGTGGATAAGGATTAATGCTGTTTTGTTTAAAATCACTTCGTAAAAGAATAAAAATGGTTATGCTGGGTTATCCCTAAGAGATAGACATATACCATCGCGGACTTTTTTGTTGAACTTTTTAAGGTGAACAATACTGTAGTACATTATTTTGGTCTATCTCGTAGGGTTCAGCCAGCGTTTGCAATATAAGCGCAAAAAACGTGCTTATTTACGACATCACATTAGAAAACTTTAAATTTATCAGTGTTTCTCTACTATATTATGCATTTATTATACATACAAACCTTCCTTAAGAATCACTCTATCTATTAAAAAAAACCGCGTCAAAATCCGTTGCGTAGTTTTAAAGATCTAAGCATACATACGGACATACAGCGAAAGCGACTTTGTTTTATACTATGTATTGATTTATTATACATACAAACCTTCCTTAAGAATCACTCTATCTATTAAAAAAAACCGCGTCAAAATCCGTTGCGTAGTTTTAAAGATCTAAGCATACATACGGACATACAGCGAAAGCGACTTTGTTTTATACTATGTATTGATATTGATATTGATATTGATGGTAGTCTCTATTTTCTTAAAGGAAATGAAAGGGATGTCTATATGTATAATAATATCATGGCAGTGGAATTCTACGGTGAAACATCACTTTACAACTACATCAAAGTACAAGAGATACGACGAAGCAATAAATTAGAAGCCCGAGGCGTCAAACCCCGATACCCCGTGACATCGCCGCATCCGTTAATCGTATCAAAGGCAACTTTAACGTACATTTCTGCGTTTGCATCACCGCTCGACCACTTCAGGTGGAGATTAACGATACCGAACAGGAATTGTATGATGCTATCGCGAATGAGTTAAAACTAAACGTGTTGAGGTACAATTTTGTTGATACAACGATAGCGGCCGACGGAAACTTTGATATAAGATTTTGAAATATTGCAGCTTTCGATTGCAACATAACATTTCTAAAAATATTTGATAACAATTGTAGTTCAAATAAAGTTGAGGGAGTAATAATAATGATAAAGCTGAAAATCAAAGTTAAAATCCAAGATTTCTTCAAGAAAAATGTGACCAAAAATTGTAGCAAATATATCCATTCTGATGTGTTTATGACAGTAATGTAAGTAATAAAGTTTATAAAGCAATAACAAATCTGAGAAAGTTTAAAATGTTACTCTTAACGTAACTGATCAAGAAAGTTAACTGTTAGTCATCAGCTTCTATCAACAGAATAAGCAAAAACAGTTTGATCGACTCAAAGTATACGCAGTAGTTGTAGAAATCATTATATACACAAGACTTTCTCTATCACTAGTGCTTACTTCATGTACTTTTATGCATATCTTGGTAGCAGTGTATTCTATTATAATTCTGTGGAGTTTTGACTATCGTTCTAATATGTCGTTTGCAATTCTTCTTATCATTTGTGTTCGTCTAGTTATGAGTTCCCTTAGCAACAGATATAGACAAGGCTATTAGAATCAAACTAAATGATGAATTCACTAGCGCCCCCCTGTCAACTTCAAAAATGTATCTCAAGATCCTTTCCTTACTTCAGCTTGTAGCTGTCTTCAGTCAGTCTTGTAGCTGGCATGTTTTGTTTTTTTCTTTTATGCCATTTTGTACTCCCGTGTAAGTTTTACATTGTGACAGAACTAACAGCGAGCTTCGCCTTTCTCATCGGGCCAGATATCTTTGTTTGACTGTACATAATTGTTATCGAAACCATGGATTTAAACTGTTATATGTGTTATAGATGTGTTTTGCCAATAGAAACTGATAATAAAATTATGTTCAACTTAATCTAGCTGTTAACGTAAGCAGTAATTCAAGGATGTATGATTCTACAGTAATCGTATTACGGTACAATAGTAACCGTAAGTAACAAATGTGTTGAACAGAAATATGAATGTGAAACGGCTCTACAAATAATGCATCTCTCCCGAGGCTAAAGATGCTTAACGGAAACAATAAACATTGTTTTAAATGAGAAATGGTTAATCGATAACACCAAGAGGAAAGACTTAATCTTGATAATAACACACTAAAACAATACAAGTTATATTGAATTTTATAACAAGGGATTAAAGTACAAATTTAAATCAATCATAATTCTGTACTTGATGTAACATTACCTTGAACTTTATGAGATAACGTTGTATTTGATTAATATTTGTGAAATATTCGCGAAATACTTTCGTCAAATAAATATGAGATTTTCATGACCTTAGTTTTCGAAGCACAAAATTAAACTTACGAGTTTAATTTGTACTAGTCGCTTTAAAACTTCTTCTATTTGGAGTCCTCGGCTTACGTAATTTTAGGCCCTTCACGCACAAGACAACATAAATCATCGAACACGAATTTACAAAATCGCATCGACATGTCTCACGACGATCTTATACAGGTTGCTGACCACTGAGTTCATCGACAAAATGTTGGCGACGCGTACCTGTGTATAAATCTCTGACATTGTATTGCGACTAAAATCGTGGGATTTAGATTATTTTCTTCGCCTTATATACGAAGGGCCTTACAGTTCTAGGCGATGGGCAACAATAATGAAAACTAGATACTTTTCAATTTCTTATCACAGAAAAACTATAGTTACCTTGCTAAGGTCTCTGTTATGTATCCGCTTCTCCATCTATCTATATATATAAAAGAAAGTCGTGTTAGTTACACTATTTATAACTCAAGAACGGCTGAATCGATTTGACTGAAAATTGATGGGCAGGTAGCTTAGAACCAGGAAACGGACATAGGATAATATTTTTACCCCGTTTTCTATTTTTTATTCCGCGCGGACGGAGTCGCGGGTAAAAGCTAGTTATGTATAACAATCAGATTTGAATATATAGGTCGCTACTGAATACTTTGAAATGACTTTAAATGTAAATATTTATGTAAACATGCGACGAATGGAGACAAGTAAACATTTTTTTGCGTGTTCGAAACGATGTGGCATGTTTTATTCATTTAGTATTTGAATAGAAATACTTTTACGTCTTCAAACCTCACAACTCTTGAGGTATTTCTGCGTGAGGTTTTATTAAATGACAACACTTTCTTTTTTAAACGAATTCTTTAATGAAACGGAAAAACAATTGTACTGTCTATCTATAAAAAAGAATTTTAGATCTTCGCTGTAGGACTTAAAAACGATACGAATCTGTTATTACCAGTGACATTATATTCCTGTATCCTTCGATTTCAATATTGTCTTTCGTTTTACTAATATTATAAATGCGAATGTTCAGATGGATGTTTATTTGAAGTTATCTCCAGAACGGCTGAACGGATCTTAATGAAATTTGGCACAAATGTAGAACATAGCCTGGGAGAACACAGACTACGACGGAGTTGCATGCGACGGTTAATAATCAATATCTTTTAAAATATGGAGGTCTGTCCTCGGTGGTATTTCCCAACCGCTACGACATAAAATCCTTCAATAAGCGAGAGTATCACCATCTCAAAGGCCGGCACCGCATTTGCGATTCCTCTGGTATTGCAGTTGTCTATCTATGGGCGTCGATGAACACCTTGGTGTTCCCGCTGCTCGTTTGTCCACTTATCTTTAAAAAAAAAAAACTGATCGCCAACCTTTTCTAGTCAAAGAGGCACCTTAAAAAGAAGAAGAATCAGTATATTCTTTTATTCTATGTATTAATTGTAATCATTCACGATTTCTATAGAAATGACGAACACGTGATAACATGAAAAAAAAAATTATTACTGATTTCTACAAAACCGTTATCTATCGAGGCCACGTTATCTGAAGCAATATCAATAAAGTTAACGATAAAAAATATATCACTAATGTATGAGACATTTTTATCATAAGATACAAAAAAAAAATAGTTAAATGATTATGTTTTGAAATACGTAAAATATTAACAAGAAATATTCCAGAATCGACCACTTGGCGAATCGCTTAATCTCAGATTTATGCGAAGTTATTTACCTAAGTATTCACATACTAGCCCGTAATTATTTGTCATCGTTTTGTATGTATTGTCCAATACTCGTTGAACAAAATAAAGAAATAAACGTTCGTACTTTAAAACAATAGTGTTTTAGTTTTTTTTTGTTTGTTTGCTTTAAAAAAAAAAACAAGTTTTGTATAATTACGAGTAGATTGGTCTCTCGTGTTCGTCTACTTATGTATATCTATTTAGCATTAAGTGAAAGTTCTATTGGTCACAAAATATAATATCAGAGTTATAAACATCGTATGATGTTTATCACAGAACCAATGTATCGGACAAAGTTGCTCAATAACTCTATCATATCTACACCATAATGGTTTTAAAGCGTGATAATCGTAGATAGGGAAGTTATTGATACAACGCCGTCGAGATGGCGCCACTGCCAATGTCCTTTGTTTATGTATCAACAGGTTTGACGCTTTTTTATCAGATAAAGACCTCGTCAATATTATACCTTTAAAATAAAGAGAAATATTTTATTTTATTAAAATCAACAACATTATTGTGCAGTACACTTAGAAGAATGAGACTAACATTATAAACAGTTATCAACAACTTTACAATAAACTATAATATTATGTCCGCGTAGAATTAAAATGTCTAGTAATATAGTCTATGTCACCTGGGGATTGTGAACCTAACAGTGAACTTTTTCTAATCGGTTCAGTAATTTTGGAGCCTATTAAATTTAAACAATACAATCTTTCCTTTTTATAATATTAGTATCGATTAAAAACAATCTCTAACAAAATGCACTAAAAAATAACAAAATAATGTCATGAAAACCTTCGAAGGTAAGAAAGTTCTCTTCTTTCTTGTAACATGTCTATATTGTATAATTATTGTTATTTCAGTCGCAGTCGGTGTCGGCCGAAGTAAATAGGTGACATTTTATGTTTGAGATGTCTTAGACATACTTACATTTATGTCCCTACTTAGGCCAAAACCGACTCAAAAATAACAAATATTATACATACTTGATTTTAATATACACTAGCTTTTGGCCGCGAATTCGTCATCACAGAATTAAACAAAAAACTATGCCATATTTCATCAAGTTCATTGAACCCTTCTGGTGATACCTTGTGACAAACATCCATCCATTCGCATATATTAGTAAGATAATTCATCCTTTCAACCATCCCTAGCCATATTTAATTAATTAATCTTAACAACTTAATTCATGACATTTAAGATGTTTTGTCCATATTTACATTTTTTTTTCTCTGAAATAACATAAATCCTTTCTTGTTTACAAAATGCCACGAGTTGTGTAAAATATTACCGGTATATCACAGTTTGCAACGTTATATCTTGATAATGGTGAAGCAGATTTTATTTAAAACGAGCTACTTCTAACCAGCCTTATTACAATAGCATAAAGTTCAAAACACACAAGCAAAATTCAAATAAGAATAAGAATCGACTACCGGACTTTAAATAGCCATTGTACGACTTTAAAATACGATAATAGACATTAACACGTTGTATTAAGGTTTAAAATGTTGCATAGTAATATAGTTTTGTTTTGTTAAGACATTCCTTGCCATAAATAGTATAAGTTTAACATATCGGGAGTCTGGCGCCTATACATTGTCTGTTTGTGTGCATATTAACTTGTTTTTATGAGCGGTTCTACAGATGCTATGTGCATAATCTATATATATAAAAGAAAGTTGTGTTAGTTACACCATTTATAACTCAAGAACGGCTGAATCGATTTGACTGAAAATTGGTGGGCAGGTAGCTTAGAACCAGGAATAGGACATAGGATAATTTTTACCCCGTTTTCTTTTTTTTTTTTATTCTGCGCGGACGGAGTCGCGGGAAAAAGCTAGTTTGAAATAAATGCTGCTTTGTTGGGGAATTGTTTTTTATTTAATGAATTGTAATACATCCAAATATATGTTACATAGCTTGAACTAAACTAGCTACTAATGGAGAGCACTAATCTACACTAATTGGCTCATCAGTGACCGCTTGGTGATAGAGCGACGATCAGAGGCAATCTACTTTATTAAACCTGATAGTTCCCTAAAAGCAGCTGGAAATAAAAGAATCTATGTAGTGTTTACAATTCTGAAGACCTGAGAATAAATGACTAACCGTAGGTATTTAGGAACAAAATCTCTGTATAAAAACAGAGATAAAAATTTTGGTCTCAGAAACCCTCTGTAAATGTGACTGGAACATCGACATATATCAATTTATCCTTGCTTTATTAATTTTGTCAATAAATCCATTGAGGCTTGTACGACGTCAATAAAAGACAGGTCTAATTGACTACGTTACTAAGCGCCATACGTACACAGCACAGTAATTGTAGAGACGTGATTCTAAGCTCCTCACTCTAGTATTACCCGCTCTCAAGTGATTCGCACGTAACTAGCGACCTCTATATTTTTCTTGTCAAACACGCCCGCATTTACTATATCGCTTTTCTATACAGGGGTTACTAACCTTTTTATTTAGACCACACACCGACTACATTCTGAGTCACTGGAATAGAAATCATGGTTTTGAATTATGTATTTAAAATTTTATTTGTTTATTCTTCTCGCATGTAGTTTTTAATTTATCCTATGAAATAGTTGATAAAGTGTAGTCATATATCAACTGAACTACAAGTACCTTTCAATTACACGCAAGTTTACGGACCGTAGTTTGTGCACCTCTGCCTTAAGTGATTCTGTTTAAATGCTACGTTATACGCCATCTGGCGGAAGGCCAGTTAATTTAGTTGCCTACGACGAGGTAACACGGGGTTGTTTCTATATCCAAATCGGGAACAGTGAAGGGTACACTTAATACCTATCTTTTAGCTATTACTGTATTCTGTTAGTCTAATTCCAGCTTTTAACTGAATTCGTCCATTCTCTAAATAACATTAAACGTGCTTAACAAACAATTTTTCTTGTTTTCAGGTAAGCGTTCAAATGAGAGTTTAACAGTAAATTTAAAGAAACGGTATCCGTAAGTAAACTTTAATTGCATTAACCCTTTGTACGCATTTATAAATTAAAAAAAAAGACAAATGTACAACAACTTATGTGTTTCCTTTTAGTAAATGGCGCTTTGCTTGTAGTGTAAACTTTACTATTTGCTCTCGAATTAAACACGAACTAATCTTGACTTGTTCACGTTATCGTCTGTTATCATAAAACCTTGTTTTATTTCAACAACGTAGTCTTTATTTCAATGTGAAAAAGTATAAATTACAATAACACAAAATGCTGGTACATTTTCAGTTCCCCTTGACACATATATTATTTGTATTTACTACAGATAACTTAATTTGGTATTTAGTTACGAGTTCACGCTTCCAAAAAATGTTTCGTAGTTCACAGGGGAGTAAACGTAACATTGATTAGAGAAATTTCAAGGTGGGAAAGCACTTGCTTGGAAAGTTTCCTGGAAAACAATAACTTACTGAGAGATATAATGCTATTGTTCTGACAACGAACTGGGTCTGAACACACGCCATTTAAATACTTAGTCACGATGCTTAGACTTTATTAGCCATTTATAGATTGTTGTGGATTGTAACATTTTGGTTGTTCAAGTGCAAAATACAAGCTAACAAGTGGTTCCTGGAAAATGGTTCTTATTGCAAATAAATCTTAATAAGTTTTTTGATAAATGAAATTTGTTCAATTCCCTAAACACATTTCTTCTTTCATTATCTCAGTTCTTCTCATAATTGTATCAAAAAAGAATCTAAAACGATCATAGCTATTCATCATCATCAGCTCACTATACGCCCCCCCCCCCCACCTATGAGCTCGTTTACCCCTTCTCATATAAAAAAAAAGTGACCCTAGGAGTACCCTAGGGGTGACTAGGCCGTAGTCAACCACGCTGGCAAAGTTCGGGTTGGTTGACTTCACACATATGTATCTTTGAATTTCTTCTCAGATATGTGCAAGTTGCTTCACGATGTTTTCCTTCACCGTAAGAACGTCGAATAAATGTACATATGTAAGTCGAAATTCGAAAAACACATTGGTACATCACGGGATTCGAACCCAGGACCTGCAGATTACAAGTCAAGTGCTTAACCCCTAAGCCACCGACGCTCTTTGCTTAACCCATAGCTATTAATTTTTTAAATTGTTTTATTCTCACCTTGACTTCTAATACCAAATACCTACTTTGCCGCGATTTCAAAAACCTTCTGTATAACTCACAATTCCTTTATACCATTCTTATCTTTGAATTATAAGTATCATCATCATCAGCTCAATATATGTCTTCTCTGAAGGGCTTAGAGCCGACCTAAACTTAGGATTGACTCGGCCTTAGTCAATCACGCTGTACCAGTGCAGGTTGACTTCACATATATCTTTGAATTTCTTCGCAGATATACACAGGTTGCATCACACTGTTTTCCGTCATCAGAACGTTGGATATTACAAGTATGCTTATTTGCAAATATAACATCTCGGTCAAAGATATTAATAGAAAACCTCATAAAACATACTCTCACCGTTAGTTATGTGACGCGGAATGAAGTTGTTGGGTGGATTCTTCAATTAACCTTTGAACACATAGAAATTGCCTTATAAGCATACTAATGTATTTCCAATGATAAAAGACATCGCCCATAAATCTATACGAGTGAGCCTTTTAACACAATTCGTGACTTTAATGACGTCTCCTACAGTGCTGCAGATAATTTATGACCGTGGCCCACTCGCTCTAATTGCGGATTAGCGGGAACTAAATAAATCTATCTCTGATGATCCCAAACATTGTTTATATAGAAAATTCATAGGAAATTCTATATAACTAGCCACGTTGAAAATTACAATCTTATTTATTTATTTATCAACGTTTATTTACGTTTACTTACTAGTAAATGGATTAGTGGTAGCTTCCTCAACTACTATCTTACCACATTCGATAGAGATAGAAAAATATACTTACCTCACCTTTATATGAGGTTTTGGTCAAGTCAATATTATGTGAGGTTTGACCTTTGCCAATCACTGGTTAAATATTTCATACAATAGTTGCTTTTTTTTTTTCGACCACAGCTCTTTTGTCTAGTCTACATCTGATCTCACATATTAGCTCTTTGAACTTTCGAAAGAAATTTAAAAGCGTCCCCTATGATTACCAAAGATTAAAACTACTGTTCTAAAAGATATGCGTTAATTACAGGCTTACTTACAATAGAAGAACTCAATACATAATACTAATTACACGGGAAATTAACTTAATTACAACTTAATTAAACAACATTATTTTTTACTCTTAATTTTTATGTTGAAAGATTAATTGCAGTATACTTAGTTTGACACGGTATTAACCTCGAGAGAATCCGTTTTTTAAGCCGTGACCCAAGATTCCTTTATATGTCTGTGTTTGAATTGATGATGAAATTAAAAACCTTACGGTCTCAAAAGAGCATAAATAGCCTTGAATAATAAATGAAAAGAATTTTTATTGTACGTATAAATATAGAATTATTCTTATAAATTGCCGCATTCCAAGGTTAAATTTTTATGTCACATCCAAAATGGTGTTCTAAAAGTTTTTTCTTTCGTCCATTTGATGAATTATTTATTTGATGTTGTCTTGTACAATTTATTAAAAGTAAATAGCGATTAATATATCTTACTAATATTATAAATGCGAATGTTTAGATGGATGTTTGTTACAAGGTATCTACGGAACGGCTGAACGGAACTTGATGAAATTTGGCACAGATGTAACATAGTCTGGAACGAACAATAGGCTACGTATTGAGTTTTTTTATTTCCGCGCGAGCAGAGTCGGGCGACAGCTAGTTTACTATAAATGTCGACCATGGTCGTAGTAAATTATATTCTTCCAACATTTTGTAAGATTAAAAGATATTAAAATATACTTCCATTGTAAAAAAAAATTAACACATTCTAAGATTACGTTACACCATGTAAGCAGAAAGTAAGTCGAGAATTGAGTTTTAAATCAATCATTTAACACGAGGAAACAATGCTAGATGCGTGTACTGATTGTTATAGAAAGTTGAATGACCCGATGCAATAAATCTCACGGCAGTATAGTGCGAACATATCTGGCCCGGTGAGAGAGGCGCTACCATCGCTGTCATTTCTGTCTGAAAATATGTAAAATCTACTAAGGAACAAATACACAAGAGCAGGCACGACGAGACAGATTTTGTGGCACTTTGTTGACATTGACAGAAGGCGTTATTGTGCTATTGTAATGTAGTAATTTTAATTTCACTTATATCCACCGGGTCAAATAAGTTTGTCGGACTGTAACGTATAGTATGCCTTCTTTCTGTCTACACGTCGATATCTCGACAACAATCAATTAAACATAGATATTGAAAGTGAACTCGTAATGGTTTGCATCGAGTATTACTATCGGTTCTCTCTTTTTACATTCACTTTGCGACTCCGAAACATGGCTGCTAATTAAATTTATATTTTCATTTGTTTATTGCAAGATGAGTTTACTGTTAACGGTTTCTAACGATCTCTTTTTCGTTGTCTCTCTCATTTTCTGTCTAATTCTCACGGTATGACTGTCAAATCTTAAATACAATTTAGAGTCAAAATAAGTGTCCGATTGACTTATTTCTCCTTGGTTTTATTCTTTCTTTTTAATTGTAATAACTGTAATTATTGTGAAAGTAACGCTGGCATCTTTTTCCAACCTTTGCAAGGCTTATATCATCCAATCGCCAACATTGGATTAAATTAATCCAATCTTATTACGCAAAATGTGATCACATAAACACGGTGTAATGCAGTTTTTGTGTTTTAAATTCCAGACCGGCACCAAAATAATCATATTCCGATAACCTTTTGTTTTTTATTTAGCAAATATCATCTCATTCCCTACTTCTTTAATAAGAAAGAGATGACAATCTATATAGTTAAAAGTTACTCGCTGTGTTGTACCAGGTACAGTTATGTCGTTAGCGCAAATTACGTACAGTTGCAAATACACAGTAAATGGTACAATACTCGTAACGAACGTTAAAACAGTCTCCTGATGTCACTAAACATTCACATTTCTTAAGAACCCACATACTCGGCAAACATAAAAGTTAATGGCTTCTGTCATTTAACTCGACAATGTTTGAACCAACGTTGGTTACATTTGCCGTTGTGTTGGCGGCTCATTTAATGTTTGTTTTTGTGATTTGTAAATGATGATGTACTTTTGTTTATCTAGTACTACATGTCAAAAATGCGTCATAAATTTCGACTACCAGCATTGAAGAAGTCAAACTTACATATATTCGATAAACTACGCAAACTGTGACGCATCAAAACAAACGTGGTAGGGGTCACGGTCGGTACGTAATCACAACCATTGACTGTTAAACTGTATCTAAATTATACGTTGTACTTAAACGGTTAGATGATTTTCGATTTCTCCGCGAACCACGCCCGCGATGTGCCTGATGACATTTGAAATACTTCGATATGAACGCAGCTATTTCCCTTTTGACAGGGTACGATCTGATACGATTGGTACACGTTGATATGCGGGTACGTGTCTGTTGGTGCGTGTACGTAGTGAAAGCATACATTCGACATAGCTAGAGGTATAATGTTGAAGATATGTTTGATGCAATTTCTAGATCATATAGCGATGGTAAAGATAAAGAAACGTTCACGCTAAAAGATATAGCGGTTTATTATTTGTTCACTCTTTCATAAATGTTTTTGGCATTTCTTAGCAGCTGCAATATATATAATTCATTCCTAACGGCCTACATTTTCATACTAAGTCCCACGCGAAAAAAGAGTTAAATCTCTTACGGAATCTGTTATATATATTCGTCGCATGGGTCCGACTCTTTGTGTGGTTCTTTCTTACTACATATTATCCAAAGGTCTCTTTAAGCGACCAATTAACTTCTAACATCATTACTTGTACAGTCCTCATTCCAGTAATCCTAATGTATACAGGTTAACACAACAGTCCCCGTAATTGCTCCACTTTCAGCTTAGCAGATTGTTAAAAGAATCCTTAGGAATACGCACGTCTTTTCTCAGGTCAAGTAGGGAAATTGGATTGTCTGTCGCAGTTTTTTTTATTAGTGACAACATTGTTACTTTGTTTTCGTGCCTATACAATTTTTGTTTTAAAATTACTATCAGTTTTATTATTTCTTTTGTATTTATAACATTCCATAAAGTCATGACAATTTTTTTTTTAAATTATGAATAGATTTATTGCAAATTGTTTACCATTTTAATTACGTTTGTGCAAAGTTAAAACCATTTCAAATATAAAAATGTTTTCATTACGGAACTAAAGTTGCAGTTTTCTCATGCGGAGTGTACGGGGGCTACCGGACTGGATCCATTACACCAGTTCTCGGACATTGTTTCCAGGTAACGTGCAATAAAGTATCGCGTTACTGGTTCCTGCCGCGCTCGGTAGCGCCGTACTCTGACGCATGTTAGAGCACTTTTACATGCGTAGCTTTACACTTATAAAGCATACTTAGATGCTTTAAATCATATGCATTGATGTTTACGGTACCAATGAAGGTAGATGAAGTAACAGAGGCATTGCTACCATTGGCACATAACGGACACCTATTTCAGAGAAATTCAGTCACCATCAACCAATAATGCAACTAGAACTGTAGAATGTAAAACATTGAAAAAGAGTCAAAAATGTTTGTTCAAGCTACATTTATATTCATTATCACAAAGTACTCATTGGTATGATCGACTGCGGTGTACAGTTTGAGAGCAAGCCCCGCGGCGGCGGCGAGGCACGAAAGTGAGATAGACAGTCGTTATAGAGATTTATCGAGTGCCCTCACTAGTGACAAGCCACGCCTGATGGAGTACTTTCCACAAAGTTCACGTCTTTTCCCAATTGCTCTCTAGATAGCAAGAATGATACATTCTTTCTTTGTAAGGGAAAAAATTAAAAGAGATTTAAAAGAGAAAGGTAGGCAAATACGTGAAGAGATATGTATTCGTTTAACAAATGCAACAAAAACTTGGTGCGGTCTTTTGTATTGAATTTATTAGCCAATTAACAAAGCATTGCTACTTATCCCTATAGGGCTGTTCTTTTGCAAGCTACTAAAAATACGATTCCTCGCATGAAACGTCTAAAGTACATTGGCTTTTTGAATTTTTTCTGTGTAAATATTGAATTTCATCCAATCATTCAACTTGTACTCGTATATTAATGAGCCGAGGTAATCTAAGCTGACAAGTTTTAACGCCGGGTATGGAGAACTCAGCATTCACGCTGTCAACGTATTTGGCAGTTAACGTTACTTAATGCCTACTTAGCGTCTAGGTCGAGGAAAAAAACTCAGTTTACACAAGGAACTAGTTTCAAGTGTAATCAATTCTTAGGTTCACCTTGTGCGACGAATAGTCTGTCGTATTTACCAACGACAAGGTAACAGTGTTGATGACTATAACAATAAGCCTGCATTAGATTTTCATTGCATTATTGGTTATTTCTTTCAAACATACTAATTATTGAATGCGTGAACATAGTACATATATAGAGATTTAAAGTAGAATACGTCTATTGACAATCCTAGAAATAATTCAAACGTTAAATGTCAAACATATCAATTATTTTAACGTTAAGATTAACAATAACTTAACATAAAGCTTGACGCTTGCGTTATTATTAATCTAAATTTAATGGAAACCAATTATCTTCTAAGTTCCAAGATATTTCCTCAACAGCCAAAGAGATTAATTTGTCAAACAACGTCGGTCTCCAACAAAATAGTCGTTCAATTTTGAACCCAAGCCCATTAATATTTATTTCGCGGTCAATCAATATTAATATCCGCTATACCCGCACCTGTTGTGGCAAATCGTATGCAGGAATCCTAGACCAGCTAGGTCTAGATTAATTAGGACTTACCGTTGATGCCTATATGGCGTCGTCTAGAACTCCGGTTTGCACCGCCCTGTATCATTACTGGCTTGTTACCGTTGGTACATTAACTTTCTTGTCCAAGACAGCTGCTAATTACATCGTATATATTACAGATTTATTCGTTTCTTTTTCTAATTTGTAATTTATCTTGATCTATTTAAAATGATTATTATATCTTGATACCAACGAAATAACAAGAATCTACATAGTTTTGATAGTTCTGGAACTTCTGAAATAGACAAATCTGCTAGTATTATTTAGGAAATTACATTACATTTAGGAAATTACATTACATTTATTTACAATTTCTTTATTTACAAAATAAATATCAATAATGACACAATTTATATGTACTGTCTACATTGAGTAACCAAGTTTGACTTGATCTTATATTATTTACTGTGACAACAATATAAAAATGGGTTATAGTTTTATGACGAGGAGCACGCGTCGCTTGCTTATCTGGGGTCAGATTTGCACAGTAACAATTAATAATAATAAAATAACTTTATTGTTTTTCCTATGGGTAAGGGACTGGTGTCCACTGGTGTCACATTCTCATTTGTATACCATAATTCAATATTTATACGACCTTCTACCGAAATATCGTTAACTGTTACATACAATATTTATTACAATAGTTATTTCAAGATTGACTTAAAGCACTCTTTTTAATGAGAATTAATTTCCTTAATCTAAAGAAAAGGAGCATTTTTTTTATCAAGTAAAGATTGTTTATATTGCCATACTCGCTAAGAGAATCTATCATTGTAGCCTCCGTCCTAAGAAATGTTGTTTTGTATAAATAACTCGTGTTACCGACGTGAGACCAGCAACTTGCCGCAGGATGTTGGTGTTAGAATTTATTTAGCTTCAGATTTATACGTGTCCACTGTGAATATTTATAAAATTGTATTTCTTATATTAGAATATTGCCAGCGTGGAACATTTATTTCGCTTGGCACAAGACCGGCAAAAGTTTATTGAGCTGACGGCCAACCTCCATTAATGGAGAGGCACCTAGAGAGAGAGAGAGATATTAGAATTTCCAGTATTTGTACCATCTTCAGTTTAAAGTTATCCATTGTTATGTTATTCTTGTATCAAATTAATTTTTAAACTACAATTAAAAGTAGAGTTGACAGTCTTCTTTTGTTTACAACATACAGGGCGGTTCGTAATTTACCTTATCTGCAGGAATCGAGCGGTTTTCGCGTAGCTTTCTACTGCGTACCGCCGCGTTGTGGAATGGTCTGTCCTCGGCGGTATTTCCAAACCGCTACGACTTAGGGTCCTTCAAGAAGCGAGCGTGTCACCTTCTCAAAGGCCGGCAACGCATCTGCGATTCCTCTGGTATTGCAGATGTCCATGGGCGTCGATGAACACCTTGGTGTTCCCGCTGCTCGTTTGCCCCCTTCTTTTATAAAAAAAAAGGAATGCTAATTTTCGGATAATGCTCCAGGATTGGTGCAATATCTTCAAATTAAATCTATAAAGAAGATTGTAAGGTTACATATTTGTATGTAAGGTAACTAAAACGCATCGCGAGGGACTTTCACGTGAATACATTGATAAACTCAGCTCACACAGATAAGCTATGTACGAGATTTACGATGTCTGTTATCGTCTAATACAGTTTGCCGTGTCGCTTTCATTAACTTGTGATAACATCCTGTATCAATTACACATCAGGTATTCGGTATTTGGATCTAAATCTTTTCTGACTGTAATTTATGCTTTTGTTTTTCACCCGACTGTTCTTCTTTCTATCTTGTACTGTAATTTATTAGTGCTTTTAAAAATTTGTAGATGCATGAAATTTCTTCATACAAGGCTTTGGTACTCTTCCGAATGGAATCTTTATATAGAATACGTCTGCTGTGACACTTGTATTTGTACATTATGTTGTCTGTTTTGTCAGAAAGAATGCTGCAGAAGTTCTACATTTGCTGCGACATTATTGTGGAATGAAAACTGACTATCACATTTTTAATTTGTATTACAGAAAATCCCTCTCTGTATTCTAATACTCAATGTACAAAGACCTCCATAACTTTGAAGGTACTACGGAGTTACGTCAATGATATCCATTAAAGCTTTATATTTACATTCATGTCTCTAATTCTAATCTAAATGCGAGGCTGTTATTTAGATCCTTACGGGCAGTTACTATTTTCAATTTTATGTCTTTTCTGTTAGAGTCTATTTTACTTATTATTATTAATTTTCGTGTCCTTTGAAAGTGTAGTACATTTCCAAAGGACGTTGAACAAGGTGGATATATTATATAAAGGAAATCTTAAACACAGAATGAAGGAATGTTTAAAGTTATACGGTTTTAATATTATTTAAGTCAAATTGTTGTATGTCATTTATAAATCAGAAGTGTCAAAACATTTGAATTGATAATAATTTTTATCAATTTATGATGTTTTGAATTATTCATTATTTATTAGTACGTCCAAAATCAAGATCTATATGTATAAAAGAAAGTCGTGTTAGTTACACTATTTATAACTCAAGATCGGTTGAACTGATTTAGCTGAAAATTGATGGGGAGGTAGCTTAGAACTAGGAGACGGACACAGGATCTTTTTATCTTATGTGCATTTTTTTTATTCCGTGCGAACGGAGTCGCTGGTAAAAGCTAGTGTTTTATCGATTGTTTATGTTATATCACACTGTTCTTGCAGATTCTAAATTATTATGACTAGATGTCGCGCGCGACTCTGTCCGCGCGGTATTAAAAAAAACTTTATAAGTAGCCTATGTGTTCTTCCAGACTATGTTAAACATTTGTGACAAATACCATTATGGTCCATTGAGCCGTTTCAGAGATACTTTCTAGCATCCATCCATCTAAACTTTCGCATTTGTAAGATAAGAGTCCAATTGGTTATAATATCTGGTCATATAATTATATATATTATATCTTTTCCTATACAACACTAAATACATATACAAATTACATAAAACTAGGAAAGTTTGTACCTCAAAATATAGCAATTTGTTGATCCATTTGGCACCTAACCGCCTACACGTGTACATTAATTACTGAGTTAGGTATTTACGCAAACTTATCCGTTACAAGATACTTATCTATAATATTAAACAAGGAATTGATACTCTGTATCTTACTGAAACTTATTGATTTACTTCGGATAAAGTAAGTTAGTTAGAAATAATATTCATTTTGAAGTATACTATCATAACGTCCATCAGCTAATAACAGTTAATTAATTCAGTTAATTTGCTATTTCATATTCTGTTTATTTATTACATTATATGATAATCTTAACATGCAATATTAATTGTATTTTTTACTAAACGTTGCCCGCAATTCCGTCCGCGCGGATTTTTTTAAATCTTAATGAGTAGCATATGTGCTCTTCCACATCATCTACATCTGTGCCAAATTTCATCAAGATCCGTTGAGCCGTTCCGGAGATACCTTCAAACAAACATCCATCCATCTGGACTTTCGCATTTATAATATTAATAAGAAATAAGATTACTACTAACTTGTGTTAGTGTTCTGTCCCTATCGTCTTTTGTTTCGACTATTAAATTTTTATTTTTATTATCAAGTAGTATGTAATATTATATAAGACTAGGTGTCGCCCAAATATCCGTGAGCGCGGATTAAAAAAAACTTAATTAGTAACCTATGTAATCTTCTAGCTCTATATATTATATGCTAAATTTAATCAAGGTCCGTTGAGCCGTTTTAGAGATACCTTCAAATCCATCCATCAATCTAAAAATTCGCATTTATAATTAAAAACATTTATACATTTTGGCAGTAATACTTTTAATAAGAATTATTAAATTGATGTTACAGATTTCATTTTATTGTATTTTGCTAATTTATCGACTTAAAAGTGATTTTTATCACCTTCTATATGAACATGTACTTCCTTGTGCACCAAACTATTGGATATTTCGCTCTTCGGTACGTGATAAGATTGGCATACAGTTGCTATATAAAATTACAAAAGGTAAACTTGTGGTACTGTCTGTACTTCGTGGGATCTTCGTGCACTAAAGTTTCTAAAGAAACTTATCTGATCAAAGATCCCTTATCTGATATCTTCGCTTGAGAGTTGAGCTTACCGATTCACAGAGTACGTTACTTGGTATAAAGATACTGATGTAAGAGTCGCTTTTTTCATTGTTACTGTCGCCGAAGAATGTGGAAATTTATTGCCCTTGAATACTTAGTAATTAACAAATTGGACATCAGACAAACTAAACATAAATTGTCAGATTAGGTGTGATACAATCCCAATATATTAGAATTTCATACGAAAAAAATCGGTGCCATAAAACTGCTGCGTTTTCATTTGTTTTGACGAAGCCAATTCCTTCTTAATCAATTAACGTACAAATTCAATTACACAATAACAATTACTAGTTAAATATTCAACAGTATACCATTGATTTCCAACGATATATTGATATAATCATTTGTATATTAGGTCCTTACATATGAAATTGGCGTTTTTCGTACTGGCCACTTTAATCACGAATTTCTCCTCTTTGGTAAGGAATTCCAAATTCAAATTTTTACAGCTATAGACTCATGTATTTGTGGTTCGATGACCGTCATTCATTTGTTTTTTTTCTTCTGTTTTTTTCTGTTTGCGTCACTCATTTTACAAAATGGAAAACTTAAAATATCGCATTATTTACGAGTACGAGTTCCGCCGTGGCACTAGTGCTGCGGAAACGACTCGAAGGGTGAATGATGTGTATGGCGGTCGTGTTGCAAAAGAAAACACAGTTCGTTTTTGGTTCCAACGTTTTCGTTCTGGAAATTTCGATCTGCAAAACAAGCCCCGTGGACGGCCTGAGACTCAAGTTGATAATGAAGAGTTGAAGGCTATTGTGGAAGCGGATCCATCGCAAACCACGTCCGAGTTAGCTGCAGGCTGCGATGTTAGTGATAAAACTGTTTTAATTCACTTGAAGCAAATTGGGAAGATTAAAAAGCTTGAAAGGTGGGTACCTCACGAATTGACTGAAGCAAACCGGCAAACGCGCGTCGACTGTTGCGTTACATTACTAAACCGGCACAATAATGAAGGTATTTAAACCGAATCATTACCTGTGATGAAAAATGGGTTCTTTACGATAATCGGAAGCGCTCAGCGCAATGGTTGAATCCTGGCCAGCCAGCCAAATCCTGCCCCAAGCGAAAATTAACCCCAAAAAAGTTACTTGTAAGCGTTTGGTGGACTAGTGCCGGTATTGTTCATTACAGTTTTCTCAAATCTGGCCAGACTATTACGGCTGATGTCTATTGTCAGCAATTGCAAACCATGATGGAAAAGCTAGCGGCTAAACAACCTAGGCTGGTCAATCGTTCCACGCCACTGCTGCTTCACGACAACGCTAGACCACACACTGCGCAACAGACGGCTACTAAATTAGAAGAGCTTCAATTGGAAAGTCTAAGACATCCTCCGTACTCCCCGGACCTTGCTCCAACAGATTACCATTTTTTTCGAAATTTGGATAACTTCTTGCAAGGGAAAAAATTCAACTCCGATGGGGCAGTCCAAATCACCTTCAAAGATTTTATTGATTCCCGTCCGACTGGTTTTTTTTAGTAAAGGGATCAATGAACTACCTATGAGATGGCAAAAGTGCATAGAAAATAATGGTTCATACTTTGATTAATTAAATATATTATATTAAAAAATATTCGACTTTTTGTTCCTCCCATACAAAACGCCAATTTCATATGTAAGGACCTAATATATTAAACAATATTCAATTTGCAATAAACTTTTACCCCCAGTGAAACTGGTATCAGCTCCGTTAGGCACTATCCAATGATCTACACCGTTGAGCCTACTTTCCAGGTCAACGGTGGCTTCTACCTGGGATTGATGGTTAGATAAATGGTTTTACCAACTAATGCTTTCCATTCTGTCTTACGTCCTATTTATTTAAAGTTACACTTTTGCCCGTTGCTTTTAATGATATAAAAGTCAAACAGTTCTTTTTGCTTTAGTTTAAGTCAAATTTTAGTGTTTTTGATTAAAGATATTTCGATGCCTAAATTATACAGATATGTTCAGTGCTGCAGTATATTTGTTGCGTCCAGCCTTTTTGGTTTTTTTTTTTAAATCAATATCTTCTTTTTGGCATCTTTTCAATTTTGACGTTTTCTTTTATCTTATTCGTTCTTACATCTTGTATTTTTTTATATAAAAAATTATCTTGTTCGTTTTTTTTGCAAAAATTAATTGTAAAAAATTAATCTGTTCCCGCATCAGTCAATATATTTGATAATTCATTGTTTTTTTTAATAACTTCTAAGTAGCTATAATTCATATGGTAGGATAGATAATTACGTGTCACATAATTAAAAGAAAATCTCCCTACGACCTCTTTGGTATATTTTATGATATTCACAGATATCACGAAAACTTGGCTATTAGTGGCCAGTTATATCGGAACGTCACTTGTTGCCCACATACATATTTTTTATCTACAATCGGAAGCAAGTAATCATAAAGTCTACATGGAAATAAATCACACTAATCCAGCAAACGAAGTGCCGCTAGTGATAAAAGACATTCAAATATTATTTAACTTTATAAACGGCCATCTTGTAATGCTACTTTCACACGAAGGCGGAAAAGACACCAGTAGACAGAGTAATATTAAAACAGTACTGTCTCTCTGGACAAAATTACTGTAGTTTTCATTTGTAATTACATTTGTATTAACAAATATAATAGTCTATGTATTTTTAAACTGGAATGAAAGTGGTGTACATATATTAGGTCCTTACATATGAAATTGGCGTTTTGTATGGGAGGAACAAAAAGTCGAATATTTTTTAATATAATATATTTAATTAATCAAAGTATGAACCATTATTTTCTATGCACTTTTGCCATCTCATAGGTAGTTCATTGATCCCTTTACTAAAAAAAACCAGTCGGACGGGAATCAATAAAATCTTTGAAGGCGATTTGGACTGCCCCATCGGAGTTGAATTTTTTCCCTTGCAAGAAATTATCCAAATTTCGAAAAAAATGGTAATCTGTTGGAGCAAGGTCCGGGGAGTACGGAGGATGTCTTAGACTTTCCAATTGAAGCTCTTCTAATTTAGTAGCCGTCTGTTGCGCAGTGTGTGGTCTAGCGTTGTCGTGAAGCAGCAGGGGCGTGGAGCGATTGACCAGCCTAGGTTGTTTAGCCGCTAGCTTTTCCATCATGGTTTGCAATTGCTGACAATAGACATCAGCCGTAATAGTCTGGCCAGATTTGAGAAAACTGTAATGAACAATACCGGCACTAGTCCACCAAACGCTTACAAGTAACTTTTTTGGGGTTAATTTTCGCTTGGGGCAGGATTTGGCTGGCTGGCCAGGATCCAACCATTGCGCTGAGAGCTTCCGATTATCGTACAGAACCCATTTTTCATCACAGGTAATGATTCGGTTTAAAATACCTCCATTATTGTGCCGGTTTAGTTATGTAACGCAACAGTCGACGCGCGTTTGCCGGTTTGCTTCAGTCAATTCGTGAGGTACCCACCTTTCAAGCTTTTTAATCTTCCCAATTTGCTTCAAGTTAATTAAAACAGTTTTATCACTAACATCGCAGCCTGCAGCTAACTCGGACGTGGTTTGCGATGGATCCGCTTCCACAATAGCCTTCAACTCTTCATTATCAACTTGAGTCTCAGGCCGTCCACGGGGCTTGTTCTGCAGATCGAAATTTCCAGAACGAAAACGTTGGAACCAAAAACGAACTGTGTTTTCTTTTGCAACACGACCGCCATACACATCATTCACCCTTCGAGTCGTTTCCGCAGCACTAGTGCCACGGCGGAACTCGTACTCGTAAATAATGCGATATTTTAAGTTTTCTATTTTGTAAAATGAGTGACGCAAACAGAAAAAAACAGAAGAAAAAAAACAAATGAATGACGGTCATCGAACCACAAATACATGAGTCTATAGCTGTACAAATTTGAATTTGGAATTCCTTACCAAAGAGGAGAAATTCGTGATTAAAGTGGCCAGTACGAAAAACGCCAATTTCATATGTAAGGACCTAATATATAAATACAAGTGAAACTGCAAAGTAGTCAAAAATGTGTAAAGCGGACAGTAACTTTCGATGCCATGTGACACTTGTCACGTAATTATTGACTCATATTGCCAAGTGTACTTACGATATTGCTAAAGGAATAATAATAATAATAAATAACTGCTTTATTGTAACACTTATATACACAGTTATGTGGAAGCCTTGGTTCCTGAACTAGGGAATGATAGTGTAATTTCTGTCTCGGCTTCGAAACTGTTCTGCCCTTGTGTGAAATTAACATAAGCTGTCGTGATAACGTCCTCTTTAATACACCGTCTGCAGGAAATCCATTTCTATCAATCACAAATTCTACTTCGAAGACTTTTATAATAAACGATGCTTAAACTTGATAAGAACCAGACATTTCCTCTGCGACTATTATTTATATATGTTTTACCTTTAATGCAATTTTATGATAAATTTTTGCAGTGGATACTAACGGTTATATTGATATAAGTCAGTGTGACATATCAAAAACAAATGGGGAATAAAAACTTAATTTTTCTTACCATTTCCAAACAGCTTTCTTCCAAAATCGTACAAACTACACGTTTATATAGAAACTAGCTGTCGCCCGCTGCTCCGTCCGTACATAATTTAAAAACCTTAATAGGAGGTATGAAAAATAGATAGTAGCCGATTCTCAGACCTACTGAATTTGCATATAAAATTTCATTAAAATCGGTCAAGTCGTTTCGGAGGAGTATGGTTACTAACATTGTGACACGAGAATTTTATATATAAGATAACTCGATGATAAACAGTACATCTTCTAATCTCACCAAACCGCTACAGCTACCGTACTCGAATCTGTTAATTTATCGCTTTCAATAAAGTAATTACCGTAATATATGCGTACATACCTTACGATAGTAATTTATTCAAATTTAATTACTTACGTATGTTATGATAGTAGGTAAAGTGTTAATATTTAGATGATAACGTAAAGATAATGTAATTATTTATCCAAGATAACATGACCGTAATTTATGTCTTTAATTTTGGATTAAATATACAATAATAATAAACAGATGATCTAAGCCCCTTCACACACACAACGTTGTATCGTCGACTCTTGACTACATGTCAAATGTAGAGATTTGCGCCGCCATCTTGAAAATCGCGGCGAACTTTTCGCGATACTCTTGACGAACAGGTTGTGAGTGACTAGCTTTATAAACGAAGATTTAAGTTGCCTTGTGTACACAAGGTCTAATACATCGCAATTCAAAACTTATCATAAATACTAATATTATAAAGCTAGCCTAGTGTATTTTCAATCTATGCTCCATCTAAGTCGATCCATTAAATCTCAGCACTCAATAAGTCTGGTCGATTCGTTACAGATATATTTATACTTCCACTTAAAATAATTCAATATTGCCGTTTCATAATGTTGCCGGCGCTCCTGATAATGGACGTGTCACAAGCACGCGAATAATCAATCTGTTAAAGTGAAAGATTGCTTCCACGGCATGCAAGTTAATAAAATTGCATCGCAGATGACAAATGTACATGACAATTGTGTTCAGACTGACAAATCCGTTAAATTATAACACCTTCAAACATCTGATTGATTAAATATTTATTTTAGTCACTTCTCAGTCTAACCAATTCTTTTCCAATAAGAAAATTACCGGATTTGACTGGGTAGGGGACGTATAGTAAAGGTATACTTACGTAGACATCTCCCTTCTATCCATTTAATATAAGCAAAGCAACGCTTCACTAAATAAGCTTGCTACTGGCTACTTGACTAGTTGATAATTATCGAAAATAGATTTGAAAATGGAATGTGAAATGTATTTATCTGTCGTTTGCAAATAAAGAAATTTAAATTTTTCTTCCTCCATAATTACCATTGAAAAACAAGATATTTATGCTTTGCGTGTCTATTGTTTTCATGTATTTTTTTTTAATTAGGTTCATAAATAAATCAGAGACATAACTGACAAACCTTTTTTAATCTACATAAAATTAAACCGCATTGACATAAATACGTCTCTATCAGAAAGGACAAAGTCGATGCAGGAATGTAACCGAGATAGTATTCTACGAATCAATTCGCTCCATCGCGAAGTTTAATTGGTATAAAGTGATATCATTTAAGTTTGTTTCTACACCTAATTGATTCTATTGACACTGAACGCCGGAGACGGAATGTCAATGTATATCACAAGGGCGGGCCTTGCTTTAATTGACAAGTGTAAAAAATACATCGGTAGTTCGGAATAACTTTCAGTCGTGATATTATCAACGAATATGTTAGCTTGTACAATCTGATTTAAAGTGAACAGTTATAATTGTATCTAATAAGTCAACGTATCGTATCCTACTTCCTTGAAGGATAAAGTTATTATTTCGGATTTCCATAAGGTTGTATCTAAGACTATCATTTTAAAAGGACGACTTATGCTTCTTCTATTGTCATAATTATGACAATGACTACAGCTTTGTACTAATGACTTGGAGAGATTTGGACTAAGATATACAAACATTAAGTATGTCCTCATGTAGAGCAGTGGTAAAATAATACTCTAAGAAAACTGCAGTATGTCAAAGAAGAATAAAGTACCAATAACACTTTTTTTTTATGAATTTTCTAAAAAAATATTTATTCTCCGCGCTAAGGTCTCTAAACCTGTACGACCAGAAGAAAGGATAATACATCAAAACGTGTCTGTCTGTATGTAACTTACAAACCACTTCCCTGTCCAAACATCATGCTCCACAAACACGTGCGCAAACCCAACGACAAAGAATAAATAAGTACAGAAGAGATTTCTAAACGAACCTAACTTTTTCATTTGTTGTATTAAAATTCGGACAGACTATGCTAACACTGTTTATGGATTATTTACGGGATACGTGAAAAATATGAGCAATTTATTTTAAACTAAACACAGACTAAACTGGTTAAAATTTGAGAACCAATATATGTCCTAAAACTCTAAATTCTTTATTTTACTAAAGCCGTTATGCTTGTACTTGCACCAAAACACTTGCACGTGTACATATATGTGTTTAAACAGAACAAAATTTGACGTCGCACCATCAGACAACAGAAACACAATTAGGTCACAATGAACCGGACATGTCAACAGGATTTCCGACACTAAGTGGACTTTAAAAAAGATGCCGCTATTAACCTCCTAACAACATTAAAATTGAGTACCAAAAGAAAATAGCCGTTCCATTCCTTACACATAGAAAACCAATTTTTAAAAGCACAATACGAAATGAATGCTTGTCTAAGTTTGCTTAGTCTATGAACGCGTTAAAAAGCTACAAGGGAGCCTTTACACAGGGCTGGGTAAACACGAGCGCCCTCTGCAGCTGTCCCGTCAAACAAGTGCCGTAATCTTGTGTTGACTTGACAACTGCAGGAATATGGATAGCTTCTTATAAAAACACCTTCATCATGACAGAAGAGTTACTTAAAATTCTATAAGTTACGTTTTTTGTAGTTACAATAGTTTCCAGATATCTTGGCGGATCTAAACTTCGTGTACCGTTGCGCTCCATAGACCTTGGTCCGCCAAGATATTTGAAAAGAATTTTTCATTTCCATAAACACCAACAAGATAATCAGCTACGAAACATTATCGCTAAAGAAACTGTAGAAAAGTTAGATAAAGTTCTGCACCTTATGCGTTAAAAGAAACGCAGAAATATTCAGTCGTAATTTAGAGTGAGTCATGCAACTTTTACTAGCATTACATTTTTAAAGTCATTTGTAACGAAAAGTTTATCTTTTTTTATGTATTTTCTGTCAATTCAAGAAAAATTAATCACTTAAAATAATTGAAAACTACTTTTATAGAAATTGATTACTAGTAAGAGCTTATTCTTGCAATCCATTCGTTCGTTCTATTCCTATTTTATCTATGTAAGGTTAATATCCACATGGTTCTATAATCTATGGTACACTTTCCAAAGCAATTTGTTATTCTGGATCATTGTATGGCGGATCAATGAGTGTGCGATTTCGTTAATCGATTACTGTGATGAGAAATCTTTGACTTTCACCAGTAATGATGTTATTAACTTGTAATCAGGAAATAAAACAATTTGTTTTTAAAGACGACTACAAAAATCACTCTAACGTAATTCATTATCTTTGGAATTTTGATCATGGTTGTATTTTAAGTTATAAATAAAAAAAAAACTTGAGAGGTGTGTTGGGACACCCGGATGGAACAAAGTTCCTTTCGATTAATTAGTGAAGGAACCAATGTTTATTCTATGAATAAAAAACTTGAGTCTTCACAAGAAGTACATTTTATTTCTATGATTTTTTATTATATATTGTCACGTCGTTGCCATGGTTACTATAGCAAAAAGTGTCGTGACAACTTTTCGTAAGATTTTTTTCCGTCTAGCCCCCTTTCACAACGCGCGATAAGGAACTTCGTTCCAAAAATTAAAAGACTGCCAGATATGAGTACCAAAAACAATTAGGCAGGCATCTGATGAAGACGACAAAATAATTATCAATGTTGTTTATGGTTATAATAACTCTTTTGAAACAATTATATCCGTATATTTTGTATGTCTAATAAATAAGGTAGTCTCAAGTGTACTGTACAAAGATTTATGTGACATCATAAAGTGAATTCTTACAAAATTGTTGCAAGTGTCATTGCAGTAAAAATTATTGCGCTATTGTACCGGTTTTTTTTTTGCAAACAGTACAATTTGCATGTCTGTGCATTGTGCATACACTATACGAAAATTATATGCACTGCATAATTCTTAACGTGGTCGGTAACCGACGCTTATATTTAATGTATTGAGGTATATGATACACTTTTGCATAAACACATCCACTTGTATGCACCGTAAAAAGATTAGCTAAATCCGTCTATTTCATTATTCTTATAAAGTAAAAATACTAGCTGAATTAAAAAAGTGATCAAGTATTTTCGGTAGTATTCTATATTGAAATTTACCTGTCCATTTCATCCAGATACATTCAACCATAAAACAAACAACCATCTAAATATTTGCATTTTATATTAGTAAGATAATATCTTTGTTCATGTGCACAAAATATCGCAATGAAGCCCACTTTATTCGCGGCACGTAACGTACAAAACCCACACCTTGCATCTGACCACTAGTTGTTTACTCGTGTAATAACTGTAAGTACACCGTTATTATTTACTTTACTGCTTTTATATGACGATAAATAAGAAATGTCAAATCTCTTCAACTGAATTTTAGGGAGTTTTCCATAAACTATTATCCATAAGAAACGCAAGTAGTAGTATATTAAAAAGGAAGAAAGCTTTCTTCTAGAACAGCTCATTGTAAATATTACCATCATTGTTATCACTGGTAAAGTGGACAGAAATTCGTATTTGAACTGATAATGAGATAGAAAGCTTTAAGGGCGGGCGCCTGGTGATCCATCACACAGGGTATCACCCTAGTTTGGACACCAGTCCCTTCCCTTAAGGAAAACAATAAAGTTATTTTATTTTTATTTTTATTTATTTAAAATCTATAATACAATAATCTTTTACCACATCCAGTAAAAAAAAACAGTAAATACATATATCCTTGTTTGAATTTAAATAAAAATATAAACTTCTATTTATAAAATGAACTTGCCATCCGTTATTTCTTTGTAAGTAAATTGCCTATTCGGTACGCGACTGATTTTAAATCTAACAATTTTAAAATACATTAGGTGCCAGAGATAAAATCTATGAATTTATATTCACACGTGTTGCATTTAATCGCTTTTTACCATTCTAGGGCAAAGTATCGTGCCAACTTAGTCGTTATTATATTCTGAACGCTATATCTAATTTATCAAACATGATTTTAGACATCTCTAATTTGCTGACTAGTAATCGCTCCAGACTACATAAGTTATTAAATTACATTGCATCATATGATCAAATCCATATATCATCAACATCAACAGCCTTTATTCGCCCACCGCTGGGCATAGACCTTTCCCAATGCCTTCCGTTATTAAAAAATTATAAGTAAATTCTTTACTAACTAACGTGCTGCGTTTAGTGGTCACCATAAGTTTAGATTTCAATAACTTGATAATGACTCTAAGAGCCACTGTTATAACTTAAATGACACATGGGACGCATTTAATACAACATGAAACGATGTAAAGACGTCAATAATTTGCATGTAAGTCACGAGCGATGCAGAAAATGCATTATGCACCTTATCTTTTATCGCATGCTCCCTCGATCTGCCAGATAATTTGAATCAGTGTCGCAATGAAGGCATTACCTGAACACACTGTATTACGTAACAAAATGGTTAAAGATGGTAAAAAATAGCAAACGGATAATCTGAGAGAAAATTTAAAATAGAAAGAATGAACCAGAATAATTCAAATGGACTTCAAATTTCTGACAAAATAGGACAGCTAAGTAGCACTTCACTATTTCGTGAAGTCATGTATGATAGGACATTAAGTTCATTAATATAAGCAGAGCGAAAAAATCCTAACTGTGCTAACCAGCAGCAATAATTTTTCGGTACCGAAACTATCAGATTCAATTGAGTTTTGCATTGCAAAATCTTCAAAATGCTATCAGTGTTAGGATCAATTACATCAATTCACACGGTCTGCAAAACAAAGTTCAAATGGCATTATTAAAAGCACAACTATTAAATATTAATCACTACCTATATATTATTAAGTATGTGCACGTTGTACTTGATGAACACACGGCTCACTTTCCCACCTGTCCAACAAACTAGGAAGTTAAACTTAGTATTGTACAGATCATTGTGCCTTTACTCATTATAACATTTTATGGAAGGTCTTAAGGAAAACTTGTTGCTCAACTATTCTTAAACAGTAAACAATTTGTATAAGTCAGTTAAAATATGTGATATCGGTGTACGCAATCAAGTTGTATTTAACAGTTTTATTATTGATCCACTTGTTTTTTCAACTAGAGTTCTCCTTGAAAAAATTTGGCGTATTGATTGTATTTACTATATATTAACGGTACTGCTCATAATAAGTATCAAAATAAACCTAATTTTTCTAGATGTTTCCTTACCGATCTTAAAATAAGCATGAACTTGTTTAGTCTACTTTTGGTTCGTAACATTACGTAATCATAGACATTGAAAACTGGGACTGGGTTATAAGGTCGTTGTGAATATTAAAGTGATTAGGGAGGTAATTAACTAGCGGACCCGAGCGTTATGAGCGGACATAAAACGTGTGAAATCATGAAGACAAATTAACGCTATAGACGAATGAATTAAGATATGGCTTTCGTAACTATTAAGATCGTTAAAACTGGACCACACAAGCTTATCATGAATTATATTTAACACTACCAGTTGCCCCTGACTTAAATATACGAGTAGGCTATGTAACCCGTGGATAGTAGAATTTCCCAACAGTTAAAGAATTTTTCAACTCGATTCAATAGTTTCGAAGTCAATTCTTTGCAAAGAAACAAATAAACAATCAAATCTGATTTCTTAATAATATTAATATAGAAGAAATGCTTCTAGTTTGGGGACGTCGGATTTTGTCGTGCTAGCATGTAGCGTATCAATGTCTTTTGAAAGCATGCTTACAGAAGACTGACTGAAGATTATAAATAAATTTAAAAGTCTAGACTTTCCGTTGCCAAAGCAATAATTCAATAATCAGCAATTAGAATTTTGATGAGATAGTGATGACTTTAAACGCAACTATTATTATATTATTAATAATAATTTCCTGTACTTTTAGAATAATGGCTTCTGGAAAATAAAATGTACTCACAATTTCCCGTTTTAGTTTCAAATTATATGCCTAATTAACAAATTGTCCGCATTTGGTAAAAGTATTAGTGCTATAAAAACTAATGGAGAGGCTTTTAACTATAAAATTATAGACACCACACTTGATAGTTCAATTTAAAAGCTCTATTGTCTAATGACAAAAAAAGCTTTTATAGTAAACTGTGCTTTTTCGCAGACGTCTCTAGAGTTCAAAATAATTAAAAATACTCTTTTCCCAAAACTGTACTTTAAACGTTCAATACTAAAGTTGAAAATCGTAAATTTCTGTAAAACAGGTTATGTATAAATCAATTTAGTTTCGCTCGCCAATTCAAATTTGTTTCTATTATTTTGGCACAGTTATTAACTGTTCTAGCACTGAAATACCGAGATAACGGTTTGTTTTATAAACACATTTATAGTAAAAAAAATACTTTTGTTGTAGCCACAAATTCACACATAAGGCCACGGGCACGAAATTGGCGACGAGCGGAGCGGCGCGTCTTGCGGAGAAAAAGTATGGGAAAATACAGCGATGGGCATTTATATATTACTCAAAATAAAATCCTAAGTAGATTTACTCGCAAAAAACGTTAGGATCGTTCAACAAACGAACAACCTTATAATATGTAATTGAACATTGCTATTTAAGAGATCGGATTAAGCAAACTAATATTTTTAATATTATTATTGTTAAGTTATTATTAAGTTGAAAGCAATTTAAGTTGCATAGCTTCGATTGAACTCCATCGATCAATCTAGCTTATTATTGGTGTGACATTGCATTCATTTGTTCGCATATCGTCGTATTGTGTCATAACGAATTCAACCTCACGACCGCTTATCGAGGCGATGTAATTGAGGCTAACATTTCGTGATGAGGTACACAGCAATACAAGCTCTTCCTCACGACATGCGGTGTTAAAGTTTGCATATTTCTGATTTGATTTCTCTACTGAATACCTACACATCCTATTCCTGTCGCATTGCCCTGGTTTAAAATTAAAAAAATATGTTTGTATAACAATCTACAATTGTTGGTACAAACTTTGAATTCATAGAAGGATCTAAGGTTACTAAAATCTTCATGAAGAATAGTCTAGTTCATATCTGCAATTTTGTCTATATTTTTTTAAATCTTTGATATTCCAATATCGACTGTGGAAGAAGGGGATTTAGAGTTGCTTAGTTGAATCGATATACAAGTTACTATCATTTTTTTTCTTAATTTATGTAATATATCTTTTGTTGGCTTGTCTATTAAAACGGCCATACAGTTGTGTTTATCTTTTACCACTCCACTACGTTCATGTGGACGTTAAAATGTTTTATTATTATTTTTAATGAGTCAATCGTACGTTTCCTGATTGAAGTATTTTAATGACATTAACACTAGCGCAGTGTTTCCCAACCTTTTTGGATCAATGTCCCATTTTTCAGGATGAACATGACTATTGCCCCCTTATAAATTTTGTTTAGAAATAAATTTCTCTCGAGGCCTAAATTTACAATGTTAGAGAAATAATTAAATACTACTTTTGGCTGACTAGAACAATTTCATATAATTTTTTTAAACACGAAAACACATATAAATAGTTTAAATGCAACGGATTTTTGTCTCTAAAACGTTTTATGTCATTTTTAGCACTGGCTATCATTGTAAGGATGTAAAAGTTGCCTTGAGTTTTAAATCTCCGAATTGTCCCCCTCTAAATCCAAATGTCCCCTAGGTGGGGCGTACTTGGGAAACACTGCACTCGAGTATACTGGTATTTTCTTTTATCTAACTTTCTTCCTAATGGTTGTTTGTAGTCAATAATTTTTTAATTTATTGTCGTCTGTCACATGTTAGTTTACAAAACAAATTACCTTTAATGAAAGATATAATATTAAATATTACATTTTAATAAATTGTACTTTCCTACATATCAAAATATTCTATCTTGTAATGAATAAACTCTCACACTGACTCTTGATTTATTTACATCACTGATTAAATAATAAATTTTGTTTATCTTTTTTATTAGTTTTAATGGTGTTTATCTGTCTGCTTAAGTTATGTTATGTCTACGCTTGTTTCCTGGCTTACTTGAATTTTAGTAATAATTTTAACTTGGAAAGTATTATTTAACATTGATAATTATTTTTAAAGTTTTGTATTTGATTTCATTACCACGTTGAATGGTTTACAAATAGCACAAAACTCTGTGAATTAAAAACATCGCATTTAAAGAATATTATTATAAGATAAACTACACTGAAGATAAGTCAAGATACTCTAAAAAGAAGACTTCTTATCAATGGTTTCTGAGACCAAAATCTGTTTAAAAAAACATATCTTCATCTCTCTCACTATCTTTAACAAAACAGAGGTAACAATATAATTTAAAGTGGATTAGTTTTGCGGCTTCTTGAAATACCATCATATTCTAACCAATGAGCCACTAGGTCCTCACATCATACGTACAAAAACATCGTCAGTTTACGCAGTGCAAGCATAACGGACAACAATAAAATGGCAACTGCCATATAAGCCGCGGCGCCGCAAAGCTGAGCCGGCGCCGCTGTGTGACTCACGTGTGTGACGTGACATACAAGGTGGCGCTAGCCTTCAATGAGGGCTTGTTTTAACTTGTTGATAAGTTTTTACAGAGTTCCTATTAATAATTTAGTAAAAAAATTAATTTTATTTCGACTAAGACTGAAACAACTTATGAACAGTTGTTTATTTCCTATCTAGGACTATGGTGACTGTTTATACGA
This sequence comes from Papilio machaon, assembly GCF_912999745.1. Lineage (NCBI taxonomy): Eukaryota > Metazoa > Arthropoda > Insecta > Lepidoptera > Papilionidae > Papilio > Papilio machaon. The sequence goes on along the minus strand of NC_059996.1, from coordinate 1,244,542 downwards.
CTTTCGATTCTAAGTGGGAAGTGGATTTATTTCTTTAACAGTACATTAAGTATGTATGGATCTGTTACTTTAGAGCTACAATGGAAAATAATCACGTAATAACAATAAACACCTTTATTCGTTTTTTTTAATTGTCTTTTAATGCAGATGAAGCTAATGGGAAACATGGTTGACAACAAATTCCTTCCGTAATCACTGTCATATTTAACATCCATACTTTAGAATTATTTGTATTTATAGTTAGATTAGAAGAATTCGTGAGTAACAATGATGTTGCACAATATTACACTAGTCTGTGATGACAAGGGGCCGGTGGCTCGCAACCTTGGGCCTACGCCCCGCTCTGAATTCAAAACAATCAATGAGCACGGATATGCTAATTTCTATGTGTCAGCTATCATCATCGGTTTATGTTGCGACTACAGCAATAAGCGGAGCGGAAAACTATTGTCTCTAAACATTGTTACTAACGGTTTTTTCTTTCGTTTCATCCCAAACTATCGTCCTATATAGAACTATCGTGTAACTTCTATAAAGACATCGTATTTCAGGATTATAAGGTTAACCTCCAAAAATAAGACATCTTAGTTATTGTGATCTCCTTACCAATTTTAACAAACTAATTTAAAATTTGTACATATCAGGCAAATTGTAACAGTTGTTTGAAATGAAATATATAAAATGTAAAACATGAGCAAAAACAATTAATCAGTCTAACACTTTCACTTGCTGTTTTAAACTAAAACATTGATAGTGGCGTTGAATTTATTAAACAAATATTTTATCGTCATAGAAAAATCTACTATTAATTTTTAATCAACCTTCTAATCTTTTACATAAGTCGTAAATCTTGATCACAGCATGATTGCAATCATTAGTATAAAAGTTCAAAATATAAAACAAGAAAATCGTAACGCAATACCAGAAAACGCTCTCTCTCAGTACTATGTGTACATTATTAAAATCCAAAATACGAAGTAGATGTAGGCGATCCCGTAAAGTACTTTTGCTTTCAAGATTCCACTACGACAAGTCGATACGTATCTGCGATATGTCGGTACAACTTTCTAATTCTTCATCTGTTATGATTTACTTCATATGCCTCTCTATATACAAACCTACTTTCTTCTGTATTTTACTTAGAATGCGGATTGTTATCTGATGTACTGAGACAACTTTTTAGAAGCTAAAGCCTACAATAGAAAGTAAAGATTACAAAATAGGTTAGTAAACTAATTTATGTTGTAATTGAAAATAGTATTATGTCAACAAAATGTTTGACAGAGAATTGAATTTCCTGCCTGGTTCCAAAGTCTTACTTTTGTTATTTCTGTTGATTTCAAACTAGATTGTTTTAAAACAGATAACTGTAATAAATTCGGTCTGTCTACATTTATTTAAAAATCGTGAAAGTTTATCCCTAAATTATGATTTTGAATTTAATATTTATATACATTAAATTAGAACACTTTCTACAACATTCTATACGTAATAACTCATATCATCAAATAGATTTATTATTCATGTACTCGGGTATAATATTTGAAACAAATTATATAAAAAGTAGGACAAGAGAAAAAAGCTAAGTTCGCGGTGGTCCATGCCCGAGGCGAATGAATACAGATTGATAGATATCAGAACATATCCAATAAAAGTTGATACAACATAAATGATGTATTAAACTTCATCAATAATAACAGACTAAAAAAAATTATAATGATAGTATATTAGAAATCTTTTAATAAATAAAACTAATTGCTACTGTTAAAAAGTTCAAGCATAAAAATTGATAGTCTATTCATAATAATAGCCTATGGAAATGTATTTTTAAAATGTCTATTTGCAAGTTATATTGCCATTTTAAATTTCATTTTACTACGCTATAAGTTTCCTACATAAGATTTATAAATAAAAAAAGCGTGACTAATTTGACTGGTGATTTCATTTCTTTCCAACATTGTCCTAGTTTAAAAATAAACAATTCTTAATTCTTCAGCTGTTTTAAACATCCCATACAATTGATTCAATAAAATTTATATATGCAAAAGTTTTGTGACTAATTCATTCGGATTACGCAACGCGTAGTAGTATTTTTCAGTCATTCAACGCCTCGATGATAGATGTCAATGGTCAATATATTTTAGCTCGACAAATTATATTTTATCCAAATTTATAAGAAATTTCTACATTCTCTCATTCTTCTCTCATTATTTCAATTCATTAAAGTTTCAATGATATCTTTATCTTTAACTAGCTTTTACCCGCGACTCTTTTCGCGCGGAATAAAAAAAAATGCACGCAAGATAAAAAAGTTCCTATGTCCGTCTCCTAGTTCTAAGCTACCTCCCCATCAAACTTTCTTTGATATATATAGATTTTGCTTTTTTCAAGCAATCGTAACGTTAGTAGATGTTGACAATTGAACAAATTCTTTATTGAATCGAAAAAAGTAGCAATATTTAAATTAAGAATAGCAACACATTGATAGCAATTTATGTAACGTTGTACTTTCTTTAGTATATAAATAATAAAACGTTATTGTTGCTTACAACTTAGCAATAGAAATATTGTTTTCTCTTAAAAGTGTTAAACGCTCATTCATGTTCCAGTAAATTTTATATAATCAAATTATCATTATCGCTAACTTGTAGTTCAAGCTATGTCTGTTTGTCTGTCGCCATTGTATCGATGTAGATGGTTTATCTGCCATCAAATATAATTATAATATTATTAAAAGAAATAAAGAATGTTGTCGACAAAACTACATAAAAGGTATCCACGTAAGTCATCTACCAGATCTTATTCCTGTGAAGTATTTATCTTATTTGACCAGCTGATACAATACCTGCGCCCGCGCACATCCGATGTCATGTTTAGACAAGAGTAACGGAGGACGAGACGTGATCGTCGCTTGTCGTCTCTAACGCTTGACGTCTAAACTCCCCTTATACATGACGCTTGTAGAAAACGTGTTAAATTTGTAGAAAATTATCAAATATAATACTTTTCATGTGTTCATAATGTTGCAAAGTAATATTTAATTGTCTACTTCTATATAGTCATTTATGGGAGAAGAATATACATGTATTCAAAAGTAAATTAACAGACCAATTGCATTTAGATACATGATATAATCCACCACAGGTTATATTTGCTAATGAGAACATGAATTAAATACAAGAGAAATCAATTTGCTTTTAACTAAGATTATTTATAAGATCGATTACTTTAGGATCAATCGATTCAGATAACGTTATTGTTATTGATGATGCTCTTAAAATAACATCAAAGTATTATCACTGTACTTTCAATATTCAATATTTATTGAACAAAATCAATTGGATAAAGAAGCATTATATAAATACTTGAAGCGAAAACTTTGTACCCTATTTTAGAAATTAAGCGAACGGATGAAATGTCGTATTGAGAGAAATTAAACTAGCCATCTAGAAATTGTGGAAGTCATAGAAAATCTGTAGATGTATTAACTACTGATATTAATTACGGTCGCATGTAGTTATATTAATTTGCTTTTGTAAAATATACGGAAATAAATGAAACTAACGTTGAATGACAAGTATTTTTATTGTTGCCAACAGTGCGCTTGACATTTAATTTATCAAGCAAACTTACTTTTTTCTGACATTCGCTGACATGTCCGATGTTGTCAGATACAATTTATTACTTGAGACATAATAATAAAATTATTTTTTTAATAACCGCATGCACACGCCTCGTCAGAACCGCACCAATGCACGCAATAAACAGGTTCCATCGCTAAATATAGTGTTGTACTACTTTTCCTCCGTTTATAATTATTTACAAAGAACAGAACAGAAGAAATGTATACAAGATATATATTGTTATTGAAATATTAATTTGTTTTTTGATTGTTACAGGTAACACTATTGGCTTGTTTTGGTGAAATAGTAAGTTGTAGTAAAGGAACGCGCCAAAGGACATAATCAATGTATAAAGATTTAAAATATACTGAGCTGAATAGAAATTTAAATTCAAAGTTATACATAAACTGTAACTTCTTATTTAGTCGATACAAACACCCTATAGTTATCTATATATATAAAAGAAAGTTGTGTTAGTTACACCATTTATAACTCAAGAACGGCTGAATCGATTTGACTGAAAATTGGTGGGCAGGTAGCTTAGAACCAGGAATAGGACATAGGATAATTTTTACCCCGTTTTCAATTTTTTTTTATTCCGCGCGGACGGAGTCGCGGGTAAAAGCTAGTTTAAAATTATGTCAATTCGTTACGATTCTAAACTAGCCAGTCTACGTGTTTTTCTGTCACATGAGGAAGTAAAAGCACGCGCTAAAGCTCCAGGATGGATTGGAAGCTTTAATGAATAAGCTCTGGATAGCTTTTTTACAACGTTATCAGGCAACATCGTTATTGCAAATTGAGGATACATTTATTGCCATAATCGAGTGAATTTGACGTAGTGAGCCGTGAACTTAGAAGCTTTTTGTCGGCCATCTTGATTCCTTATTACATAATAACGCGGTTCCCTTTGACGATTAACTATATATTGAGTTTTTTTATTTTTTGAATGACAACCCTTAGACACAAGTCGCAAAAAGATTTTTTAATCAAACTACGAGGGCCTAAGGAAACTTTATTAGGTCCAGATAAATCTAGATGTGTTTAAACAAAAACGGTGAGAATGAACTAATGTTGTCTTAGGTATTTAAAAATGTTCCCCTTAAAACACAGGAAACTAACAGATTTCTTATGTTTTCAAACTCGAAGTATAGAAAACTTTCATAATTGCAATAAATGGCATTTGGTAAAAATGTATTCTGGGAAATTGCTTAAAAATATTTTGTTTAAAATAAACCATTCAGAATGCTTTCATTTTCCATTTAAAGGTAAAGTATGATTTTAAATAAACAAAGATTATTTACGTGTCAGTTGCAACAGCCAATACAGAAATATGATAATTTTAAATATACATTTTTAAAACAATAACCATAAATAATTTGGATGTTGCGCAGTTACAAGATGGCCGCCATATTGCTGAGTGTGTAATCTATATGTATATTACACAAGTAATGTCCGTTATTTGTTTATAATTTTATCATTTTACACTTTACAATTGATGATTACTTTCCTGAAATCGATAATCGTAATCAAAATTGTTTACGTTTGTGTTTTGATTCAAATATTTCTGCATTTTAAAACACAAAAAATTAACGTAACTTTAAGCACATAGGAGACTATTCTTCGTAAATCTATTAAACCTATATGTACACTTGAGTCGCGTGTATCACGAGCCAAAGCTCCTGAGGGAGCCCTTACACCTAGTTACTCTTAAACGAGGTTTAGGCTAAGTACCATCTGCGCCCAGCAATCTCAAGCTTGTTGAAGCTCTAAATGCCTCTTTAAAGCAAACAATGGCAACTCAGTCACAAAAAAGCATGTATCGCGTAGCGCTTGCTCCCTACACGTAACATTGAATCATCGACGTGATATTAGTTTCAACAATTTACGTTGCGTTGTATACGAAGGGCCTCAGAAGAAGCTACAAGGAAGTTGTCAAATTTTTGTACACACTTTTGCTCATTCAAATTGAGAGAAGTTAAATAGCATTTAACTAGTGTTGATGTCGCAACTAGCTCGTGTTGCCGGTAGCCGTGTCCTTAATAAATCGGAATTATTCAATTCACAGCGCACGAGGCGCGAGAGAACGGACGCTGTTTATACAAACTTATCTCTCATCTATATGACATAATAAGCATGCAAATGGAATAATGCTCTAATAGGATAACACGAAACAAGAATGCTCATAATTACAGGCTTAATAATTAAGTATACATTAACAAATATTTCGATAAACAAAAGAGATTAAAAGTCTACCTTAACTTATTTATTTATTTATTTGGTTCATCAACAAAAGTACATGTATTCTTACATCAGTTTAGACACTATTACAACAGGTTTCAGGCAACATCTTAATATATATAAATCTTGTGTCACAATGTTTGTCCTCAATGGACTCCTAAACTACTTAACCGATTATAATAAAATTCCCACACCATGTGCAGTTCGATCCAACTTGAGAGATAGGATAGTTTAAATCTCAAATTATAGTCGCAATTTTATTTTATTGCTAATTATTTGTCTGTTATTATTTGACAGTCACAATTATCTGTTAACTCCAAATGATTCTAACAGATGTCGATACCTTTCGACTGGGTTGAGTAAGTAATCAATAGATGGCGCTGCTATGGTAAATCTACGAACGTGTCATATAAGCTTATTAACTGCGCGCGGACGGAGTCGCGGGCGACAGCTAGTAGTTCATATGTTTATTGTGTCAATACAAAATGTACACTATAAATATTTTTACGCGCTTCAGACCTTTTATTTATTAAACATAATAGATGCAGATATTAATTAATTTGCAACGTTTCCTAATACGGTGACAACACTTCAATTATCCAACCTCAGTTTATAGCCTGGTTGTATAATTATTCACATTTCCTGTACTTGCATATCTGTCTTTACCGACCTCTATATTAATCTTAAACACGCCAAAGTTATGTTACCACAGATTCCTACTTGGTAAATTTGTCTTTTTGCAGTTATTTTTTTTTAATACTCGTAATTCTTTAACCCAGTCATGTTAAATCACTTGAGGCGAAATTTGTTTTAAATTCTTCGAATAAGGCAATCGAATAAAATTTAGATGGACAGTATTTTTCATAAATAGATATATGAATAACTTGAAAGTAGAAATTGAAATAAAGCCTGGTTTACATTGCCAGTACAGTAGGATATTAGCGCTCGAAGATAGCGCTGGAATAATGTAAACACTTACTGGCGCCATTAAGTCCATTCTGTCCGTACTATTCTGTGCATCCTGTCTTGCTGTACTGGCTTGTTGTAAACCAGGCATAATTCTAGACCCATGTAGAACTAACTTACCTACTCCTAAGTTGTATTGTTCTCAATTTTAGTCATGTTATTGTAATAAAAACAGTTACAGAAATTAAAAAAGTAGTAATTGAAAATGAAGGCACTATACCCAAATTGTATAAAATACAAGCCTATCTTAAAAATTCTTAAAACTGCGAATGATCAAAAATAATTCCGTTAAATACAATACTGATCCTGTTTTAGTGGTTTTCGATTTTTTTTTCGTTATCGGTATTCTACTCTGCTGGCTACATCTGCTTTCAAGATTCTTTAACTTGTAGCGACAGGTTGTAAGAATTCATCGACACCTGTCACCAGGTGTGCAAATCCTAGACGTCTAGACCTGTCACCTGTCCTCGCATTGTTTACGACAGGTGATTCATTTTTCATCATACAGTTTTTTATTCATTCCATATGTCATTGTATTCTGTTTTTTTTATTAGCCAGTACTACCTATTGCGGCTATGTTGTACTACATAAAACTACCGCTTTGTTATATTTATATACTTTATATGTATTTGGAATTTGACTGATATAAAATTTGCTGTTTTTGTTCGTATACTATGCAAAAGTTCTTGTATATGAGACAATTTATTATGGAAAATGTATGATTAAGGGAAATTAACCAAAGAAAATATGGATGGATTTTCTGAAAGAGGATATGCGTAAGAAGGGGGTAAATTCAGATATGACGGCTGATAGAGATGTATGGAGGAGTAGAGTACTGTGCCGACCCTCCATAGGGATAAGGGCAGCTTGATGATGATGTATGATTAAGGAAAATTAATCATATAAAACATCTTACTAATATTATAAATGCGAATATTTGGATGGATGGATGTTTATTTGAAGGTATTTCCGGAACTTCTCAACAATCTTGATGAAATTTGGTACAGATGTAGAGCATAGTCTGGAAGAACACATAGGCTACCAAAAAAGTTTTTTTTAATTGCGCGCGGACGACGTCGCAGGCGACAGCTAGTAATAAACATTCTTTAAACCTTTAAATAACTGAAGTTAAAGCAAACACCATCTAACGTAATTACGGAAATAGATGACAATTTTCCAATAGAAACGGCTATTAACTCTATAATAAATCATAATATCTTGTGCCAGCAAAATCTGCCGTAAATAAAGTTAACCAATACTGGTTCTGGTAATTGACACTCATTGTCAGCCTCTGATATAACAATAGAATTAACTGTTCAACTTGAAAGCTCCGGTGCAAAAGAACACAAGGTAACCACACGTCATAGTTATTACTGAAGGATATAACGCCTCGTTTTTTTTTTCTTGTATTTACAACAGAAATTACTTTGAAACAACAAACAAAGAAAAAATACTATACTTTAGAATGAAATAAAACTAGTTTATGAAAAGATAACTTTTGTTATTAATATATGTACAAAACGCATAACTTAAATAATATTACCTATTAGTAAGGAATCTTAATTAAAATTATTACATTTCATCATCATTTTTACAGTACAGTTTAAAGTCTCAATCTATGTGCTGTAGTGTGGACATCCGAGTACACTCGCTCCCTTTGCGGAAACGAGCTTTCTCTTACGTGCCAGTACAACAACTGTCGTATAGTTTAAATTAATATTTGAAGATATTTAAACGTTTCAAAATCCGATATAAGAAAATTGTCTGTTCCAACTGTTCCTTGACTGTCCTAATTAACACATTTAGTGTCACCGAATCGACTTGCGAAGTCACTTGATACGAAATCCTAGAAACAATCTTTGTGTTAACGTAAATAGTTTCCTTTTATACCAAGACTATTTTAATGTTAGGTTTATTTTTTGGAAAAAAAATGATCGTTACATATTTTACCGCAATGATAAAAACATAATTAGTACACAAAATTTGCCATAACTGGACACTTAACATAAACAAGTGACATCATTAAAAATATGGATTTTAAAAGAAATTTAAATGTAATGAACTTTTCATTGACCATGTTAATGATAAACTTAAATTAACAGGTCGTAATACAACGCCAACGCATACCACAGAATTAATAAAATGTCATAAATATATTTTAATAATTAATTCAAATATGAACCGACTAAAACTTGGCCTTACATAATAATCCCATGTTAAGTCGATTTGCTAAGCAAAATTAGATCATACACCCTTTTAATACAGATTATTTTAAACATAATGTTCACATCCGAACCAATCATTCGGAATTTTTTAATTAACTTTTTTGATTTTTTTGTTTTTCTTGACATATTACGAAGGGTATTAACCCTGTGATTTGATATTTAGTACAATGTTTTGTTATGTGTATTTAACGGCCAATGGGCTAAGGATTTAGTAATATGAAAGATGTCAGAGCGCCTTAGGCTATTTCATAACGTGACCTTTATAAAGGGACTGTGAAACCAACGGATTTATAATGGAAAGCAGAAACGTATAATTGAGGGTTCCACTGCCCAACATCATGTACAAAAAATTGTACTATCTCTGTTTTTTTTTTCAAAGAGATTGAGTGAAATGACCAATGTTGCCTTTCATCTTTTGTTTCTGTGTATGGGATCTTATTTATTTTATTGTATTTTTATGTAATTTAATAACAAATCTTACTAATATTGTAAATGGAACGGCTCAACGGATCTTGATGAAATTTAGTACAGATGTAGAACATACTCGTAGTCTGAAAGAACATATAGGCTACTAATTACCTTTTTGTTCTTAACTCCGTGGACGGAGTCTATTATGAGTTACTTATATATCCTTTTGTGTGCTGTGTTCGCTTGTAGTAACCTAAATAACAGTTGATACGAGAATATACATTATAAAAGCGTGTTAAAAATATACCGCAATCGCTTACACGACCAATGACGCCGAAAATATCATACGACAGTTATGAATCGATTGATACAAAGGTGTACAAATTTACATTACTTGTCCCGAAAATATGTCGGCTCATATCTTCATGAATATGTATTTTCATGAAACCTTGTCACTTTTGGAATAAAATATTTTTTTATCGTTTATCTGAAATGTTAATTAGCAATTTAACACTTGGTGAAATCTTAAACGAAAATATGTCAACAAAAAAGCAGAAAATTTATGCAAATATTGAAAGATAATCGAAATATTTCATTCAAATTGCACGATGCAATCCTACGTGTACGGGCCAAAGCAACAATTTCACGATTTTTATGTTAAAAGCTAAAAATATTTACAGCTGTAACTTCTATTTTTACTGAAGTAAAAAAGCCTATGTGGCCTATTTGCTTAATTGAAACTTAGAGAGCCTCTTCTGAATATTTGTCAATTTGCACATTGGCTCTTAGTCTTTGGAGTCATCATTCCGAATTTGTTTAGTACAAATTCTAGTAGTAATTTGAAATGTATCTCATCAGAATTGATGTGTTCTGATAAAGTAACCAACAAGATGTTCGCGGATGCTCGCACTAGAAATCATCCTCAGTACGTTGAATTACACTCATTAACTTTATATAGATAATCCCTTAACGGTTCAAAGGCGTGGCTTTTCTATCTTTAATGTGAATCATAGATCATTTTATCTATTTAATTTTTAATTGACATAACTGCAGAGTCGTTACTTGTTAATTAAAAGAGACCCTTAGTATAGTTTTCTCAAACTAAATGTAGATTTATCTAGTCGTGTTTACATTGATCTCTATAAATTGACAGTTTACTGCTTTAAAATGATAGCTTTTGCTTCATTTCTACTCAAACACTCATGTTGAAGTTCTTGACAGATTCTATCTCCATCTTTCGTTCGTTCGAATCTTAAGCATCGCTACCAATCGCAAACGTTAGCGACAAGATGGCGAAAACCAAGTAGGCACAAAATAACACGGTTTATAGCCTGTCCATTTATAAAGGTCAGTGTATTATGTTTACAGTAATTTTTTTTTTATTTGTACTACATTAATTTATTTGATTTTTGAGACCAAAATCTCTGTATAAAAATTTCGTCATCCCTGTCAAAGATTATCTTTGACAAAACAAAGATTTTGGTCTCAGTAATTTGGTCACGGTAATTGTTTTATCTAAAAAATATCTCTATATTATTTTAATATTGTTAATCAAATTACTAAAATAATTATTACCAATTCTAGTTAAATCGACAATTTATTTATTATCTACAATCATTTTAAGTAACGTGTAGAACTGTCGTGTTTACGTTCGTAACTTACGTCGATAATGGGACGTAATGGACAATTTCCTTTCCTTCCAAAGATTGGTAAAAAATTACTTGAATGTTTTTTATTACTCTTTTATCACCTGCCTGTACGAAGGTGCTTTTAAGGTGGTTTATTTTTTAACTTTATTGTGCGCTTTCATTAAAAAATTCCACAAAATGTTTAAATCTTTCAACTATTACGAAAGGAAAAGGTTTATAAAGGTATCTTTTATAGTGATTTTTAAGTGTTAATACCCGTTGAAAGTTCATAATGTATTTAAAATTACGAATGACTTAAGGTTTAAATGTAAATTATCTGTTTTATGTTAAACACATTTTTAAATTCTTTTGATAATGGCAAAATGTTTCAGTAAAAGATGTATAAGACGTTGTCATTAGCCACGGTTTAAAAAAAAATTAAGAACCTTACATAGAAGTGCCATCTGGTGACTTGAATGTGCCATGTTAATTTCTCTCTCAACTTAGAGGCTTTCTGACTAACTTCGAATTGTGTAAATAAAGTGTTCCCAGAATTATATTACTTCAAACATTTCTCTTAATTCAACAATGTAAAAGAAACTTTATTTGTGTAACGCGACCCAAAAAACAAAATGTTTTAGGAGTTATTCAATCAAGTATTCTGTTTATTGCATACAAAAATATTTGTGTTGCAGCAATTTATCTAGAGTTTAAATGGAACTCATACTAATAAAAATAAAACCTTCGGCAACGCATCTGACTGTCTTCTGATATTGCAAATGGCCATAGGCACACTTAAACGACAACGAAGGTCTTCGCCATTGGTTGTTATTACAGTTACCATGGCAATCATCTTTGCTGCTATTAGCTTGCTACTTTGTTCCTCTCTCGCATAACTTTTTGTCAATTTACTCATCCCCTAAGTGTAATGGCGTATAAATATATAGCCTAAAACGTGTCGTAAGTATAGAGCTTATTATTACAAAAAATTTAATTCAAAAATATGCCGTGATAGCTACGATCTTGCGTTATAAAGTTGTGTTTACGCTTTATCATATTAGTTTAGAATAAAAAACTTAATATAGAAAAAACATTAACATATGAATTGTAACTGCACGTTCTCAATACACACAACAGCGCGTGCTAATAAAACGTCGTTTATTTTTTGTCAAGGCATAGGAACGGTCTCCGGTGAAAGGGCTCGGATCTGGAGCAATGCAATGCTGGAAAAACGTCTCGCTCGTGATACAGTCGCAAGTAATGGCCGACTTTATGTACACTTTGTTTATAATCGCCTTTGTGGCCACGTGACACACTTGCACATCGTTCCGCGATCTTATCTACGAGTATTGTGATGTCTGTTTTAAAGTAAACTATTACACGTGTCATAAGAAATAGCCGTCTTTGGAGTTTTTATTTTATAGGATTCTAATGCCCTTATACAATATATTCTGTCCATTTCGCTCTTTGATCTAATGAATATACTTTTCCAATGTCTGTGTTCATTTATTTGAGCTATGTTATCTTTGTTTTTATTAAATATTTCTCCATTCATTGTTTCAGGTAACTATTTATATTTAAGAAAAAGTCTAAGTGATCAGCAATTAAGGTAAAATTTGCCGTTTAAATGTGAACTCTATTAGGTAACACATTTGTTTGTCCTCTAATAAATTATTACATTATATCAAAAAATTATATGGTGCTCATAACAATATATTACGTTTATGAGGTCCCAAAAACAAGTTCGGTAATACATTTATCATGAGGTACATTTTATAGCATTCTCAAATTTCATTTAAAACTCGACGTTGCACATCCTTAACAGCAGTGAGTCACTTTATGAATTACTGCAAAGGAATGCAGGTCTCTTAACGATGCGTTTTTGTTCAACCCTAGCTCTTAGACTTTATAGCCAGAGCTCTGGACGATGATTTAGTTATACCATTGAACAAGTTTATGTATGAAGACATACAATTTGTTAGTTAGACATACTTTGTACATACAAAGGACAGGAAGACCAAAAAAGGTATATAGGTAGATGGATTGTGTAAAAGAGGATAGGATATGTGTAAGAGAGCGAACTCAAATATAACGGCTGATAGAGATGTATTGAAGAGTAGTAAATTCTTTGCCGACTGGCCCAGGGTAAGGACAGGGAGATGATGAGAAATAATGATAGTATTTTTTTATATCATTAATTAACATTAGGGTTATGTTACGCTGGACTTAGGGTCGTTCAAGAAACAGGCTTACCATACCTTTCGGCTACGCATCCGAAATTAATCTGGTGTTGCAGATGTCCATGGGGATCGTTGATCACCTCGCTGTTCTCGCCGCTCGTTTGCCCACTTTTCTTATGTAAAAAAAACATTTAAAATGTTTAAGGAAATTTTCTTTATATGTATTTACCCGCAACTCCGCTAAAACTAGCTTTTACCCGCAACTCCGTCCGCGCGTCATAAAAAAAATGCACGAGATAAAAAAGTTCCTATGTCCGTCTCCTAGTTCTAAGCTACCTCCCCATAAATTTTCAGCTAAATCAGTTCAACCGATCTTGAGTTATAAATAGTGTAACTAACACGACTTTCTTTTATATATATAGATAATTTCGAATTTCAAGTATACAATTTCATAAAATTATATCAACTGGATCCAGTTATTAAATGAAAATATTTGTAACTAGCAAAACCGCTTTAGGAGTTCTCGCGAATATGTCTACCTTGAGATAATTTGTAAAATATAATTAAAACAAATATATAATTTCATTCATAGATTATTTATAAGGGATATCATACATTGGTATGCAAACTAACATATTCCAAATCAAAAGAGTAATACTTTCTTAGTAAAGTAACCACAACACTGTAAACATTGTGGTATAGAGGGCTCTCTTCACTCGTTCTGATAACATATTTCTATAGCTTAGGTGATACGGTTTACTCGTATAAACATATTGAAGCAAATAATTATAGCAAATAAACATACGGAGAAATCGAGAACTGGATTTAAGAAAACGTTCATACAAATGTTAGTATTATTCGATAGAAATTTGCATTATTAAAGAAACTTCTACAATTTATGCAAAAGCTTCACGCTGCTGCAGGCTTCGGAGTATCTTTTATTACAGATTTAATATAAGAAATCTATACTTAAGACTATTTAAGTATTACATAAAGACTCGTAAGTTTAGACCAAAATCTCCATTTAAAACATATTAATATCTCTGTTTTGTCGAAGATAATGAGAGGGATGACGATATGTTTTATACCTAGATTTGGTCTCAGAAACCCACAGTAATTATACATTGATAATGTTTATCAATTACCTACAAATCACATCCGTGTAAAGATAAAGTAAACTTCAAATGAAATAGGAAACTTTCTAAGCATTTAATGTATTTGTTTAAGAAGAAGTGCAATTAGAGGACCCTGGCCTCAAAATCCGGATTCACACATTCAGTTTTAACTGCATTCTTATCTCAACAGTCCGTCTGTTCAGTTATAACTGAAGTTGTGTAGCTGGCTTTAACTAACGATGATAATGGTCGTTTAAATAAATACAGAAAACTAGGTTCATTCGTACATATGCAGTAAAGACTTGATGCTAAGCGCTAAGCAAGTGAAGTTCGTGAAATTGTTTATTGCTAGAAAGATAATCGCAAAGCGGTAAAGTTATTAAATTAATATAAAATGATTTATAAATAACTTTAGAATATTTTTTATTTAATAGCCGTCAAGAAACATTCACGTTTTAAGTTTTTTTTTATGTATTAAATGAATGGCAGCGTTAGCGAATTGAAGGGACTTTGACGAGAAAGTAGTTGATGCACGCGACCATGTTATAGGCTACTTTTTTATTCTTCACTGACGAAGTCGAGGGCGGCCTCTAATTATTTTAATATATATTTAAAAGTAATAAAATTTCCATTTGGCGTGAGAACGTTTGCAAAAATTAGTTTTAAAAATAAATTCTCTAAACAATGATTTGAATAAGTTGATTGATGTTCTTTAAGTCTTACAATATTCAAAACACAATTTACTCTTACGAATAAACCTACTCTAGGTAAACCGCAAGTGCAATAACTGCGTTTGAAACCTCATAATATATGAGTATGTGTTTTGTGTGAAGTTGTGCCGTTAGCTAACAATGTTCAATATGAATAAACCAGTCGAAGTGGGTGTTTGAAATCTTCAAGCAATTCAAGCGCTTATGTATCAATACAACATAAATTTTGTCGAGAACTACGTCAGATTTGAACAAGATTGATACTCTAATTGTCCTATCACTAGATACTAAAGATTACGGCGATTATTACCAACAAAATTTAAAATACGAGTAACCTTATGTATTCTAATATTTTAACAAGTTCTAACTAACTCTACGATTTGAAGTAACTAGAGTTTATAAGGTATATCAAGGTATACTAGTTGTGGTAGCTTTGGTTTCTGAGACCGACATCCCGGTATAAAACATATCTTCATCCCTCATTAACTAGGGATTTTGGTCTTAGAAACCAACGATAAGTAAGAAAACAAGCAGATCTAATAATTAATATTTTATGAACTAATAAGCAACATAAAGATTGGTCTTAGAACTAGTTCAAATTAATTCTAATTGATAGTCAATATTACAAACGACACTAAGGTTTGACTTAACAGGTACTAAGTGTATGCCTTTGTCAAATGTTTTGTAGTCCAACTCCACTCCAACATATTAAATTTCATACCCATATTATGTTTATGTTATTTCAAATACCTTATCCCATTTTAATCAAAGCACTTACTACAAACCTATACAAATAAGCAAGTAGCATACCTCGCTGTTGCTGCGAATCGAGAGCAGGAAGACCTAATAATACCCGTCTGGTGACTAGGGACGCGCGTGACACTCTATCGATAAAACAAACGAGATGTCGACACTAGGTAATGGTTAGGCCCCGATACTCCTAATTAAATCGCTCGCCCTTGATAATAATTTAAAGCAAACAATTCCAGTCTCTTGGACGTTCCAAATGAAATATAGATTATAAAACAAACTGCGTGCGTCTCTATGGTATTTATTTTATACAAAGTACTACTCATATAATATACTTATTCAGTTTTATTTCACCTTATTGTTTTAACATTATTTTATTTCTATAAAACCTATTAATTGGTTTAAAGGAATGCAGCTATAAATTTTTTGTTTCACCTTATTATTTTATCATTGTTTTATTACTATAAAAGCTATTAAATGGGTCAAAGGAATGCAGCTATAAATGTTAAATCCAACTCAAATAAATGTTTGGAAACTAAAAAAAAATATAAATAAAATGTTTATTAGAGACTGTATTAAAAAAATTGTCCGCAATCAAATAGACGACAGATATATCAATAATTAATGTTTAAAACAATTATTTGTGACAGCTTCATCTATCTTCCACGTTTACAACGCTTTTACTGCTCTAGTGACGTAAATAATCCATTTTACTATACAGACGACCCTTGTATTATTTATCTGTTTCATTAGTACGAGATTTACGTTAACTGCCTATCAATGGGTCGATTTCTTATCGCATTTTACACGCAATATAACTTTATAAGAGACTTTTCTGTAATCAGGTCAGTAGACGGTCTAGAGAATGTCTGATATGAATTGTTATGGCGAAGTGGATAGATTAAAATTCTTGTTTAATTAAATGTATCTATTTACTTAAGTAAACATAAATACGAAACAATTACAAATAAATTTTATATTAATTTCTAACAGATATTATTTTTTTACACTCTTTTAAGCTACAAATATAGCCCAGTCAGAACATTTTAATATTGAAATTATAGTCGCCTTTTATGACAGCTTTGCAATTGTCAAATGTTCACATAACTTACATAACAATATTGACAAAATACAAATAAAATGAATAGGGAGTGAAATCGTATATTTACGACATTACCAATGGGTATTTACTTTCTTGCCAACGAACATCTTTTGCATACTTAAAAAAATAACACTGGATTTCGACTGCTAGTAAACTTGTTTTAACACATATCGTTGTCTCGATTTTTTTAAAGTAGGATGACAATGATTGGTCTACAAATGTCACTCTACTGGAGTTCTGGGGTTAAGTTCAAGTATGTACTCCAAAAAATTCTGCGATATCGATAAGTTTTATTTTATCGATAATGTAATTAACATCACTATAAGTATGGTGTTACGACCGGTCGGGTGTGAGCGCGCCGACGCCGGGAAGCCTCCGACAGTACGGGACTACTTGCCACGTTATCTTTTATGAAGACAGCCACTGAGCGTTATGTTACCTTCATGACCGAGTATCAAGTTAAGGCAATGATAACAATCTTGTAGCCTGACGTTATCATATCTTTATGAAGTTGGAATAATTCTCGTTGACCTTTTTTGCTGCCATTTGTATCAAAAGATATGTTTATTTTCATTGTTTTAAGACTTGATTTTACCGACAAAAACAACTTTAGTTTGCTCCTAATTTAAATAAGAATACTTCTTAACCATGTTATTATTGTTTTCTGTTGTGATAAAAAACTTGGGATTGAAAAAATTTAATTCCAGTAGAAAGAAACAATTTTTCTCTTGATGGCATTAGTTTTAGAAAGCCTTCTTCCTTTTTTGCATAGATGCACACATTTATTCACTTTTTAATTAAAGATTGTACATTTTTAAACTAGGTTGATTTAACAATAAAGCAAATTTATTGTGAAACTTGCATCTTTACAGCATATGGTTTGAATATTTGTATTATTTCGACAACGGTTGCAGATAAAAAATTCATACTGATTTATTTTATTCTGCTAATAAATTATATTTCAGTGTATAGTAATATTCTACAGCTTCATCATTTCAGACTTACAGAAACAATGTAATATTGCACAATAGGAACATCAGATTTTATCATCTGTTAACATCTGCGGGCCTAACGCGGTTCCTTGGGGTACTCCATTGCAATAACAGTACCTGCCCGGGGCAACGAAAGTGCGGACGCAATTGCTATACCAATTGCCAACCCTTGTACTTCCACTCTATGCTTACGCTGGTTTCGTGTGCTTTTACAATTCCATACAATTTGTTTGTGATGTTTCGACAAAATGCCTTTACAAATTGTTACGGATTACGTAACACATGTGAAGACTGTAATATTGAAATTATTGCGGAACCTTCATCTGCTCCTATTCTTGTAAGAGTGAACCTACATTAAATTAGGAATGACTAGACCTTTTTCAACCTTGCTGGCAAAGTGCGGGTTGGTTGACTTTACACATGTTTTTGAATTTTTGAATGCAGGTTTCGTCACGCTGATAACCAAGCTTTATTCAACCATTGACACCCTAGAAATTTGTGTCCGAAAAGAAAATTCAAAATTATAGTCTTTGAACTTTACACCTAGTTAACTGTAACCTTTGTGAACAATCAAAATTCTTTGTAATTAGCGAAAAATTTCAATTATCATATAAAAATCGAAGCGTCCTCATTTCAGTGTTACATTAAAATTATCTTACACATCGAAATCGTGGGCAAATATTTTTAACTTCGATCTGAATCAACACTGTGGTCCATTTTAAGTAATTTTAATACCAACTGAATGTGGTATTTTTGAAATGCGTTCTTTATTAATGTACATTCAAAAATTTAATTGCTCCAAACTCGAAAATGAAAGCCGATTTAAAGTTGTTTACAACTCTACCAAAACTTTACATATCTCATATCTATAGCAATTCCGGGAAAGTTGTGAAAATACGAAATATGAGGTTGGCAAAAAATTAAAAAAAAAACTTTAATCACAAGAATACAAAACGTCAAACAAAGTCATAATAACTGATTTTGTAAAAATTTTCTTCTTTCCTAATTCTCACAATTATTATATTCGATTTCAATAGCGACTCTACAATACATTAAACGATCAAACATAGTTTGTAATCAAAACAAGAACCAGATCAAATTCCGATCCTCGCAACCTTCTAAATAATTTCCGATTAAAATTCTAACTGAAGGACATCTAAAAACAAGTATGTTTTACAAGATACAAGACGTGGTCAGCTGCGAAGCTACAAGCATTCCCGAACCATTCCAAAGTGAACATTCCTAAACGCAAAACAAACGCATTGGTAATGAAGAACAGGACATTCCAACACAATGTATCTAAACTTTATACAGGGTGATACGGAAAAATCTAGATGTTAGAAACTGTTTAAAATGTTAAATTTAATACTAATAAATCTACTTAAAAACATACTTTTAGATAAAAAAAATCTAATTGGTGACCTCATATTAGAACTAAAAAATGCACTATCATTTCTCTAGAAAGATCAGGAGTTATTTGATTCCTGATCCAATGTACTAGGGCAACATATGATTAAGACTGTACCTACTGAACTCTTGTCTGATGTTATTGTTCAGCAAAGATGACTTCACACTTCACAGTTTCATGACACAGGCAGCATATTACTAATATTATAAATGCGAAAGTTTAGATGGATGGATGTTTGTTCGAAGAATGATCTCAGATGTAGAACACAGTTTGGAAGAATATGTAGGCTACTTATTAAGTCGCGGGCGACATCTTGTGGAATTATAAATAAAATAATAGTAAAAAGATCACATCACATTGTACTACAATAACTTCCTACTGTCCTTACATTTCCTCATTTCTATCAATGCATTAATGCATTTTCATTATAAAATGCAAATATATGTTGAACACTATTCATTATTCTTAGCACGATCTCGCGTATGTCTACATGTATATAATTGTTAATATCGCTTTGTAATTGCTTCACACCATTCCATGCTGTATCAATTAAAATAGTTTATGTATTAGTTAAAAACAATTATATAATATTAGGTCCTTACATATGAAATTGGGGTTTTGTATGGGAGGAACAAAAAGTCGAATATTTTTTAATATAATATATTTAATTAATCAAAGTATGAACCATTATTTTCTATGCACTTTTGCCATCTCATAGGTAGTTCATTGATCCCTTTACTAAAAAAACCAGTCGGACGGGAATCAATAAAATCTTTGAAGGCGATTTGGACTGCCCCATCGGAGTTGAATTTTTTTCCTTGCAAGAAGTTATCCAAATTTCGAAAAAAATGGTAATCTGTTGGAGCAAGGTCCGGGGAGTACGGAGGATGTCTTAGACTTTCCAATTGAAGCTCTTCTAATTTAGTAGCCGTCTGTTGCGCAGTGTGTGGTCTAGCGTTGTCGTGAAGCAGCATTGGCGTGGAGCGATTGACCAGCCTAGGTTGTTTAGCCGCTAGCTTTTCCATCATGGTTTGCAATTGCTGACAATAGACATCAGCCGCAATAGTCTGGCCAGATTTGAGAAAACTGTAATGAACAATACCGGCACTAGTCCACTAAACGCTTACAAGTAACTTTTTTGGGGTTAATTTTCGCTTGGGGCAGGATTTGGCTGGCTGGCCAGGATCCAACCATTGCGCTGAGCGCTTCCGATTATCGTAAAGAACCCATTTTTCATCACAGGTAATGATTCGGTTTAAAATACCTTTATTATTGTGCCGGTTTAGTAATGTAACGCAACAGTCGACGCGCGTTTGCCGGTTTGCTTCAGTCAATTCGTGAGGTACCCACCTTTCCAGCTTTTTAATCTTCCCAATTTGCTTCAAGTGAATTAAAACAGTTTTATCACTAACATCGCAGCCTGCAGCTAACTCGGACGTGGTTTGCGATGGATCCGCTTCCACAATAGCCTTCAACTCTTCATTATCAACTTGAGTCTCAGACCGTCCACGGGGCTTGTTCTGCAGATCGAAATTTCCAGAACGAAAACGTTGGAACCAAAAACGAACTGTGTTTTCTTTTGCAACACGACCGCCATACACATCATTCACCCTTCGAGTCGTTTCCGCAGCACTAGTGCCACGGCGGAACTCGTACTCGTAAATAATGCGATATTTTAAGTTTTCCATTTTGTAATATGAGTGACGCAAACAGAAAAAAACAGAAAAAAAAAACAAATGAATGACGGTCATCGAACCACAAATACATGAGTCTATAGCTGTACAAATTTGAATTTGGAATTCCTTACCAAAGAGGAGAAATTCGTGATTAAAGTGGCCAGTACGAAAAACGCCAATTTCATATGTAAGGACCTAATAAAATTCCAAAATTCGAGAAGAATATAAGAATGTAAAGTTGTTTTAGTTCTTTTGCCTTTCAGTATGTCCAGCTGTGGGCAAACAAAAGGTGATAGTGGTGATATTGAAACCTTTAAACACATATTTATTTATTGCATTTAACTAAATAGATGAAGGTATTACAGGATACAGTTACAATTTAATCTTTTACCTCAACTGGTTACGAGTTTAAGAAAGTGTATTTTAGATTTAATTTGCTAGTATAACGAATCCGCAAATAGCTTAATATATTATTATACATTGAATGTACAAATTTAATATTACACATAAATAAAGCTAGACAGATCTAGATCTTTTTAAGTAAACTAGACATTGATAAATATGCTAAAATTAAAGAAAACGATGATTTAAATCACAGTAAATTATATACTATTTCAGACGATTTAACATAAAATATATAGTTAAATTAAATGCAAAACCGCTAAGTATTAGACGATATTAAGGTCTCAGGCTGGTTAATTAGGCTAGTAAAGTTAAAGGGGGCAATTATGTCCCTCATATGGTCAGATTAACGATCACTTAAAAAGTAAATAAACAACTTAAACTCCACAGGCTTTTCCGTTGTATGTGTCACCGGTAAATCGTGTACACAACGCCGTCAGTTTGTAATTTACCTAAGCAAATTGTAATTATTCCGCAAACTGCATATCAAATGAATTAATTTAGACATTACGTTATATGTTGACATTTTATAACTTTGTTTTTTTTTAATAATGAGCGACATGTCGCCCTGTCTTTCACTCCTAGCGTGAAGGACAGAGCCAATGGTGGTGTATATTTATTATCTTAAATAATAATACAGTTTTATTAGAGACTGAAACGTGTATCACTAACTAGACTAACTATAATGACTAGATTAGTGTTAATACGACTAAAATTACAAATAAAATGACTAGGGTGTATAATTTGGTATTGACACTTTTTGTTTCAATTTTGTCAGAGAGTATGAAAGAGATAGCGACGCAGACGATAGCAGAATTGTCACGTCATTGACTATACAAAAATGAAAACGAATAAATTATCAATGTAAACTAATAATAACGAAGTAACAGCCCGAGCCGAGGCTCCTGAGGGAGCCCTCGAGCCTAGTTACTCTTAAACGAGGTTTAGGCTAAGCGCCATCTGCGCCCGGCCACCTCAAGCCCGGTGAAACTGTAAATGCCTCTTAAAGGCAAACAGTGACTACTCAGTCACTTAAAAATTAAAAAGAAAACAAAGTGTAAAAAAATCACTTTGTTAATGAATGTTGTCGAAATGCAATTGTTATCTTTACCTGGATAAATAACAAACTTGCTGTATACAAGATTTGTCGGTGACATGCACAGTTGGTATCAAATTATAACTTAAATAAATAGAACTCTCTCTTGCATGAAGTATTGCAGTCGTGCACCTTTACTTAGGACAACTTTCTTTGCACAATTATGTCAAGAATTAATTTAATTTGTTGTTTACGTTAGTTGTAACCTTTCTGTGTAGCTGTTTTAATTCCGTACTTAAATATTAAATGTAAATGTATAAAAATTAAATCTGAGATAAGTCGAAAACAAACATTACTAAAGAGATATCTTACTAATATTATAAATGCGAATGTTTGGATGGATGAATGGATATTAGTTTGAAGGTATCACCGGAACGGTTCAACGGATCTTTTTAAAATTTAGCACAGATGTAAAAAATAGTCTGGAAGAACGCATAGGCTGCTTATAAAGATTTTTACATACTAATTATATAGTACATACTAGCTGTTTCGTGCGGAGGAAGTCGTGGGTAACAACTAGTATGTACATATATTTCTATATATACATAAAGGTATTTTGTTACATAATTGACCGGTCTATGTATGTACATTTTTAATGCATTCAAAATTGTGTAAAAAAATTATGAATAGTGTCTGTACCCCTAATTATTTACCCATTAATTACATTGTTGATAAATAATATATATAAAATTTTAATTTACATAATCTTTGTATTTATATTAATTTATTTATACAAAATTAATATTGCATTTTTTTCTTCATGAAAGAATGATTGTTATAATTGCAATTTTATTATGTACTACATATTTATATAATGATTGAATAACATATTACTATGACAAATAATATATTTATTACATATGTTGATTTCCTTATTTTTAAATTAATTATTAATTTCCATGAGCTTGTTTTATACACGATTTCAGTTTTAAAAGTACATATTTTGATTTTCATTGATTAACAGATAACTGAACCAAACATGTCATAATTTTACTACTGAAATAGCCGTAGCTTGCGACTGCATCCGCGCGGAATTAAAAAAAAACATGTAACTAGCATTTGTGTTCTTCCAGACTATGATCTACACTACATGTATGTTAAATTTCATCTAGATCCGTTGAGCTGTTCTGGAGATATCTTCAAACAAACCATCCAAATATTAGCATTTATAATGTTAAGATTTAGCCTGGATAAGTTTCCATTTCCCCATGAGTTTACACTATTTACACATGTTTAGATCGATGTATGTAGCATTGAATTAAGCGTTAAACTTTTTTGACAAGCGTCAAATGTCAAACCGGTGTTAACTATTGAATCACAATTGAAAAGTTCAAAGTATTCTTATTGAGAGATAGACATAAAGTAAAATTACGCTTTGATGTCTGCCACCGTTAAAATACGAATATCGTCAAATGATAATATAACTAAATCACTAGATATAAACTCATAAAGTTAAGAACGGAACAGAAAGTACACAATTATTATGTAATCAAAGATTTTTCCTCGATAATTTACGAACGATTTTATTTAATATCATCTATCAATTTACTCACATTTTAACATGTTGAATTTTCAAAAGATAGATCTCAAACTATCATCAAGTAAAAATAAAACTACTAAAATTAAAAGTTTTCGATGTTAACAATTCGACGGTGACATACCGAGAGGCGTGGCTCGTTATCTAGGGACAATTGTGTTTACGAGGCGCAGTGAGAGTCGGCCAAGTGACGTATTTATGCGGCGGAGCCACACCACTAATTGTAGCCTTCGACCGCACACGTAGCTCGGATTTATAATAAGTATAATCCGTAATATACATTTAAGTAGACTGAACTCCAATCGAAATCTTAAATCGTATACGAACTACAATCTTACTAATATTATAAATGCGAATGTTTGGATGGATGGATGGATGTTTGTTTGAAGGTATATACAGAACAGATCAATGGATCTCGACGTAATTTGGCATAGATGTAGATCATAGTCTGGAAGAACACATAGGCTACTTATTATGGTTTTTATTTAATTGCGAGCGTACAGTAACTAAAACGGTCCTATGTCAATATGGCCGCCATACACAGAATTCGATGTGACTCTGGTTAATTAATAATTTAGTGTTTCAATTGAAGGAAAGACCGATGTTATGTTACATATTAGAAATTTACTCTAGCTCTACCGCAAACAGAGTCGATAATTAGTTACTTAAATATTTGCATAGTGTAGATTTATCCTTATTTTCTTAGTGATCACATAATGATTATGAGTGAGAATGTAACGGGAGACGAACAAAGTAATGCAGAAACAAAATCTTTAGGAAGCCTAACTTTGAGATGACCAAATTGTGACCAGTTTTTTCAATCAACAAACAGTTTTAATAATAATTTAATACCGTGTTTAATCTTCAATTCTATGTCTGGTACTTTATGTTTTGTTCTTAAAAAAATTATAACCTCAAATAATGTGTGTTAATGTTGATAGATTCCTTATTTCAAAAATTTTACGATATTATGTTACGATTATGCATCATCAAACCCATTCGTGCTCACTCAAGCAAAGTAATAACCAATTAAGCAACTCATAAAATCATTCAACTTAAGTTTAATTAAAATTCGGATGCATTTAGAGATCGCCCACGTATTACCGAGACTTCAAATTCAAAGGATCGAGTGTAAAAAGACAAAACAATGTTTAGTAATGTTTCATAATATTCCACATAATTTTATTACAATTAACTTAGGATCAATCTTAAAGATCGATTATTGGATTCAGCTGTTTTACGAGCAAGCTTTTACTTAATACTTAGCTTTAGAAATCATTATTATGTTTTACGTATGTAACATCTCAATAATTGAAAGATTAAACTTTATCTATGCTTTATTTAATTTATAATAACATGTTAATTCATTAAATAAATGTTTATTTAACAATAAATTTAAATGTTATTTGTACATTTTCAACATTACTTACCGAGACTTTAATTAAATATGTATAAAATTTCGTTTGCTACATTTTATGATTTCGTAAACTTTAAACAATAAAGCTATTTTAAGCCTGCATTTCGAATATATCTTATAAAAAAAAACAATACAATATCCAAAGCAACATCCTAGAAATAGTACGATCCGCTGGCAAGTGTGACAAATGTTATATTACGATAGATGGCCCGTCTTTGAACCCTGTAATTAGACTGCATCAATCCCTAACAAGGGCTTACGGGAAACGCTGTTTAACTGCCCAAGCGATGTAGGCAACCGCCCATAATGTTTATCTTCGTACTATGCATCATATTGTATATTTTAGTAAAACCTTGATTGCCTTAAATTTATAATTGTTTTACTGGACGTTGTAGTCTTAAAAAAAATCTCTTCTATGATCATGAATAATCTGGTAAAAAACAGCTTTATCAAGTTAGTGAAGTAAGCACAGCTGAAACTTACTTATCGGAGTGACTCAAGGCATTAATTTATTTATTTTTAGCCAACTTCAAAAAGAAGGAGGTTATAAATTCGACTGTATTTTTTATGTGTGTTACCGCGAAGCTCCTAAGTAGGGACATAAACGTAACTATGTCTAATACATCTTAAAAATAAAATGTAATTTATTTCGGCCGACACCGACTGCGAAATAACAATAATTATACAATATAGACATGTTACAAGAAAGAAAAGAACTTCCTTACTTTCGAGGGTTTTCATCACATTATTCTGTTACTTTTTAGTGCATTTCGTTTGAGATTATTTTTTTATGAAGTTGGCTTTTTTTGTAGTATAAGTTGGCAAACGAGTAAGCGGCCACCTAAATTCACCTATCCTAGCGAAATGAACGTTGCCCATAGACATCTGCAGATGCGTTGTCTATCTTTTGACATAACTTTTAACAGTTAAAAGGGATTATGCGTAAACACAATTATAATTTAAATACGACACAGAAAAATAAAAAACAAAATTGAGAAATAAAAATCGAGTTTAAAACAATTAACTCGGTTGAGATACGCGACACGAGCCGAGGACCAGTAAACAATTTTACAAGAAACCAGTTTTTGAGTTGCCGCTTACATTAATACAGCCAACCTTTAAATATTCGCAATACTTTAATTATGAATATATTAGATTAAAACTTCAATTTTAGCACAATTCTGTCATCTGAATGTACGTCCTACTTGAATTAATCTCGTATT
The DNA here is from genome assembly GCF_912999745.1 of Papilio machaon. Taxonomy (NCBI): domain Eukaryota; kingdom Metazoa; phylum Arthropoda; class Insecta; order Lepidoptera; family Papilionidae; genus Papilio; species Papilio machaon. The sequence goes on along the minus strand of NC_059996.1, from coordinate 1,217,843 downwards.
TAATTGATAATTTACAATTGACATTCGATTTAAAATGCGAACAGTATAGCTTGATTTAAAAAACACTTTAAAATTATAACGGAAAGTGTTGTCAACACAGTAAAAACTGACGGATAAGTGGCTAAAATTCGAACTACACCACTCACAACAAAATTTCAGCCAATGAGCGGCCTGTATTTAAGACAGTGGCGCCACCACTCACTTCACAGTATAATCCGATCTATCTAATCTGCTAAAAAGTAATCTTCAAATTATGCAAAGCAATATAAGCTGTCAAAGTATAAGTCAGTGACAGCAACTGTCATATATTTACACTTGACATTGTTATTAGATATTATGTAAATTTTTATAATATATTTTTTTTTTTATTTATTACTAAAGTCTTAATTACGTATCGATAAATGTACAAAAAATATATTTTTTTATTGTCACAATATGTTTTTGGAACGAAGTTCCATATCGCGCGTTGTGAAAGGGGGCTAGACGGAAAAAATTCTTACGAAAAGTTGTCACGACACTTTTTGCTATAGTAAGTATGTTAACGACGAATGAGCGCTACTTCACCATGGCAACGACGTGACAATATATAACGAAAATTCATAGAAATAAAATGTATTTCTTCTAAAGACTTAAGTTTTTTATTCATAGAATAAACATTGGTTCCTTCACAATTAATAGAAAGGAACTTCGTTCCATCCGGGTGTCCCTTGACACCTCTCAAGTTTTGTAATTATAATTACGTAAAACAATCCATAGCCAATGATGTCGATTGCAATAGAATTATTCATCGAAACAATAAACAAAAGAAGTCTTATGTCCTATCATAGACAAAACAGAACTTTATAGTTCTCTAGGTTTTACGACTAAATCTTGTTTATGTGTATATTAGAGTTTTACGATATTCAGATGTTTAGTAAGCCAATGAAACAATTCTATGTCAGACCACACACATATCGTAGGCAGTTATTGCAACAATATTGTAATACAATTCATAAATTTACCAATAATATTGCTAAACATTGTAACTATTTCAAAATTTAAATAATAAATGCTGTTTGTTTTATGGAACATAAATATACTATGAGTTCACCTGATTTTGTACTCAAAAGGATAGAAACGCCTACCTTAACTTAAGTGTTAAAGTTATAGCTTAATGTGAATTTCCACTGATGAAACATATCTACATATATAATTAATAGAATTGAAGCGTCTGTATGTAATCTCCGGATTTTGACGGTACTTGTATTATAAGATAGCTGATGTATGCAGAAATATTAGGTCCTTACATATGAAATTGGCGTTTTTCGTACTGGCCACTTTAATCACGAATTTCTCCTCTTTGGTAAGGAATTCCAAATTAAAATTTGTACAGCTATAGACTCATGTATTTGTGGTTCGATGACCGTCATTCATTTGTTTTTTTTCTTCTGTTTTTTTCTGTTTGCGTCACTCATTTTACAAAATGGAAAACTTAAAATATCGCATTATTTACGAGTACGAGTTCCGCCGTGGCACTAGTGCTGCGGAAACGACTCGAAGGGTGAATAATGTGTATGTCGGTCGTGTTGCAAAAGAAAACACAGTTCGTTTTTGGTTCCAACGTTTTCGTTCTGGAAATTTCGATCTGCAGAAGAAGCCCCGTGGACGGTCTGAGACTCAAGTTGATAATGAAGAGTTGAAGGCTATTGTGGAAGCGGATCCATCGCAAACCACGTCCGAGTTAGCTGCAGGCTGCGATGTTAGTGATAAAACTGTTTTAATTCACTTGAAGCAAATTGGGAAGATTAAAAAGCTTGAAAGGTGGGTACCTCACGAATTGACTGAAGCAAACCGGCAAACGCGCGTCGACTGTTGCGTTACATTACTAAACCGGCACAATAATGAAGGTATTTTAAACCGAATCATTACCTGTGGTGAAAAATGGGTTCTTTACGATAATCGGAAGCGCTCAGCGCAATGGTTGGATCCTGGCCAGCCAGCCAAATCCTGCCCCAAGCGAAAATTAACCCCAAAAAAGTTACTTGTAAGCGTTTGGTGGACTAGTGCCGGTATTGTTCATTACAGTTTTCTCAAATCTGGCCAGACTATTACGGCTGATGTCTATTGTCAGCAATTGCAAACCATGATGGAAAAGCTAGCGGCTAAACAACCTAGGCTGGTCAATCGCTCCTCGCCACTGCTGCTTCACGACAACGCTAGACCACACACTGCGCAACAGACGGCTACTAAATTAGAAGAGCTTCAATTGGAAAGTCTAAGACATCCTCCGTACTCCCCGGACCTTGCTCCAACAGATTACCATTTTTTTTCGAAATTTGGATAACTTCGTGCAAGGGAAAAAATTCAACTCCGATGGGGCAGTCCAAATCGCCTTCAAAGATTTTATTGATTCCCGTCCGACTGGTGTTTTTTAGTAAAGGGATCAATGAACTACCTATGAGATGGCAAAAGTGCATAGAAAATAATGGTTCATACTTTGATTAATTAAATATATTATATTAAAAAATATTCGACTTTTTGTTCCTCCCATACAAAACGCCAATTTCATATGTAAGGACCTAATATTAGAGGCTTATTTTTTAAATTCCATACTGACAAAGTCGCGGGCAACGGTAAGTCTACAATAAAATAAACATACTTGAAAACATTAGTGAGTTAATTGTGTAAAATCCACGTTTAAACTCCACTCTCATTCACCTTGTTTTTAAATGAAACTTTACCATCTTGAACGGAACATAATTGACATAATTAGGAATATATCTATAAAAAACGAGTGATCACTATCTTTACCCCAGGTGGGAGAAAAAGAACGAACTTTTTAATCAATTAAAAATTAAAAATATAATAGCTTTTAACGTATTATCGCGTATCGTGTTTAACATCAGATAATTAGCTAAATAAACGAACTTATATTCGATAGCCAATTAAAATGTAGGGTATCGAACTCACCGCAACAGGCGGTCTGCTTTCAAGATTGTTTATCACAAACTTCTATATACAATTGATGTCCGTGAAACGTTTTTTAGATAGCAATTTATTTGCTATAGCTTCGCTTCCATTCGTAATTGGGCATTAAAATCCTTTATAGAATCAAGATTACTTTCTTTACTTAACTTTTTTAAATAAGATGATAATTTTACGGTGTGCAACTTTAAGTTGAGTAATTTAAAAGTTTTTAATTATTTGGATTAAAAAAACAGCATCCGCCTTATTACAAAAAATCTCAACAACTCTGGTTTAAACCCGAACTACGTAGTCTAGCTTAATCTCTAAAACCATGGTCTAAATGAATCCGTATTACAAAACGTAGACCAAAGCAGAACTTCATAAACTAAGAATTTGAACCACGGTCAATCGATTATGACAGATAATCATTCGCTCACTAAATGTCATTCGATAATAAACGTTCCGTTTCTGCGAAAGTTGTAACATCTGGCTATCTTTTATCGGGTATGTATATAAAATGGAATAGAATAAAGCACGTCAAACGGAATTCTTTCGAAAGTGCCCGCCCCGCGCGATCTTTGCTTTTACGTGTGTAATTGTCAATAAACTAATTGAAAATGGATCAACGATATGCAAAATGATCTGCAAATTGGACTTCTGAGAAGAAAGTAAATAATTAATTACCTAAAAAATAATTACCTTAAAAATAATTACCTACTTCATTTACTACTACGTTTAAAAACTTTCTTTGATCCGGAAGAATTATTTAATTTTTAATATTTTAGGAAATACTGCGTCAATTAGTCGCACAATCGTGCGTTACTTTTTCGATCCACTATTTTTTCCGCAAAACGTTTAGTAAATCGGTACTTTTGTCTTAAATCTTCATTCGACAATTCGACAAAAGGATCCAAACGAACTCGACGTTTATTAGGTTGACGTGACATTTCTAATATTGGAGATGTTTCAATATCTTCAATGTCTTCCATGTCCATTAAATTAACCAAATCAGATTTTTAACAAAAATCCGATAAGGTCCGATACACTTTTGACATAAGTCTAAATCTGTGGTCTAAATAGTTAAACCTGGGAACGCAATGGTTTAAAGTTGTTACCATAGATAGTCCAGGTTTAACGTTAAACTAAGTTTTGTAATATGAATTTTAAATAAACCACTTCGAATGTAGGTTTAAACCAGGTTTTATTGTTAGACCACGTTTTATAATAAGGCGGCATAAGTTCAAATCAATAAGCTCTTTCAGTTCTAAGTCTTATCTGTGTTTCGGTTGAATCCATATAATCAATCGGACCACTGGGATTTATTTTTTACTAGCTTTTACCCGCGACTCCGTTCGCGCGGGATAAAAAAATAGAAAACGGGGTAAAAATTATCCTATGTCCTTTTCCTGGTTCTAAGTTACCTGCCCACCAATTTTCAGTCAAATCGATTAAGTCGTTCTTGAGTTATAAATAGTGTAACTAACACGACTTTTTTTATATATATAAGATTTTGAGAACTCAATCGGCCCTAGTGGAAAGATATCAGTCTGCTGGATTGTAGTCATAGCAACGACTTCCGTCAAATTTCACTCAATAAATTAAAAAATAGATTATTATTTTAGGACAGTTCATAAATTATCTTACTAATATTATAAATGCGAATGTTTAGATGGATGGATGGATGGACATATGTTTGTTTGAAGGTATCTCCGTAACGGCTCAACGGATCTTGATGAAATTTGGCACAGAACATAGTCTGGAAGATCAAATAGGCTACTTATTATATGTTTTTTTTAAATTCCGTGCGGACGTAGTCACGGGCGACAGCTAGTTTTTAGTAAAAAAATAAAAAACGATTACTTTTAAATCGTTAAAATGATCTGTAGAAAATTTGACAGATGACAGTCAACTCTAGATTCTAGCCACCTACTTAGAGCTTTCAATTTTTCTCCCCATTATAGAATAAATACAACATTATTGGCTGGATTATTCTATGAAAATGTTACACAATTATTTTACTAAAATTATAAAATTATGAAAGTGTTACCAAAGAAATTACAACCAATAAATTTTGTCAAATAATTTATTAGCTAAACATACTTTAGTCACAGCTGCAAATCGACCAAAGAACTCAGGCAATGTTTACTTTTTACAAAAATACAATCCATTAGTCATTTTTTTTAATAAAACGTTTAACTTCCAAACGGAAACTGTATTCAAATGCCCGATATTTTATGATGACGCCATTTTAAAATCTTCAATAAATCAGCCATCCTAAACCTTTAATAAGGTTGGATAAGCTACAGGTTTTAAATCGAAGAGACCAAAAAAGGCTAAAGATAAATGATACAACATGCTGGTAATAAGTAAGTTTTATTTTAAGAATAAAAATTAATATGTAGGCACCAGAGACATATTCTTTTGTTCTTTATTTAAATTAAGTCTTTTAAATCGATATGGATTTGAAGCGTTGAACGTGAAATTTAGTCTGATAGTTAAGTGCCACCAGACGACGAACTCCAATTAATCATTGAAATCGAAGCGTTTTATTTATTGAAAGTTACTTAGCTTTGATTTCACTTGACTTTCTGATAACACTCAGTAAATGAACGGTTAATGAACGAATGAATTCAAGAAATAAAAGTTAATGTTACTTAACCATTCTATAATCCTTTCAAACAGTGACCAAAATCTCCGTTTGAAATATTGCTATCTCTGTTTTTTCAAAGGTAATGACAGGGATGAAGATATGTAATAAAGAGATTTTGGTCTCAGAAAATCACGGTGAGTTAATTACTAAGTGTCTCAACAATACTTAATTTACCTCAATCAAAGTAATTATTTTAATTAAAATTTTAATTAAATCCTGAAATATACTCGTTATCAAAGTAAAGTTGAGACAATTTATACACGTTGCTTACGTGAACGTTTAAACATTTAACTCTCAGTTAACTTTCATCGACCTACTTTCGAATGGCTCCTGAAACTGTAATGTAAATATCATTTTGTTCCTATCTATATATCTAGAGCGTCGGTGGCTCAGGGGTTAAGCACTTGACTTGCAACCTGCAGGTCCTGGGTTCGAATCCCACCATATACCAATGTGATTTTCGATTTACATATGTACATCACACATATGCACATATCTGAGAAGAAATTCAAAGATATGTGTGAAGTCAACCAACCCGCACTGGGCCCCTCGGTGGGGACGTATAGTGAGCTGATGATGAAATATCTATACCTGTAAAATAACTAGCTCAAGACACGGCCATTGAAAAATAAATATTTATAGTCATGCTTAATAAAATAAGGTAATTATAGTGTTATAAGACTTTACATATCTATGGCTCATAAAATAAATAATCATAACTTACAATTTTGACATCGAAATATGAAACTTCATGTCTTTATAGAAAATACGACCTAGTTCCTAATAAAGTAAATACAATAAGAACACAGGGTTTTCTTAAAAGTAAATTGGGTGGTTGAAATTTTCCAATTTTTATGCCTAATATGTACCTATCTTATATGGGTTTATTACAAGTACAGATTTTATGGATTAATTTAAGCTTACAACAGTTTCAAATCCGTAATGGTGTGCCGTTAAATTAATATTTAACGAAATCTATGCTAATCGTGATGTCTCATGTGACGAAAAATATCTGTGTTGCTGTGAAGATTATGTTCGCTCCTTTTCCGTCAGCTTACACTAAACTAAAGGAGCATTTACACATGTAATAATGTTGTGTATAAAGATAAAATTTATTATCTTACGTAAATATTTGATACGTAATAGATTTTCAGTTTATAGTTTGAAATTTTTACTTTTGTTGTTTGCTTGTTTTGTTATAAAATTTTTACTTATATTGAAGGTATGCATATTAAACGCCGGTTAATTTAAACAAATCTTTTTAAAACGCTTTAAAGTAAAACGATGAAACACTATCTTTCAGAATCCTTTGTTTTTTTTTTTGACGTTTTCATTCTGTATCTTTCTAATACAAATGAATTACTTTTTAAAGTCAATCGTTCAATGTATACACTACTTTATCCGTTACAAAACCGGCAGTATCAATCGGGGACTTACACAAGTTACCATAAAGGGTAAGATGCCGGTACCTTTGCCAGCTGACATTTTAATTCAAAATGTCTTTTACGTGTTAGAAATTAGTATGTTGATGGCTGAATCGAAGCCTTGATTATGTTTGCATCTATGACAAGGCGAATTGGCTTTATGACCAAATTAGTTACGCTATTGTGTGGTTACTTACATATTAGGATTCGTAGTCATTATATGTATTTGATAGTTGCGTTTTAAAGTTGTATGTATTATAAATAACGGTCATTAATTCAAATTAAAGAAATAACATCGACATATTACGAAAGCAAGATTGAAGTATTAATCATAGAATAATATATGGATGATTACGTTAAATTGAATCAACGTTCATTTTTTATAAGTTCAAGTTATTTACTTCCCACCAGAAGCCTAAACAAGTTTACTGCGGAATCCAGATATCTTACCAGAAACTGTGTTTTTTTTTTAGTTGGAAAATTAACGAAAAGTGTGCTTCATTCTGTGTGAAAATAAGATCTTAATAAAGAAAGCACGTAATTATTCATAGTCAAAACACCATCACGTAAGCCCCGTAAATATGCTACCGCACCATTAGCACGCATTACCACGTATAGAAATTAAATTCAATATACAAGTCACGCTTTGTACGCATCCACGAGATGTAATAAATCAAATGCTTTCACGCAGCGAGCGATCGAAATGTACCAACACGATGATGTATGTTGCAAATTAAGAATACAATTGTACACAATCAAAGTGGTACAAGCACCTGTGAAATGTACTGGGATATTATTAAAAACATTAACTTGCAAAGTTATGCTATGAGCATGCGAATGTCTAACAAATATTTCTATGGGTTGAAGTCCTGAGAGGCAAAACGTTAGTTTAAAAAATATATAAAAACCTTAGTATTGTTTATTGCCATCCATTGTAAGATGAATACAGCGTCTTATATCCATAATTATCATTAAAATATAAGTACATATATCTTGTTATTATATTATATGAAAAAAATAAAACCAAGCTTTCAAAAGTATATTTATAAATGCTATTACGTATTTAGTTACTGTTTATTGGCTCTACGCCTGCTAATGAGAGTAAATTCTTTTATTTCACACGATTGCGGTTTGTAATCGGCTTCACACAAGGAGATAATCTCGATTCGCATACCAAGGGCTTCATAAATTGTGCAACGACATTTGTACGTTTGTGCAAAGCATTTGTACATTTTGCATATTGTTGGTATATCAAGTTATTCTTTGCCAATTGTTCCAATACTACGGTTAAGGGAACCACCCTTAGTATAAATTTAGCAAGAGAAAAAACGCCTAAGGTCTTCTTTTGTGAACAATAAAGATTCTAAGTTTGTTAGTAAGAGTAGAAACATCATGTTTGAAATTAATGTCAAACACATGTCATTTATTTTTTCATTGAGGCGAAAAGTGCATTTTCATAGTAATAGTATAATAATTATTGTAACCACTATCTTGAGTTCTTTAAATAAGTCTTATTATAAAAATAAAACAATAAACCACACTTACGTAAGTTTCCACTGGAGCAGTAGTTTCGTCAGAGTCGACGTTATCTGTGGCCCGGTCAGGTCCTCATTAGAGCCAATACATTGTCCATGCCTAAATAGAACCGCGCCCCAATTTAATTGGCTCTTACGAGTATTCACAACCAATATTTAAGGTATACCAGTAATAAGAAGTACAATATAATATAAATGGTAAATATATTTCTTGTTAATTCATTTACGAAAGTTTAACTTCCTCTTATGGTTAAGAAACTAGTTTTTTTTTTTTTCATTTAAAAACTGTAAAGAATAATAAATATGTACTTATTTATTTATCAAAAATAACGGTACCATGACCGTGACAGTTATTTTTCCTGTCGGCGCTAAGCACGTCACCACCGCAGTGATACCATCGCCACGATGTCACCTGGTGAGTCGTGGTGTTGAAACCAAGCTGTCTTACAATTTGTACTCACGATCACATCCCCGATTGTCATCTTGGCTCATCACGAAATGAGCACAGGTTACGGTGATACTACAGTAACTCGAATGTAAGTCGAAAGTGAACTGGAATGTCCTGAGAAAGTTTTTTTTAGTAGATTCTGAACAATTACGTTCATATTTTACGTATTACGTGTAATGTGTATTCATCTTCATATTGGACAGTGTGTAAATACTTTAGAATAATCATTGTGAACGATCTCGATTGATTTTTGAAATAACTATCTAAACCTCTCAGTAATTATCCAGCATATAAATGTACGTAATGGAATGTATCTACCTTTCTTTCGTTATATCTTCGAGTATCAATAGTAGGCGATTTATGTTGGAATCATGTCGGATCCGCCAAAACTGAGTCACGAAGCAACAAGTCAGCCACGGAAGAAGCGAGGGATTTACGATCGAGCGGCGGCCGCTAAGTGGTGTACTATCGGACAACGGTACGGGACATAATTTAATCGGACAATCACATTCCCTACGTTACGGTAGCGAACTTACGCTGTTGATAATCGTTACCAAAAACCTTCCGAATTCTGGACACTATGAAAAGTAAAACAAAGACGAATTACTTAGTTCGTACCTAAAACTCAGTCTTTAGACGTGATATCACTGTCTAAGAAGTAGACAAGGAAATTCTGACTTCCTTAGTCAAGTAACCGATTCATCGGGCTGTTACAGTAAAATAACGTATTCCAAAACATAATTATATCTAATAACAGCGATCAAAGCACGCAACATAAAAACGCTACACAAGAACACTCTAGCAATTAATATCAAAATTAAGCATAAGTTCCCACGACTTTCCATCTTAATAACGCGGCTAATAGCATAATATGAGTACAATGGCCCGCGTTCGATGCCAGTAAGTGCACCTGTCAACTCGCCCACGGACCATTCTTTATTCTTTGGAAACGTCAAAACTGACATACGACAAAGATTATGTAACTCAGATGTGTCGTACGGATCAAAATTTTGTTTGCATAAATGACTATAGTAATGTAAAAAGATCGCAAAATTTCTATTTAATATACTTTATGCGTTTAAATAAAATAAACAGTGATATCATTAATAATGTATATCACTCACAGTTCATGGGTCTGACTCTCGCGACCTCAGAAATTACTTCCGGAATTTTATCTCTAAATTATTTGCACTTTTTAATATCTGTTTCGTCATATTGTTATAGAGCGATAAATGTTTTAGACTTAAGCAGCAGCTAGCTATTGTTGTGTATAATAATATAAAATGAGCTGCAAATAGTTTAGTAAGGAACAAAAAGACAAAGGGATTAAAAAAGGTTTAATATGTATTATTATTACGTTATTTTTACAGATAAATGTTTCGTTTATTTATGTTTTTTTTTTATATTGATAACATTTTCTTCTGCTATAGGTACCAGAGTGTAGGCGACACGACGTCGTTTGTGAGTTAAATTAAATAGTTACAAACTGACTCACCGTTTGGTTTACGCTTAACTTACCCCGTAACTTAACTCTAACATATGGTGTACTTAACTCTAACATAGGGCAATGAACCCAACAAATTAATTCTAATAAACATCCTTTGGGTTACACTAACGATATCCCGCAAAATAAATTATAATTTTTATTTTAAAATTTTCATAAATAAGAAGTGTGTTTGAAAACCAGAAAAAAGAAAATGTTTTTCCTTATTTTTTTCTTTTATACGTTAACAAGCTTTTGCCTGCGACATAGACAGCGAGAAATTAAAAAAAAATAAGTAGTTTACTTCATCTTCCAGACAGTGTTCTATATTTATACTAAATTTTATATGTATGTATGTATAGTAAGATTAAAATTAAATACTTCATAAACATTACTCCCTTTATCAGTCGAGTAAAAATTATAACCAGTTTGACATCTAGTTAAAAAAATAGGATACAAATTGTTATTGATTATAATAGTTTTTTCGATATAAATCCGTTACTGCAGATAAATGTTTTTGATATGCAAATTTTGATACAAGTATTTATTAACCAAATAACAGGTCTCTCTATGTTATTAACTCGGTCAATCGCAAACGAAATTTAATCATTTTCCATTTAACAAAATTTGATCATTTAACTATATAAATGGATATAATAAATCTGATAACGCTACTGTTTTAATAAAAAAAAGTATTGTAAATTATTATTATTAATAGCAACAATATTAATTTCAGAAACTTATTAATAACTAGCTAACGGCCGCGACTCTGTCCGCGCGGCATTAAAAAAACTTAACAATTAGCCTATGTGTTCTACAAGACTATGTTATACATCTGTACCAAAAGTCATCAATGTCTGGTGCGACGTTCTGGAGATACCTTCAAACAAACATGCATGTATATAATGGGGTAATGGTCTCCAACGACATCCCGCTGTGCGAACTAAATCGTCGGTCCACCTGGACGGTGGATGCCAGACGCTCCTGGTGACTTTTCGTGGCCTCCATTCTAAGACTTGTCTTCCCCATCTGGAGTTTCTGGCCCACCTAATTTTTTAATTAGGTGGACCAGAAAAAAATTTTTAATATACACATACACATATACACATATTAAAAAATTTCTTTAGGAAAACGTCACTTCCATGCGTAAAGGTTTACCATCTCTGATCTATGACTTACCAAAACATATTAACATTTCTGTATTTGTATAAATTTTTCGACGGTTTAATTGGTTTTAAAATCAATTACAAGTTACGTTAAATGAACTTCAACATTTTAACGCTTTAACATTTGTAGTACATACTAGCTTTTACCCGCGACTCCGTCCGCGCGGAATAAAAAATAGAAAACGGGGTAAAAATTATCCTATGTCCGTTTCCTGGTTCTAACCTACCTGCCCACCAATTTTCAGTCAAATCAGTTCGACCGATCTTGAGTTATAAATAGTGTAACTAACACGACTTTCTTTTATATATATATAGATTACCATCCCTTTCATTCTATTTGATAAAACGAGACAACAATACAAACAAGTTCATCACAGTGAAATTCTATGTTAGAATATTTATTTACCAGGAATTCGTGATCATTAGTCAAAGGGAAGTGAGTAACGCCCGGTGTAACATTACAGCTAACGAGCTAATTAACTGTCATTAATTTTACAAGCGCATTAATTGTCCTCGGTATGGACACGGACGAATGGTGATACCAGTGGGTCTAGCACGAATATTTGAATCCCCTTCGTAAAATTAATATTACATTTTTGGTGTACTTTACACACGATGGCGTTCATACAAATTTTGTTGATGACGATCCGATAGTGATTGTCATCAATGTTCATGCTAGGCCCACAGACTAAATAGCGAAGCGTTTATATTTAAATACACAATAGTTTATTCAATAAAATCTTGTTATTACAGATTTTAACAAAAAAAAAATTGTTACATAAATTTTATTTTATGAACTTAAAATATCAAACTGCAAATAAGTTTTGTTTTGCTGTCCCTATTAATTTTTAAACATTTGTTCTCTGATCACGCTTTGGTTGCGTTGTTCTCGTGAACTAGTGGAACATTAAGTTACCATAGCAACAGGTACACTAATCAAATTTTTCAACATTAAATAAAATTTCAAACCATAACCAAGTTCACATGATAAATGACAACTAGTATACGGTACATCAGACAAAGCGTCGTTGTGGTGGAACTCTATTCACATTCTAGTATCCAGGTTCTAATTCATAAACCACATACAATGACTGTATACTTAGAAATCAATGTAAGTGACTACGGTTAGTTTATTGGTATATTCACATTTTAGTTGTATTTAGTCAAGCGCTGGTATTTTCAATGTTAAAAAAAAATTCGTCGGTAGTAATTTAAATAAGACTAGATCAAAACATTTACATTTTTGTGGATCATAAAAATTCTGATAATGACTTTTTAATTAAAAACAAAACGTTAGCATATCAAACGTTAATCTAAATAACCTTCATTAATTTTATGAATCAATAAAGAAAGACTCAATCAACGGTAATTTTACAATTCGATAAACAAAACACGAACAGACAATAAAAAAATTAAAACAACAAAATAAAAACAAGAAAACAAAACATAATGATACCGTCTAGCCACAACGTAATAGCTTCGAAATAGAGGAATTCTTATACCAAAAATTGTCCAAACTAAACTAGTTCTTATACCCTAGTGTTTAAAATTGAAAATCGATTACAAAAAGTAGATTAACTTAATTTGATTTCTTTTTAATACCGGCAGCAAAATTACAGTGACTCAGCGTCTGTTCAGTCAGATGGAATCCATTCTCAGCTATCAGAAATATCTCATTTCTGTCTCCCGTATACGATTGAAAAGAGAGATATAATAAAAATAAAGATCTAGAATTTGCACTGCTTTATTACAATGTAGACATATTGAAAGGAAAAAAACTAGTGCTGTTGTATAATTTTGTAACTGTCATGATTTTAGACCTTTCGTACACAAAATAACATAAATGTAGAAACCTGACGATTTTAATCGCTTAGTGATGTCACAAAGGTTGATTTTAACTGCCGGATTCAATGGTTAAATGTACACTAACCGTGGATTTTTCTGATACCGAAATCTCTGTATAAAACATATAGTCATCCCCTGTTAACAATATTTTTTTAACAGAGATTTTGGTCTCGGAAATCCACGATAAGTGGCAAATTTAATTGTGTGAATCATTTAGACAATCTGCCTATTTGAGTGAAATTAAACCAATGTTTACTTCATTTTTACGTTTTGTAATATAAGCTATAGTCAATTTGTTGAGAAAGCCTCCATATGAGGTAATCTGATCATTCAATAAAATTCTCTCTTTACGCGAGGCCTAGTTAATTGCGCACTTACGGAGATTTCCTACCAAATTACGGTTATCATTGGACATTAATAAATTGCCCCTTTTTTGAGAACCCAGTAAATATGGAAAGGTAAAAAGAATGATTTTATTATTTATATGAAAAGATTAAAAAATATTTATTTTGTTAATTTTAAAATCTTAGTAATATTATAAATGCGAAACTTTTGATGGATGTGTCCATATGTTCTAGAGAATGTTCCACATCTATGCCAAAATTCATCAAGATTCGTTGAGCTGTTCTGGAGATACCTTGTAACAAACATCAGAACATTTGCATTTATAATATTAGTAAGATGCATTAATTACCAAAAAAATATATTTCACAATTTCGAAAATTCGCTAATGAAATTAAATTAACAGTTTACAAAAATCCTGCGCTGAATAACGATTTTAATTACTATACACGTATCGATTGTGGGCCAATCGGAAAGTATTGACCAATAACTGTCATTGAACTGTAAAACTGATTTATTATGACTTTGGAAATTAAAAGCATTTTTTTTTACATTTTAAGTTAATTTTGAGTAATGTGGAGGTACAACCCGAAAGCTTTCTTTTACATTTTATATTCATGAATTTAATTATTACTTAACTTACGTACATCATTGTATTAATATATATTCCTACAATTATTCCACAATTTACCATCGGCTATTGCCCAGTTATATCATTAGTTTATAATATAATTACGGATCTCTGTCCAATAAAGTACTCTAGAACGTTATTTGACGTCGTAAATATCACATCCTCTATTTTTTCTTTAATTTTTGATGTAGTTTTTATGTTTCTAAATTGTATCTACGATCTTTCTCTGAAGTATTTTATTTAGACCTTAATGTTTTCTTTGTAATTGTTATTTAAATGTGAATATTTTGTTTCAGACTTGGCTGCATTACGACAATTGCTCGAAAACGAAACCGGTGGCACATCCTGTCCCAGTTGTAACATGCCCTTTGACAAGGGTAAAAAGAGAAAGCTTATCGACACATGCGGGCATGAGCGGTGCTACTCGTGCATGTTCAGAAACGAAGCGTGCCCAATCTGCGCCCGCAACAGCCAGAGCCGACGGCCCGGCATGGACCGCTGCACGCCCTCGCCGCAGCGACCTCGCGACCACGACTGCCCATCCCCGCTGAGGCTGCCCCGGCCACCCAAGAAGCCCTCCAGCCACGCCCAGGCCTGCCCTACACCTCCCCACACCAGGCGAAGATTCTTCCTGAGTCCCAAGTCCCTACGAAGCCCCTTCGGCCAGCGCTCCTCGCGACATTCGCACGAGAACCACGTCCCACTATCTGGTGAGTGTAATTGTGCAACATTCATTGATTGCTGACCTATTCGCATCGAATCCGATCGCAGCGTGTAAAAGATCCCTCCGCTCGTAAATAACAGAGCGGCGGTTGCGACACGGCGACGGCGACACTCGCCCACGCCGTCCGCACCGGATGTACGTAGGGGTTCCGTAAAAGACCGGTTGTCTGCGTGTTTATTAACCTAGCCACGGATCCAATAGACTTTTGCAACGCCGGCCGCGCAGACAGGCCGGCTGCGGACTTTATCTTTACATCTGTTACATTTTCGATTAATTGCGTCACTCTGTATCGATATTTATCTGCGGAGGCAGTGCCGCAGCTGCCGTTTCCAAATAAATCAACTTTGTTCAACTCTAGTTCGCTACGCCTGTAAATTCTGCTTCATTGATAATGTATTCCACATTGATTTAATCATTTATCTGTAAGATCATTTGGAGGCTTTCGTTTTCGTGTCGTGCTATGCTTTGGAGGACATTAGCTTGATGGAGTGATATTCCAGGGTTACCAGAAGAGGGCGCGAGGAGCGCGGCGTGGCATAGCCTGGTGTTCAATAAGATCCGCTCTCTGTGGTCCGCGCACTCGTCCGTGCCGCAAGGACTCAACCAGCTGACAGGCACGGATTACACTTTATTTCATCAGAGGAATGTGAACCAAATCATTATTTTATTTTTCCAAACATTATTTTAAAACAACGATCCCTTAAAACCTGAGTGAACAACAGAAGACCTAAAGGTTTTTGTCCGAAAATATTTCATTTATGTTTTGGACTTATAACTTGTGGTCTTTCGTTGAAATCTCCTTTTCAATTTCCTATACAAAAACATTTTATTTCCTTGGCATTGATTGAAATCTTTTATGACAAATGCTCCAATTTGAATATTTTATCAAGAGAGTGGTCCACATTCCTCTAGTTTGAATCGGGCACGGCCGCTGTTTTTGCACACTTTTTGCCTGTTGCCGTCTCGGCTCGTTTGATGTGAGCCTATTGAATTGCGTGTTTTTGTGCTTGTATTGTTTTTAATTCACAATGATCGTGTTGAGCACATCACTTTGTTTCAGATGTTACCATACTTTGCATGCATAAATTTTATTTTCGTAAGTTTATACAGTACTGTACAGAACAAATTATTATTATATCAAATGGAGTTATTTTTTTCAATCCATGCTAGGTTTTAAGTAAGTAAGATGATTTGTAAAACACATATCTGGTTAACTTACACGACAAGGCGTAGGTTGACGTAAATTCTTCTAAAACAAACTTAAGAATAGCTGCATCAGTTATCTTTTGAGTTTGACAACGCGTGTGCTTGTTTTGTGTTGGTTTGTTTTTTTTTATTTTAATTTAGATTAGTAAGCACATTAATTTATTTCATAGAATATGTATTTATCCCTTGACCATTAGTTCAACTATCCAAGTTTATCATTTGAGGAACATATGGAAATTCAATTGTTGTATTTGAACGCGTTTTAACACCGCGTAAAAAAAAGCGCTCGTACGAATGCGGACTACGAGTTTCATTTCTTCAAACTCCTATCATTTGTTTATTACAATGCGTTATAACTTGACTATAGTCATTAATGAAATTACTTTATATTCCATAATCCCCAACAACCGTTGAGCATTTCTGTAAGTTTTGCATCAATGTAATGATGTATTTCAATTAATTTTAAACTTCACTGCGTCGTAAGATGGTTTAAAATCCATCAGGCACAAAGTTCATTCATTTATCGACTTTCTAATGAGTTGTAATATTATAACTTTGTTTACAAACTTGATTTATTTAAGAACGTGATTAGAAATATGTTAGCTTCATTCAAACAACATACATTTGTATTTTATTGTGTTCAGATCATTATACCTTCAAAATTTATTATCTTTAATTTGAATTAAATAACGAATACAAAAACACATAAAAAATAATGCTGGAAAAAGTTACTGATAGTATACCTTTTTATAAAAAAAGACTATTGCAATAACAGCAAATTTAACTGATGTTAAATTTGCTTACAAACATGTTTAAAAATTTAAAATCATTGTTTAGACCTAATTCGGACGGGCGATATTTTATCGCTCGTTAATAAAGCGTTCAAATAAAACATGCCTTTCGGCATTCAGTCGACAGCGCTTTCAAAACGCGCCGTCTTATTATCGCGCAGTGTTACATTTTAAACGCTGGACGAACAGAACAAGAGCGATTTTAAAACGTTTGTACTTGTGAGTTCCGAGTTTTAATGCGTTAAAAAATCGCCCGTGCGAATGCGGGCTTATCCTAGTTATCTAATTACAGATAAATTCAATTTTTTTTTAATTAGTCGTTGACTTCAAACAGTTGATTTAAACAACAATCTGTAATTTGACCATGTTAATCCAATTTAAATGACAAGTCAAATTTGTAAAACATTATCATTGCTAATTTCATTAAACAATAACTTAAAATTCATTATGTCAACAATGAAATAAGACTAGGTGTGCTGTGGGCGCTCAAAGGCTGGTCTGGTATAGACATGTCTGAATGGAGCAAGGTGAAAGACGCCCCCAACATTATACATCCTTATATACCCAATACTTACAGTTTATAACCATTGAGTTGCTTTAACTTCAATATCATTGTAATACTAAAAAACAGCAGGCGTACAATGTAATTTTAGTAAAGAACAATGAAAAGCGCAAAAATCGGTACATCAGACATTTTACACTTGATTTGCTGACGACTTGACTTCACGCAATGCAGCCAGCCTTGACAATGGCCCCGCATAGTAACACGGTACTGACTACAAAAAAAAAAACCAAGCAATATGTTAACTAAATGTTTTTCGATTCAAATTATATCTGTTGCCTTAACTATGTCGTGTTCGTTTGTTGAAAATGTAGAAATTTAAAATTGATAAAACACATAATGATCACAACTTTATTGGCATGGATAGTCTAATAAGGAGCCAGAAAGGCATTTTTGTGTTTATTTCAATACAATTATGAATACTTTAAAATTTATAACCGAGATAAAAAATGCTATAGAGATGAGATGAAATTTATTAACTTTAACGAAATGTAAATAAATAATCTATATAGGATTTGTTTTGTTGATTGTACAGTCGACCGCCGGGAGGTCGCACTAGCATTTTCAATCGCACCACAATGGCACGTGAAAGGTTTCCACGGCCGATGTTTTGCTACGCCTCAATACCTCGTTTTTCGGTGTTTGTCTATCCGCTGGAGGCGACTATGAACCACAAATCCCGGATGTGCAATTTAAAAAACACTGATGGCTTACTCGACCTGGTAGACTTGGTTTGCAATTTGTTTTATGAACGGACCGAAGATGAACCGTGATCTAGGGTTAAAGGTAAATCATAAATTAGGTTTGTAAATATTATTATAATACTTTCAAAGGTTCCAAAAATTACAATATATTTGTATCGACTTTTAAAAGAAATCAAAACAAACACAGAATAAAACTGGACCTAAATATCAACAAAGAAATTCACAGAAAACCTTATCTAAACAATCGGAAAATATAATTAACAATAACAAGAACTAATAAAATTATAAAAATATGAATTATTCTATATTTTATATGAACGAATAAAATACCAGTTTGTCAATACGAACAACTGGTATAAGAAAAAATGATGGGTTTGACCATATGGTGTTGCGACGTTTCGTCATTCAAGTGTAGCCAACAGGCCGGGGCTCGAACCCGCTCGCCTGCGTGGGAGAGACCACTTTTTGTATATCGTCCTACCCGTATCCCTAATCATGGATATACATGGATATAGCCACTAGTAGTGTCCTGACATTTTTTTTTATTTATTTATTCGGAGAATTAACAGACACAAGTTTATGTTATACATACATACGTACATGCGTACAATCTAATATATAAGTACATAAAAACTTATATCCTAAAATATTCTCACTGAGACATACATAGTTGCAAAAGAAGCTACAAAAAAGTAAGAATACGTACTAAGTGTAAAGTGACAAGTAATAATAATATGTAAACAGTCCAATCAAACATATTCTGCCCGGTAACAAAGCCACGTTACGATGAAAAACAGTAAATTATATATTTACAAGTGTATAATATGCAAGGGTAATTTAACAACTTAATTTAATATTATATACTTAATTACTTAACCTTACTACTAAGTGCCATAAGCCCATTACAGATAGTAATAAATTTAATTGTATGTATAGTATACCTACGTTAGTCATAGACATAGTCTTAGTACTAAATAGATTAATAGTTTTTTATTTTGGACAAAATTAATTTAAGCAATGTTTCTGAAAAATTTTAATTTATTTATATCTCTGTATGTTGAGACATTTTTATTAGGATAAATAGTAGTAAAATAAACACAATATTTTTCGTGACAAAAAGTAATAGAATTCAATTCAATTTTCAATCAGTGGCTTTTAAGCGTGCCAACTGGGCACAGATTGTTTCGCCAGTGTCGCGTTGATGGAGGAAAAATTCAGTCGAATTGATAACCTCCTTCTAAGTCGAAAGTCCCTTTGAAGTCGGCTAAAAATTAATACAAAGATTTGTTTAAAAAAAAAAAAGGAAATGTCTCTCCCATTGATTAAATATCAACAATTTTTCGTACAACCAGCAGCAGTAACAAATCTATTATACATCTGTCTCCCTCAGATATACCACGATTGTCATCAACAACAATAAATGCTGGCTTTCAAAAATTATAACTATGTGATCTGATGCGTTGAAGATAAAAGATTCATATCTTGAACTGATATACGACTATTTTAACAATTCCTTTCCATTACTTGGAAACGAATACTTCAACAATGTAACTTATATAAAAACAAACATCTTGTATTAATACGTACGAGAGTTTTTTATCTTACTAATATTATAAATGCGTAAGTTTAAATAGATGGATGCTTGTTAGAAGGTATCTCCGGAACGGCTCAACGGATCTTGATGTCAGCAATGTAGAACATAGTGTGAAAAAACACATAGGCTACTTTGTAACTTTTTTTTAATTCTAAACGGATGGAGTCGCTGACGACTGCTATTGATCATCAGCTCGCTATACGTCCCCACCGAGGGGCTCGAAGCCTACCCTAACTTAGGGGTGACTAGGCCATAGTCAACCACGCTGGCCAAATGCGGGTTGGTTGACATCACACATCTTTCATCACAATCTTTGAATTTTTTCTCAGATATGTGCAGGTTGCATCACGATGTTTTCCTTCACCATAAGAACGTTTGACAAATGTACATACAATGCCACCGACTGCTATTATAAAATAAAATTTAAAACGTTTATTTAATTCAATCATAAACAGCTACAACAAATCATATGTATATTATGTAAATATGATACTTTAATAAAATAAAAGATATATAATACAGACAGATGTAAAAAAATGTCCTCCCACGGTGGAATCTTCCGCAGTCTCGTCTTACACCGCAGAGATATTAACGCACATCCTGACCTCAGCTTACTGTAGCCTTACGCTTTCGTACATCCGAAATCATGTCGCCATCCTCTTTCGCTTCGCAAAAAACAGAAATACATGTTTATGCAAGGTGTGCTAGGCTTATTTATATTTCAGATATACCCTTCTGGTTTCAATCAGCAAACAAGCAATTAATGAAAGATACAAAAGGTACGAAGTTCATTCAACAATGGTAAATAAAAAGATGCATTATAAAGCAAATTACATCCATTATCTTAGTAAAAACAACACAAGTCCATAATAGAATTTTTAAATAGATAACAAGAAGTATTCTGTGAAAGTAATTCAATATCAAACATGAGATGTATGTATCCTTTGGTCATTACAAGTTCCCAGTAAATGTCATGGGAACATTATAAAACAAACATCCGATGATTAGTGTATTTTTTACATTCGTGTAATTTGCGATTGTGTACAAATTATTGAACTTTCATTTAATAAGATCGGCAGTATAGATTAATCTAGATTATGTTGTAAAATAGTTATAAAAGAACTAAATGTCGCCCACGACTTCGTCCACGCGGATTTAAAAAAATGAAACTTAATGAGTAGCTTATGCATTCTTCCATACTACGTTCTACATCTATGCCAAATTTCAGCGAGTTCCGTTCATCGGTCCTGTAGATACCTTCTAACAAACATCCAACCATCCATCCAACTAAACATTCGCGTTTATTTTCGAGTATTTCGGATGATTTATGATATTATTGGATTCCAAATCGGTTGAAGGTTGAATTTTTTGTAACCATTTTAGTATCCATTTTCGGTTCCCATTAAAAAGTTAGTACAATTTTTGGTGATGTAGTAACCTTGTCAAACCACGAAAAAAGTTTTTTTAAAGTACTTATAGCTGTACGAACCCACGCTGAATTCCGATATATAAGTAAATCCCAAAAACCTCAGCATGTATAGCACGTGTTTGTTTTTGTTTGTGAACAGTCTTTTAATGTATATTTCAATATTAATATTATTAAAATTTCCAGACGATGAAGGAGGGCATATCAAGCAAGGCTTCGAGTCGCGACGGCAGAACGACTTGTACATGCGTCTCGGTCTACTTCTGGGGGAGAGAAGGGGACGGAATAAGTCTCGGGATAGCTGCACCTCGCTCGCATCCCTGGACGCTCATACCCTGGCATCGCATAACACCAGCCCGGTATGTAAAAAATTCTGTTAAAAGCTAAACCAATGTAAAAGAAGTCTGTCCACCAGTAAACGGCTGGTTTAAACGCTTTAAACTATTATTGATGTAATTTTTTAACGTCAAATAGCCTAATTTTCACTGAAGCTTATAGACTATTATCTTATCCTTCCTATTATCCTTCAGAATCCTTTTATAGTACCCTGGATTTATTGTGCCACGTCGGTATAAAGCGACTCAACTTGCCAGCTCAAATATCTTACTTTAGGGATATGCTCGTCGATTCAGTACGACCACTACACTCTCCATCTATGTCATCAATCTAAGTTGATGTCTAGTGTTGATAAGATGTGTAAATGGAAGTATTCTATTGTATGTTTCGTGTGCAGGTGTCAACGCTAACTGGTTCCTCGGAGGTGGAAGCAGCGACGCCTCTGGGCCGCGAGTCGCTGGGCTCGCTCGCCTCCATGTCGCTTTCCGCGGCCAGCAACTGCTCGTCTTCCAGTCCTGGTAGTAGACGGCATTCAGTTAATGGTAAGCAAAGGCTGCCAAGGTTACAACCCTTTTTCCACCACAAGCCGTACGATTTCTCTGATCATAAGAACTCTTTGTGTCATTTCCATTGGCGTGGTTTAGTGGAATAAAGGTCTTAAAGCTTTATGCACAATATTAACAAGAGATCTTTAAAACATGGAATCGAAGTTCGAATCGCCTTTACTATCAGTAAAGGTGAGTTTACACTCTACTTTTTCAAAGATTATAAGAGCTTGGATGTTTCGAAGATCATGGCCCAAATAAAAACATACGCTAATTATTATTTCAGCTTTACAATGTCGTTCAGAAGAACTCACTCGCATGTCGAGTGGCTTCTTCAAGAATAGGAAAACTGCCGCCAGAAGGTCAGCTAGAGTCGGCAGCAGCAAATCTTCCACATCATCAGATATTAAGAAAGGTAAACGACTATAAACATTATTTATATTACAATAAGGTGTATTATATGTTTATCAATACAACTTTCGAATTAATGAAAAAGATAAGAATGTAATAAAATAATTTTTATTACATCGTTATTTAAAAAAAAACGGTTAATTTAATTATCAAGATTGATAAACTTATTTTAATGTAATTTGATAATCTCCATTGAATATTGAACAACTTTAAGAAGCTTCCGGTGTCACTCAGAGACGTTAATTGGTCCTAAGAGAGACCTTTATTTAGAAAATATATTTAATACGAAAAATCTATACAGTAGTACTACACTACAATTAAGGCAAAGCTACAGGTTTTAGCTTCATAGGTTACCTGCTTATAAAGATTAAAGTGAAAAATATAGGTAGATACGGACTTAAATAATATATGTTAATTGAATTCAAAATAGACCATTTCGTTTTCCTTTCAATTTTTTTTGTAACAACCCCATTTAAAAAAAAAAAGTGCTCACTAATTGCAACGACGTTCGATGGAAAGTATTGTCATAAAAAAGTAATGACAATATTAAAAAAAAGTTAAGCAATAAACAATTCTAACTTCAAACAAATAAAATATGAACTGTATTTTAAACCCGCCGTTATAACGTTGTTGAATTTTTATGTAGTGTCAAATTTGTTTAATAACATTGACCCCACAATAGAAACCGTTTACGTAATCATTAAAACGATTTAAGTTCGTTAGTCTTTAACTTTAAATCAATCTAACGATGAAACTAGAAGTATCATTGAACTGTTAATCTTGTAAAAATATACTTGATCGAATAAAAACTCGCTCCCGGAAAACCTTTTTTCCTATCACGTCTCAACCTGTGCTGATTTTTTTGCACATTGACTGAGATGTTGTGCACTGACAGGCTTGTTATCTAGATAATAATGGATTATGTTAGCAAAGCTTTTTAAACTCTATGGCTGAATGATTGACACAAAAAATACGACAAATAAAATAAAAGATAATAAAATTTAATATTGATTAATTTAATGATGTTTTTTAATCTGTAACATAAAAACCACTTATTTTAACTTATTCAAGTAAATATTATGACGGGTTTTGTCTTTACCTCTTAAGTTGTAATATTAACTTAATTAACTTTATTTTGATATAATTACTTTGTAAATTAACAAGAAAGTTAAACTGTACGAAGTATTCCTTTTTCTTTTATTTCTTCATGGATTCTGAGGAAACCTTTAGAACAAAGTTTAACATCTGACCGTTTAACCTCAGTACACCCAGCACCGCAACTGAACCTCCGGCCTCTCTTCTTCGAGGTGCCCTCCTCTGATAATCAGGACTGCTACTCCGGCCGCCAGTGGCTCCTCAAAGACATGGAAAAGGCCCTGGAGTCTTCTTCATCAGGTATTTTATATTTAACCAAGAATGTTGATTGATGTTATATTAAATTCTGAAAATCGCCTAAGTTGTACAGATTTAGCTTTTATTTGTTTTTACTTTAACCGACGCAAACCAGATTTGTTTTTACTTTAACTTAATATCTCGTCATCATTTCTACAAATAGACTTGTTATTTCGACAGGCATCCTAATATCCGGCAGCCCCGGCACTGGCAAAACGGCACTCATCCTGCAGCTGGTGCAGCACTCCTGCTTCGGCAGGAACCGGAACTTCGAGTACGAGGAGCTCCGGGAACAGTCAGACCTCGGTGATATCCTGCCTGAGGACCTCGTGGAAGGAATGTTCACACATCTCGCCTCTCAAGTTGTCGCTTATCACTTCTGTCAGGTCAGCACAATAATAAAACCTAGTCTTTAGACCTACCATAATGTATCCGAAATATTCATGTGCTTCTCTATTAAAACTGACAGTAGAATTATCCTTTGCAGGCGGACAACAACAGCACTTGTCTAGTCGGCGAATTTGTACACTCTCTAGCAGCACAACTCTGTCAAGCTCCCAGACTACAAGCCTACAGAGAATACCTCCTCAGTGAACCCCACCTCTTAGCATGTCTCTCCCTCAAGGAGTGCATCGCGGACCCCGACCTCGCCTTCATCAGAGGCATCATAGAACCCCTCACGATACTTAGAAGGAACGGGAGCATAGACTCCACCAATGGCATCATCCTCGTCGATGGTCTTTGCGAAGCGGAGTACCATAGACCGGACCACGGCTACACCATCGCGACCTTCCTAGCGCGCCATGTCGCCGAAATGCCGACCTGGCTTAAAATTGTCGCCACTGTAAGGACGCAGTTCATCGAACTCACCAAACAACTGCCCTACACCAGACTGAGTCTAGACGAATCTGATAACGTGCAGAAAGATTTACTGAAGTACTTCAATGCGAGATTACAAGCCGCTCCCATCATAGAAACCAACATCAAATGCTCCACGGGCAAATCCGAAAGCGCTCACAATTCAGTTATGAAATTCGCTCAATACATCCTCCATTTAAGCCAAGGCTCATTCCTATTTCTCAAACTTATTCTCGACCTCCTCGAAAGGAGTCACATCGTCGTCAAATCCACCAACTACAAGGTGGTCCCGATATCACTCGCTCAGATATTCCTTCTTCAATTCAATCTTCGCTTCCCCACAGTTCAGTCTTTTGAAAAAGTCACTCACATCCTGAGCGTTTGCTTGGCGGCGCTGTATCCCCTGACTTTAGTCGAAATATACTATTCTGTTAATTCTTTGCTAGTCGATACTTTTCTTCCTTGGGACGAGTTCTGTCATCGATTCGACACCTTGACGGATTTCCTCGTCAAGAGAATCGACAACACTTACATGTTCTTCCATCCGTCGTTCAGGGAATGGTTGATACGTCGCGAAGATAACGAGAGCTCCAAGTTCCTCTGTGACTTGAGAGCGGGTCACTGCAGCATCGCGTACAGGCTGTCCAGGGTGCAAGCTCCCCTAGACCCGGAGAAGACGATGGAGTTGGGCCATCATATATTGAAAGCTCACATGTACCGGAATCTGGGCCCGGCACAATTAGGTCTCTGCCCGAGGGATTTACAAGCTATGTTGGTAGCGACCAGTTCGGCGAACGTCGGTGAAGCGATAGCCAACTTGAGGAATATCTACACTCCGAATGTGAAAGTATCGAGACTGATGCTCCTGGCTGGAGGATCTCCGAACCAAGTGACTGAGTGTCTGGGCAACGCGCCATTGCTGTGTATGTACTCGTACCAGGGCATTCTGGCGATGGTCGGCCTGCTCATCGAGTTCGGCGCCGATCTCGAGATGACCAACTCGCAGGGCTGCTCCGCGCTGGCTCTCGCCTGTCAGCGTGGACATACTGATGTCGCGAAAAGACTAATAGCTGCCGGTAAGAACCTATCATTCTTTAGGTTAGGCATTTTTTGATGAAAAGGAGAACAGATGTATGAATGAGCATTTGTCCTACGGTTAAATATACGACTATTTTCTTTTCTTAGGAGCATCCCTGAGTCACACGGACACAGCTGAGCAGACGCCTCTAGTGCACGCGGCTAAAAACGGTCACCGCGACACCGTCATCTACCTGCTCGGCTGTCAGGCTGAGCGCGACACACCCTCACCCCCACCTGGCACAGCACCCCCAGCAACCCCCGCCAGCGCCCGCATCGAGCACCTCGTGCCCGGCGCGAGACACGCCCTCGTCGCCGCCGCACAGAATGGACATCTAGACATCGTCGAGTATCTCCTCGACACCGCCGAACTTATCGTAAGTCACAAACTATCCTATCCTTTAATATCTTGTTGCACGAATACACCGTCCTGTGAAATACCGCGATCATAGAAGTTACGCTACAAGATGAAGTCGATCCGCGTACAGTCTGATAAGGGAGGGGAAATATCTTTCAATGCATCTGCTCTTCCGTCAATTGAAGAGCAACGCATCTGCATGACGAATTCAAGTGGCAGCTTGCTCGTGTAAACGAAAATGAACTTTAAGACATTACAATAAGGATAATAATCCTCAGCCGGACGGCATCTGCCCGGTGACGGGGGAGACGGCGCTGACGGCGGCGTGCGGCGCCGGCAAGGCGGGCGTGGCGGACGCGCTGCTGGTGCGCGGCGCCACGCCCTACTCGCTGAACGCGCGCCAGATGTCGCCGCTGTCGCTGGCCGCGCGTCACGCCCGCGCCGCGCTGCTGCTGCGTCTGCTCGACTGCGGCGCTGACGTCATGGGCTCCGGCGGCAAGAACCCGCTCATACTCGCCGCAGCCGAGGGACATGATGACATCGTGGAGACATTGCTGGCTCATGGTACACCTCAGATACCTTTACTCCGGACATACAGCACGACTCGCACGGGAGATACACCGACAATAATAAACGAAGCACGGGGAAATTAAACCACCTAATGCTGGTTAACGAAAGAGATTTATTTGATATGTATTTCGCCTCA
This sequence comes from Papilio machaon, assembly GCF_912999745.1. Lineage (NCBI taxonomy): Eukaryota > Metazoa > Arthropoda > Insecta > Lepidoptera > Papilionidae > Papilio > Papilio machaon. The sequence goes on along the minus strand of NC_059996.1, from coordinate 1,190,683 downwards.
TATTTGTTCTTACATGCGTTCCTGTCTTCTTAATTTCCTGCGTGCAGTGTTTTTTTTTCGACATAGATGACGTGTGCCCTATATATTCTTCTCGTTGTTGTCACAGGCTTTGCTCTAGCCATGGTCGTTACAAACAACTGTTTCACTGTTTTCTGAAAACTAAACAGGTTCTTAGTAATAAATTCCTTCTTCTTAATGATATATTGATGCATTTTATCAGGAGCCGACCCGGATGCTGTGGATGCGGACGGTATATCTGCACTAGGCTGGGCATGTCTCCGTGCTCGTATCCCAACTGTGATGCTCTTACTGGACAAGGGCGCTTCTATAGGTAAACTTATGTAATTATTATTCTAGAAAACCAAAGTGCATTTAACTTTCTTCATCCGCTTAGAAGGACCAACTTTTCAATTACTTTGTAATTAATCAATAATTTTCATCGTTGTGTAGAACTAGCAGACAGCAGCGGGCGCACACCACTGGCGCTGTCTTGCGGTGCTCCGGCCGAGCTGGCTGAACTGCTGCTCGCCCGCGGCGCCTCGCTAGAGAGAGTTGACCGCAACGGCCTCCGCCCACTGGACCGCGCCATTGGACAACGCAACCTACCTGTAAGTGTCGCACAAGAGAAAACTGCCCTCTGTTCTTGTTTCTCTCTCTTTTTCTCTGGCTCAATCTCCCTCTCT